>NC_133324.1:636416968-637143634 GCF_042186555.1 Aquarana catesbeiana
TTCCTTAATCAATGGCTGTAGCCTCTGGTCAGTCTATTCTGACAGTGGTGGGTGCTGCTGACAGAATACATTTTCCCGGTGGGGAGAATTCCTTCATGCACCTTGACTGTGTGGATGGAGGAATCTATTATTTTCTATTCTTAGTGCTGAATATTTATAAGCAGATTATATTTTTCCTACTTAAAAGTGAGGCAACAGGTGTTTTTAGTTACCTTAACTGACCCTAGACAATTTATTACATCCTGCAGTCCGCATGTTTACTGTCATAGGGAAAGAAAATTAGGTTATTTAACAATTTGTGCATAATCAGATGATAAAGCAGTTGTTTTTTTATATAGCTTTTCCAATTAGTCATTTCAATTAGTTTTGTTTCTGTCATTAAATGATTAACTTCAGAGGCAATACATTTTAGAATGTATGCAGAATGCCTATATAATAAGAAATATCAATATAGCTTTTTAAAGCTGAACTTCAGTCAAACAGTTGCACATTTTAACTCACAATATGTACTGTACAGTGCCTTGAAAAAGTATTCATACCCTTTGAAATTTTCCACATTTTGTCATGTTACAACCAAAAACGTCAATGTATTTTATTGGCATTTTATGTGATAGACCAACACAAAGTGGCACATAAATGTGAAGTAGAAGGAAAATGTTAAATGGTTTTCAACATTTTTTTACAAATAAATATGTGCAAAGTGTGGCGTGCATTTGTATTTAGCCCCCTTTACTCCGATACCCCTAACTAAAATAGTAAATAGAGTCCACCTGTGTGTAATTTAATCTCAGTATAAATATAGCTGTTCTGTGAAGCCCTTAGAGGTTTGTTAGAGAACCTTAGTGAGCAAACAGCATCACAAAGGCCAAGTAGCTCACTAGACAAGTCAGGGATAAAGTTGGGGAGAGGTTTAAAGCAAGGTTAAATTATAATAGAATATCTCAAGCTTTGAACATCTCACAGAGCACTGTTCAATTCATCGTCCAAAAATGGAGAGTATGGCACAGCTTCAAACCTAACAAGACATGACTGTCCACCTAAACTGACAGGCCAGGCAAGGAGAGCATTATTTAGAGAAGCAGCCAAGATGCCCGTGGTAATGGAGGAGCTGCAGAGATCCATAGCTCAGGTGGGAGAATCTGTCCACAGGACAACTATTAGTTGTGCACTCCACAAATCTGGCCGTTATGGAAGAGTGTGAAGAAGAAAGCCATCGTTGAAAGAAAGCCATAATAAGTTCCATTTGAAATTTGTGAGAAGCCATGTGGGGGACACAGCAAACATGTGGAAGAAGGTGCTCTGGTCACATAAGACCAAAATTTACCTTTTTGGCCTAAAAGCCAAACACTATGTGTGTGGTGGAAAACTAACATTGCACATCAGCCTGCACACACCATCCCCACTTTGAAACATGGTGTTGGTAGCATCATGTTGTGGGGATGTTTTTCAGCAAGGACAGGGAAGCTGGTCAGAGTTGATGGGAAGATAGATGTAGCCAAATACAGGACAATCTAAAGGCCCGTACACACGATCGGACTTTTTGACAACAAACATACAAATTAGCTGTTTTGGAGCAACATCTGACTGTGTGTATGCTCCATCGGACAAACTCTTTCTGCTTCCACTGGACTTTTGTTGGCTGTGTGAACGCACAAACTTTCCGGCAACAAAAGTCCAATGGAGCAAAGTCCTATCGTGTGTACACAAAAGCATCGGACTTTTGTACAAACTACAGTACGCAGCTGCGAGAATGATTCCAGCGCTGGTTCTCAGCGTCAGGGTACTGTACATATCGTGCTGGCTGCAATAGGAAAAACACATTCCTATTGCGACGAGCGCGAGAGGGAATTCCCCTCTGGGGGCATACCAGGCCCTTAGGTCTGGAATGGATTTTAAGGGGAACCCCCTACGCTGAAAAAACGGTGTGGGGTTCCCCCCAAATCCATACCAGACCCTTATCCGAGCACGCAGCCCGGCCGGTCAGGAAAGGTGGTGGGGACGAGTGAGCGCCCCCCCTGAACCGTACCAGGCCGCATTCCCTCAACATGGGGGGTGGGTGCTGTGGGGGAGGGGGGCGCCCTGCAGTCCCCCCACCCCAAAGCACCTTGTCCCCATGTTGATGAGGACAAGGGCCTCTTCCCAACAACCCTGGCCATTGGTTGTCAGGGTCTGTGGGTGCCCAGATCCCGGACTCCCACCCTTTGTGAATGAGTATGGGGTACATCGTACCCCTACGCATTCATCTGGGGAAAAAAGTGTCAAAAAAAAAAAAAACACACAGGTTTTAAAAGTAATTTATTAGGTAACTCCAGGGGTCTTCTTCCGACTTTGGGGGTCTTCTTCCGACTTCAGGGGTCTTCTGCCGACTTCTGGGGTCTCTCAGGCCTCTTCTCCCTCTCTCCGCGCTCTCTGGTTCTTCTCCGGTGCCTTCTTTCTTCTGCCGGGCTCCTCCGCTATCTTCTGCTCTTTTTCCACTCTTTTACTAGTGGAGGAGCCCAGTCTTCAGAGATGTCTTGTTCCCTCTTCTCTTCCAGTTGACACAACGCTCTCTCCGGCTGTAATGCTGTCTGAGCGCTCCGCTATGACTTATATAGACGTGACCCCGCCCCCCTATGACATCACAGTCCTGGGGCATGCTGGGACTGTGAGGTCATAAGGGGGCCCCAAAGTCCCCCGAAGTCGGAAGAAGACCCCCAAAGTCAGAAGAAGACCTCCGAAGTCGGAAGAAGACCCCCCGGAGCTGCCTAATAAATTACTTTTAAAACCTGTGTAGTGTTTTTTTATTGACACTTTTTTCCCCAGGTAAATGGGTAGGGGTACGATGTACCCCATACTCATTCACATAGGGTGGGGGGCCGGGATCTAGGGGCCCCCTTATTAAAGTGGGCTCCCGGATTCCGATAAGCCCCCCGCCCGCAGACCCCGACAACCAACGGCCAGGGTTGTCGGAAAGAGGCCCTTGTCCTCATCAACATGGGGACAAGGTGCTTTGGGGTGGGGGGACCGCAGGACACCCCCCTCCCCCACAGCAACCACCCCCCCATGTTGAGGGCATGCGGCCTGGTACGGCTCAGGAGGGGGGTGCCCGCTCGTCCCCACCCCCTTTCCTGACCGGCCGGGCTGTGTGCTCGGATAAGGGCCTGATATGGATTTGGGGGGAACCCCACGCCGTTTTTTTTAGCGTAGGGGGTTCCCCTTAAAATCCATACCAGACCTAAGGTCCTGGTATGCCCTTGGAGGGGAACCCATGCCGGTTTTTTATTTAAAATTTGGCATGGAGTTCCTCCTCAAGATTCATACCAAACACAGTGCCTGGCATTGGCAGGGATCCAAGTCGGATCCCCACACCAGTGTGAACCCGGCTCACAAGGTGTCAATCTTGCCGATAAAAGCGGCGAGATTTACACAATATCAGACAATTCAGAAGTTGACCAAAGGGTGGTGGTAAAGAGCTGAAAAACCACGTGATTTGGTGAAAGTTGGCTGGAAAAGTCCTGCCATCTGTGCAATATAAACTTTTGGCCAACGCCTTTTGTACAAAAATCCACAGGAAAGTTTGTACAAAGTCCTACCGTGTGTATGGGGCTGTAGAAGAAAACCTGTTAGAGTCTGCAAAAGATTTGAGACTGGGGCAGAGGTTCACCTTCTAGCAGGACAACAACCCTAAACATACAGCCAGAACTACAATGGAATGGTTTAGATCAAAGCATATTCATGTGTTAGACTGGCCCAGTCAAAGTCTAGACCTAAATCCAATTGAGAATCTGTGGCAAGACTTGAAAATTGCTGTTCATAGATGCTCTACATCCAATCTGACAGAGCTTGAGCTATTTTGCAAAGAAGAACGGGCAAACATTTTACTCTCTAGATGTGCAAAGCTGGTAGAGACATCCCCAAAAAGACTGTAATTGCATCGAAAGGTGGTTCTACAAAGTATTGACTCAGGGGGGCTGAATACAAATGCACACCACACTTTTCACATGCTTATTTGTAAAAAAAAAAAAAAATGTAATTTTCCGTCCACTTTATAATTATGTGCCACTTTGTGTTTGGTCTAAATTTTAAGGGGTATGAATACTTTTTCAAGGCACTGTATATGTGAACCTTTTTGCCATCCAAAAATGTGTAATTCTCTTCAGCCAGTCTTTTGATCAAGCCGCCACTGCCAAACATGGCTTGAACTATGAACTCACTGTACTGTAGTTAAACAGAATAGATTGATCAAGGATTCAGCCTGTTAATGGTATGTTGAATAAGAAGCAGCTTGCTGCTAAGGTGATCCTTGTGCTCTGCTTTTCCTTAAAATGATGTCAAAATAACACAAATGTATGCAGCTCTCTAAACATTAATACATCATTAAATGTATTTTTTTTAATGCAAGCAATGTAAGTAACTGAATTTGACCTAGTATCAACCTCTTGCATTCCCTGTACAAAAGGGCTGGGATGTGAGAGGTAGAAGCAGCAAAAGGAGACAATCAGTTCATGTGCTGACAAGAAGCATGCTGATAGGAGGAGAAAGCCACGCTGACTGATATGAGCTCATCAATAGTTTGGTTTTCCTTTTACTGTCCAGTTACAGGCAGGGTGGGTCCATGTGCCAGAACTGGATAAAAGGTAAATATTGCAAAAAAAAGCTGCTTTTTTATTTTATCTTTTATTAGGCTATTTTTATCTTGTTTAAGCTGAACTCCAGAAATGATCTTCATTATCAGCTTTGGTATACCTTGACATGATTTAATTATCCATATCTTATATCTAGAGGGCTTTTGAGGATGCTGAAAACCACTGTAGTAGTCTGTACTACATACAGTGATAGTCACAATCTTCTGGGTCTTGCTTTAGCTGCATTCTCGCTGTGCACTGAACACAAGGGGTCACATGATCTGCACTGCCACCATTAAGCACCATTATTTTTTTAGCTCTTATACATACATTCTTCGTCTTTAGAAACTTCTTTTGCACTGTGTTATCAAATATTTCTGTACAGTGACTTTAGTGCTACCACCTTTTCTTTTTATGTATTCCTTACTTTCCATTTACCGATAATGATCAGTCATCAGTAGCATTAGTAAATATAGCAGCAATTATCTTATATGTCCCAGCTAACCATCATTTAACTGTCACCATAAAAAAATGTAACTATGCTCAACAGCAGCTGTGGAACATCATGTTTATTACCTCTGGTAGAATGCGTAATTACATTTAACTGAGATGACATGTCTCACAATATTTCAGATGATCACAAACAGCAACACTTTAATGCTAGGCAATCTTGTGTTCCAACCATAAACAGTGGCATATGCACATACATCAACAGACCTAATGGACTGTAATGCACAGGAATTCTGCACCAGAACTTTGGATTTGGAATCTTGGAGACAATTAGACAAGGAGGATGCAATTGCTTACATGTTCATCAATGCAGCATCTGACATCATTACAACTGCAGTGTGATGATGTCATGATGGTAGTTATGATGAAATAATTCAAAAAAATATCATTTACCTCTGCTTCTATTTCCAGATGCCTGAAAGCATAGCAAAAATGGAGTTGATTTACTAAAACTAGAGAGTGCAAAATCTGGTGCTGTGCATGGTAGCCAATCCGCTTCTAACTTCAAAAAAACTAGAAGCTGATTGGTTCCTAAGCAGAACTACACCCAACTTTACACTCTCCAGTTTTAGTAAATCAACCCCAATGTGTAATAGAGAAAACTGAATGAAAGGAAATCTACCACTGGCAATGCACAACCTATTGTACAATTATTATCATTTTGAAATGGCAAATAGAAGCAGTCCAAATACCATACCAATTCATGTCCTGTGCAGAGTATGTTGCCCCCCAAACAGGACTCTAAGAAAATTGCTACTTTTTGACTTACTCAAATAATTCCTAATGGTATTCCATCAGCCTTACTCTATTTGCAATATCTTGGGCAGGACCAAGTGCATTCATTATGGTAGTAGTAATTCACATAAGATAACTTATACCTCATACGATGGGAACTAATATTTACTCATTGCCCAAACCACTATCAAACACCATAAACAGGTGATGCCTTTGTTCCAACGTCATCGACTTTTGATCAATGTTTTTATACACATTTTAGGCTTTATTGCCCATAGACTTCTGAAGGTAGCTACATGAGAAACTTTCAGTTTGACCACATATTTGTGCTTATGTCAGAGGGGCGGTGAAAATGTGAGCAGTACTGGTAAATGCTGTTGGAGAGCTTTTCCCTCTAGACAGCAGCTGCCCATTGGGTTGGGGGCCACCCATAGACTTGGGATCATCTATGTATAGCTTTATCTTCACCCATCAGTTGTTCACTACTACATGCCTACTCAGGGAAGAGGCTATTTAAGGTGTTCAGATTGTGGCCCCTTACACAATTTCAGTGGCCTAAATTCTCAGTAAACAGACATTTTCGAGCATTCTGTTCTTGGAACTGTAGTATATCACTGATATTTTGCATTGGTTTCTTTCTATATTGTAAAATTATAGCATGTAATGGCTGAACTATCACTGCTTGTGCTTAAAAAATTCTGCCATTGCATGCATTGGAAAAAGAAGAATGTCATTGGCTGTTTTGGACAACATAAACTACTCAGACACTATGAGAAAAGGGGAGGGACACGTACTGAGAAGATATAGAGTGCTGCACACCCCGATTAATGTCAAAAAGAAAAAGAAGATATCCCCCGTGGGGTTTTAAAGCAGCAAAAAATTATGAAAATAATAAGCTGTTACTTGAAAAGGTTTTTTATTTTGTAGGACTTAACCGTGATGGTTAAAATAAGAGCTGTGCTACAGGAGATAACACAAATGAAGCTGGCACAAGTTTATACAATGTTCAAGCGCTATAATAGGGTAATAATTCTGACGCGTTTCGACCCCGTTGGGTCATCTTCAGAGGATTGAGGCGCTGTAACAAAATTTATGTATTAAAGTTCATGGATGTGACCATAAAAATGTAATATAATATATATATATGTTTAACAGTATAATTACCAATCACATTGTGTTTGAGCAGTTTCTCCTGAGCTTATAATTCTCCGACATCTCCCCCACCGGGTCCCGACAGGGGCCCCCGGCCGTCCACCACGTCAGCAGGCGGAAGAGGGGGGCTAATCGTCCGTGCATGTCTTACAAGGAGTCACACCAAGTGGATATTTCCCAAAACTGGGGAGGGGCGTGGGGGCAAGCGAGCGAGACCTGCAGTCAAAGCATCAAATAACAGACAACTGTACCATCAGTGCATTATGTTTAGCACAGATAGAAATATATGTATCATTGTCACTTTTTAAAAAAAGGATAACTCTGTTTATAATTTATTTAATATTTTGTTTGATGTTGTCTGTACTTATTGGGGTCAGCGATGTATGGATATTTCCATAGTGGAGGTGGTAAAAAAAAAAAAAAAAAAGAGGGGGGGGGGAGGGGTTAACAAGGGTAGATATGAATACATGTAGATATCAGTATATCAGAGTATGTAATGTAATAAGTAAATAGTGGTATCTATGTGTTGCCGTGAAATAAGTGACAAAGTAGAGTGAAGATATAGGAATGTAAAGAAAGAGGCGAATGTGGGGAGAACATGTGAGGAAAGAAGGGGACGGGCAGACTGGTAGGGATAAAAGAGAAGGGAAAGAAAAAAGAAAAAAAAAAAAACGAGGGAAAGGAAAGGGATGGGAAAGAAAGAACGGGAAGGAGGGGGGATGGTTAAGGGGGGAAAAAGGAAAAAAAGAATAGGGAGTGAAGGAAAAAAGCTTAAGAAGAAAAGATCCAGAGGAAAAAAGGAGACAGATTAGTGAAGTGTGAGGATAGTGCAGGTGGGGTGATGCAAGTGAGTGGAAGGGAAGCATGAGGGTGGGGAAATGGGGAGGTGCAGTGCAAGGTGCCAAATAAATCAAAATGCAATGAAAGCAAAAACATCAGCAAAGAAAACAATCCAACCGTGTATATGTGAGAGATGGGTGTGTGTGATAGTGTACTGGCGAGAATGCATAGGTGCTGGAAAAGGGGTGATGAGGTGTCAAGAAAGGAAGAAACTGGGACAGAGGTGAGACAAAGAAACACACAAAATGAAGTGCCATAAAGGTGAACATGTATTGAGGGTAAGTAAAATCAGATATAAATTGTTCAAAATGGTGTAACTAGTCACAGTAGAAAGGAATGACGTGAAAGGGACCCACAATACAGGGTATGTCATGTCAGGTCCAACTCATCAATGTGTTCAGATACTGGTAACTACCTGTCTCCAGAGTTTAGGTCAGTTGGTCAGTCTGATGGAACGGTAGGGACTAAATGAAGATCCCCAATCTACTTAGTCATTATAAATAGAGTGCTGGACGCTGATTGGATGCCTAATTGGGCTGCAGGTGCACGCAGGCTGTCTCCACCCCCCCTCCTCCTCCAGCAGGGATTAGCACTCCACATGTGGCTCCCCCGGCGTTCAGGAAGATGGATATCCCGGCACGGCCGTCACATCCGCCGTAATTGCGTGACATCGTGACGTCACGCGCACGCACGCAGCATCGCGCGCCCGCAACGCCACGGCGTCCGGATATTAAATAAATTATAAACAGAGTTATCCTTTTTTTAAAAAGTGACAATGATACATATATTTCTATCCGTGCTAAACATAATGCACTGATGGTACAGTTGTCTGTTATTTGATGCTTTGACTGCAGGTCTCGCTCGCTTGCCCCCACGCCCCTCCCCAGTTTTGGGAAATATCCACTTGGTGTGACTCCTTGTAAGACACGCACGGACGATTAGCCCCCCTCTTCCCCCTGCTGACGTGGTGGATGGCCGGGGGCTCCTGTCGGGACTCGGTGGGGGAGACGTCGGTGAATTATAAGCTCAGGAGAAACTGCTCAAACACAATGTGATTGGTAATTATACTGTTAAACATATATATATTATATTACATTTTAATGGTCACATCCATGAACTTTAATACGTAAATTTTGTTACAGCGCCTCAATCCTCTGAAGATGACCCAAAGGGTCGAAACGCGTCAGATTTATTACACTATTATAGCGCTTGAACATTGTATAAACTTGTGCCAGCTTCATTTGTGTTATCTCCTGTAGCACAGCTCTTATTTTAACCATCACGGTTAAGGCCTACAAAATAAAAAACCTTTTCAAGTAATTATTATTTTCATAATTTTTTGCTGCTTTAAAACCCCACGGGGGATATCTTCTTTTTCCTTTCTACTCAGACACTATTATGCTTGATACTCAGTATAATAAGGCATAGCATTTGACCACACTTTGTCTTCTTGGTCACAATAGGATATTCCACCATATTACAGTATAGCATTCTTCATACATGTGTTTAAAAGAACATGTTTGCAATCGCAATACAGTAGACTGAATGTACTGTAAAATATCAGATTTTTCTGTTTATCTCTTATAATAAAATAAAATATATAGCAATAAGCACTACACTGTTGAAAACAAGATAACCTAACATACAGTATAAACAATAGGTAAAAGTAGTCCTTTCTTTACTCATGTACCACATCCTGCTATGACTTTCACGCATGAATAAAACACATTCTGGAGAATTCTGTCTGCTGGGTCATGTCTATTCAGGTGTTTGTACAGCAGGGAATATTTGTGTAGGCATTAGTAAGTCAACATAAGTATTTAGAAAGGTTTCATTTCTGAAAATGAAATCTTTAGTTTATTTGATATAAATGTAAGATAGCTTACAATGTAGTACATACGTTTGCCAGTCAGCCACCTGTAAGGAAAGGGTTGCTATTCATTTACAACAATCATCCACTTGATTTTAACTTTTGCAAGTTCAGTTTAATCCCTCTGGGTTGCTGCTAGTGAATAACATAAATTCACAAATACAAGTACAGAATACTTGAAGTTAACTTAATGGTATCAGTTACAGAAGGGGAAACATATCAGTCACAGAGCTCCATTATTGTTAGCGTGCTTCATTCTACATCTCTACATCAATCAGTGGTCACACAGCAATCTTGATGAGTCAGTCAGTTAGTCTAAAGCTGGCCATACACTGGTCAAAATGTATCCAGTCCAACAATAATTTTCCTGGAATTCAGATTTAAGTAGTAAAGAATATACAGATGACCAAAGGTATGTATACAATCCTCCAGATTATCTAATCCAGGTGTTCTTACTAAAGCCTATTGCTAATTTCCATAGATATATTAGAGACCTGTGCATCCAACCTTGTGGCAACAATTCGGGAAAAGCCTTTTTCTGTTCCATTATAACTGTAACCCTGTGTGAAAGTCAGCACCATAAAGACATGAAACTTGACAGAGCCCTGGCTGTTTTGAACACCTTAATGAATTGGAAAGCTAGTTGTGAGTGAAGTCTTCTTATCCAACATCAGTACCTGATCTAATAGATGGCCTATTGGCTGGATGGGTACACATTCTTTTTGACAAACTCCAAAATCTTGTGGAAAGCCTTGCTAGAAGAGTGGAGACTGTTATAGCTGCAAAGCATGGGCCAACCCAGGTGGTGTTGAAAGTAAATGTCCAAAGTGTATTGGCCAGGTGCCAACAAATTTTTAGTATTCTAGAATGATTGCTCTGCGGTATGCACCTTCAAAAACAAGTCAGTCATGGTAGTTGCTTAATTTATATTCCAGGAGCTTAACTTTAATCCCTTTACTCTGACAGGAACTTGTGCTTTACATGGCCTGCGATTCCTGGGCTAGTAGGAGTGGGTCCAGATTGTGCAGCACTGTGGTTGACTTTACACTGGGAACCCATCTTATCAGCTCCTGATCATTGGTATTTGACTGTGAGCTGTCTGTGACAAATCAGTCACACCTCTGGTGCCAATGAAATCTGACCCAGAACAAGACAGCAACACAAATATGTGGTGTCTGGACTTTAAGGCCCACTTGCCCTGCCTTCGCAAATATGCATGTAGCTGTCATAAAATGGTTAAATAACACAAAGAAAATCAAAACATACAGCAAACTGAAGGTTCAAAACATTGTAAAAGCAAAGGAGAAGGCCTTATACAAGGTTGAGGGATCATCATCAGCATTCAGACTTTATAAAGAATGCAACAAGAAATGTAAGGGTGAAGTTAGAGCGGCTAAGATAGAACATGAAAGACACACAGCGGAAGAGAGCAAAAAAATCCCAAGAAATTCTTTTAGTATGTAAACAGTAAAAAAGGGAGGACAGACCATATTGGCCCAATAAAGAATGAGGAAGGACATCTGATTACAAAGGATGGGGAGATGGCGAAGGTATTGAATTTATTCTTCTCCTCAGTCTTCACAAGGGAATCGGGGGGCTTCAGTACCCAAAACTGCAGTGTTTATTCTTATGACACATCACAGGAAGCACCTCCATGGTTAACAGAGGACAGAATTAAAATTAGACTTGGGAAATGTAACATTAATAAATCACCTGGACCAGATGGCTTGCATCCGAGGGTATTTAGGGAACTCAGTCAAGTAATTGCCAGACCATTGTTCCTAATTTTTACTGACAGTCTACTGACTGGAATGGTACCAGATAATTGGAGAAAAGCCAATGTAGCACCAATATTTAAAAAGAGCCCAAAATACATCCCTGGGAATTACTGACCAGTTAGCCTAACATCAATAGTATGCAAGCTCTTGGAGGGAATGATAAGGGACTATATACAAGATTTTAGTAATGAGAACGGTATCATTAGCAGTAATCGGCATGGATTCATGAAGAATCTTCTTGCCAAACCAATCTATTAACCTTCTATGAGGAGATGAGTTGCCATCTAGATAAAGGGAGGCCCGTAGATGTGGCGTATCTGGATTTTGCAAAAGCATTTGACACAGTTCCCCATAAATGTTTACTGTACAAAATAAGGTCTGTTGGCATGGGTGAGTACATGGATTAAAAACTGGCTACAAGGGCGAGTTCAGAGGGTGGTGATAATTGGGGAGTACTCGGAATGGTCAGAGGTGAGTAATGGGGTCCCCCAGGGTTCTGTGCGGAGACCAATCCTGTTTATATTGTTCATAAACTACATGGAGGGTGGGGTAAACAGTTCAATCTCTGTATTTTCGGATGATACTACGCTAGGCAGGGCAATAACTTCTCCGCAGGATATGGAAACCTTGCAAAAAGATCTGAACAAATGAATGGGGTGGGGAACTACATGGCAAATGAGGTTCAATGTAGAAAAATGTAAAATAAAGCATTTGGGTGGCAAAAATATGAATGCAATCTATATACTGGGGGGGGAGAACCTCTGGGGGAATCTAGGATGGAAAAGGACCTGGGAGTCCTAGTAGGTTATAGGCTCAGCAATGGCATGCAATGCCAAGCTACTGCTAACAAAGCAAACATAATATTGGCATGCATTAAAAAGGGGATCAACTCCAGAGATAAAACGATAATTCTCCCGCTCTACAATACTTTGGTCCGGCCGCACCTAGAGTATGCTGTCCAGTTCTGGGCACCAGTCTTCAGGAAGGATATACTGGAAATGGAGTGAGTACAGAGAAGGGCAACAAAGCTAATAAAGGGTCTGGAGGATATTAGTTATGAGGGAAGGTTGTGAGCACTGAACCCTTTTTTTCTCTGGAGTAGAGACGTTCTTTACTGTAAGAGCGGCAAGGATGTGGAATTCCCTTCCACAGGTGGAGGTCTCAGCGGAGAGCATCGATAGTTTAAAAAAACTATTAGATAAGCACCTGAACGACCACAACATACAGGGATATACAATGTAACACTGACATATAATCACACACATAAGTAGGACTTGATGGACTTGTGTCTTTTTTCAACCTCACCTACTATGTAACTATGTAACTTTACTCTGTATAATGTATGTTTTTTCATATGTTTTTCATATCTAAAAGAGATTTTACTAAAGTTATTTGTAATAGGTAGGTACTTATATATGTAAATGAGAGTAACATGGCTTCTCCCATAAATATATAAACATAAACATACTGTCTTTATAAATTGTACATATTTTTACCTTATTTCTTTAAAAGTTATAATTTTTTTAAAATAAAGATTAACCACTTCCATACCTGCGTATAGTCATATGAAGCCCGCAGGAACATCTCCCATCCTGGGCGGGCATCATATGATGTGCTCTGCATCTCACCGCTACTGCAAGCCCCCAGGGGCCCGTAGCGCGGTGATCGGGGATAAGGCGTGTCCCTCGGGACACAGCCTATCCCCGATCAGGGTGACATGACCAGATGTGTCCAGTCATAGCTGGTCACTTTGGAGATCTGCGTGGATGCCGCTCATGTGCACCGCATGGCGATTGGGGATGAGGCTTGTCCCTCGGACACAGCCCATCCCCAATCAGGGTAAAGAGCCAAATGGCAAGGTGATTGATCTGGTCAGTCACCTGATATAAGCAAACTGAACAATCTATCCATTGCTTGTGATAGAGACAGAGTTACCTGCATTGTTCCTGATCAAGCCTCCCATTTGTCTGTCCTGCTTTGCTGTTGCATTTTCCTGTGTATGATCTAGATCTGATATTGGACTATTCCCTGAACTCAGCCTGCCTTTTACCTGGACTGTCATAGAACCACGCTATCTGTCTGCTAAACTGCAAGTAATCTGTTGTTTGCTCTGTTCACGTCTGCCCTGGTGTGGTGGCCAGGCACTATAGTATTGTGTATAAGTCCTGGGGGCAACCACGTACCGGTAGGCCTGTTTGCCTTAAGGGAGAAGGAGCTGCTATAGGTGAAGCACACAGTAGCTAGCTATAGTGTCTGACCATCTGCATTGAAGTAGACGTGACATTTGTGACACATGTCACATGAAAAGATATAATAACATTTTTACAAAAATGTGAGGGGTGTACTCATTTTTGTGAGATACTGTACATAGAATGAATAAAGCAATTGAGCAATTACTTGTTCTGCAGGTCCCAAGATACAACTTTCTCTCTAACATAGAGAACAGTGAGCAGCACAGTGGTGACATCTCCAAATCTCACTCCAAATCCCCCCAGGGCATAGACGTACAGTAGAGGCAGTAGTGCTTTAAATGATCTCATATTGCACAAATGCAACTATGAGACTTAAGACCCATATACACAGGCAGAATGTCGGGAGACATTTGCCAGTGCAAAAAATACTGGCCGACATTCTGCCTGTGCGTATGTTGGTCTGTCTGATAAAAGCCAGGTTCTATCGGACGTGCATGCTGGAAATCCAATAACCGTCCAACTCCCGATCAGCACTCTCAGCCAATGGCAGATTGAATCGGAGTGTTCTGGCAGAGAGCCGTCCACCTGTCAGAACACAACAGCTCAGCGAGGGAGATCACCGGACTAACTTTGCATGGTTAGACGGGGTTACACAAAAAAAACTGTAGTGTGTACCAGGCTTTAAGGCGGAGGAGTGCCTAGTTAGAGAAATTGCACTACTATTTTTCAGGAGAAAGTCAAGACAAAAGGTACATTTTTTCAGTGTACTGTATAGGCACAATTGCCATTTCCTGATATTACTGATAAAATAGCAAATCTTCATATTTTAAATTCAGTTTCACTTTAATTCCAGTAACAGACTTTATCATATATGTAATTATTTTATTTTGCATTTTCTCCTGTTTATATAAATAGGTAGGGTACCTCTTTAATAAGCCAGTGCAAATTGCAATGATGATCTGCAAGTGCTGTCAGCTATAATAAGCAATCAGATTTCATTATTCATAGGTTTAGAGAAGTCAAAAAAATTGTATGTGATTGCGGAGAGGTTGGTGTTGCTTACTGTCTGTTCATTACTATAATAAACAAGCTATTGTTTTAATACATTTGTACATTTTGTACACTGTCGTAATTAGTGGTACTTTGATGCATTACAATTTGTATTGCCTTTTTTAAGCAAGATTTATAAAGCATGTGCTCTGAGAGGTGTTGCATGATATGCAGAAGGTTAATTACTGGCATTTTTTGTAAAACAGAAATATGTTTGCAAAGCAGAAATATGTATTTATTTACATAGCATTTGCCATGCCTTTGAGCAGTGGTCTTTGCTTGGTTTTCTGCATCACATTTTATGGCTTTAACTGACCTGAAAATCTGAAGCAGACAAATATTTTATTCCCAGTGTTTTAGTGCTGAATCTAAAATGTACTCCTCTAGAGGTCACTGTTGAAGTGCTAGCACTTCAGTGACATAGCTGTAGTCTGTTCTGGTCTGATAAACCATATTCTTAAAATGGCATTTTACCAGTACAGGAGTTATTTTAGCCTCTGTTGTATCCCTATTCTTCTTTAGGTTAGTATGTTCATTACGACAACACTCCAGAAATAGCAGTAATAGTTCATAAATATATTGCATTTAAAATGTATAATGTTGGAAAATAGACTGTGTATACTAAGAAACATGTTTAAAGCGACAATATGGTTGACGAAAAAAATATCTTTATAGCAATAGTTCCTTGTAATGAAAGAAGTATTAGATACAGTCCTTAACTAACCCCTATGTGGGGACTGAAGGATGGTATCCAACACACTTGGAAGTGTTGAATAGTGAAGAGTCTGAATGCCTGGTGTTAAAAAAGGGAAGACAGAAAACAATGGCCACTGGAGAGGTAAGTATAATACCTTATTTATAATTCATTTGATCACCTGATAGATTAGATTGTTTTAATCCCAATGTGCTGATAATAGGAAGGTTATTTCTTTTCACACATCAAAAAGAGACCCAGCAAAAACTCTGCTCACAAAATGATCACATCCACTTCCATTTTTCACACAATTTGGAAAAATTGGCTCAGTTGCATGATTACATAATACAAAATCTTTCATTTTTAATTTACCTAATTACAGTACATAGAAGAAAAAAATAGTTGAAGACTACCTATTAGATTGGGGCCTGGAACCCAAGCTGCATCCCATATCAAACGAGAGAACAAAGAGAGAGGGTGCCCTAGGGATTTTATGGGTGAGGGTTTAAGACAGACAGAGAAGTAGAAGGCATATATAAAAGAGTATTACAAAATGTATTCTTTTGTAAGACATACAAAATTGCATATAAAGTTATTAAAATCACAAGACCAGTGGTTAATGTATGGTAATTTACAACAAAAAAATCTGAGTCATGAAATGGGTCTCATTGTAAGAGGCCAATCAATATACATGAGTTCAGAGCTCCCAACATGTTTCGGAATATTTAAAATGTTAAATTCCTTCTTCAGGGGCTGATTTGCGTCAAGCTGTATTGTCTAATGATACAATGGCAAGAAAAAAAATATAAAAGTCAGCCAAGTCAATCGTATATGTACGTGACACATGTATGTAAACATATAATTGGGAGAAAGGCATGGGGGAATAAAGATGGGACAAGCATTTTATGAGAATTGGTGGTACTTACGAAATAACCAACTGTGATAAAACATAGTACACATCAAGGTCCTGCTTGGATTATTGGTCTGCGTCTCAAGGTGGCCCCAATCCTCACCCATAAAAACCCTGGGGCACCCTCTCTCTTTGTTCTCTAATTACAGAACATCAGACTATTGAATGGTGTTAGCTAGCAATGAAAGTGAAAAAAATAATAGAACATACAAGCTACCTATTTTTGGATCCACAGATATGGATCTATAGTGCCCAATTTCTGCAAAATGGATATTATAGGTCCTTGAAACTTCTGATCTAGAAGATGTTAAGTTCTATGAAAAATACAAAACATCTCTTCAACAAAGCTGCTGCCATTGGCCCTCTATCTGAGAGAATGATCCCATTCACCATGAATGTAAAGTGCGATATCTGCAGGAAGTTCAAACTAGAACACGGGAAAGGTGCTTTTTGTGCGCATTTCCCACGCTGCACATGAGCGTGCTGCCCTTGCAAGACAAGCGTGGTGCCATTAGTTGTTGATGACACTACAAACACATCTCATAAACGTGCTGCATTTGTGGCCATGAAAACTGCATAGTACCGCACTACAGTGCAGTTTAGTGCTGTGCGATTTGCAAAACTAGTGCATGCACTACTTTTTCTGTGTTTCCGTGCACTTGACAAAACTGGAATGTGAGGGACCACATGGGAATGCATGCTTTCCAGTGTGAACCTGCCCTTGAAGCAGATGTGAATGGCAATGGGATCATAATTGTGTCCCACTAAGCATAGCTATTAAAGAAAGCATTAGTAAAGGTACAACTGCTGACATGTGCCCCGAAACCCATGGGATCCTTCCACTATATCAATAACATCTTGATTGTGGAGGAAACCTTTCCATTTCATAGAAATTATAACAGCTTTCACACCACTCAGACTTTTTGTTTTGTATAGAATAGGGAAGGATTATAATTTGTTTTAGAAGAGAGAAAGACAGACACAGATTAAAATAAAAATTATTTTCTTTTGTAGAATGGGGGAAGTCTTGAACTCCTGTCAGATTTTTTATTTTCATCTCTGTCCCTGTTTCAGGATTTCCTTCACTTACTGTTTGATAAAATTGTTGTTTGAAGGACAAGAAGTGAGCATAAGTTTCCCTTATGCCCTGTACACACGACCGGTTTGCTGTCAGAATAAACTCCGAAGGTTTCTCCGACGGAACTCCGGCAGAATTCCATTCAATCGGTCTTGCCTACACACGGTCAAAACAAAGTCCGAACAAAGTCCGACCGATGATGGTTTGCATTCAGGGCATATATCAGTGTGCATGCAGGTGCAATACACAACCCTAGGCACACAACATACACACGTACAGCCACCTCTCCTACTGCATATCAATGGACAGCTGTATGCTATGGCAGCGGGAACCAGAATCATCATTACACAGGCTTTGCATGTTGTTCGGCCCCTTTATGGCCATAGGCATGAACCCTGAAAGCTTTGAATAGCCGTAAAATTTAATAGGAGACTGAATACTTCTCACTCTATAACAGGCTAAAAATAAAGTGTGTGGTTTGAAATACACTGTAAGCCACAAAATATACATTTTCTAGATACTACAATATGCAATAATGGAAAGAGGTACAAATGAACCCATATACAGTACATATCAGTAAGAATATCAGCTTATATCCCAGACACTTGAGAGCATCCATCATCCACTGTCAATCCATGACTTTGCCAGAGCTGTCCTGATGTTACAAAGAGAAACATTCACTTTCATTACCTCAGGAAATGAGGTAGAACAAGGATACAGCTCAATGTCCAATGTCTGATGTTCAGATTATGGAAAGAATCAACATCACAAGCACCAACCGTTAAAATATAAACAGACCAAAAAAATGTTCCTCTCATTGTTGTCACTTTCGACTCCTATCTGGAATAGGAATACATTCCTGAAAATGCTTCTTCTTGTTAAATTAGCATCCATCCAATATAACTTACTTATTGTGATACACCCAGTTGGGACCCTATACCAACAGGGTACTAATTCCATATTTATAAAACAACAGTTCGGTGTTCAGTGTACATGCAATCTTGCCTATCGTGTGTGTAAAATGAGGTATGTGGGGGAATTCATACATACCCTGCTCAACAAATGAATGAACAAAAATGTAGTTTACAAAGTATCCCATTTACTGGAGCAGCAGTCATAATTTAAATGATGTTAGGATTATGGATGTTACAAATGGAATTGGAGTTAGAAAGGTACTATGAGCAATTATGGAGGCTGCCATTGCTGGCCTTCCCTTAAAAATGGGAGTTGCTTGGTGGTCATGCTGAATAAATGTCTTTTGTACTTTCTGTGCTGTGTTTCTAACCCAGGCCATGTGTGAACATTAGTACACTTCTCGCCCACTCTGACCTTTACTGATCTGAATGCTTGTTGCAGCATAGAGACTGAGCCGGGAAACTAGTATTTTCAAGATGTAAGCAATGTTAGGCTCCATTTTTCTTTCAGTACAGGTTCTGTTAAAGTGAATCCTTAAAGTTCACGGCAGAAGCAAAAGGCACTGCTAGGAGGGGGGATAGCTGCGCTGCCTGAGAAAATGTTTTATGGTGGTTATAGAGGCACATTTTTTTTAAATGAAATAAAAAGTATGCTATACTTACCATTGCACAGAGTGTTCTCTTACCTCCTCTTCTGGAGTCCCACACTGCCAATGCCCACTTCTCCTTTCTCCTTTCCTGCGGATGCCACTTCAGCAAGCCATGTGCTGAGGGAATACCTGTTCCAGCGCACTCCTGAGCTGGACTGCGGTCCATTCATAGACACACATGTCGAATTCTCCCTCCTCACAGGATTTGATTGACTGCTCTGAGAGGCTCCCATGAGAAGAGGAAGAGAAAGCAGTACTACTGTAGATGGGACAGCACTGGTTTGTAAAAGTACTAGATAGATAAGTGCATAGAAGGCATTAAGGTACATTTACAAAATGATTTGACTTTAGAGCCATTTTAAAGGACTTCACTGTTCCACTGTTCTGTAAACTTTAAGAATGAATTGCTCCAGAAGGACTGCAGCCTAGAGAGGTCAATGAAGGCTTGTTTTAAAGCTAATTTACTGCTTGGTAAGCCAATATAAATGTGTTAATGTCAATGGCCTAGTCAAAGGTTCATATTAACCACTAGGAGCCCGCGCTATAGCTGGGAGATGGCTACAGCATGGTGCTCAATTGCCGGGAGGGCGTCCCTGGACGTCTTCCTGTTTACTTCTTCTGCCGCGGGTGCGCATCGGGGAAAATATGTGTTGGCCATGTCCCTTGGACACAGCCAATCACAGTTCGTGCTAAATGGCCAATCACAGCGGCGATGTAGCACTCGATTGGCGTGTCCAATGTGAGATGATCTCAAATGTAAACATATCAGATCATTTCTCATTGCCGGCTCTCCCCTCCTCACACAGAGACCGCATGTGAGGAGGGAGCGCGACCTGTGCTGCAGAGTGAGTGAAAACTACATAAAACACAATAAATACATAAATAAATGCCCACAGTACCTATCAGTGCCATCTGTCCCCAGTGCCACCTTTCAGTGACATATGTCCCCAGTGCCATCTGTCCCCAGTGCCACCTGTCAGTGCCATCTGTCCCCAGTTCCACCTGTCAGTGTTGCGTGCCATCTGTTATCAGTGTCACGTGTCATCAGTGCTACGTATCAGTGCCATCTGTCATCAGTGCCACATCAGTGTCATGTGTCATCAGTGCCACATATTAGTGCCACCTTTCATCAGTGCCACGTATTGGTGCCATCTGTCATCAGTGCCACATCAGTGTCATGTGCCATCAGTGCCACGTATTAGTGCCACCTGTCATCAGTGCCACATCAGTGTCACATGCCATCAGTGCCATCTGTCATCAGTGCCACGTATTAGTGCCATCTGTCATCAGTGCCACATCAGTGTCACGTGTCATCACTGCCATATATTAGTGCCATCTGTCATCAGTGCCACGTATTAGTGCCACCTGTTATCAGTGTCATGTGCCATCAGTGCCACGTATTAGTGCCATCTGTCATCAGTGCCACATCAGTGTCACGTGACATCATTGCCACATATCAGAGCCATCTGTCATCAGTGCCACATCAGTGTCACGTGTCATCAGTGCCACGTATCAGTGCCATCTGTTATCAGTGTTACGTGTCATTGTCCTGGTGCTCCAGGGCCTTCAAAAGTGTAATAGGTAGTCAACAAGTTAGATGTGTAATTTATCCTCTTAGAACACGTGATGGTGCTCCCTGCATGTTGGACCTCTCTATGTGGCTAGGCTGTGAAAAAGTCTCACACATGTAGTATTGCCATACTCGGGAGGAGTAGCAGAATGTATTTTGGGGTGTCATTTGTGGTATACACATGCCATGTGAGACAAATAACCTATTACATTGACAATTTTGTGGAAAAAAATCTTAATTTTGCAAAGAATTGTGGGAAAAAATGACAACATCAAAAACCTCACCATGCATCTTACTTAATACCTTGGAATGTCTACTTTCAAAAAAGTGGTAATTTGGGGACTTTTTACACTCTGTGGTATTGATGTCGAATCCAAGTCGGAACAAAGTAGTGCAGGAACCTTTTCTAAAATCTGAGCGAGCGTGTTGGATTAGTTAAGACGGCTCTCATAGGGAAACGTTCAATTTGACATGTCATGCGACTCACAAGTGGGATCCCATGTTGCAACAAGTGTGGCCTTAAACACAAAAAAACAACTGACAGGCACAATGCTTGACAAAACAGGTCCTATTGGTTTCTTCTGTTATATCTGCTTCTCTGTTCCTGACAGCAATAATGTACAATGAGTCACACATGGTAAGTTCAGCGTACATTTGAGGAACTGCTCTGTGCCATGATGATGTGATAGTTGTGCTCATGTAAAAGAGTTACATCATCATGGCCCAGCCAGTCAAGTGATCAAACAGTCTGGACCAAGAAAGGAAGACTTTTAGCTGCCCATAACCAGTGGGAGCACTAACAGCGTAGTGGAAGGGATCATTGTGCAAACAACTACATTATGGCTGCTGGGGGCCCATTTAGAAAAAAAAGGGCTGCAGAGTTTAATTCCACTTCCACGCAATTATCCTGTACTTTTGAAAGTCTAGTAGAGTTTCTTTACAGGACAAAGACACTAGTTCAGATACACACCTTGCCAAGGTGAATGCTGTAAAGAAAACACCTTTGTGAGTGAGGCAGAAAAGGAGAAGATTCTTGAGGGGTTTGAAGCACCTTGAGAACCAAAGTCAAATTCCACAGAGACACAGTTGGGCACACAGACTCAACTACTTGCAAAACACCCTGTATGAAAATGTTAATTAAATCAAGAATGACTTAGTCTTTGGAACAAACCTGTAAGCACTAAGATCTGATCTTTAATGGGTCTGATTGTAGAAAAGTCAAGATTTGTCCCACAGATCATTTTATGGGCCAATTTTTTTTCCTTTGCACCAAGTAAAGAATGCCATCCATGCAGGATTGTAGACCTTGTGAGAATAAAACTTCCTGGCATTTAAGATTGTGGGGATCACTGAGTCAGAAAGACCCCTGTCCCTCAAGATTTGAACTTCAACAGCTATGTCATTAAAGGACGGTAAACAGGTTCTTGGGGCAGTGCACCTGCAACATGATATGTGAGGAAACCCTGTTCTAAATCTGAGCTGCAGCTGTACCTCTCACTCGCAAAAGCCCAATGCACCATCCTCCCTTTCACTGTAGTGTACTGGTACTGATGTAATTCTGAGGATGGGTGCAGATGTAACATTAACTACCTGGAAGTAGTAAGTGTGCTGCAATTGGCAATGTTTTCAGCTGCCACTTGCAAGTTCACGCTGACAGCCTGGTCTGTCAACCCACCTACAGTCCTGCCAGGAAAAAGTTAAGCAGAGCACTGACTGACTAAGGTTATAAATCAGACTGTATAAAATAACAGAAGTAACAAGACTTGCAAGGGCTGCATAGAGGCCTGCTAATCTGGGAATTGACACTGGAAGATCTGACACGAAATAAAGGGTGAGTTGAGAGTGAAACTCCAGCTTGTAGCCTCTTGCGACCAGGCATCTGAGATGCTGGCTGTTCAAATAGATCTTGTGAGAATAGTACTTCCTGATATTTAACATTGTTGGGTTCACCGAGTCAGAGAGACCCCCGTTTCCCCAAGACCTGGGCCATGTCATTAAAGCCATGTCAGCCATGTCATTAAAGCCAATAACCACAAAGCTGGATGGTATAGTTGAGATTTGAACTCCATCTTGTAGCCTTCTGCACCCAGACATCTGAGATGCTGTCTGTTCAAATATCCACAAAAGTTAACAAACATCCCCCACTTTGAAAAGCTATCTAATTCTGAAGAAAAGTTGTTGGCAGGTTTGGAGGATTTAGAGGTCCAGGGTTTTTGGTAAAATTGGACTGCTGGCTTAGGTTTAGCCCTATAGGTTGATGCCTGGGTGTAACAAAAGGAAAAAAGGAAAGTCCTAGGCTTCTTTTGTCGGGGTAGATGAGTACGCCTAATGGTTGTGTCCAAAAATCCTCCAAACAGACATTATACAAGCCCTGACATTTCAGCCATAGAGTTCTCAACATGTTCACTGATAGGAAACCCATATGATAAAACTGAGGGATGAGTTAAGTGGGAGGGTTTATACCAGGTTGGTCACTGTTTTTTTTGTTTTGGGTTTTTTTTTGCCAATGTTACAATACTCCTCTAGGAGTCAGTATAACCCAAATATGTCTGAATTCTGTGTCCCCCAAATAACCAAATAACTAATACTAATTAATCATCTTCATGGAAGTTCTATACATTGCAAAGATTTTTCATTGCATATGACTTATATGAATTTCCCTATCTTATTATTTCCTGAGGGCTGTGTTTGCTTGATCAGTCTCAAAATTATAATAATACAAAGACTGCTGTGAAAAGCAGTGAGCTAATTACTGTACATGAGCAGGAAATTACATTTCTCGAGTTTAAACCACTCCCCTTGCCCTCCACCACTATTGAATTTATTTAATGTTGCCATGATTACTAGGAAGCAGTTTTAGAAAATCAGATGGCTTCTGATGAACTTAGTTCATTTTTTTCACATTATGGAATGTATAGCAAATATATTACTACTACTGCAATTTACATAGCACTAGAAGTTTATTGCAGAGCTTTAAACATGTATATTTACAGCAAAGGAGCTTACAAACTAAAATCCCTATCACACTGCTTTTGGGAAACCGACACAAGAACAGGTAAAACATGCCAACATAGGCACAACTCAGAAAGAAAGAAGCTTTAAACATATTTTTTCCATTTCCCCGTTTGCAAAAATACCCCGCTGTAGCAGAGCTCCCCCCACCCATCTGCTTACACATTTCTAGTTGTATGGTATAGTATGTCACCTGCTAGCTGCTGTGGTTCTGCTTCCCAAACCCTATATCACTAGTGTGTCCTGCAATGGAAAAACATATTTTTACATTGGCCCATTTGCTAAAATGTCACGCTTCAGCAGAGCTCCCCTCCACCACTCTGCATCCACATTTCCAGTTGTATGATATAGTATGTCCCCTGCTAGCTGCTGTGGTTCTGCTTCCCAAACACTATATCACTAGTGTGTCCTGCAATGGAAAAACATATTTTTCCATTGGCCCATTTGCTAAAATGTCACGCTGTAGCAGAGCTCCCCCACCACCACTCTGTGTCGACATTTCCAGATGTATGGTATAGAATGTCACCTGATAGCTGCTGTGGTTCTGCTTCCCAAATCCTATATCGCTAGTGTGTCCTGCAGTGGAAAAACATATTTTTCCATTGGCCCCATTTGCTAAAATGTCCTGCTGTATCAGAGCCCCCCCCTACCACCACTCTGCTTCCACATTTTCAGTTGTATGGTATAGCATGTCCCCTGATAGCTGCTGTGGTTCTGCTTCCCAAACCCTATATCACTAGTGTGTCCTGCACTGGTCATTAGGAGGAACCACAGCAGTCAACGGGGGACACACTATTCAAGCAGCCTGAGGAGTCAAACAAGACAGGTATGCTTAGAACCGCTAATTTTGTTGACCCCCCTGACAGGGTCATTTTAAAGGACCATAATGTCTTAGATGTCAGGTTAAGGCTGCCCACACAGTACCACACATAAACTTTGAGGTCTGTCAGAATGAGTGATAGTGACCAAACCTGACATTTCCGAGATTTCCATTGTGAAAGCAATAGAGACAAGGGAAATGTGTTTGAGTATAATTAGTAGAGCAGATCTCTTTAACATTAACTATAGGAGTACATCATTTGCTTGGTGTATTGCAGAGTGAAATATATCTATTTTAAAGTTTGTCTTATTAGCAGACTGTGTTCCAGTATATGTATAGCTCACCCAGGCTGTTATTGCAGAGATTGCACAGTTTGTGCTCTGTCAGCTCTTCTGTTGAAATAACCACTGTAACCATCTCTGCAATTTTTCATAATGAAATTACAGTACTTGAGATGACAACTTTGTGTGTGATGCACTGCCATGTCCATCTTCTGAATATCCTCTTACCCATGATCATTGCCCTTAGCCATGCTTCCTAATGAAAGCCTCCTCATCAAGTTTGATTACCACTCTTCTGTTTTCCAAGTGTGCATAATGATGAGCCTGGTTTATGAAACATTTTCCTGCAGTAATAAAACTAATTAAAGCAGGCATCCATCCTTTCACTACTCTTTAATGAATTATAATGAGATCATTAATCTAGTCACTTTCTTGCACTGAGTCTATTGGCTGGGTGTCTGCAATGACTTGTCAGCACTCCACTTTTGCCCTTTAGAATCGGGCAATTATTAAAAACTGTAGCTGCCTGCATTTGTTAGTCAATATTTTTGGTACAGTATGAATTAAACAAGAGAAGTGTTAAGCTGAGATGAAGAAAGTCCCGGATGTTTGGGCTGTAGCTCTTGCTGGTATTATACTGAACTCTAAGGCAACTCCTTCCACAGTGCTTTTTTCCTCCTGCCAATTAAATCGAAAATGCAAATAATTAAATGGAACAACAGGGCCAAAAAACAAGAGTGGGACAGGACTTAATGGTGCCAGAAACGATCTAAATCCATTAAAGTGTTCCTAATTTTACTCCTAAGACTTAATTAGTTAAGGCAGACGACTAAGCAAGTGCAAAATGAGGTGGTCGGTCTCAAAGCGAATTCATCTGTGATCAGTTTGCACTTCAGGCTTTTAAAGCTTCACTTCAAAATTAAATAAAAATTGTGTACAAGTGATATGATCATTCGTTACTTATTGGCAATAAACCACTTAATTGACATAAATACAATGTATTTTCTTTATTTGTAGCAGTTGACAGTGCAGCAACCTGCAAGTAATATACTAATGTTCATAGATAACAATGTTGCAGTGGTGTAATTTACAAAAAAAAAGGCCAGAGGTGTGTTGAACTGTAATGGGTGTGGAGTTGGGACTATAATAGGCGAAAGCTATAGAGTCATAGAAAGCCCACAGGAGAAAAAAAAAAAAACATTGATCTTATCTTCCATATTTATGGGGTGTGGGTTACTCATTTAAAGTGTCACTACAGGCATTTTTTCTTTTGCTTTTTTAGTTTTGGATGGAGAGGAGAGAGATTAGAAGCCCTGTCAGTTTTTATTGCTGTCTGTGTCCCCTTCACCCTCTCTATTTGTCCTGTTTACTGTTATCATCTTACGTGAAAGAAAATCCCAAATTTTGGGTTGACATCAGAATAAGGTTAGGAGGAGAAACTTCCAATGGGGACACTAGTTATGGTGACCCCAATGACACTTTGGAGGGATTTCCTCTCACTTCCTGTTTAAGCTATGGGACAGGAAGTGAAGGGAAATCCCTGTAATGGGGCACAGATGCCAAAAAAAAAAAACTTAGACTGGGGTTATAACACTCCCTTACTCTTTCCAAAATGAAAAAAGTTTTACCTTTAGTGACACTTTAAATTTAAAAAAGAAAGGATGAGGACAACCAATACAGTTAAAAAGCAAATATGTGTTGCACTGTACAGTCCAGAGCAACCTATTGAAAATAGGGAAATTTACAAAATTATTAAAATACTGCCCCCCTCCTCCATCCCCAAGCTGATAAAGGATTTAATTACTTGAATCCAATAGTTTTTTCTCCTGAAATCCCTTTGAATCCCTTTGAATCACATATTCTTTTTTCTGTGATGTCTAAGTTCTGAACATTATTAATATTTGTAGTCCACCCTAATGTAATGTAATATACATTGTTTTTTGGGAGACATGTAGGATTTTATTATTTTTTTGCAAAATTGTATTTTTATTAAGCTTTTATATTTTTTGAGCAAAGAAATACAGAATTGTTGCATAATGTAGAATACATAGATATCGAAAACATAGTGATATCAGAGAAAAAAACAGTGGAATAGAAGGTACAAATAAACAGGGTCCACGAGTGCAGAGCACAGGGGTGGTCTGCACAGCACGTCAAGGAAATACAAGGTAAACAGCTCATAAGTAGGTAATATAGTTATTTAGCTAAATAACTGTGTTAAGAGTAGCCCGTATCCTTTATTGCATGAGGTGTATTGATTTATATAATCTTTTGATATGATATGAGCTACTATGATGAGACAAAAAGTGGGACGGAAAAGATGAACTGCAAAGTTGATTTAAGTCTCCCAGTTATGTCTGCTGAATTGGCAAGAAAAAAATAAAAAAAAATAATAAGTAGGTAATATAGGTTCAAAACTAGAGAACAATCATATAAAAGAAAAGACACAAGTTTTATGAAGGATATATGATGCGAGGTAAGAAATTCAAAGGGGCATCAAACGGCATACATAGAAATAAGGGAGTGGGGGGAGTCACCATGATCACAAGTAATACAATGCCAGCATGATTTAAGATGTGGCAGTTGGCATAGGGATCCCAAATTCCGATCGAACCCAAGGTTCCCACACTTTATCAAATTGGGGGATAGTGTCATGTACTGAGGCCGTTAGATATTCCATCCTCCGAATTTCAGCCACTAGATGTAGAGATTTGGACCAAGGAGGAGGTGCGTTGCACAGCCAGCATAGAGGAATAAGCCTTTTGGCAGCCAACAAAATATAAGAAAGAAGCCGATTGACTCTTCTGGTTATGCCAGAGAAAGGGAAACCCACCAAATAATTTAAGGGATCGAGCGGAAGGGACACATAAATCACTTTCTGTATTAGGAGCCCCACCTCATGCCAAAAGGGTTGGATCATTGAACATTGTCAAAAGATATGGAACAAGGAACCTGTGTCAGTCCCGCAACGCCAACAACGCAACGAGACTGAGGGATCATATTTATGAATTACATCAGGGGTTT
Organism: Aquarana catesbeiana; assembly: GCF_042186555.1. Lineage (NCBI taxonomy): Eukaryota > Metazoa > Chordata > Amphibia > Anura > Ranidae > Aquarana > Aquarana catesbeiana. The sequence continues at coordinate 636,444,653 of NC_133324.1, forward strand.
TATACCAAAACATGAGGATCTTCATGGACGTCTCCTTTTGGGTTACACATTTGGAAGACTTGGAAGTAGAGGACCAAATCATATCCCATACCTGGACCGAAATAGGTCTGCCTATTAAATAGGACCATCTCCTCATGTAGTGGTGTGTGGTCTCGGTAAGAGGTGTCGACTCATGGAGGATACAGTGAATGGAGGATATTAAATGTATGTAGGATGTTATTTGGTAGCAGGTTTGGATACATCTTTTTTCCTTGACTTTTAATGGGAATAATTAGTAAAAAAACAAATTAAATTTCTTGTCATTTTTCTCAACACAATGTTTACAGAATTTGCCCCTCCCATATATACCCAAGAATAAAATTTAAAAAGTCTGCTGATTAAAATAATATGACATTAGTGTCATTTTTGTAATATGGAAGAAGAAGAAGAATAATATGACATTAGTGTCATTTTTGTAATATGGAAGAAGAATGAAGCTCAAAGTAAACATGAACTTTATTTTAGGAGAGCATTATTCCTTTGTGATGCGTACAAGTAAAAAATGTTGTTTAAATTGGTTGCATTACATTAAGATAAGATCAGGTTAGGTTGGAAAAGGCAAAAATGTGCATAACAAGCACATTTTCACCGGTAAAAATCCAAATGACATGGCTCCACTTGCATGAACACTTACGCGGTAAATGCTGGTGTCATCTAGTGCAGTGTTTCTCAACCTTTTTTCAGTCAAGGCACCCTCTAAAATTCTGAACAATCTCGAGGCACCCAATTCTAAAATGTAGAAAACAAAACTAATAGTTTACTACACATGGAGCACACTCAACATTAAATGCAATTTATTCTTACAAAGCAAATTTTCACACTGGTACTGACTTGTGTTCCTTCTCCTTCAGTCTTTTTCCCTCACTCGGCTAATGTGACCCCAGTGTTGCTGGAGAGGGGCAGGGAAGAGTCAAACAAGGATGCTGTGCAGGCGATTGACATCCACCTTATCAACCAATAACAACATTGGTCGTTAGGACTCTGGTGGCTGAAAGGTTTTAATGGAGCATAATAAAATCCTGTGGCTTTGTGTAACTGAAAGGCTGGCTTCATCCACTACCTGCCTTTTATACAATTTTTGGGCAATCTTTAGGCATTTTGCCAAGGCACCCCTGAAGAAACTTGAAGGCACCCTGGTTGAAAAAGGCTAATCTAGTGTCACCTATTAGATCTTCCAATAGTGATCTACTGATGCCTGCAATCAGCCAGCAATAGATCACTATAGCAGTGAAAAACAAAAATTAGACTCTGAACAATGCTGTAACTCCTGGGCTTGGTGCTGAATGCCAACTGTCATTGACAGACAGTGGTTCTAACCTGAACCTTAGCTGGAATCCACAGGAGCCACTGGGGGTCCCACTGGTGTTTTAAAATAGAGCTGAGACAAAGAGATGCTGTCCCAGTACTGTTTTAAATTGGCACTTGGTACTCAAGTAATTAGTGATAACAATCCTGGCACGATACCTGGATCCTTGTGATACTCCAGTAGTGACACCAAATCTCCAAGTGGAGATTCTGTGTCACTACTGGTGCATCACAAGGATCTAGGTATCGTGCCAGGATTGTTATCACTGAAGCAAACAAAAAACAACGACTCCTGCGCACAGGTGGATCACCATATAAAAGATGCGTCAACACAGGCCTTGCTGCCCTCAAGGATGGGGAATCCTAGAGCAAACCGAAATAAAAGAAAAACAGGGGCGCACCAGCCTTGTGTATTAACTTTTTAAAAACATTTATTATAAAAATGATAAAAAGAAACAACTCACAAGCAATAGGTGGAGGGGGCACAACATGAAGTGTACCGACAGCCAGCATGCAACTTTAGGATGAGCGATGCCTTCCAAAGATCGTGGAGAGATGCATACACATCACAATCAGCTAACGCGTTTCGAAGGGAACGCTTTGGAAGGCATCGCTTATCCTAAAGTTGCATGCTGGCTGTCGGTACACTTCATGTTGTGCCCCCTCCACCTATTGCTTGTGAGTTGTTTCTTTTTATCATTTTTATAATAAATGTTTTTAAAAAGTTAATACACAAGGCTGGTGCGCCCCTGTTTTTCTTTTATTTCGGTTTGTTATCACTGAAGTCCGGGTGTGCTGGGGGTGATCCCTTTTCCATCTAGATCTACATTGTGAGGCATTCGGCCCACACAAGATCGATAGACCCACTACTGCTGGTAAGTGGGTCCACCACGTCTGGTAAGAGTATCCATCAATTGCCTTATGACAGAGGATTGTTTCTTTCATCCACATAGCTTTACTGCTAATCGCATGTTGTCCACCGTCACTTTTGAGTGAAGAATCATCTCTGTATTTCTATGGACATTTAGGTTGTTTTTCACATTTCTTTCCTTCACTAGTTTATCACAGTGAATATTGTTGCATAATTTACACATTTGTTATGGTTTCAGTACACTATAACCTTAATGTTTTCAGCGCTACACTGTATTTTTATATTCTGTTTGGACTTTGTTTGAGCGTTAGCTGCTTTTTCACTATTTATCAGTTTAGAGCAGTAATTTCCAACTAAATTTTCATTTTCATTTTTAAGTAATCAATTATGTTTTTTCTAGGGGATGATATAACAAAGTAATACTTTAACCCCAGGTCCTATAGGGAATGTGCTGGGATGTGGTTGGGTACTGCTAAATCATCATGTACAATGCAGGACCAGCAGTATCCACTAGTCCTGAATTGTGTCTCATGATGTTATGAGATTTGGCAACAGAAGCATGATGGGGGTAGCATTTTAATGACCAGCGTTAGATGTTAATGCAAAAGGAACAGAGCACACCACATATTAAAGTGGTTGTAAACCTCAGACACAAAATAGGAACAAAGCATGTCCCTCTATAGTGTGTACTTGTCTCAATTAACAGCACCAAGTGTCACTTTTATTTGCTGCTTCATTCCTCTGCTATCTGCCTGAATCACATCTGAAAAGTTTTCCTGACACCAAGAGAAAATGGTGACAGGGGAGGGATCTCCAGCTGATTAACAGCATCAGCTCTGTCCCTATGTGGGGACGGGGGTGTGTCACTTCCCTCCAATCAGCAGTCAGAGCTGTCCTCATGGACCTCTGCAGTGTAACTTCAGCTCTCCAGCCCATTTTATTCTGAACTCTTAGACAAGCTTTTTAAATTCTACACTTTGAACTGATGTAGAGAAGAAATGGCTGCAGATAGACAGGTAAAGCTTATGTAGGAGGAATTGTTTAATGTCTGTGTATTATCTGAGACCAGTCACTTTACAACCACTTTAAGAGAATGTGCTATGGCAAAGTTTTTGAAAGCAACATTCGCCATGCAGCTTTTAGCCATAAGCAACAGCTTAGTACTCACAAAAGAAAAGAAAATAATATTTTCAGCAAAACCTGATTTAGAGCAGTGTTAATTTTGACGTCAAATTTCGATTTAGTTTTTAGTCTCTTGACTTAAATGTCATTTTAGTTTTAGTCATATTTTAGTTATCTGAATTGTTTTAATTTTAGTTGTATTTTAGTCAACTGAAATCTCCAGTACATTTTAGTCAACTAAAATCTAATGGGTTTAGTTAAATTGAAATGCATTATTTAAGCATTTCTCTAAAATTGCCAAACTCATGATATACTCCTGTAGTAAAAATCTAATAACATGTCATTATTTATGGTATCAACCCCCCTGATGGTATTCCCGAGTCTGGCTCGGGGTGGAATTTCAGTACCAAGAGCGGTAACCCCCGAGCCAGACTCGGGATCGCATCGCAGGATCCAGGAAGAGCTTACTTACCTTGTCCCCTGGATCCTGCGATGTCTCCCCGCAGTGTGAGCGGCTCGTCCTCCGCTCGATCTATCATAGAGCCAGGCTCCGTTCCCTGCGAGCGTTGCAATGCACGGAGACGGAGAACGGCGCCAAATTCAAAGTGAAACACACACTATACATACAGTACACTGTAATCTTACAAATTACATTACTGTATGCAATTATTTCACCTCCTTTTTGTCCCAGGTGGTTTCTCCAGTGTCCTGCATGCAGTTTTATATTATAAAAACTGTTCTTTCTGCCTGGAAACTGGAGATTGTCCATAGCAACCAAAACTGTCCCTTTACAACAAAAGTGATTTTAGAGCAGCTAGAAAACAGTGATAATAAATTAGAATCACTCGCAGAATTGGGCAATAGTGATTTGTGGGGAGATCCGTCATCAAACACTGAAAAGTAATGACAGGGACAATTCTGCAACTGAGCAAATTTCAGTGTTTTTGATTTGATTACATTATTGAATATTTTTTATTATCATTATATTATTATTTGGTATAGTTATTTATAGTTATTTATTATATTATAATTTATGATTTTGTGTTTCAAACTTTATCACACCCGAGATGTCTACTAGACTCTGGTTTGGACAGATATAAGTGTGTTAAATAATTGTACCACTTTCAGAACCTAAAATCTGACATAATCATACCGCCAGGGAGGTTAAGGATTGAACATGCCCTACAGACACAGATTTAGTGATGTAATGTCTTTAATAATAAAGCCAAGTTTCATAAACCAATGAAAATATTGCTTTTTGCCAAACAGAAGTGCAACTTTGAAATATAAAAATAAACACAAAAACGTGAAACTCTGTTGGCTGTAATGCCATTGCACATATTACCTGAATATGTTACCAATAGGGATGAGCTTCGAGTTCAAGTCGAACTCATGTTCGACTCGAACATTGGCTGTTCACAAGTTCGCCGAACAGCGAACAATTTGGGGTGTTCGCGGCAAATTCGAATGCCGCGGAACACCCTTTAAAAGTCTATGGGAGAAATCAAAAGTGCTAATTTTAAAGGCTTATAGGCAAGTTATTGTCATAGAAAGTGTTTGGGGACCCGGGTCCTGCCCCAGGGGACATGGATCAATGCAAAAAAAAGTTTTAAAAACTGACGTTTTTTCAGGAGCAGTGATTTTAATAATGCTTAAAGTCAATCAATAAAAGTGTAATATCCCTTTAAATTTTGTAGCTGGGGGGTGTCTATAGTATGCCTGTAAAGGGGTGCATGTTTCCCGTGTTTAGAACAGTCTGACAGCAAAATGACATTTCGAAGGAAAAAACCCATTTAAAACTACTCGCGGCTATTGCATTGCCGACAATACACATAGAAGTTCATTGATAAAAATGGCATGGGAATTCCCCACAGGGGAACCCCGAACCAAAATTTAAAAAAAAAAAATGACGTGGGAGTCCCCCTAAATTCCATACCAGGCCCTTCAGGTCTGGTATGGATATTAAGGGGAACCCCGGCCAAAATTAAAAAAAAAAATGACGTGGGGTTCCCCCTAAATTCCATACCAGACCCCTTCAGGTCTGGTATGGATTTTAAGGGGAACCCCGCGCCAAAAAAAAAAAAAAAAATGGCGTGGGGTCCCCCCAAAAATCCATACCAGACCCTTATCCGAGCACGCAACCTGGCACGCCGCAGGTAAAGAAGGGGGTACGAGAGTGCGGCCCCCCCTCCTGAACCGTACCAGGCCACATGCCCTCAACATTGGGAGGGTGCTTTGGGGTAGCCCCCCAAAACACCTTGTCCCCATGTTAATGAGGACAAGGGCCTCATCCCACAACCCTGGCCGGTGGTTGTGGGGGTCTGTGGGCGGGGGGCTTATCGGAATCTGGAAGCCCCCTTTAACAAGGGGACCCCCAGATCCTGCCCCCCCTGTGTGAAATGGTAAGGGGGTACTTACCCCTACCATTTCACTAAAAAACTGTCAAAAATGTTAAAAATGACAAGAGACAGTTTTTGACAATTCCTTTATTTAAATGCTTCTTCTTTCTTCTATCTTCCTTCATCTTCTTCTTCTGGTTCTTCTGGCTCTTTTGGTTCTTCCTCCGGCGTTCTCGTCCAGCATCTCCTCCGCGGTGTCTTCGATCTTCTTCTCCTCGGGCCGCTCCGCACCCATGGCATGGGGGGAGGCTCCTGCTCTTCTCTTCTTCTTTTCTTCTCTTCTTCTCTTCTTCCTTCTTCTCTTCTTCTCTTCTTCATTTTCTTCTCCGGGCCGCTCCACATCCATGCTGGCATGGAGGGAGGCTCCCGATGTGTGATGGCGTCTCCTCGTCTGACGGTTCTTAAATAACGGGGGGCGGGGCCACCCGGTGACCCCGCCCCCCTCTGACGCACGGGACATGACGGGACTTCCCTGTGGCATTCCCCGTGACGTCACAGGGAAGTCCCATCAAGTCACCGTGTGTCAGAGGGGGGCGGGGTCATGGGTGGCCCCGCCCCCCGTTATTTAAGAACCGTCAGACGAGGAGACGCCGTCACACAGCAGGAGCCTCCCTCCATTCCAGCATGGGTGCGGAGCGGCCCGGAGAAGAAAATGAAGAAGAGAAGAAGAGAAGAAAAGAAGAAAAGAAGAGCGGGAGCCTCCCCCCATGCAATGTGTGCGGAGTGGCCCGAGGAGAAGAAGATAGAAGACGCCGTGGAGGAGATGCTGGACGAGAACGTCGGAGGAAGAACCAGAAGAGCCAGAAGAACCAGAAGAAGAAGATGAAGGAAGATAGAAGAAAGAAGAAGCATTTAAATAAAGGAATTGTCAAAAACTGTCTCTTGTCATTTTTAACATTTTTGACAGTTTTTTAGTGAAATGGTAGGGGTAAGTACCCCCTTACCATTTCACACGGGGGGGGGCCGGGATCTGGGGGTCCCCTTGTTAAAGGGGGCTTCCAGATTCCGATAAGCCCCCCCGCCCGCAGACCCCCACAACCACCGGCCAGGGTTGTGGGGATGAGGCCCTTGTCCTCATCAACATGGGGACAAGGTGTTTTGGGGGGCTACCCCAAAGCACCCTCCCAATGTTGAGGGCATGTGGCCTGGTACGGTTCAGGAGGGGGGGCCGCACTCTCGTCCCCCCCTCTTTTCCTGCGGCCTGCCAGGTTGCGTGCTCGGATAAGGGTCTGGTATGGATTTTTGGGCGGACCCCACGCCGTTTTTTTTTTTTTTTTGGCGCGGGGTTCCCCTTAAAATCCATAATAGACCTGAAGGGTCTGGTATGGAATTTAGGGGGAACCCCACGTCATTTTTTTTTTTAAATTTTGGCCGGGGTTCCCCTTAATATCCATACCAGACCTGTAGGGCCTGGTATGGAATTTAGGGGGACTCCCACGTCATTTTTTTTTTTAATTTTGGTTCGGGGTTCCCCTGTGGGGAATTCCCATGCCGTTTTTATCAATGAACTTCTATGTGTATTGTCGGCAATGCAATAGCCACGAGTAGTTTTAAATGGGTTTTTTCCTTCGAAATGTCATTTTGCTGTCAGACTGTTCTAAACGCGGGAAACATGCGCCCCTTTACAGGCATACTATAGACACCCCCCAGCTATGAAATTTAAAGGGATATTACACTTTTATTGTTTGACTTTAAGCATTATTAAAATCACTGCTCCTGAAAAAACGGCCGTTTTTAAAACTTTTTTTTGCATTGATCCATGTCCCCTGGGGCAGGACCCAGGTCCCCAAACACTTTTTATGACAATAACTTGCCTATAAGCCTTTAAAATGAGCACTTTTGATTATTTATGTTCATGTCCCATAGACTTTAACGGTGTTCGCATGTTCGTATGAACTTTTTTCCTGTTCGCATGTTCTGGTGCTAACCGAACAGGGGGGTGTTCGGCTCATCCCTAGTTACCAACATTAAATATTAAGAAAAAAATAAGAAAAGCCTTATGCCCTGTACACACGACCGGTTTTGCCATCGGAATAAACTCTGAAGGTTTTTGAAACGGAGTACCGACGGAATTCCGCTTAAGCTGTCTTGCATACACATGATCACACCAAATTCCGACCATCCAGAACGTGATGACGTACAACACATATGATGGGACTAGAAAACGGAAGTTCAATAGCCAGTAGCCAATAGCTTCCGTCTTGTACTTGCTTCAGAGCATGCGTTTTTGGTGCGTTGGAACAGCATACAGATGAGCGTTTTTTTAGTAATTTGTTCAGTCGGAAAACTATAGAACATGTTCTCTATCTAAGTCCGTCTGAATTTTCAACAGAAGAAGTCTGATGGGGCATACACACGGTCAGAATATACGATGAAGAGCTCCCATTGGACTCTTTCTGATGGAAATTCTGCCCGTGTGTACGCGGCATAAATCTACTCTGTCCACTTTTGAGATGATCCCTGAAAACATATTTATTTAGAGAGGCCGCCTAGCCGGTCCCATCTAACAACTGTACATTTATTTTCTCCATCAGCCAATCCCCTACAGTTATTACCTTTTTGTATCTATTGACCCTCCCTCTTAGATTGTAAGCTCTAGCGAGCAGGGTCCTCTGATTCCTATTGTATTAAACTGTATTGTAACTGTACTGTCTGCCCTCATGTTGTAAAGCACTGCATAAACTGTTGGTGCTATATAAATCCTGTAATATAATAATAATATAATGACCCTTGTTATTCTTATGTGGTAGTGCAGTGTTACTTTTGATGCCAAATTTAGATTTAGTTTTAGCCATAGTCTTTTGACTAAAGTGCCATTTTAGTCATATTTTAGTCAACTAAAATAGTGTTAATTTAGTTGATAAAAATAACACCGATTTAGAGCAATGTTGTATACCAAAAAACTGGCTAATCAGTATATGACATTTGCTGGTCATCTGATATGGCCCTTTACGGTGTATACAGCAATGGAAAGATGTTGTTTAATTCTGTCTTTTGCTCCCTGACGTCAAATGGGTTTAGTTGCCTCTCATTTGGCCTTAATTTGCTGGCACAAGGGCATCCCAGCCATTTTTTCCCCAGCATTTTTGTCATCCTGAGTTTGTGTACATATAGAGTATATTCTGTAATAATAAACATTTTCCTTATCTTCCACATGATAAAGATGAACTCCAGGAAAATTACAAAATACACATAAATTATAGTGAGAGATGTTTTACCTGCCAAATGGTTTTCAGTTTTTTACTGTTCATTCCTGTGATCAGCAGACAGATGAGCTCATCTCTGTGTCACTCTGTCCTCCTAAAAGCATGTTCTTTGTTAGCACTTGAGCACTTGTACTCTTGATGGTATAAAGAGTGAATCTTGCATTGACTGAAGGTTTTGATTCTCAGTTAATGACAAATATTTGTGTCTTGAAGTCAAATGAAGGAGGCAATTGGGCACATGGCCGTGTATGCATGGATTAAGGGGGCTGTACTAAAATAGTCATCAACTAGTTGTGTTACATATTCATTAACATAATTTAATTACCTCCCATGACAATTTATCATCATTATTGATATAGTAGCATTTGCATAAGCAGAGCTGGGTGGCCATGTTAAAATGTTATCTACAACTGGCATATAATTGCTCTAATGTCTGTATAGTATAGTAAAGTCTAGTATTTTCTCTTATAATGAATAATAATTCTATACAGTTGGCTGGATACAAAGAGAGGCCATGTAACTGAAAATGGTTACTATGTTACAAAAAGGGCTCAGTAGCAACGTGCAGTGAAATATACAATGTATTATGTTGCTTTAGAGGAATGTTACAGTATGGCCAAGAACCTTAGCCTTCTCCTCTGACCACATCCTCAATTGTATTCACAATAGCATTTGCAAAAGTAACAAGTGAAAAACACACATCTTATTCAGCAGTGGTTGTAGAGAATGGTAAACTGTGATTCCAGAGATAGATTTTTTACTGCATCATTGACTGTGCATGTATTACCTTACTGAGCTACTTATGCATTGTATGCTCATACCTAGATGTTAGTCTGCTATAGCTTGATATATGCATGGGTTAGGGGTATGGGGGGTTGATCGGCATGTTTTCCATTTAAATTACTTCTCATCAAGAGAATAACATAGGGCAGCCTGGGCTGGCAGGGCTGATTAGTATGCAGTTCTTTGCATTACCTTGTAATGGTCTATAATCACAAATATGCTTATCTTAGGGTTGGTTGCAGGCTCAAGACCCATGTGCCCTAGAGGCCACTAAACAATATTATATAACATGCAATGACACAAACTACGTAAGTTGTGTTTATTGTGATTATTCTAAGTAAAGTGGATTGGTATTTTATTTCATTTGTTTGTGTACTAATAATGCAAATTACATTTTCTTATACTACATGCTGTTTTCTATCACAGTTTCAGGTAGGGGACCTAACTAAAATGTAATAGAAAACATTAATTTGTCATGTTCGTATTTCACAGATCAGTGACAATTTAATCAGTGTAGAGAAATATATTTTTGGCTTCAGCCATCAAGCCATGACTTTCACTGCAAATCCAAATAAGGATATCTACATTTAAGATGGCTTTTATGCACAACATTCATGTGTAATCACTTTTTTTTGCTTTCATGCTGTTTGTTTACTGTATGTTGGGCTTGTTAAAAGTGTCTCACTGATGGGAAAATGTTACCATTTTTTTTTTGGTTAATATGGTAATGCGTTGGTAATATGTATAAAACCATTGTGCAAAAACACCAAATACATCACTGCAGTGGTTATCATGATTTTATAAATAAGTTGCCAAAGTCCTGCCAAATTTCACCAGTTCAATCAAACCAATGAACTGCTGGAGTAGGCAAGGGGGACCTATGGTTGGGTATGGAATAAGCACCTTAAAAGTTGCATCTTTCCAATTTACTCTTTTTAACATGATATAGAAACATTAGGCAAGGGACTGTTGTGCACAATTCCTTAAATTGTTGCCTAGTTATTTAGTAGTATGAACATTTTTAATGTGCTAACTTTAACTAGAGCAGGAACATACCTGTACATGATGTTCATATGGTAGATTTGCCAGTGGATGTCTGTTTTCTTGCACCACCATTTCTGATGGTGACCTGTCTAATCTGTCCTTTCCTTGTGAAGTACTAAACAAAAATAAGCTTTCATTAAGGCTTCAGTAAATGCTCTGTTGATCTCCATGCTTCAGAATCTGGCTGAGCATTTTGTCTAATGTTTACTTCACAATAACATTTTAAATCTGTATTAGAAACACTGAAATCTCTGCAGACTCATTTCAACAAACTAATGTAGCAAATTGAAATGACCCATACCTGTCGATGCCTGGCCTAAAGTTCCACTGTGCCCAGACTTTGGATATTAAACTGTTTAACAAGCTCTCACTGACCTCTGTAGCTGCATGCACTGTTAAGAAATGCATATCTAATCATTTAAAGGGATATTAAAGCTTTGTTTTTTTCTTGTTTTTTTTTTAACCACTTGCCCACTGGGCACTTAAACCCCTTCCTGCCCAGGCCAATTTACAGCTTTCAGCGCTGTTGCACTGTGAATAACAATTGTGCAGTCATGCATCGCTGTACACATATACATTTTTATCATTTTTTTACACAAATAGAGCTTTCTTTTGGTGGTATTTAATCACTACTAGGGTTTTTATTTTTTTCTGAACAAACAAAAAAAAATGTTTTCATAGTTGTTATAAAATTTTGCAAACAGGTAATTTTTCTCCTTCATTCATGTGTGCTGATGCTGCTGCACTGATGAGCACTGATAGGCACTGATGATAGGCACTGATAGGCGACACTGATGGGCATTGATAGGCTGCACTGATAGGCACTGATAAGGTGGTACTGATAGGCACTGATAAGGTGGCACTAATGGGCACTGATAAGGCGGCACTAATGGGCACTGATGAGGCGGCACTGGTGGGCACTGATGGGTGGCACTAATGGGTGGCGCTGATGGGAAGCACTGAAAGGCACTGATAGGTGGCACTGATGGGGACTGTTAGGCACTGGTAGGTGACACTGATAGGCAACACTGATGATGAGGCACTGATTGGCAGCAGTGATTGGTACTGATAGGTGGCACTGATAAGTGGCACTGGTGGGCATTGATATGTGGCACTGGTATGTGGCACTGGTGGGCACTGATAGGCTGCCAGCATGAAGAAAAAAAAAGCTGATTACCGTCTCTGTTTACATCACGTGATCAGCTGTCATTGGCTGACAGCTGAACACGTGGTAAGGGGTCGGGATCGGTCCCTTATTCCAATCTATGATCAGCCGAGTCACGTAGGCTTGCTGATCACAGAGCGCGCCGTGCGTGCCCCGCAGGGAGTGCACAGGAAGCTCATGCATGGGAGGACGTACATGGATGCCCTCCTGACATTTAAGGCCCGCGCTGTCTTCATTTTTAAGTTATAGCGTGGGCGAGATGCGAGTTAAAATAATAAACATGTTATACTTACCTGCGCTGTACAGTGGTTTTGCACACAGAAGCCCTGATACTCTTCTTTTTGGGTCCCCCGCCAGTGCTCCTGACTCATCCCCCTCCGGAAGTGCCCCCAGAGAAAGCCACTTCTCATGGGGGTACTGCTGCGTGCCTGCTCCTGATCTGTTGCTCTTTGCATCCATAAGACACGTAGAGCCAGGTCTCACCCCCGCCCCTGCGCTATCCTCATTGGCTCACTAGGAGAGTCCCGATACAGCTGAGGCTATCGTGAACATCATTGGATCAGAGGGAGGCTTAGGTAAGGATTGGGTGGACGGGGGAAGCGGGAACTGTATATAGAAGGTTTCAGCCTATAGGACCACTTTAAGGATAAAGGTCCAAACAAATGCCAGGTGAATTGTGCCTATTTTTAAGGACAACTTGGGCCTTCATTTGGTTGTGAATGGTAATGGATGTCTCCTCATTATTTTATTATTAAAGAAAAACTGACTCAAAATAGTAAAAAAAATATTTTTTGAAATGTGCCTATATATTTCTTGTAATTACCATAACCCACCAACCCAAAATACATTCTTATATTCCTCATGACCACAGTAATACTACATATCTGTATATTATTTGTTGTTTATACCCAGAAACAGAAACAAGGGTGTGTATTTTGCTTTTGTTCTCCTACCAAAAGCTCACTAAATGGCATTAAATAAAACAAGCTTTTTTTAATCCTACCTAAAAGACACTGACCCTGGCCTTGACCCTTGACTCTTCCCCTGACCTTTGACCCAGACACTGACCTAATTCAAACCCTAATCTAGCTATTAATTTTACACAGTTCTTTTATTTTTTCTCCTCTAGCAGGGACAAAAAGATAGTGTGTCTTTTTCTCTATTCAAGTGGAGAAGAGAATGAGAGCAAGGGTGAGCCAATCACAGGCTATCACACCAAACATGTGGTTTGTTCAAGAGTGTGCCACATAGTTGGAAGAGTAAGGTATAAAATCGTTAATAGGTACCATCATCCTAAATATGGATAAAGAGAAAATAAGGTTGAAGGAGGAAAGAAAACAAGGACCTCTCCAATTGGGTCCTACCTCTTTCAGAAAAATTGGGACTATTACGGTACCAAAGGGATATGAGCGAGCTTTTTATAAAAATTATTGTTTTATTAAGAAGTCACAATAAAAAGGTCCTAAATAGGACACAAAATATACATAATCGCAAATAAACATAAACAAACAGTACTTGTTACAGCAATGTTGACACTCAGTTAGTGGAAGTAATGCCCAAACAGATGCCTGAAAACAGGTTATATAATACTTGCAGACATGACCTCTACAGTTTCGCGGTCACAGCCGCTTCTTCAGGAGGCGTCTGGTAGTACATATTCTAAAAGATGAAGAAGATATATACAGTATCAACAGTAAGAAAATACAAATATCACAAAGAGTACAAAGTTGATATTGGAGAGGGTACTTCAAGTTTAAAAGATTGCACTCACCGACCTGTACCCAAAAAGGGTTCGGAGCGATACTGTGAGACGCCTTCAAGAGGCGTTCCCCCGGGGGCGAGCCAGGGAGGCAAATTGAGATAATACTATTGTAAAAAAATAATAGAAAAGGATTTATAATTAATAAACTGCGGCTTCTGCTCAGTGAGAGAACCACCCGGGCGTGTAAAGTCAAGAGACAAGAAAAGGTGGGAGAGAGAAAAGCGGGAGGAAGGGGAGGGTCAGGGGGGGAAAAAGGAAAGAGGGAAGGGAGGGAGAGAAGGAAGGGGAAAAGAAAAAAGAGGGGGGGAAAAGGGGGGGAAGAGAGAAAAGGGAGGGAACAAAAACGAGGGAAGAAGAAGGAAAGGAGGACAATTGGGAAAGGGGAAGGGGGGAAGGAAAGAGGGGAGGGGAAAGAGGGAAAAGGAAAAGGGAGGGGAAACAGGAAAGAGAAAAAAAGAGAAAAAGGGAAAATATTGGAAAGAGAGGAACCAGAGAAAAAAGAAAACACAAAGGGGGAAAGCCAAGGGGAGCAAAGAGAAGGAAAAAAGTGGGGGTGGGGAGTGAAGGAGGGGAGCAAGGAGAGGGAAAAAGGAGGGAAAGAATAGAAAGAAGGGGGAAGGGGAAAGAAGAGAGAGAGCATACCACCTATTTGGAGTAATGAGCAGAAGGGGGCTAAAAGGCAGGGGTTTTTTTGTATCGTAAAAAATGTACCCACCGTTGCTGTGTTTAATGAAAACTATACCCAGAAGTCATTTGCACCCAGGAAAGGTGAATGATGGAACTAGTGGTTAATGAGCCGGACCTTAATGCCAAAGGAAGCCGCTATGAAAGAAGTAAATGCATCAGGGGTAAGTATGTGCATGTAGTTATCATAAATTGCATAGATTACAGGGCATTTCTGACAAAGGAAAGAACGTTTGTAGAGCGAAGGAGAACGGAGGAGAAAAAAATCACTGTAAAGTAATACAGTGATAACCCCCAACCTTCCCAAAAGGCCTCCGGCTAGTACTTACAAAAGCTCCAAGGTAGCGTTGGTGAGCAGCTGGGTATATGCCTGTCAGGGCTTGCAGCTAGGTCTGAGCATTTTATATGCCTCCAACCCGGAAGTCGAGCAGCGCTGAAAACACAAGCTGCCTTCTCTTCCGGGTCCGGTCCCCCTCTACTGCGCAAGTGCCAGAAAGACATCCGGAGCAAGCGCACAGCTCCACAGTGAGTGACGCTGAAAGCGTCACTCTCCGGAAAGGCAGCAGCTGGGCTCCATGGAGCCCCTCCCACTGTCGGAGGAATGCAAGCCCGCCGTAAGGGGGAGAATTAACTCCTCACATCCCTCCAGAGGAGGAGAGCAAGTGCAAAAACAATATGCTTAGTTGGGTAAAGAGGATTGACGAGATAGGTAAACAAAGGGGCAGAAATGCCAGGTCGCTGGCAACGGGAGTGAAATTGACCCATGGCCACGGAAATGTGCATCTCAGCCCCTGTACAAAAAGTAATACTGATCAACATACCTGACAGTTTTTACAAAGCATGTAATTATACAGAGTATTTGTAGTCAGCCAAACAGATAAAGCAAATATACAAAAAATTACATAGTATAGAAACCTATGTATAATAAGTCCACTCACGAATAATCATGGGAGAAATCTGGTTATGCATGAAGGGGAGGATGAAGAGGAGACAAAAAGGGACACAAAGGGAGATACAGTTAGTGCTGTGTAGTATAATACAGTATGGCGCCAAAATGGATGTAATGTGGAAAAGACATGGAGCATATATCAGCAGATAGATACGGCAGAGACTGGTGAGTCGGTTGGCCAGTCATTCAAGGAAATACTTGTATGAGTGTGCCTCGTTGATGCCAGGAGGAACCAAAGCGTTGAGTCGCTCAATCCAGAGCGACTCGCGCTTTAGAATTTGCCGGTCCCAGTTACCACCTCTGGAGTCTTCAGGGACAACTTCTAGAACGGTAAAGCGAATGTAGTCGAGGTTAAAGCGGTGATGAATGCCAATATGGCGGCCCACCGTGGTGAGCTTGCCATTGGTAGATGCATATAAATGGTCACCCAGTCTCTGCCGTAACTCTCTACTAGTCTTTCCCACGTAAAAGGCGCTGCACGTGCAGGTCATAAGATAGATTACACCCCGTGTGCCACAATGAGCTGAATGTTTTGGAAAAAACATCTCCCCATTAGGAAGTAGAAATTGTTGTCCCTCTTGAATCCAGGGGCAGTGTGGGCAATTGCCACACTTGAAGGTGCCTCTGGGTTCTTGCGGGCCAGACAGGGGGATCTTGTAGTGACTACGTGTGAGCCCTCCTAAAGACCAAGTCGGGGGTTGGTTTGATGTATTTCCTAAGGATATGATGGTCGGTCAGAATGTGCCAATGGGTTGATAATATATTGCGTAGCTGATGATGGTGGGTGGAGAACTTGGTGATGATTTTAGTCGTATAAGGTTGTTTGGGACGTGGAGGGCCGAATAGTAATGTTTGTCGGTCAAGGGCGGAGGCCTTATTAAAGGCTTTCCTCAGGGTGGTGCGATTGTAGCCTCTAGCCAGAAGTCGTGTACGTAGAGCATTAGCCTGTTTATGAAAGTCCCCGTCCTCTGTGCAGTTCCTTCTTAATCTCAGATACTGAGCATAAGGGATACTGCGAACCAGAGGACGGGGATGTAGACTAGAAGCGTGCAGTAAGGTGTTGCCCGCTGTGGGTTTACAATATAGATCCGTAGTTAATTGTCCAATGGAATTTTTAGTGATTTGTACATCCAAAAAGGGTATACTTTGGATGTTGTAAGAAAAAGTAAAATGGAGGTTAAAGGGGTTAATGTTTAACCTTTCAATGAAAGCTTTTAAATATTGCTCTGTACCAGTCCAGATGACCAAAAGGTCATCAATAAACCTAAACCAACCCAAGACGAAGTTCAGATAAGGTTCCATAAGGTCATCACCAAATACAGGCCGCTCCCAGCCACCCAAATATAAGTTCGCATAAGAGGGGGCACAAGACGTGCCCATTGCGACACCTTGGATTTGAAGGTACATTTGGTCCATGAATAAAAAATTATTTTTAGTCAAGATAAATTCTAAAAGTTTTAGAATAAATGTATTTGTGGGCCAGGTATGGTGGTCCTGTTCCATGAGAAAGGAGCCAGCCATTCGGACGCCCTGCTCGTGGGGGATGCTTGAGTACAAAGCCTCTACATCAATGGCCACGAGGAGGGCGTCCGAAGGGATCTGGACTCCTTCAATGTGTTTTAAAAGGTCAGTGGTATCTCTGATATAAGAAGGTAATCTCAATACGTGGGGTAATAAGAAAGTATCAACCAGCTTGCTGGCATTTTCTGTTAATGAGCCCTTGCCTGAGACAATAGGTCGGCCAGGGGGTACAGAAAGGTTCTTGTGAGTTTTAGGCAAGGCATAAAACGTCGGAGTACGTGGATATTGTACATTGATGAATTTATAGGTATCCTCATCGATGAGGCCCTCGAGGAAGGCCCCCCCGATGAGTGCCCTGAACTCATCAATGGTTTGTTGAATAAAGGTTTGCTCAATAGGTAAATACCAATTAGAGTTGGAAAGGATTTTAAGGCACATGGTTTGATATTGATGATGAGTCATCAGTACCAGGTTTCCGCCCTTGTCTGATTGTTTTATGACAAGGTCGGTATTTTTCTGAAGTTTGGTAACTGCCCGGAGCTGTTGCCGAGTCAGATTAGAGGGTAATGTTTTCCATCGCTCTTTCTTGAGGGACAGGGTACATTCATGTAGAAAAGCCCATATAGAAGGGCATGTCAATAAGTCAGGGAAAGTTCTAGATTTGTTTTTTAAAATAGGCTTAGAAATAGAATGTCGGGAATAAAGGGTAGTGTCCATTTGGCTAGAGGAGGGAGAATCGGAACTGCCACTTAAAGTATCCGACTCGACCTCACCTTCGTCAAGAAGTAGCATAAGATCATGTAAAGCTCTAGATTCCAATTGGACCCAATTGGAGAGGTCCTTGTTTTCTTTCCTCCTTCAACCTTATTTACACCAAACATGTGATTGAGAGCCAGTCCTTCTAGCTCCTAACTCTTTTTATAAGGCCCTGAGCTGTTGTTAACATTATTCAGCACACTCCCAGCACAAACACGGGTATGCACATATGTGGTTCCATGGAAGAAGCCCCACTTCAGACCACATATGTGCATGCTCTTGTAAGTGCCTGTGCCCACAGATGTAAGTAAGGGCTTGCTTTAGCCCTTTTGCTATCTATCATAGCCATTTTTTTCATTGTTGCACACATGGTAAAATGCAAACATTATATATTTTCTGAGAGCAGAAACTCTGTAGAATAAAATGGTGTTAGTGGTTGTTTTTTTAATAGCATATGATAATTATCATCCTGTTAATCAAATCAATATTTTCAGTAAAAAATAGAATTTCTTGGATAAACAAAAATGATGAGGATTCATAAAGAAAATACATACCAAATATGTCAAGCCTCAAGATTGTGCACACCTGTATAATAGCAAAATACCCAAAAGTACCCCGAATTGGCCATGGATGACGCTTTAGCACATACAGTATGTTTTTAAAACCCATAGGGGAGAGCAGTGCTCAGATGTTCCCCACCATTCTCTGTTCTGACAACCATCATGAAGGTCCAGAGCATATAGGAAGGATACATGGCACGGTGGCTACTTGATAACCAATGTATAGAAGTGATCAGGTGGGTGTAAACCTTGTATGTGGAAGGCAGATGTAAAAATATTATCACACTTCTGAATGCTGTAGCTGCCAGAAGTTTGTGTACATTCTAGTGCTGCTGTTGCTGACTTAAAGTGGTTATAAACCCATATATATACCCACTGAAGTGACCTCAGGTGTTACACAGAAATGAAACAGATCCTCTTACATACATTGTACATCTGCACCCTCTCTCCACTACAATCTTCTAAAGCACACATTTTACATGGCATTTCTGAACTTCAGAAGGCAAGGGCTGAGGATTTGATGTCACACACTGCACAGCATGGAGCAGGGAGCTGAGTGTAATCTGATACCTGAATGGGGAGGATGGACACACCCACTGTACACAATTTCATAGGGAAACATGCACAGTTGAAGCTGTCAGTCACTTGCTATGGGCTGGAGGGAGGGCAGGCCATCTCCCAGGATTACATGGTGACAGGATAGACTGTTAGAGGTGACTCATGTAGATAACAGAGGAATGAGTGGGCAGAAAGAAATCACACTACTAGGTGCTTTGGATCAAGCATAGGTGTGCGCAGCTTATTGCATTAGGGTGTGCACTCCAAATCTCAAATACACATGTCTTTCTCTGCAGCCTCAGCTGCACTGGACTCTGAATGAATGGGAAGTGCTCTGTGCTGAGCTGCTTCCTGTTCATTCACAAACCGAAGCATAGTAAAAGCAGTACACTATGCTTCAGTTATGATTTAACATAGTGAGTGAGTGTGATCACTGTCTTCTTTGAGAAAAGAAAGGGGCCGGTAATGTCATATTGATTAGCCCCTTCCCCCGCTCTCCAAACTGAAACATCCCCCCATTGCAGCTGGGGGAAAGGAGAGGAGGGAAGCTGGCAGCACTGTGGTAGGGGGGGCACAACACAGGGGGAAGCCCAGGCATTAGGGGCAATCAGCGCCACACAGAGTGATTAGGGTGTGCCCAGGCACATCTGGCACACCCCCTGCGCACGCCTATGGGATCAAGGCAAGTACGCGTTATATAAGGATATACTTTGTTCATGTTTCATTGCAGAGTTTTACAACCACTTTAACAGTTATGTTGGTGGCAACAGAAGCGTTAAAGCTATTCTACTGCTTGATCTAATTATTTAAATACTGTCCATAACCTGTCGAAGTTTAAATTGGAGAAAACATTTTGTTATTAAAAATAGGAATCCCAGGAGGATTTTTTTATCTGATTTAATATTGACACCTGGAGTATGTTCTCCTATTTGAATGCTGTTCATATCTCCAGATCACTTTCTCATATCTGTCATCTATCTACCATTGCTGTTTATCTATCAACATGTCTGTTATCTGGAGTACAGCAATCCCTTTTATACACATTTTATAGTAAGTAACTGAAAATATAAAGCATAAAACATAAAAACAGTCATAGTGATGTTTATTCATTCCTTTTGTTAACTAGGGTAGTTATTTCTTTCCAACATTCCATCTGTCTTGTGCTCTCTGCTTATACCATTCTCGCCATGGAGCCCATTCTTTGTACACTAACTCATAATTCCCTGTGGTTGATGAGTGTAGAACTTCATATATGCCATGGGTGTGAATAGTTTGTATTACTTCTGAGATCGGTGGGACTGTTATTCCTCTCCAATGTCAGAGAATTGATAACCTGGTGGCTAGTAAAATATGGGCTATCACAGTTCTAAAGGGTGGAGGTATAGAATGTATGTCTAGTGATAGTATTGCCATCCTTGGAGATAATGTTTGATGTATGCCTGTGATATCCTAAATTTGGTTTTAATCTGCAGCTTTCATTTAACTGCTTACTGCAGCGGCGCGGCTCTCGTTCTGGGAGGGCATCATATGACGGCCCTCCTTTAAACAGGGAATGCACGCGATCGTGCACGCGCATCCCTGTTCCTTCGGTGGCGGCGTGTCACGAAGACATCGCTGGCCACCGAGGGGGGTGAACAGCCATTGGTCATGGCTGTTTACCACGTGATCGGCCGTGATAAGGCGATCCTTTCACAGCCAATCACTAAATGTCAACAAACCGCTGTAACCAGATGTTACCGGGTTCTCCTCCTCACACACCGATCGTGGGTGAGGAGGAGATTGCGGTAACATCTCGTTACCGCTTACAGTGTACACCAATCACACTGATTGCCCCCAATAAAGAGGACCCGTCATCACCCATCATAGTACTTGTCACAGTTCATCTGAGTACCTGTCAGTCCATATGAGTACCTGTCACAGTCCATCTGAGTACCTGAGTACCTGTCACAGTCCATCTGAGTACCCGAGTACCTGTCACAGTCCATCAGAGTACCCAAGTACCTGTCACAGTTCATCTGAGTGCCCAAGTACCTGTCACAGTCCATATGAATACCCGTCACAGTTCATCTGAGTACCCGAGTACCTGAGTACATCACAGTCCATATGAGTACCTGAGCACCTGTCACAGTTCATCTGAGTGCCTGTCACAGTCCATAGGAGCATCGAGTACCTGAGTACCTGTCACCACCCTTCAGAGTACCCGAATACCAGTCACCAGCCCATCAGAGTACCCGAGTACCTGTCCCCAGCCCATCAGAGTACCCGAGTGCCTGTCTCCAGCCCATCAGAGTACCTGAGTACCTATCTGCAGCCCATCAGAGTACCCGAGTACCTATTTGCAGCCCATGCCTCATAGAAAATGCGTTGGGGTGTTTGCTTTCCAAAATAGGGTCATTTTGTGGGTAATTCCACTGTCCTGGTGCTCCAGGACCTTCAAAAGTGTGATAGGTAGGAATGAAATGAGATGTGTAATTTATGCTCCTAGAACTCCTGAAGGCACTACTTCAATGTTGGACCTCTGTATGTGGCCAGGCTGTGTAAAAGTCTCACACTTGTGGTATCACCATACTCGGGAAGAGTATCAGAATGTATTTTGGTGTGTCATTTTTGCTATATACATGCTATGTGTTAGAAATATCTTATAAATTGACAACTTTGTGTAAAAAAAAAAAAAAAATGCGTTTTCATTTTTTTCCCACATTTTCCAAAACTTATGGAAAAAAATGAACTGTTCAAAAGACTCATTATGCCTCATAGATTATACGTTGGGGTGTTTGCTTTCCAAAATGGGGTCATTTTGTGGGCAATTCCATTGTCCTGGTGCTTCAGGGCCTTCAAAAGTGTAATAGGTGGTTGAGAAATGAGATGTGTCATTTATGCTCGTAGAACGCATGAAGGTGCTACTTCAATGTTGGGCCTTTGTATGTGGCCAGGCTGTGTAAAAGTCTCACACACATGTGGTATCGCCATACTTGGGAAGAATAGCAGAATGTATTTTGGGGTGTAATTTGTTGTATGCATATGCTGTGTGTGAGAAATAACCTGATAATATGACAATTTTGTAAAAAAAAAAGAACAAAAAAAAATCTTCAATTTGCAAAGAATTTTGGAAAAAATGACAACTTAAAAAAACTCACCATGCTACTTACTTAATACTGTGGAATGTCTACTTTCTAAAAAGGGGTCATTTGGGGGGTATTTGTACTTTCCTGACTTGTGTCTCAAGAAATGAGATTCACCTGATGTACTGAAGGACTGATCAGATGTGATCGATTTTCAGAGATTGGCACCATAGTTTGTAGACTCTATAACTTTCACAAAGACCAAATAATATACACTGATTTTGGTTATTTCCACCAAAGATATGTAGCAGTATAAATTTTGGCCAAAATTTATGAAGAAAAATTACATAACTAATTAGCAAAATTGTATGACAGAAACAAAGAAAAAGGCATTTTTTTCACAAAATTTACGGTCTTTTTTTATTTATAGCACAAAAAAATAAAAAACCCACTAGTGATTAAATACCACCAAAAAAAAAGCTCTATTTGTGTGAAAAAAGGACGCAAGTTTCATATGGGTACAGTTTTACATGACTGAGTAATTGTCATTCAAACTGTGAGAGCGCTGAAAGCTGAAAACTGGTCTGGGCAGGAAGGGGTGTAAGAGCACTGTGTTGAGGTGGTTAAATAATACCTGATGATCCTGTTATGAAGGTCTTTCTATAGCCATTTCATGTCATAGAGTGGGAATGTTGTGCCCCTATCTCAGAATTGTGCTTCTGCATTGTCACCTTGTAATGTGGGCTTCCAACAGAGATTACAATTGATTGTTTCAATACACATTGTGCAGGCATGGTCCATTGTTTTCACTATCAGGATACTTGGCCTTGTTTCATTAACCCTTATTAGCCAGTCACGAATATTTGGGCCCTCTATCTCCTGCCATTTTTTTGGGATTAGACTTTTCGCCAAATTCAATAATATCGGGGTTAAAGATGCAGTGTACCTTCTATTGTGACCCTCGGCCCCATGGAACATACACACCCAAGGGTCCTCCATAATCACTTTCCCCACTATCTCCTCTATAATCTTTAACACTTCCTGCCAAAATTTTTTAATAATTGGGCAAACCCACCGGAGGTGCGCCATCGTTCCTCTGTTGGTACACACTCTCCAGCAATTTGAGGGTTTATCCGAATGGAGCTTATTTATTTTATCAGGTGTCGCATACCACCTGGACAGGCATTTGTAATTTGTTTCTATCATTCTCATGTCCACTGCTGATTTGTGTGTTGCATTGAAAATGGCCTCCAGTGTCGCTCCACTACATACAGGTCTCAATTCGGATTCCCATTTTTTGATGTATATCGGTACCACTCCCTCTCCCCCATCCATCAATATTTTATAAAGTGCCATTATTTTCTTTATTACTTTGTCCCTCAAGAGCAGTTTCTCCAGTGGCCTATAGTTTTTTTTATCTCTAATAGGTCCTGGGAGACTTTTGGTAAAATGCGCAAGCTGGTTGTACCGCCACGCATCAATTTTCATTAGGTCCTTGAGCCGGGCTAGCTCCTGGAAAGTGATAATTTTACCGTTTTTCGTGATATCTTTTAATTGTGTATTGTTTTTTTGTATCCAATTACCTCCCACCTCCCCCATCTCTGGCAAAAAAAACTTGTTGTCTTTTAAATAAATAAGTGGCGAATTGAACTCCCATGCATTTTGTTTGTGTAGCTGATCCCATATTTTAAAGGTATGACGTGTTATTATGTGCGTGTTGGGGCCTAACTTTCTAAAGTGTGGGGGATTCCATATTAAGTGATTTAGTTTTGCATTACTCAAATCTTTTTCTAAGTTTACCCATTTTTATCTAACAAGTCCTTTTCCCAATCTATCACCCGTGACAATACTATCGCATTGTGGTATTTTTTAAAGTCTGGAAGTGCCAGGCCACCCTGTGCTTTTTCTCTGCTCAGAACCTTATAAGCGATCCATGGTTTCTTGTTGTTCCATATGAATCTAGTTATAATGTTATTCAATGCCCTAAAATAGGACTGAGCTAGCGGAATTGGGAGTAGCTGCATTTTGTACAAGATCTTCGGGGCCAAAGTCATTTTAACAGTATTTATTCGTCCAGTCCAGGAGATTGGTAGATGAATGCTTTTTTTAATTTCCTGCTTAATCTCATCTAGAAGTGGGATATAATTTAAGAGATACATTTTCTTTAAGGAGTTTGCTAATATAACCCCCAAATATCTGATATTTTTGCTCC
The DNA here is from genome assembly GCF_042186555.1 of Aquarana catesbeiana. NCBI lineage: Eukaryota > Metazoa > Chordata > Amphibia > Anura > Ranidae > Aquarana > Aquarana catesbeiana. Next base: position 636,468,651 of record NC_133324.1, read on the forward strand.
ACGGAAAATGGAATACTTCCTTAAGTTTAATTACTTCTTGTCTATCTGTGTTATTATTTAGAACTTCTGACTTACTGAGGTTGACCTTGTAATTTGATAGCTCTCTGTATCTCCTCAGGGTGTCGAGTAGGTTAGGGATCGAGATTCTCGGTTTAGTAATGTAGAACAACACATCATCGGCGAAAGCCGATAACTTGTGTTCATCTCTCCCCACCACACATCCAGTTATGTCCAGGTTTTTTCGGATCGAGGCTAGTAAAGGCTCCAGAGTCAGGACAAACAAAAGAGGGGACAGCGGGCAGCCCTGCCTGGTCCCGTTCTCCATCTTAAACTCAGCTGATGGTGTACCATTTACTTTGACAAATGCCGAAGGGGATTTGTACAATACTTTAATCCAGTTCAGCATGGTACCACCCAGTCCCACTGCCTTTAACGTATTAATCATGAATCATGAAGTAGCACAAAAAAAAAAAAGGATACTTGGCCTAGAGTGCATGCATGTGGATAGGATGTGGCTGCAAAGAGTGCAGAAGATCTGCAGCACTGAGATGCCACAAAAGATGAAAATATGATGAAAAAGACAATTATGATACACAGTAATTTAGTATACTAAGCTGGTAATGTAAACTGGGGATCAGGCCACTATCTGCTGGATATATGCAGTATTATTTTAGACCACAGCCTGCATTTTAAATTGTGATAGCAAAATTCAGGCTGCAGTATGGAGCCTAATGTGTCCCATAGAATTTTATCTGCTTTATTCTGCAGAATGCAATTGGAGCACAGACCAGCTTACTGTTTTTCTCATATATTTGAATAGTGCTGCACTTGTTTTGGATTCCCAAAGCAAGCACAGTGCTAAGTACATTTGTAAAGTACACTCATAGCTCATAAGCATCCAAGCATGATGAGGCCCTTCATGTAGGAACCACCCTACATGTACGAGTTTGATGTAACTGGCTTTTTTAGGGGAGTGATTGGTTTGTGACACTGGAGAGGGAGTTGGTAGTGTTCTGTGGGATTTATGCCACTCCGGCACAATTTTTGACTATGTGAGTGTAACACTTTATGTTTTACTAAAACATGTTTAATTGGTACTGCACTATTGTTAGCCTCTTTCCATGCATATGAAATTTCCATCTTGATGTATTAATATCCAATCCAGATCCATATATATGGAGTAAAAAGTGGATTATACAAAAACACTTTCAGACATTCCAGTAATCTTGGGAGTCCATTGTGGCAGTGAGCTGCTCTCATTTAGGATTAGTCACTGGGTGTTTATGATTTCTACAACAGTGACAGGAATATCTTCATTTGCATTTTTGGTGTTTATTCATACACTTTCATGAATTTATGTATTTTTTCTGGTATGATATTTACATTAAGCCAGACATCAAGTATATGGTCCCCAAGGGGACATTTATACTTTCTACATGGGTGTGTTGAAATACTATGTTGATACTTGAGATCACATTTTGATACCCACCTAACGTATGGGTAAAAACTTATTGGACACCCAGTATCATCTTGTGACGGCATTCCATTAACTCAATTAACCATTAATTGCCATGCACAGTTTGTATTTTAACATTTTCCATCAAGGAGAGCAAGCAGCTTGACACTTTTCACTGCTGGTTGCTCTCAACCCCTGCTTGTCACTGACAGCTTGTATCCCTACTGATGTTCTCAATCATGTGATTACTATGTCAGCTATGACATGGCAGGCTGGAGGCTTCATTAGGAAAATAAAAGCATTCAGCCTGCAAACAAACAATGCAAACAAAAAGGAGTTGTAAACCCTCAAGGTTTTTCACCCTATTGCATTCTATGCATTAAGGGGAAAAACCTTCTGTGTTGCAGCTGCCCCCTAGAGCCACCCTTTTTCTTACCTGAACTCGATCATTACAGCGACAAGCACAAGTTTTTGCAGCTCCAGACACTGTCTCGGGTTCTCATTGGATAGATCGATAGCAGCAGGAGCCAATGGCTCCCACTGCTGTCAATCAAATCCAGTGACATGGGAGCTGGGGGCGGGACAGCGTCCTGCTGTCTATGTCAATGGACGCAGCAGCAAGACTTGGTAGCACGCTCACATGGGGACCCCCATCTTTCCGAGGGGGCACCCGATAAAGAGGAGGAGCCAGGAGCACAGCTGGGACACCCCAGAAAAGGAAGATCGGGGCCGCTCTGTGCAAAACCCTTGCACAGAGCAGGTAAGTATGACATGTTTGTTATTTTCACAAAAATTTTTTAAAAAAAATGAACCTTTACGATCACAGTGAGTACAGAGGTATCTGCACTCAGGTATCTGTCAGGGTATAATACAAAAGCAGAGCAGACATGCAAATCAGTCATAATGGTTTTGCCAGGTTACCGGATATACTGTATAATGACACTGCTAAATTTTGGCTTGGCATCAATAACCTCTGGTAATGAAAGGGTGAAAATTAATTAAAAGATAGGATTTTTAAATGAGGAGCTGATAAAATCACTAAATATACCCATTCAAAACTTGTGTTTATTTCCCTTGAAATTAGAGAGTATTTAACATGCAGATTAGGGACCCTTCAATAGCTGCAAATCTCATAAACGACATTTCTGTGCAATACAAAATGATTATTGCTGGCAGAGCTCAACAGAAACACAAACCTTGTTTAGATATACTTAGCTGTGACATGTTAAGGGGAAAAAGCACACAGGGTCCAATGGGTTGAATTTGTGCTAACGTACTGTATATTGCAACTATAGGAATAAAAGCATCCTATTTTTTTTTTTCAAAGAAAATGCTATTGCTGTGTAAAATTAAAATGTATTCATTTTGTATATAGCACTCAGAACTCGTTCATACTTTGCAGTTCTGTGCATTTTGGTTCAGTTATGTGTGTTATGTTGCGATGCCACTAAGGTAATGGAGCTCCAGTGCACCAGCCCATTAGCACAACGCACCAGGATTCAAAGGTCTGAAAGGGCCCTTAGTGGACTGGGTAATACACTCTTGCGTAGATTGTTACCATGCCATTAAAATGAGTGTAATTTAGTAGATTATGTTCAAATGATCCATTCCTAAAAAAAATAAATAAATATGAAACACATCTTGCTAGAATTCAATAGAAAAATATTATATTCATATCCATTACGTCAACAGTCAACAATGAATACATCTTCTTTCAATATCGTCTTCTAACTTTAAGTTGTATAACCATCTGTTCCCAAAATGAGATACAGCAGGAGCTCCTGTCAGAAAGCTTATGGGATTCAAACACTAGCAAAGCCATCTTGTGCAGTGAAAGACGTTTATATTTTTCATCATAGACACATTAAGTTGTTTATACTGCACTTCAGAAGATGCTATAAAAAATATCACACATGACACAGGAAAATTGAGGTTTATTACTTGGATCCAATTATATCCTACTGTGTGAAACAGCTTTTCCTTGTTAAGAACAAAGAGAAAATGCTAGTCCTATTATAACATCTGATTTCATGTTGTCATAGGATATAATGAAAGACGAATGCTCATTGCTGATGCTGCAGCTTAAGGAACGGGATGAACTTATCCACCAACTGCAAGAAGAACTGGTAAGTTATACAAGAACCACTGAAAAATGGTCATTGAAGACTAACGTAATTTAAGCTTTGATCAAGTGCTTAGTAAGACTTATGGCTTCCACAGTAAGTACACAGAAGTGTCCTTTATTGTTTTACGCTATTGCAAGTGGTTTTGTTCTCATTCATCTCCATAAGGACGAAGATAAAAAAATAATAAAAATTAATGTTTTTTTGTTTGGAAACTGCTAAGACAAAAGTAGAAAGTCATAAATCAGATGGTAGAGCAAAACAGAAAAGTCTTCTAGAGACATCATGTGGCTGTACTTTTGTCGGTAGATTTAACGTTCAACTTAAACTTTTTTTTGGTTCTAGTTTTGCCCAAAGAAAGGGTTTGACTGTCTGTCCTTTAGCCTCATGTTCTATCTTTGTCTTGTATAACTGGCATGTCACTAGAGCAGAAAGTAATGGAATATTTCTTTAATGGGAAGGTTAGGACATCTCTCTGTTTTGTTATTGTTTTCTGTATCCTTCCTGTCTCTTTATTTTATTTATTTCAGGTACTTATATAGCACTGTCAATTTACACAGAACTTTACATATACATTGTACATTCACATCAGTCCCTGCCCTCAAGGAGCTTACAATCTAAGGTCCCTAACTCACATTCATGCATACATACTAGGGCCAATTTAGACAGGAACCAATTAACCTACCAGCATGTTTTTGGAGTGTGTGAGGAAACCAGAGAAGAACATGCAAGCTTCAGGCAGATATTGTTGTGGTTTTGATTTGAACCAACGACCCTTTTGCTGCTAGGCGAAAGTACTAGCAACTACACCGCTGTGCTGCCCGCTTTCAGGCCTGCACTTTATTTCATGTCTAGGTCTTACTGGAAAACAGAAATAAAACCTTGACTGTAGTTCTGACTCCTAGTCACACCTTAGAAAACTGAGAAAAAAAACTGCTGGAAACGGGATTTGAACGGATCCAGATGCAAACATGCCCAAAAAGAATACTTGCCTATTAAAGGATGATTACATGCTAAAATAGTATACATAAAGACATCTCATAAGGGTTATGCTACAAATGTCTGAAATTCTGGATGTACTAGAGAAGGACTACCCAAGGTAACTCAGTAATAATACCTTACATATCCAATTCAGTTATTGAATTACCAATATTAGTTCATGTACTATATATTATTACAGTAATCAAATGTGGGCTACATTTGAAAATAGCATGCAATGTGTTTTATATGCATAGAAAGAGGCATATAAATGCAAAAATGGCTTCATATTACTTAAAGTTTAACCCTGGCTAAACCTTTCTTTGAGTTTTAGATAAAGTAAGGAAGGTATAGAACTTTGGGAAGGGTTTTATTGCTGTCTGATTCCCTTCAATTCTGTTCATATAGAACAGGACAAAAATGAGAATCTTCCCAACTGAGACACAATAAGCAATGTAAATTTCCCACATTACTGCATGCCTCCCTATCAAAGAGAAGTTCCACCGACACTGGGACAGAAAATAAGAGAAATCCTACCCAACTGGGACACTTACAGTATGACAATAAAAAACGTACACGTTTCTAACCCTTTCCTGCTTTTGATTGAAATGTGTTACAAGCAAGACTCCAGTGTTGAAGTCCAGGAAAAAATAATATAGCATTCATTTTTACCTATAAAATCACAATTTAAAAATTGGTGGTTTTGGGACCCTAAGATACCTGTGGTGTGAATGTTGTGCCCAGAAAGTACAAATCATACGTATTGCCTGCAGAGTCCCTGCAACTGATCTCTTTCCCATTACTGAAGGATTTATTATACTTCATTCTGCACCCTGTCTCTGTGTGGAACTGGAATCATCATATTGGTAGATGCAGGGCTTTGCTTTCCCATGTTAAAGCTGCCTCTTGTGATTCGTGATCTGATGACTGGCGGGTGAGTATTCCAGTCGCAGCAAGAAAGCTACAGAAAGCACAGTTCAACAGAATGAATGAAGCAGAAGCAGGGCTCCAGCAATGAGAACACTGAGTAGCACTGTAGTGACATCACAAAATCTCACTCCAAAATCTCACTCCGAATCTTTTGAGACTAGCAGGCAGAGGCAGCAGTTGAAGGAAACAGAAAAAAATCCTGGAAGTCGCACATCTATGTTGTCCTACAGAGTCATGACTAAGCTCTGGGGGGTGGAGTGAAACGCATTGGGGCATGGCCTGGTTGGAGTCCAGGCTGAGGTTGCCACTCCATCCATCTCTGTAGGACAACATAGATGTGCGATTTCCAGGTGTTTCTCCTCTTTCCTGCAACTCTTGCAGAAGCCAGGACAGGCTCCATCCTCTGTCAACACTCTAGCAGCAGCTCCAGATGCACCACCCATACACCCCCTCCCTATCGAGCCTGAGCGGCATACATACATTTTCCAGGCAGAGGCAGCAGTGCCTTAGATAATTCAACACTGCAGAGTTACAGCTACAGAATGAGTCTTCAGAACCAGACTGATTAGCTGCAGTCACATTTAGGAAGAGGAATACTATGTTTTAGAAAGAATTCAAGAAAAAGGTTAAACTTTTCAGAGCACTGCTTAGGTACAATTCTAAATGTTTCTCTATAGGACTGTAAATCTTCACTTTTAAAGCGCAGATCCGCTTTAAGCCTCCAACACTGTACCAGAAAGCTGCATAAAAAACACATAGAGTGGAACTGTCAATGTTGCTTTGTACCCAGATACAGCAAATAATTATTCAACTTGGCTGCAGTCAAAGTTACATTTGTATTGCATTGTAATGGCACACTGACTGATTTGAAAGAAATTCTACTTTATCTAATTAGCAAACTGATACCTATAGGAACTATTTTGTTTATGACACTTTACCTTTAAAATGGAGCTAAACATACCTCCTTTTGCTCCCTTTTTGGTGCCAATATCACGACCCAGTATTCTTCCAGGTTCAAGATCTTGATTGTTCAGCCCAAAATAACATAAGCTCTTCGCATGTTCACATATAACGGCATCGAGCTTTCCTTTGCTCTAGATTTTATATATGAGCTCTGCTCCTGCGTAAGTTTTCTAAAAGCTATTTTTTTTATATATAATATATTTGTTGAACAGATAAAAAGGATGTCTGTTGACTATTTTTCACATATTATGCAGACATTATAGTGTTATTTATTTCTTATTTCTTTGTAATAGCCTCTGCTGCTTTATCTGAAGGCATCGTGTTTTCCATCTTATCTCTCATTGCCTCAGAAACTGCTTTGGTGACCATAAAACAAACACAGAGTAGAATATATTTCATTTTTTTTCTGTCGCTACCCTTATGTCTTTGTTGTCTAGAAACAGAAAGTAATACTCCAAGGGAAAAAAACTGATGAGTTTCAGGTTAAATAGGATCATTTAGGCCAAGACAGACGAGGACAGGATCATAGGGTCAGCTCTCACAAATTTATCAAGATGAGATAATATCTGACAGGTGTCCAGAGATTGAAATGGATACATTGTAATGGATTGATATGTACAAATGTTTGTTTGTCCCTCTAGAAAAAAGATAAATATTTTATTGTTTGCGTCTCTTTTGTGTCCTGGCTCTTGTGTATTTTCATTAAATAGATGCCAGGAGCGTGGTCTGAGGAAGAATAATCAAATGCTTTGCTTGTAGGATCATCAGCAGCAGTAGACGTGGTGTCATATTGTAATGGGGTCACCCTCCTGGAAAGCTGACTGTGACAATGTAAACCAGTGATAAAAGTAGAGCTAATGTAAACTATATTAAGTGTCATATCATAGCTGATGTGCTTATCAACAAGCATAAAGATGGACACACATGGAACAAGATCAATATGTCATCCAAATGTTTTTGATAGAGCAATGGAACTGTCTTACTGCCTGTAGGGTGTTATTGGTTGCACTGCTGGACTGTGAGACTGCAGTGACACCTGACATGCACTGAATAATATATATTTTCTATGTGAAGGAAGCACTGCTGAGGGTCTTCTTATTACTTTCCAAATAATCAGATCCCTTTATGAATGATAGGTTTTAAGAACAAATTAACAGACTGCCATTGGAGGTTGAAAAATATGAAAACCTAGTAGAAAATACTGTATCTAATTTGTATACTTTTTGGCAAGTTTGTAAAGCATTGTTATGACATTACTGTGATGATACAGCATCTTTAATCTTCAAATAATTTTATTTTGTAAATAACAAAGAATCATACAGAACATAAACAGATAAAACAGATATACCATATACATTTTCAGCAATTACAGACTTTATAAATGAATACATCTATCTTTCCCTAACGGGGACAGAAATAAACCAGAAATAGGTGAAGCGCGTGTCAGAATTCTAATTAGAAGCACGGAAGGGCATTAATGAGCCTTGGTAAGGGGTAGTATCCGTGAGACAAGCTAAGAAGAAGGGGATCCAGTCTAGTACCTTGGGCATACCGACAAACCACCCCAATGGGATCACACTGTGGATTTGCCTGGTAGTCCCGGGACCAAGGCTCACGCTTCAACGCCTTGTCTCTCCTTCTGACCCCCAACTGTGCCCCTATCCCCCTACATTCTGTCTTTGGTGCTTGTGCACAAGCAGCATGGCCGATGTCATGCTTATCAACATAGTGCATTCAAGTAAGACTGCTTCAAAAAAAAAAAAGGAAATATACAAAAAAACCCCGCCCAAAACAGGACAAAATTCTATCAAAACTTGTCCAATATCATCCTATAGTGGAGACAAGAGAGTCTCAAGAAAAAGAAAAGGAAAAGGTGTTAGAAAGGAGGAGTAGAAAGGGGGAGGGGGAAAAACTTTGCAGGAGGTTCCAACTATCTAAGGAGCTGTATTGTGATCGGAAAAAAGGGAACATTACAATATTTGGCCCAAGGCTCCCGAATAGCAAAGAACATATCACTTTTGTCATTTATTTTTGCTACTATTTGTTCCTATGCCATAATCCACGACACCTTCCTCTTAAAACCCTGAAAAGAGACACTAGGTTTCTTCTATGACTTCGCTAATGAAGCTTTAGCTCCTAAGAAAGGAAATTAACTTCTGTGAAAATTTAGGAAAAGTCCTGATCTTCCCATTGAGCAGAGCAATAGAGGGGTCAGGGGTAATTGTTTCCTGTAAAACAGTACTGATTGTATGGAAAACTTTTCCCCAGAATGATCTGATTCGAGGGCAAGTCCACCATATGTGTATCATGGTTCCCTCCAATTCACAGCCCCTGAAACATAGGGGGGATGACCCAGGAAAAATGACAGAGATGCGAGCAGGTACATAATACCATCGTGTTATGACTTTAAAACTGGCTTCTATCAATGAGATGTTTTGTATACCTTTGAAGGATCTTTCAAACCTGATAAACCAAACCTACGATGTCCAGGAGCTGTCTAAGTCCTCCTCCCATGCCCGAGCATATCCAGGCTTATCCGATGAGGATTTTAAGGCGGTGTAAATTAGGGATATTCCTCCCCTCTGGATTTCAGTATTGGAGCACCAATGTTCAAAGGGAGTCAGAGAGGGGTTTTCTTGATTGTGATTCCAAATTGAGTGTAGGTAGTGGTTAATTTGGGAGAATCTGAAGATCTCAGAGTCCGGCATGTCTAATTTGTTATGACAGTGGGTCAGCGTGATCGGACCTTTGGGGGAGAGAAAGTGACCAATCCTATATAGGCCTTTATCCGTCCACCATTTAAAGGCCCTAATTACCATCCCTGGCGGGAATTCTGGGTTATGGAAAAGGTGAGCTAGTGGTCTGATAGGTGAAATTAGGTTACGATGTGAGAAGAGATTTGTGCTCAAGGTTATAGAATGGGAGAGGATAGGCGACAATATTGCTGGCCTAGCCTTAGGTTCACACCAGAGAAGGTAGTCTATAGTGTTCCGTGGGGTAGCCTGTCTTTCTATTGAAAGCCAACTTGGCTTAGGGCCTCTCGCAAGAGCCATCATGATTTGGGAGAGTTGGGCCGCCTGATAATAATGCCATAAGTCCGGTAGACCGAGCCCTCCCTGACTTTTTAGACGGTAAAGTATACTGGAAGGGCATCTGTACCCCCTTCGACCCCAGATAAAACGGACAATCTCCGATTGGAATTTGAGAAGGATCTTTTTCTTAATCCGGATAGGGAGGGAGCGAAAAAGATATAAAAGGCGGGGGAGAAGGGTCATTTTGACAGCGTGTATTCTGCCCAACCAGGACAAACCACATCTGGCCCACTTATCCAAGTCCTCTCTACATTTACAAAACATGGGGGGTAATTAGCACCAAACAGCCTTTGAATGTCTGAAGTTATTTTGATGCCTAAGTAGGGAATTTCCGTGGGTGCCCGGGGGAAAGCAAAGTTAGTGGAGAGCTGAGTGATTAGATTCTGTGGGACTGTAATGTTCAACGCGATGGATTTGGACATATTGACCCTTAAGCCAGAAACTGTGCTAAAATCTTGGAGGATCTTATAGATCATAGGGGTGGAGACGAGAGGAGAAGGTATATATAGGAGAAGGTCGTCCGCATAAAGCGCACATTTATGCTCCTGTTCACTGCATTGTACCCCCTTGACATCTGGGTTGGATCTGATTGCTACAGCCAGCGAAGAGGAGAGGGGAGAGTGGGCAACCTTGCCTGGTCCCCCGGCCAATAGGGAACTGTTCTGAGTACCTCCCCATGAGACAAACCTGGGCAAATGGAGTCAAGGGACTTAATGTAGTTCAGGAAGAAGGGGCCAAATCCCCATCTTTGTAATATGTCAGATAAGTATTCCCATTCGACAGAGTCAAAAGCCTTATGTAAGTCGATGGAGAGGAGAAAGCCCCTCTGTTGGGAGCCCCCATCCCATCCGGACCTGAGCAGGGATATAACATCTATTGTTCTACGTATCTGGTCTGGTCCCTGTCTGCCAGGGATGAAGCCCACCTGATCGTTATGAATATATTTAGATATGAAGCTCACCATCCTATTCGCTAGAATTTTAGTCAGAATTTTGATATAATTGTTAATAAGTGAAATAGGCCTGTAGTTACCAAGCTCACTTGAATCTTTTTCCGGCTTTGAGATAACCAAAATATATGCTGAATTAAGATCAGGTCCCAGGGGGGCTCCATCCCTGAGGGAGTTGAAAAATTTAGTTAGGTTTGGGGCCAGGTTGGGGGCAAACTTTTTGTAATACCCGGTGGAGAAGCCATCTGGTCCCGGGGCGGAACCTGTTTTAAGAGATCTGATTGTGTCCAACACTTCCTCTACCGAAATCGTGTCATCTATAAGTTCCCTATGTTCCTTGGATAAAGCTGGAAGAGGCAAGTCCCTGAGGAAATGGTCTCGTTGTTGTTGTGAAGGGGACTCAGAGGGTTTGTATAGATTAGCATAAAATTGTGAAAAAGCTTCCATAATTTTTGTAGGGTTTTGTGTCAGGTCTCCTGATGGAGTCTTGATTTTGGGGAATGCTAAAGAGCGTTGTTTTGGATTGAGTTTGGCTGCTAGTTTGGAGCCCATCCATTCTGTTTGGTAATAGAATTTAGCCCCTGTCCATCTTCAGTGTTTTTCGGCTGCAGAGGTCAGAGCAAGGTTAAGAATGGTCCTGGATTTGTCGAGGGTCTCTAAGGAGTCAGAGGTGGGGAGTCTCCTATGTGCCTTAGCTGCAGCCCTGTATTCTGAGGTGTGTTTGAGAATGTCAGCTCTATGAGCTGCTTTGAGATGTGAGGATAAACTAATAATGTGTCCCCTAATAACCGATTTGTGGGCTGCCCATATAGTGGAGGGGGAAACCTTTGCCGTCTTGTTAGTTTGGAAATAGTCTTTTATGGCCGCTGCAATGCCCAGACAATTAATCGGGTCACTAAGGAGGGACTCCTGTAATCTCCAACGTGGCGGGCTCTTAGAGGGACCTACTTTCTGGGCCACTACAAAGACCATAGCGGGGACAGCGGGGAATCAACAATCCGAGAGCTAAGGACAAGTGGGATAGTGCGCGAGCGGGTAAAGACGTGGTCTATCCTGGCGAAAGAGTTGTGTGGAGCTGAGAAGTGAGTGTAGTCTTTTTTATGTGGATTCGCTTCCCTCCAGATATCGACCAAGCCTTCATCAAATAGTAGAGCCGCTATTCTAGTACTCTGTTTAGACGGGCGTTTAGATTTAGATTTCCCGTTGGCTAGTCTATCAAGTGCGGAGTCAAAGGCGGTGTTCGAGTCCCCTCCTATAAATATTGTACCTTTAAGGTGAGCTTGTAATTTTTTAAGAAACAGGTCAAAGAACTTTCTTTGGCCCCTGTTAGGTGCGTAATACGAAACGAACGTATATAGTTCGCCATCAATGTGGCCCGACACTAGCAGGAAGCGCCCCTGGGGATTAACTATCTTCTCTGGTTGAGAAACGTTCAAATGTTTGGCAAAGCAAATGGCCACCCCCTTGGTTTTGTTTTCAGCTGAGGCCAAGAAAAATTGGGGATAGTGATGGTGGAGAAATGAAGGTTTGTAGCTCGCTGGGAAATACGTCTCTTGTAGAAGCAGGACGTCAGTGTGCATAGAGTGGTAGGACTGGAAGATCTTTCTACGTTTACTTGGGGAATTTAAGCCTTGTGTGTTGTGTGATATAATTTTAAGAGGAAGTTTCCGATCTTTTAAGCTAGCCGTAGTCCAGAGGGGAGAAAACTATTATCCCACACCGCGACTTACCTACTCCTGAGGAGCGGAAATAATGTCGAAACCCCGTCTGACAAACGTGGTGTCCACTAGAGCCTGGGATGAGGAGCCAGAGACGTCCCTTGAGTCCGGTGGAACCTGTACTGGAGTGCAGGAGGATAGAAAGGGAGGGGGGGAGAGAGCAAGGAGAGGAATAAAAAGAAGAGCAATTAAAGATGTGCAATATATAAAGAACAACAAGAAAAATGTACTGAGGAAATTGGGAAACCCAACCCCGCCCAGCCCAAAGAGTAGGAAGGACTGTCGTTCCTACCCTTACGTCCACTTGGACCTGAGCCTCCCTTAGACAGGGAGACCAATTTAGAGCCCAGGGGAACCAAAGGAACTCCTGGAGTCTAGTGTCGGCGCACTGGGCCCACCACAGCCCCAGTTCCTTGCAACAATCTAACTGAAGACCACAGTCGGGTCTATTAAAAACAAGTAACAGAGCGTTCATTAAGAGAAACTAGCCATTACTAACATGTATTATGGAAAAAACCCTCTAACAGGGGTATACACGTGCCCCCCTCTTTAGATATCAGAAAGCTGAGCCTATCGGTGCCCGGGGGAGGGTGGAAGTCCCCGAGCCAGGGCCAACCCCCCGGGAAGCCCCGGGGACACAAATCCTCCATCAGGGGACCGTTTGTGGAGGGTCCCCCAGCCCCCAGGACCCAATGAAAAAGCTCAAAAAACGTAACCTTGCCCTGTAAGCAAACACTCATTACATCGTCATGGAGAACAAAAAAAAGGGAGGGGGGCCAAAACCAACAAAAAGAAGTCCCGGAACCAGTGGAACAAAAGAGAACAAAAACGTTCTTCTAAGGGTCCAAAATCTTTGAACCAGGTGAGATCGGTAAAGAGTCACGTGGGGAAATTTTCCTTCGGCCTCTTGGAGCTTTGTTTTAGCCAGGATGGTTGTAGCGGGCTTGCTGGAGGGGGTCTTTTAGTGGAAGATGGGGTACCCTTGCTTGTCTGTGATGCCGAAGGATCTTGAGGGATGAGGCCCAGCTGAAGAAGAAGCCGTTCACCCTCGGCAAAGGTGGAGAAGCTGCAGTTTCTGCTCTTGTATGAAAAATTTAGTCGCAACGGGAACGACCACCTGTAGGAAATCTCTTTCTCTTGCAGGAGCTGCAGTAAAGGTTTCAGAGCTCTTCTCTTCTGAACTGTGTAGGGGGAAAGATCTGCAAAGATCTGAATTTTATGGCCAAGAACGGAAATGTCATTCAAATTTCTGGCTTTCCGCATGACTTCCTCCTTCACGGAGTAGTAATGGGGCTTAACTATTATGTCCCTTAGGAGTCCATCTTTACGGGGAGGTTGCAGAACTCTATGGGCCCTATCAAGCTCTAAACGGTGCTCCGGGATCTCAGAAATAAGATCCTTAATGAGGACTTTAATGACAGAATGAACCACTTTTTCCGCTTCCGGGACCCCCCTTACTCTAAAGTTATATCGTCTCGATCTATTCTCAAGATCATCGATCTTTGCAAAGGCTGTCTCAAGTTGATCCTGCATGTCTTGCAGTCTTGCAGTATTCTGATTGATTCTTGCCCCTGCTTGATCTGCTTTTTTCTCCATAATGTCTAGTCTGAGCCCAAACTGCTGCATATCAGCATATATGGAGGATGTGATCTGAGCTGCGTTCTGTGCCAGGCTTTTGGAAAGCAGCTGAGCAAAGGCCTCCATCATGGAGGGAAAGTCAGTGGGGATGGGGGAGGCTTCATGAGCTTCGCTGACAGACAGCAAAAGGCCTGTATGTGGGTCCATCATGGGGGTGGATGGAAGGCCTGCATGCAGGCTGAAAAGGAGGGATTCGGTGGATGCAGGTGAATGGGCCTGAGGTAGTGGAGAGTCCCCGATACCTGGTGACTGCGGTGGGGCACACTCTTGCTCCGCAATAGATTCCTCTGCTGCTGCAGCCTCGCTGTGTCTCGGAGGGGCGGTGGCCATCTTGGAATAGCTGATCGGTCCAGTCGCGGCCATCATCTGGCTCGATAGGCTCCTTCTGGCAGACCTAGCATCAGTTGGTTCCTGGGGGTTTCTCACACCCGAAGGTGTTGTTCACTGGCTCGGTGATGCGCTCTGTCAGCGCTTGAGGAAAGAAAGGGGCCGGGGTGGAGCGGAGCTTCAGAGGCTAGCGGCCATCTTGGAAGCTGCTGTGCATGCGCCGATGATACAGCATCTTTAACCACTTAAGGACCAAAAGATTTGCCCCCTTAATGTCCAGGCCATTTTTTTGTGATAAGGCACTGCGTCACTTTAACTGACAATTGCGTGGTCATGCGACGTTGTACCCAAACAAAATTGATATCCCTTTTTTCCCACAAATAGAGCTTTCTTTTGGTGGTATTTGATCACCTCTGCAGTTTTTATTTTTTGCGCTATAAACAAACAATACCTACAATTTAGAAAAAAATATATATTTTTTTACTTTTTGCTATAATAAATATCTAAAAAAAAGTAAAAAAATCTAATTCTTCATCAGTTTAGGCCAATATGTATTCTTCTACATATTTTTGGTAATAAAAAAAAATCACAATAAGAGCATATTGATTGGTTTGCACAAAAGTTAGCCTAAAAATAGGCAATAGATTTATGGCATTTTTATTATAATTTTTTTTTTTTACTATTAATGGTGGTGATCTGCAATTTTTAGCAGGACATTGTGGCAGACAGATCGGACACTTTTGACAATTTTTTGGGACCATTGACATTTGTACAGCGATTAGAGCTAAAAATAGCCACTGATTACTGTATATATGTCACTGGCAGGGAAGGGGTTGACACCAGGGGGCGATCAAGGGCTTAAGTGTTCCCTAGGAAGATGTTTCTAACTGTGGGGGCAGTGTACTGACTGTAGGAGGAGAGATATCGCTGTTCCTGATTACTAAGAACAGCAGATCTCTCTCTACTTCCCTGACAAAGCGGGGATCTGTCTGTTTACATTGACAGATCCCCATTCTGTCTATCCCAGGAGCAATCCCGGGTTGCAGGCAGACATCGTGGCTGCTGGCCACACGCATTGTCTTTCTCAATAGCAAAAGGGTAGTAATGTATCCTGATCATGTATGTAGAACTGCATTAAAGCATCCGCCGCTCCAGGGATCTTTCAACAAGATGGTGATGAGGATCCCTGGAGCGACGGATGCTTTAATGCAGTTCTACATATATGATCAGGATACATTACTACCACTTTGCTGCAGCTATTGAGAAATTATTCTCTCTAGATGTTTTGAAGCTCTGACTGCCGTATAGGGTTTATAGGCTTGTTTTATGCCTCTCCTCTACCCAGTATGCTATACTATGTTATTTTTGTAACCTCTGCTGAATCGAGGGTTCAACACTGTTTTCACTAATATGGACCAGTCATACATGTGATGACACTTGCCTGCAACATCCGTCGTATCTTGGACACTTACTTAATTTGTTACCTACTCCATGTTGATGTGCATATTATTGTATGCCTAAGCTCCTGAAGAAGCGTTTATGTGCTTATGCACGTAACATGAAGAGAACAAGCTACTGCACACTATGATCAACTCACACCAAGCCTGATAGAACATTAATTAATTAACTGTTGTTTCAACAAGGACACCGTCATGATCATTCAGGAGTATACTTCTTGGTGTTTGGGTTATGTGTTGTAAAAGCATGTAGGCACTCCTTACTTTGAAAAGTTTTTTTTAAACTAGTGTTTGTCTGATTGTGCTTGCTTTAATCAATTTGTAATAAAAACATTTTTATGATTTTGGCCTAGGCTACAAACCAGTAAGCAACTGAAGACTTGTAAAAAAATGTTTAAAACAAGGAAATTTACTATACCTTCCTATCTAATTACTGATGCTAACAGCATAAGGATTAAAAAGTGTTCATGTTGAGAGTTTAGTTCCACTTTGAGGACTGGTAAGCAGCAATATGGGCAGCACAGTGGCTAAGTGGTTAGCACATTCATTTATCAGCACTGGGGTTATTGGTTCAAATCCCAACCACGGGACTACCTGCCTGGAGTTTGCATGTTTTCCTGGCTAAATTGGCCCTAGTATGAATGTGAGTTAGGGACCTTAGATTGATGACTGAAGTAAATGTACAATATATATGTGTAAAGCACTACGTAAATTGACAGCACTATATAAATACAATAAGTAAATGTTTTGTTCTTGGGCTTAGTTATGCTTTGAATAACCTCTCTATAATTGCTTACAAAACCTTCAGTCACATTTCATAATTAACAGTTTCTTAACTAAATGACAGATTTTCTGGCAGCTGTAACAATTATTTTATGCACGGTATTTCTATGGATTAGCTGCTTTCCTGAAGTTCAACATTAAATTAGTTGTAAACCTCAGTCATTGAACCTGATCAAAGCACATATATTTGTAGTGTTTACTTATCTCTCCCCAAAGCTCTAAGTGTTGTTTCTCTCTGGTGTTTCATTTCTCTGTTATCAGCATGAGTCACTTCTGAGAAGTTTTCCCGACACATGAGGTAAATTTGAGGGGGGGGGGGCTCAGAATAGAGCTTGTCTATTCAGAACACTGCTGAATAGGGAAGGGTGTGAAAGGGGGTGTTCCTTTTCTCCAATCAGCTCTCGCACACTGTTACTGCAATCTCTATATCCCCTCCTCTGTGCTGCTTACAAAAGATTTTTAACACAATCTGCCCTTTTGAAGGGGTCTAGAGAGGAGAAGACTGCAGATAAACAAGTAAAACCTATGTATGAAGATTTGTTTAATCTCTGTGTATCATCTGGGGCTGTTCGCTTCACTGAGTATAGGTGAGGGTTTACAACCACTTTAAGCATCTGGGATCTTCTGAGTGCTTGCAGATGTTTTACATCTGCTGGTCTTGTACCAATCATTACCTTATATGGTATATGATTGTTTCATAGTCTCTAAAAGGTTGTTACGCTGATGTTCTTTAACCTCTTTAACCAATTCTTGAAATTTCACAAACCTGCCTAATAGAAACTACAGTGGGCACATCAATTATAAAAGGCCTGGCATAATTTCAAATGCTAACAGTGAGTCACTTTGGCAGTATAATTCATTAGGTTTCCAGAGTGACTCTAATGCTTCAGATAATGCAACAATTTATAGCTTTAACCAGCCTGAAAACATGTCTCAAAACATTTAATAGGGCATTAAAATCCTCTCAGCTTTTAGAAGTTGCTGATACTTGCAGCTTCCTATCAAAATAAACCCTAATGGAGCAATATCAGTGATAATGGATATATTTATAATCTGTGGCATTGATATGACATAATGTACCTGTTTTCTGTCCATATGATCTTACACTGGTACTTTTTAACTTTCTAGAATTAGCATACTTTTTAGCTGCTGTCCTTTTATATATTTAATGTGGTTAATCTGTTTGAAAAATATCTAAATGAATAATATAGAGAGGGATGCTCCTACCAAAAGGTGAAAAGATCAGCACAATAATGTATTCACTAGAGGGGAGACAACAGGGATACAGGACCTGTAATCACACCCTACTATTTTCCCCAGTGTGTACAGTAGATAAGAGCAGCTCTGCAGGGGTGGGGCTTAGTAGGGGGTGGAGCATACCAATCACTGCCCTGGGCTGGCATGGAAATGCAAACTTCCTGAATATACACATTCAATATTTTTATTGTAGACAAGTACATACAGTAGGTGTAACTAATAAACTAATATTGCCTGTTGTGCTATGCATTACAAAAATTGTACACCTGCCCCCTGTTTTTATTTTCTAAATAAAAAAAAAAAAAAAAAAAAAATATATATATATATATATTTAAACCTATTCTCTTAAACACTTGGAAAACATTGAATTGAAGCAGATTATATATACTTAAGCAGAATTAAAGTGTCACACTCTACTCCTTTTTATAAGTTGAATTAATTGCACGGATCCCAAAACTGACTTTATTCTAGCAGTAATTACTCTCAGTGAGCTCAGCTCAGTGAGACAGATGTTGAGTATGGCAATGACAATATCCCATGATACACCATGGGGATTAGCCTCCCATTCGTACTGTGCTTCAGAACTGTGATGAAAAGCTGTTGGCCTGATAAAATCTTTAATATTCCCCAGAACTTGCAGAGGTGATTCTGCATATTAGTTTAAGCTTCCATCACAAAACATTGTCATATTTCAGTGTTTGGAGTGGATATAGATAAATGATAGTTATGTTACTAAAGTAGAACGCGTATGCTGTTCTCTCTCCAATGCTCTACAGTACATTTACATAAAAATAATATTGAAGAAATGAACAAATCTGCAATAATAATTCAGGTTTGAAGTGTCCCTTGACATTTAAGAAGCTTACTTTTAGATAACAGTTCCTTATATAAATTCATCACATTGGCTAGTGTAAGAATGTCTCTTCGCTGCTTCACACTCTCAGGTATGTAGTGTCCTACAGAAGGGCCTAAATTCCATTAACTGTGAGATTAGCTACCCTGTATAAAACCTACAGTGGGTATACTTGTTTGTATGTGTTCAAAATAATGATCTCTTTTAAGTTGGCTGCTAAAGCGTTTTGCATGGCTTGAGTGAACAATACTACTTTTTTCAGCTAAAAATGGATGATAATACAGCACTGCTATACAGTATTAGGAAAACGAATGCTTTAAAAAAGGGAAAAATTTTTCACAAGGGTGAATTCGCTAAGATGCAAGAGTTAGCTTAAAGTGTTTTTTTTTTTATTTTGCCTTATAAATCGAACTAAATCCTAAATAAAACATTCCGGTGATGATTAGTTATAAGATTAATAACTACTAAAATCCCTTGTTTATTTTGCCCCATGCACCCGATGCATAATGCTCTGGCATTTAGGTGTGGGCAAGGGGCACAGGTGCACCATCCAGCCCTGCTGCTAACAGATTGTCAAACTCAATGAGAGGCTGACTGCTGCTGTGGCTGCATGGACATGTATAGTGTACTTCCCACTATTTAGGTTTAGAGCAGTGTGCACCCAGGTACAAGTTTTCAGAGTGCAAGCATTCTGTTTGGGGCATCCCTGGGCACATACTGCACTAAACTTAAAGTGATTCTAAATGCAGATTTTTTTTAACCTTAATGCATTCTCTGCATTAAGGTAAAAAACCTTTGTGAGTCTGTGCCTCCTCCGCTCCCAAACGCCTACCTGACACCAATCTTGGTCCAGCGCTGTCCCCGCTGACATTCCTGCTTTCCTCTCTTCCTGCATGCTCAGGCTTTACTGAGAGCAGCGGGAACCATATGCCCTGTACACACGGTCGGACTTTCCGATGGAAAATGTGCAATCGGAGCTTGTTGTCGGAAATTCCGACCGTGTGTAGGCTCCATTGGACTTTTTCCATCGGAATTTCCGACACACAAAGTTTGAGAGCTGGCTCTAAAATTTTCCGACAACAAAATCCGTTCACGTAAATTCCGATTGTGTGTAGACAATCCTGATGCAAAAAGTGCCACGCATGCTCAGAATAAAGCAGAATAGCTGCACTGGCTATAGAACTTCATTTTTCTCGGCTCGTTATACGTGTTATACGCCACCGCGTTCTTAAAGTTCGGAATTTCCGACCAACTTTGTGTGACCGTGTGTATGCAAGACAAGTTTGAGCCAACATCCTTCAGAAAAAATCTGATGTATTTTGTTGTCCGAATCTGCAATTGTGTGTACAGGGCAATAGGCTACAGCTTCTGTCAGTTAAAGCCTGTGAGGAGAGAGCGGAAGGCAGGGCTGAGCCATGCTGTGTGTGTGTCTATGGATAGCAAGCAGTGCTGTGTGTTTTTGTGTCTTGGGATCGAGACTACACAAATGAGGGGGGTACCAGGAGCACTGGTGGGGGACCCCAAGAGAGGAGGATCAGGGCTGCTTTGTGCAAAACCGTTGCACAGAGCAGGTATGTATGACATGTTTATTATTTAGAAAAAAAAACATATTTTTGTTTACTGTCACTTTAAGCTATGTAAACTGACATCTATGCCACTTAAAGCATTTGTAACCCTAAAAATGCCTGTTCCTGTGCCCCCCCTCTCTGCTGACCATGGTAATCATGGCTGCCGATCCAGGATAGCATGGTCAGTTTACGTGCCTCTGTCATTTCGTTGCCTCTCCTTCTCCCCCTCCTTCCCTGCCTGTCAGGTCCAATGCCTGTGTGTGAGAGCCATCTCCTCCCCGCCCCTCCCCTAGTACTGCTCTTCCCTGTCACTTTAAATACAGTTTAAATCAAGAACAGAAACTACTAGGTGTCTATTTTTTTTAAACTCTAATCATAAATACCTTCTCTCTCAGCGGTCACGTGACATTCCTCTGCTGGCTGGCTGATGTCAGAGGGTTATCTAAGCCCCTCCCTCCACATTCCTTACATTGGGGAAGGAGAGCCGAGGAATGTCACGTGACTGCAAATCATTGCTATGAAATAAATATTTACAATTAAGGATGAGCTTAATGGACCCCTATTCGGTTCGCACCAGAAGTTTCGAACACCGTGAATGTTCGGACCCGAATAATGAACCCCAATAAAGTCAATGGGACCCGAACGTCAAAAATCAAAAGTGCCCATTTTGAAGGATTATATGCAAGTAATTGGGCATACAGTGGTTATAGGGGTCCGGGTCCTGCACTGGGGGACATGTATTAATAAAAAAACAGTTTGTGAAAAGTGTAATTTAAGCAATGATTTTTTGATTTTTAAAGTGAAAGCCTAAAAATGAAAAATTCCTTACAATATAGTGCCTGGGGGTCACCTTAGTCTACCTATAAAGTGGCAGATCTGTACCATGTCTAGAATCTGCTGCAGCAATAATTGCATTTATAAAGCCCAAAAAAATAACATTTTCCCCGCAAGCTGCCTTTATTTTGCTCAGCAACAGCTGGGGGGCCAGTGTGTATGATAAGGCCACAATGTAGTGCACTGGGAACAAGATTAGAGATTTTTTGGATACATTCTGGTGTCACTTTGACTTTGGATAGGAGTAACGGGTGCGTAAAAATTGGTCTTTGGGTGTTGGTGGCGCCTTCCCACCGTGACCCTATAGAGGTACTCTTGATGAAAGCAAGAATTGGCCTTTCTGTAAAAAATTGCAATGATATGCACCTGTCAAAAAGGTGCAGAAAAATTGGTCTTTGGGTGTTGGTGGCGCCTTCCCACTGTAACCCAGTTTGGTGAAAAATAAATGTGAATGTGGCTCTCGCGCTATCACTTTAAATAATGTGTCTTAACTGCTGCAAGCACCAATTTAGATAATCCTTGGCTAAGAAAGTAAACTGAGTGATAGAGTGATTATCACTCTGCGCTGTTAAATAACAAAGTATCAATTAAAGCAAGTAAAATGTATAAATGTAAACTTATGAGTGACAATCCAATAAACATATACTCATATCATGTATATAAAACAATTAACCAGTGCAGGGTGATCCCACTCATGCCCAGTAGAAAATGTGCAGTGGTGAAATAAAGAATAAAATACAATAGTCCAAAAATAAAGACACAACAGTGACTGATATCTGAATCCTTGTGGTGATTTGTGACACCTCAGTGCTCTCTAGCAGCTCACCTCACTGCTGTAGGATAACAGCATTTAGATAAAATACACTGGCTCTAGGGATCCATATGTCTCCACCAGCCTCCGTAGGTAATGTCAGCCTAGGGATCTTAGGATCAGGGAAACTTCCTCTCTCTGGGACTCCTGGGGCTCCTACCCAGTGTTCTTCTCAGTATCTCCTCAATAGTGGAATACAAGAAGAAATCTCCAATGGTGTAGTGTGTTTTAAAAAACAATGGATTTATTTAAAACAACTAAAAGTATTACTCACATTTACACAGTAACAACAAAACAGTACTCCACGAGCACCGAGCTCGTTCTCCTACGTCACTGTGTCTCCTGCATCACTGCGTCACATATGCCTGTTGCCCAATCCTGACCCATATTGTCACATCACGTGACTTCATCAGTTTCTATTACCTCCAGTACCTGCTGTTTGTTTACATTAGAAGGCTGGCAAGCTGCCATGTCAAGAAAAAAAAAGGTGGAATGCGCTGCAATTTTAGTTATTTACTGTTTGTTAAGAATATGTAAATAATTTAATGTGAGGGTACAAGTGCACAAAAATAAATAAAATTACCTAAAGCCATCTTAGTGTCTTTTTCATGAACATGCCACCTTTTGGCAAATGCATTCTCTAGATCAGGGATCTCCAAACTACGACCCTCCAGCTGTTGCGGAAATACACATCCCATGAGGCATTGTAAAACTCTGACATTCACAGACATGACTGGGCATGATGGAAATTGTAGTTCCTGAACAACTGGAGGGCCATAGTTTGGAGACCCCTGCTCTAGATGCTACCTAACAACTGATCATCTTTCAGATCATGTTCCAGCAATGACTCTTAAAGACCAGCAATTCTGGCACTTAGTAAGATTTGATTTCTGAATACTTTTACTTACAAAGTAGAATGACAATTTAAAATGTTTTCCCTGACTAGAGCTGTTTGTGTTATTTTTAGAAAATGTATAAATAAATTGTATTGTTAATTTGTGCAACTCAAGAAG
The DNA here is from genome assembly GCF_042186555.1 of Aquarana catesbeiana. Lineage (NCBI taxonomy): Eukaryota > Metazoa > Chordata > Amphibia > Anura > Ranidae > Aquarana > Aquarana catesbeiana. The sequence continues at coordinate 636,491,401 of NC_133324.1, forward strand.
CTAAGGGCCTTATAACCAGAGAATACCCTGGGCCCATAGCCCAGATATGTTTTTTTCTAACATGAGCTCTTCAGCAAGATTCTTTGAGCCTTTTATTAACTAGATCAATAAACATTTGAACTACCAATACATTACATTTTGAGTTTTAGTTTTAACATATATCTCAAAAAATGCTATATATCTAAATATGTGTGTAAAATTGTTTTATATAAAACTATATGTACTGTCTGGACAATTTATTTTTGTTTTTCCAGTAGATGGTTCAGTTTTATATAGTTGTAACTTTATTGTGCTGCACTGAGGTTGGTGCTCTGGGATTCTTTAAAGAAGATTACTCATATAGTAAAGACAGTGCTTGGGCTTTTCTCCAAATAATTTTTTAGCAATATAGTTTCCATCATCCAAACATTCCAAGTGTAGTGAAGCATTCTAATAACAGCATTTCAGAGAGAGTTGCAGCAACAGCCACAATTAACTTAAAAACTGTGTTGCACTGTAAAGCAAACACAATGTAAGTGACAAAAAGGATAGTTGTTAAGTAAAAATTGTAGTTACATTTTTGTCAATACATAAAAATAATCTTACAAGCTATCATTTTGGTGCTCAGGAGTTTTTTTGTTTTATAAGCAAATCAATTTCAGTATAAAATTATATATACTGTGTGTATATATATATATATATATATATATATATATATATATATATATATATATATATATATATACATACACACACCAATCAGCCATAACATTATGACCACTCACTTAATATTAAGTATGGCCCCCTTTTGCTAAAACAGTCTGACCCATTGAGGCATGGACACCAAAGTAACCTCCACGTGAATGGCAGGACCCAAGGTTTCCCAGCAGAATGCTGCCCAAAGCATCACACTGCCCCTGCCGTCTTGCCTTCTTATAACGCATCCTGGTGATATCTCTTCCCCAGATAAGTGACGCACACGCACCCGGCCATCCACATGATGTAAAAGAAAACGTGATTCATCAGACTAGGCCACCTTCTTCCATTGCTCCATAGTCCAGTTCTGATGTTCATGTGACCAATGTAGAAGCTTTTGGCTGTGGAGATGGGTCACCATGGGCTTCAGAGTCCCGTACACTACAAACTTTGATGCCCATTTTTTTCTGCTTTCACCACATCAACTTCATGGACAACATGTTCACTTACTGCCTAATATATCCCACGAATTTTGAGATGTCATTGTAACGAGATATTCCCTGTACCTGACATTGGTCATAATATTATGGCTGTGTGTGTATATATATATATATATATATATATATATATATATATATATATATATACATATATATATATGTACTGTATATATACACACACAAACACACACACAAGAATGCAGCTCTCATCACTTACATATTTATCTCCCAGCCTAGTATTGACACATGGCAGCAGTGCAGCTTGGGAAGGGATATGACACTTAAAGCGGAGTTCCACCCAAAAAGTTCCCCCTCCATTGCCACATTTGTCGCCTTTCAGGGGAGGGGAGCAGGTTCCTGATTTTGACAGGTGCCTGTCCCCACTTCCGAAAGATCTCGCAGTGGCAAGATCACTCGGAAGTTCGGCCCCCCTCCTCCTTTCTCCCTGCTGCTGGGCCATTCAGAAAGCGCAGCACGCTTCGGCATGCGCAGTAGGGAACAGGCTGTGAAGACACTGCCAGTTTCCCTTAGGGCCAGTTCACACCATAGACACGCAGCCTGGATGTGTTCCAGATGCTTTTTTGCATGCGTGTTTTTGATGCATTCCAGTGCATTTTCCCCCTCTTTTTTCTTAACCTTAAATAAGGACAAGTCTGTTCCAGTGCGTTTAGGTGCATTCAGGTGTGTTCTAGTGCGTTTTTGATGTGTTTTACAGTGTTCCAGTACAGTCCAGTGCAGGGAAAATGCAGCATGTTCTACTTTTTGTTCTGGAACTATAACTGCAAGCACTGGTGTGAACTATGCTATTGAAAAACATATAGCCTCTTATTCATCCCAAAGGTGTTCGGGTTGAGGTCAGGACTTTGATTTGTGCACTGGTCCAAATCATTTGGTGAAGAGGGGATTATGGTGTGGGGTTATTTTTAAGGGGTTGGGCTTGGCCCCTTAGTTCTAGTGAAGGGAACTCTTAAGGCGTCAGCATACCAAGACATTTTGGACAATTTCATGCTCCCAACTTTGTGGGAACAGTTTGGGATGGCCCCTTCCTGTTCCAACATGACTGTGCACCAGTGCGCAAACAAGGTCCATAAAGACATGGATGAGTGAGTTTGGTAATATTAGTGTAACTACTGATTCACTGATTAAACAGAACATTGAAGATTATATACAGAGTGCGACTTTTCTCTCGGTACCCTGTAAGCAGACAAGATCCTTGGACTGTGGAGGTGGATTTCTGTAAAGGTTCTCATTCATCCAGGTCAATCAATAAATCAAGGTAACTGGACTTGCTGTATTTTTCTTGAAGACGTTTTGCTGGTCAGCCAACAAGCTTTCTCAATTCAGAATGATGTGTACAAAAATTATTTGGGAATGGAAGGTGGATGTGAGAGGTGTATCTGCTTTGTATTAAATGGATGATGTGCTTGAAATCTTATAAAAAAGTTAAATATTTTATTTGAATCTTTTGGTTTTGATTTTTTTTTAATTTTAACAGCTTCAGACCCAGAAGAATTTACCCCCTTCCTGACCAGAGCACTTTTGGCACTGTGTCGCTTTAACTGACAATTGCGTGGTCGTGTGATGTTGCACCCAAACAAAATTGACATCCTTTTTTCCCACAAATAGAGCTTTCTTTTGATCACCTCTGTGGCTTTTATTTTTTGTGCTATAAACAAAAAGAGCATCAATTTTGAAAAAAAAGCAATATTTTTTACTTTTTGCTATAATAAATATCCCCCAAAAATATATAAAAAACATTTTTTTTCCTCAGTTTAGGCTGATATGTAATCTACATATTTTTGGTAAAAAAAATTGCAATAAGTGTAAATTGATTGGTTTGCACAAAAGTTATAGCGTCTACAAAATAGGGAATAGTTTTATGGCATTTTTATTTTTTTTTATTAATAATGGCGGCGAAATGCGATTTTTATCATGACTGCGACATTATGGCAGACACATCGGACACTTTTAACACTATTTTGGGACCATTGTCATTTATACATCAGTGTATATAAAAATGCACTGATTACTGTGTAAATGACACTGGCAGGGAAGGGGTTAAACACTAGGGGGCGATGAAGGGGATAAGTGTGTCCTAGGGAGTGATTCTAACTGTAGGGGGATGGGCTTCAACTCACATGACAGCGATCACTTCTCACAATGACAGGGAGCAGTGATCTCTGTCATGTCAAAAAGCAGAACGGGGAAATGCCTTGTTTACATAGAAAAGTGCATGCAAAGTACACACATGCATGTGTGTGCATGCTTCTGTTATAACAGTTTGCAAATAAAAAAAAAAATCTTCATTAATTTAGGCCAAAATGTATTTCACTACATTTATTTGGTAAAAAATAACCCACATCAGTGTATATTTTTTACTCTGTGTAAAAGTTATATAGTCTACAAACTATGGTATAATTATTTGAAAATTGATCAATCCTGATGTACTCACAGCCATTTTTACACTGTGAAACTGTGAATGACATCCATACATGTGCCATTGTGTACAATTTTGATAGCTGTGATTGGCCACCACATGGTACAAATCTGCTGTGGTTGGCCCTGTGCCATGTGATTACTGTGACCAATCACAAAGATCATCACAATAAAACATAATGACTATGAATGAAAGTCATGTGATCGCTGTGATTGGTCACAGCGATCACATGGTACAGGGGCCATGCACAGTGGTCTAGTACAATGATCTGTGTTCCGGTGGACACAGTGGGTCACAGATCTCACTGCTGCATGACCCTTAGAGCACGCACAAGGCACGCGAATGGGAAGACATTATATGATGGTCCACCTGGGACAGTAGTGCTCCTGCCCTGCCATATTATTACAATAGGCCAGTCAGGTGGTTAACCAACTTAAAATATTATAACTGTTGAAGTAAGCTTATAAGAGTTGATGTATTTCTAATGATGATTGGAAAAAAATATGTGGTCCATAACAGAACAGGGAAAATCTGCCTCCTTCTTTACTTCTGCTGCTTCTAGGCAAAATCTTAGGGTGCCTAATAGTAAATCCAGATCTAAGTAAAAATACAGCTGAATAAGCAGATCACATACACTGCAGATGCACTAGCACTTTTCGTAGTTTTTTTTAAGCAATAGGAAAATAACATAGTTGGAAGCAGATGATAACAAAAACAGTGAACTCTGCACAAAAATATATCCTCATCCACTAGTGTCCTGACTAGTGTTATTCATATACAAAACCTTGACATTATGAATTTACCTTTATGGCGAGGTTATAATGATTTTGTTCTTCATTATGAGATAGAGAACAATCATTTTGAGTCTCAGGTTTCACATAATTTTGCTATCCATTGCTCATTTATGTGAAAGACCAGTATTATACCTACCGCAGTTATCTGTGGGGTTCAAAAAGCCAACGTGATCATGTGTTTGTTTGTTTAGGTGGGCGGTGTTGTGAACAATCTTTGTACATATAGATTATTGCATCGTTAAGCTTTAAGTCTGCTGCATTTAATTATTGTTTGATTGATATGAATGACCTTCATATTAATATGTTGGCTTCCAGCAGCCCATAAGAGGGCTGTGTATATCTACTCAATATTTTCTAAAGGATTGTCTGGGGGAGCATGAACTCTGGATATGAGTACCCAAAACTGGACCTATACATGAATGTGAATTATTATCAGCTGTCTTTTTTTGCGCTTTCTAAATTAATATGCAGAATTATCATGACATTAGATTATTATTGAATTATTTGTCTAAGTAAGTTTAAGTGTTATCCGCAGTGTGTGTTTTGCCATTCAAGGTTACTTATTTTACTGTAGAAATCTGAATACATTCAAATCATGATAATGTCACTATAAAGTGGTGACAAGCAATTACCTCTACAGCTGTATGTGGGTTAACATTAAACTCAGCATGATCTAATGGATTATTTTCCTACCCTTAAAAATAAATTGCATTGTCATTTGCTTGTTTCCCCTTCCCTAAAGTAAATAACAAATTAAGGCCACATGTCTCACAGTTGTTGGTTAAAAATATGATTTGCTTCAGAAGTTATAATTATTGTCACATATTTGCATTTATTTACGGTACAGAAAAGAAACATTCAGTTATATATGTCTGTCAAAGCCATCCATCATATATATTATATCTAACATATATTTTACAGTATTTAGGAAAGAAACAGCCCTCTTATTCATGCTGAAGAAACTTAACAGAAATTCAGAATATCAACGCTATAATTTACCACATTTAGTTACATTTTTGCTATGTTATTTTGTTATGTATTTGCACAATGTCAATCCTTCCTTCAAGATAAAGAGAATGTGAATGTGCATTTAAACATTTCTTAAAGCAGTGTTCCGGCTGAAATTTTACTTTTTAGAAAAAAATACCCCTATAATACTCATGCTTAGTGTAGTCTACTAAAGGTATGCTGTAAACTAAGGCCCTTTTTGTATTTGTGCAGCATTGTTTTCTCACTTTAGAAAGTCCCAGCACACTGCGGCCATCTCCTCTGTTGGCATCTGAAGCCGCAGTTTATTTCTTCCTGGATTCCATGCATGCTGGCTACCCAGCATGCACCTGACGATCTTGCACATGTGCAGTGTGGCACGAGCAGTAATAGCTTGTAGGTGGGGTTTCCACAGCGACGGCAGCGTCAGAGGAAGTTGCCGTTCCTTTGCTAAGAGCTGGCGATACCCATTGCCTCCTGGGATTGAAGACACACATCTCCCAGGAGCCAATGCAAAGCTTGAAATGACGTAGTGCACCGTGGCCACACAGGAGGAAGTAAAAACAGACAAATGCTGAAATAAAGTAAGTGATCCCAAAAAATAAAAATAAATGGCAATTCGTTTTAAGGGTACACATTAGTGCTGGATGGTGAGAAGTGTAAAATGAGGGTGGAACTCAGCTTTATTATTATACAGGATTTATATAGCATCAACAGTTTACGCAGCACTTTACAACATAAACTCAGTTGGCTATTTAAAGGAAATATACAGTACAAGTTGTATGTTGCATACATTAACATGCTTTAGAAAGTAATTTCTGGAATTTGAAACAATGATCTGAAATACATGAATCTAGTTTGAGTGGATATTGTCATTAACATGAATACCTATATCATGGCATGCAGATGCTTCTGAACCAATGATGCTGTATAGAGTCCATGCCTTTTCATTGTGAGCTACAGGAGAAAAGCATATGGAAAGACCAGGTAAAAGAACAAAATTGTTACCTAATTTGGTGTTGGACTGCCTTTGGCATCCAAGATGGCATGAAATCTCCTGAGAATTGACAAATCGGATGGTGAATAATGGAATCTGATACCACACTTTATGCACAAATCCAGGTCACAGTCCTGCACAAATGTCCTTTTTTCTCTTTCGGTCAGTTGACCATGTTGACCGCGCTTATGTTTATCAGACAATGTTTTCCTGGAAACTGTATGTGCCGTCATAACCTTTGATACTGTATCTCACACCACAAATAAATTGGCAACTTCAGTCACAGAGGCACCAGCTAAGCCAGTACCAACAACTCTTTGAAACTCAGTAAGCTGTGACATGACTCTGTTATCTTATTAGCAGCACATGCAGTGAATGATGAAAGTTAGGCTTCCCACCTATTAGCTAGTTGTCTCGTCACTTTCACACCTGCAAATCATGTAGTGTTTCCATATTTTTGTCCAAACCCTGTACTTTGTAGGACCCTCTATGCTAGTGGTCTTTAAATGATCTCAGCTCATAATATGCTTTATTGTCTGTATAAACTTTTTAAGCAAAACGAGAACCAAGTGTACACTAGTACCAGTGTCCTGCAGTAATAAAAATAGTGTCATCCAGTATCCCCCCCCCCCCCGTATATGTCAGCTCCATCCTGTCTCTGATCTGATATAATAGCCCCTTACCTCCCTTAACCTGCACATCTGTACATTAACCCTTTCATCTTCCCACTGTATGTGACCTGTACATAAACTCCTTCACACCTCCCTCCCTTTACATTTAATATATCTAGTGCATCATCACCAAGCACCATGTTTTAAAGTGGTTGTACACCCTGTACAACCACTTTTACCTACCGGTAAGCCTATATTAAGGCTTACCTGTAGGTGCTTGAAATATCTCCTAAACTTCCACGGTTTAGGAGATATTTACTAAAAAAGCCGAGCGCCAATGACTACAGCGCATGCACCCTTTAGAACGGGCACGTTTCTAATAGGGGTCGTGCCATGACTGGTGGCTCACGCGTTCATGTGCGGGAGTGACGTCACAGTGAAGTCACAGAGCTGGAGTTCGTGGCCCCGGAAGGAAGAGGGGCGAAGATGGATGCTGGTGGGGACAACAGAGACATTGGGGGCTTCGGTTTCATAGATGCATAGTAGCCCATTATGCTTTACCTTTAGCACCAGGGTTTACTTCATCTTTAACCACCTCAATACCAGCATGGGGTGTTTACTTTCTTAAAAGGGGTAATTTCAGTGGTTTACATACTGGCCTAAACTTTTTATTATAAAGTCCTGACCTCTTTTTTTTTTTTTTTCACTTGGCAGCCTGCCAGGCTTCTAGCGCAGACAAACACCAGGCACTTGTAGGCTGCTTGAAACCAACTGAATAGCAACATCAGAATATCTGTCATGATCTTTAAGGTTTATTTCCTAGTACATGCAGCTACAGCTATTTTTCTAGTACATGCAGCTTGTTTTCACCAGTTGCTGACTGTCCGCAGTACATATACTGCATGTAGGCGGGCAGCAGTAACAGGCTTAGTGATGTGCACATAGCACGTGCACACATCAGGACACAGTGGATTGCGGTTGCCAGTACCCGGCCACTCAGATTGGCCAGGGGTTCTTGTGATCACTATGTGACCATGTGATTAACTGTAGCCAATCACAGATCACTAGTAATAGCAGCTGTTATGAATGTAACCCATTCATGACAGTAAACAAAATTGCTGTTACAATGGTTATTATTGCAACAGCAATTTTTTTTTTCTTTGTTTAAATACTGTCACAAGTTAGTGTCCATGATCACCATCACACCAGACATATAATGATGCTGTACTGCACTGGTGACAATTTGTAAAAATGTTTTTAAAAAAACTAATTTAATTTAATTCTTCATTTTCCAAAAAATTGTGACGAAAAAATTTCAATTTTAAAAAAAGAGGAGAAATGTCTCTGCCTTAGACGTGGATAGCTTTAAAACCTGTCTGAAGTTCTAATTTTTCCCTACTCTATCCAAAATTAAGGAAAAATGGTTTAGCTGGGCATGCACTTTGTTCATTAAATGTCCCCCAGTACATGTAACTACCGTAAGTATCAGTAAGGACCTAGCTCAAAGCCTATTTGTTGTTTATTTAGATTGGGAGCTGATTCAAGCTGGAAACAGTCTGTCCAAACATGGTGAAAAATTGTGCTGGGTGTGAGAAGATGGTGGTTTTTAAAGCACTGAAAACGGAAAATTGTATACTCACCTTTCCGTAATTTTCCATTCCTGATGCATCTCCATGGCAGCTCACACACTGGGTTGTGACTCCACCCTCACAACCTGACAGGATAGGTTAACTATAAAAGTTGAAGGAGAGGCACCACACCTCATTCTCTGTAACTATCACCTAATGAAGGGTGGGATGTTGTGTGCTGCCATGGAGATGCGTCAGGAAAGGAAAATTACAGAAAGGTAAGTATAAAATTTTCCGTTTTCCTGACGCATCATGGCAGCACACACACTGGGAAATAACTCGCCATTCGGGAGGGTGCAAGTAAAGTAACAGAATTTATTCATCATATGGCAGTAGAATTGGCCCGAATGACTGATCTACCAAACTCTACTGTTGATGACTGAGCTGAATCTACCCTGTAGTGGGACATGAATGTATGCCTGGAGGACCAGGTTGCTGCCCTGCAGATTGTCTCTGGTGACACCCTGCAATATGCTGCCCAGGAAGTTGCCACTGCCCTTGTTGAATGAGCCCTAATGTCTTCAGGTATCAGCAGATTCTGAATGTCGTAGACTTTCTTGATAACCTTGACCAACCAAGATGCAATGGTTCGAGATGATGCCATTTGACCTCTTCTTCCTCCGTGAGGAATCACCAATAGATTTTCGGACTTCCTGAAAGAAACAGTAGCTGTCAGGTAGTTGATTGAGGATTGCATCTCCCTCATGTGCCACTGTGCCCACTGGATCATCAGGAAAGTGACCGGCGTTGAGCCTAATGTGCTCAGACAGGCTCTTGCTGGAAGAAATGTTGTTGTCATTAATCTTTTTAACTTCCGAATCAACGGATGTATCTTTTCTCGAGGTAGACTGACTTTGTTTGACAGAGTGTTCATTCTGCCCCTAGAAAAATCATGTTCTGTGTAGGTTGAAGATTTCTTTTTTCCCAGTTGATCAGCCACCCGAAACTCTGAAGTGTGTTGATCAGTATCTCCTGGTGATGAATCAGCGTATCTTGACTGTCTGCTAGAAGTAAAATGTCATCCAAATAGTGATGAAGTCTCAGGCCTTTCTCCCTTAGAGATGCAATCACTGGAAGAAGAGTCTTTGTAAAAGTTCTGGGAGCAGGGGAGATTCCGAATGGAAGGCACTGGAATTGAAAATGTCGATGATTGATTGAAAATCGCAGATATTTTTGAAATGCATGGTGTATAGGCACATGTAGATAGGAGTCAAATCTACTGACAGCATCCAGTCTCCTAAGTTTATGGCTAATAGGATTGACTGGAGGCTCTCCATTTTGAAGGTTTCAATCTGAAATCCTTCGTTAATCCCTTTTAAGTCCATCAAAGGGCGTAAATCTCCTGTTTTCTTCTTTATTAAGAAGAAAGGAGAGTAGTACCCCTTCCTCTTTGAGAGGATGGAACTTCCAGAATTGCCCTCTTGCTTTCCAGATGAGCCACATACTTGAGAAGTAGCTTCCTCTTGACTGGCAAAGAAGGAATTCTGGTTGGCTGGAAATGGCCCTCGGGCACCCCGTCTAAGAACCTCCATTTGTGCCCATGTTATATTGTGGACAGTGTCCAAGCATCCTTTATGTGATCCGTCCTGTTCAAATTTTCTGAGCCTTGCTCCCACTTCCCAGGCAGGACAGGCATACCCTCAAAAAGACTTATGGTCATCCCCTGATGGGGTGGTCTTGGGTTTTTGAAGCCTCAAAAAGAGGATTTTGGATTCTTCCAGGTTCTCTCGAACTCCCTTCCTGGCCTATACGATCGTTTTTTACCTATACCCTTCCAGAAGGTTACGTTTGAAAGCAGGACCCTTCTGAGGCTTAGGTCTTCTATCAGAGGGAATCCCCTCTGTCACTTTGGAAATCGCGAAGTCCAATTTTGAACCAAAAAAGATTAACTCCATTGTAGGGAATCTTGCACCAATTGGCCCTTGATGCTGGATCTGCCACCCACGGCTTTAGCCAAAGAGCTCTTCTGGCCATGACGGAAGCCAGCATAGCCCTCGCATAAGAACGAATGACATCTACTGACGTCTCCACTACAAAATCGCCTGCTAGTTTCAGTTCTTGAAAAGAACTAATTATTTTCTCTTGGTCAGCTCCCTCCTATATTGGCAGACCATCCAGAGATCGCTTTTCCGACTGCAGCCTCTATTGGGAGGGTTACATGTCTTGCAGGTCACATTAGGGAAGCGTCTACCACCGGTGGATGAATTAGCAAATTCACCTTCAGCTTCTCCAGTGGATATAGCTTGGCTAACCTATTATTCAAGTTAGATCTCTTATCTAATCTTTCCCCTTCATCCTTAATGAGGTCTTCCAGCTCCTCTATAAAAGGAAAATATTCCAGCTCTCTTTTCAAATTAGGGAAGTACTTCTGTATTTTAGGAGGAGCCACTTACGCTTCTTCCCATGCTATGGCCTACTTAACTGACCTTATAAAGGGTTCCACTAAGGTGAAATCGAATCCTGTGGGCATCTCTGATTCATCATTGTTAGAAGCTGCATCTGAATCAGTGGGAGTATTATGAGATACAGTAGATGTGCTTGGGTCCACCTTGTCTGGTTCAGGAGCTGATGATTCCAGAATAGATTCCTGCACAGTTTCTGATGAGGTCAGACACCTCTCTTGTGTCCGACTACTCCCTGGTTGCTTCATTAAAGCATGCACGGCACGCTAACTTGTCTGGCAAAGCTGGAGCTCCGCAGACCCAGCAAGCGTTTGTTGCAGGGTGGGTGTGATAGCTCTTTTCGGGGAGAAGGAGACCCCCTGCGTGAGCGGCTATGCCACGAATGGCTATGGCGATAATGGCCATGACCAGGGTGGCGATGGCGAGATGAAGATTTTGAGCGACTTCTCCCAGATCTCCTATGGCTTGAGGTATGGTTTGAACGACCTTGATGCCTGGAGATTGACGAACTTGACCTGGAAGGGCTGCCAGAAATCGCAACATTAGAAAGGTCACACACTCTTTTTTCTCTTCCATACTTACCAAACATGTTGAGCACCTCTTACCTTATATTGTTGAGGGTGGTCTGCTTGGGCAGTGACCTCCATGAAAATAGTGCACAGAAAAGGTAATACCTGATGGGAAACAACAGTATAGCAAATGCAATGCAAGAAAAACATACAGAGTTGCAAATAACCAGGTAAAAACAAGAAATAAGCCTACCAGAGACTGAGGGTAGAAATAAACAAAATAAACAATCCTTCTGATCAGTCTGCAGCCATCAGTAAATTTCAAACAAGCTGTGGGCCTTTAAAATGAAAATGACATCCCCACACATGTGCAGAAGTGCTCTGCCGGCACCCGCGCCATATTGGAAAAGGGCAGAATGACCTGCTGCTCTACCTCACTTCCTCCAGCCCTGTGTAGAGCCCAGAGAAGGATGCAATAGCCATAATGGAACGAACGCCGAGCTGTGGAACTACAGAGCTCAGCCAAGCCCTTGTAAACAAAAAGAGAGGAAAACACAAAGTCAAAAACTATACCTTGGAATAGAAGAAAGGTAGGAGGTTACTGCAGTAACTTTAAGCTTCTTTAAAGCTTGTAATATGCCAGAATATGCCCCCGAGACCACCAGACTGGGGTTCTCTCCATAGAGGCTCCTTTAGAGGCTGTACAGGAGAGACTTCCAGCCAGGAGAGGCTTAACCTGGTGGGGCGAATGCGGTAAAGGTGCTGAATCCGTCCTCCATCTTGTCAGGTGAGGATAAAAAAAGAGAATGAGGTGGTGTGCCTCTCCTTCAACTTTTATAGTTAACCTATCCTGTAAGGTTGTGGAGGCGTAGTCACAACCCAGTGTGTGTGCCGCCATGATGCGTCAGGAAATGTATATAGCAAGGTTTACTGTTTCCGCCATTTGCATATATATTATATAAAGAAATATTCCTAGCATTGATAAAGATTCAGACACATGCACAATACCACACTTGGAAAAGGCAAACATCAGCATCAGCTGCAGAAAGCAACTTTCTCTGTAAGGTAATACCACATTTATTTCCATAAAGTGTTCTGAGTTTGGCATATAATTTAAATGTCAATGAATCAGTATGCAGACCAATTGCTGGGTGGGGATAAGCCGCATTCCTTGATATTTATAGCTGTTGACTGAACTAAATTAGTATGTGACTTTTTCAATGAAATTCCCTTCAGTGTGTTTGAAATGTTAGCTGTTTGCCACTAACTTCTAGTAGCAAGACAATTTCTTTACTCTGATTTTTAAAGTTGGCTTGCAGCTTTGAATGTTTGACCTAATAATAATTATATGTTACACTTATGAATAAAAATCACACATTAAATTGCTATGCTGTAAATAGATTGCAGAGGAATTCAGGTATTATTAAAGCTGAACTTTCGGTACATGTATCAAAAACACAAATGAATGCAGCTATGTATTGAATAAAAATCATTAAACATTTATTTTTCTAATGACAAAAGTAACTGAATTAGTCTTTAAATCAGCTTTTTGTAATTCCCTGCACATCAGGACATAGACTAGGATAAAGGAGGGCAAGTACCAGGGGGCAGATACACTCTGCTGTAGTGTATCTAGCCATCCCTAACACAGGGAACATGCTAACAGGAAGGGGAAGCAGAGAGGGCAGAGTGATGCTGCTGTTCCTTCATTGAGGTAAGAGCTGAGCCGGATAAAGCTTTTTTTTGGCTAGTGTGACAGCTAAATAGACAGTTCCATACTTTTTCATTTGTCTGTTTAGTTGCTAGCCTGAAGTTCAGCATTAATTTACAGTCTTTTTATGTTTCTCTTGTTTATACAAACTGCAAACTGTAATATACAATGTTATTTTTAAAGGAGGTATTTTAAAACTAGTTCCAATCTATAAAGTAAAAATCGTTATATGTGTTGGTGGGTCATCTCATTTCAACAATACGATGACAGGAAAATTAAAATTATTCCTATAGGGAGCTTAATTAATTCTAGCCTCCCTTAGGTTATGTGTGAACATGGCCTAATACAAGCTTAGATGTTAATGACCTAACAATGGGGGCTTAATGGAATGCTATTTGTGGACTCCCCTTCAGCACAGATTAAAAAAATATGACATTCAAAACACTCTATTTTGGCACATGTAACTATAGCATGAAGTACACATCAGACATTAAAATTTGGCATTAAAAGTATGATTATATATTCCAACCTTATGAAAAAACAACACTGCATTCATTTATTCTGCATGTAACACCTTCATTTTTGTTTACAATTTCTCTTTTATTATTTTTCATTTTGACAAGATATACAAAAATACATTCAACACTTCTAAAATTGAATATTGTGAACAATTAGAATAAGAAATATTCATTATGCCAAGGATACTTCTCCACCTTCCGATATTTTATCCAGTCTACATTGCTTCAATTACATCTTTTTAAGATTTAAAGCATAGTATATTGTAGGTGTTTCTCATATATCTCACCCCTGTGAAATAATATATTTCTAAATCCATTACTTTGTATCTACATTTGCATTAATACGGGTTTCTATCCTTAGCCTCAGCTATATCTTGGGTATAGGATAATCTCCATTCCATTCTCTCTTAACCGTTAGTCAAATTCTAACTTGAGGAGCTCAACTAACTAACATATACCCATACATTCATCACAACAGAAAAAAAAAAAGAAAAGAAAAAAAGGGGAGGGGGGAAAGGGAGGGGATTTAGGGAGGGATTCCAATATGATTATATTCATAAATATTGTGTGATTATTGCAGAGGTTCGAAATTCTTCCCATTGCTGCCATATTTTTGTGGTTGGTTTTATAACTTTTTCTTCTATTAAGATCAATTTTTCCAAAGATTGCATCTCATTCATTTCACATACCCATTCCACTATTGAAGGGCCAGACATTTTTATCCAATTTCGAGCTATAACTGTTTGTGCCACTATAAGCACATGGCGTAGAATATCTCTTTTAAAAGATTTTACCTTAATTTTTTACATGTAAATACATTTTGTTTTTGCATGAGTTATTTTTCTTATCTATTAAGTTTATTGTTTTAAAATTTTACCTTAAACTGGCAAAAGTGAGCCTGTTACAGAAGGGGAAAGATTAGGGATGCAGCGCTGGAGAAGAGGGGAGAAAGCCGCAGGGACTTCAAATTCCCAGAGTGGTAAAGTGGTGATACGAAGTGTCAGTGCGGGAGATTGTCATTCTCAGGTACTACGGGACTGGGTGCAATGGAGAGGGGGTCCAGTGTAAGTTCACCTTACAGATTTTCTGTAAAGGTGAACTTACACTTTAAAGTTGATTGTTTTACAAGCATATCTAAAAAATGAAAAGACTGCATCCTAGGAACAGTTTACAAATGTTTACTTTGTCTATAATTAACCCCCCTGGCGGGATTCCCGAGTCTGGCTTGGGGTGAGATTTCAGTACCAAAAGCGGTATCCCCGAGCCAGACTCGGGATCACATCGCAGGATCCAGGAAGAGCTTTCTTACCTTGTCCCCTGGATCCTGCGATGTCTCCCCGCTGTGATCTGCGAGCATCGTGTCTCACTCGATTCACAGTGCCGAGCTCCGTTGCAACGCACGGGGACAGAGTTCGGCGCCAAATTCAAAAAGTAAAAAACACAGTATAGATACAGTATACTGTAATCTTACAGATTACAGTACTGTATTAAATAATTACACATCCCCTTTGTCCCTAGTGGTTTGTCCAGTGCCCTGCATGCAGTTACATCAAAAGTGCTTTTAGACCAGCTAGAAAACAGCGATAATAAATTAGAATCACTGGCGCAAATTTCATTTTTTTTTTTAATTTGATTACATTATTAAATAATTTTTATTATTATTATATTATTATTTCTTGTAATTATTTATAGTTATATATTATATTATAATTTATGATTTAGTTTTTCAAACTTTATCATACCCAGGATGTCTACTAGACTCTTGTTTGGACAGATTTAAGTGAGTTGTTCCTAAGAATTACAGGCCTACAATATAAAACACCAAATTTCCATGCAAAATAATTGTACCGCTTTCAGCACCAAAAATCTGAAATAATCATACTGCCAGGGAGGTTAAACATAATGCACATGTGTTGTATTTGTTAGATTGGAACAGGCTTGCTCAAGAATAGTTTAGAATAAAGCCACCCTGTTTTTATTCAACATGTGATGTGAGGTACAGCTGAAAAGGGAAATTCAAATAAATTTGAGATAGGCATAGCTGACTATTTGCAGCCAAGAGTGATGGTAACATACTCTGTCCCCTCCAAATATGCTTTTAAGAGTCTCTCTGCAGGTGTCCAACAGCAACAACCATACACATCTCAGTTTTTGCAACTAATTTGAGCATTGCTTGCAACTATCAAGCTGTTTAGGGGTCAGGAGCTGAACAATAAAAAATCTGGAATGTGCATATTATTACATCATTGCAACTAATCACTTTCTGTTTATTGCTGTGATATCCTGGCTAAATTATGAAAAACCTTGCAGCAGACCCATGAACCATACAGATTTGTAAGAACAGGGAGATGTCTCTCCAATAGTACTTTAATATCTGCTTCTCAGTGGTTACCATTCGTTTTTCAGTTCTCAAAAGTATAGAGTTTTCCCTAAATAATTAGTAGTATTATTAATGTACATTGTATGTGATGTTTTCCCATTCATTAGGGCAAATACACCTGCATTTTAATGTAAAAAAAAGGCTAAAAACATTCACAAATGTTCACTGAGCAAAGTTATAAATGCAACACTTTTGTTTTTGCCCCCATTTATCATGAGCTGAACTTAAAGATCTACGACTTTTTCTATGTATACAAAAGGCCTATTTCTCTCAGATATTGTTCACAAATCTGTCTAAATCTGTGTTAGTAAGCACTTCTCCTTTGCCGAGATACTCCATCCACCTCACAGGTGTGGCATATCAAGATGCTGATTAGACAGCATGATTATTGCACAGGTGTGCCTTAGGCTGTCCACAATAATGGACCACTCTAAAATGTGCAGTTTTACTGTATTTGGGGGATCAAGGGGGGGGGGGGGCGTGAGTCAAATGGTGGCCACACCACTGACTGGTTTTTGGACCCCCCCTTAAATCCCCCAAGTACAGTAAAATTGCACATTTTAGAGCGGCCCATTATTGTGGCCAGCCTAAGGCACACCTGTACAATAATCATGCTGTCTAATCAGCATCTTGATATGCCACACCTGTGAGGTGGATGGATTACCTTGGCAAAGGAGAAGTGCTCACTAACACAGATTTAGACAGATTTGTGAACAATATTTAAATAGGGGCAAACACAAAAGTGTTGCGTTTATAATTTTGCTCAGTGTATAAAAATTTTGACTGAAATCTGATATAAGGGATCAATTTTTGGACTAAAGGAGAATTGTTCACAGCAGTCTACTATGAAATGAATTGACAGAAAATCAATATCTTCACCACAACTATTTTATCTCAAATAAATGTGTCTCCTTGCCAATCACTTGTCAGCTGACATTTTTGTATATTGGTTACCTTTTTACTTTATTTGTTTTACTGTGGTACATCTTTGTCTTTTTATTATTATCTTCTATATTGCCCATGTACCATAGTTTATGCACCTAAACAGGGGCGGCCCCTCCATTAAGGGTGCACGGGCACTGCCTCCCCTATCCATCACCGCTACCCCCCATCCATGCATCCGGCCCCTTTCAGGACGCCGGGCGCATGGATTCCAATGAGGGGTGAGTGGTTTTTTGAAGCACCAATTAGAGCCAGAGGCTCTAATAGGCTTCAAAATAGGGTGGGCTTGGGGTGCTGAGAATGCACTCGGAGCCCACCCAGGTGTGTGAGACTAGGGAATGAATATTCCCTATTCTCATACTGAATCGCCTCTCCGCCAATCAGGAAGCACGGGTGTGAGACCCGTTTCCCGACTGGCCGAAAGGAGAAGCGCTCTGATTGGCCGCCGAGGAGGAGGGAGGAGACAGGAGCCGCCAAGCAGGGGAAGGAGAAGCTACATGTGATGCTTGTGAAGGAGAGCCGGGGAAGCCACCCGTGGGGGTGGAGGATGCACTGTTTGCCGGCCCCCCAACAAAATTACTACCAGCCGCCGATGCACCTAAATATATTACCCATACAGAGAAAAGGTTCTTGTGTTTCCTTGCTATATTGAAATAATTTCTTACATCCTGGGCTGTTGCAGGTCTTCCTTGAAATAAACAAATGTGCAAAATGTTGGGAGTATGTGTATGAAATATATAGAGTATATACAGTTTATACTTACATGCTCTTATTAACCCGTCATGTATGAAGTCTACCACAGCATTATTCATGTTTGTATATTACCTATCCCTGATTCAAACCTCTTAATAGTACATTTAAAGTTGGATTTATGAAGTAGTTCATCTTGGTTTGCTTTATTTTTAATATTTCATATATTATTTTGTATTGTAAAGAATGCAAACATTACCTTCTTGACAGAAAAAGCTGCCTTCATACTTCTCATGGCAAGATCTTTGTTGTTACTAAATGCTTCTTATAGGAAAGACAAAAAATATTACTATTTTCTCTGAATACATTATAAATTATAATATATCATTCTTTTCATTGTATTCATATTTGTTACTTTTTCCCTGTTTGTCAATGTAAATTGAAATAAGCCCTTACCTTCTCTGACACTGGTAGAGAAACGCTACATAAGTCTTATTTCCTGTGAAATTCAATGTAACAGGTTAGGCAACAAAGTGTTATACATTTAATGTCATTTCAAATTACATGCTGTGCACCACATGCTTGAAACTGAATAAACACAACGCACGTAGGGCTCTTAAAAGACCAAATGCATTTCTTTTACTGGGTTTGAGGATGAAATACAATTTAGAAAATCCTCATTAAATATGATCTTATTTAGATTTCAAGATGCAAGTGTTCAAGGCAAGGAGACCAATTAGGGACAGTGCTCTAAAGCACTGTTAATGTGCCACCATTAATTGCTAGATATCTAAGGCAATAAAAGAACATTTCCACCCCTAAAGTTGACCTATGTTCAAAAAGGTAAAATTGGCTTACTTATTAGAAATATGAAGAAAGGTTAATAGGCTACTGATGTCACCCTTGTGCTGCCCCTATGTTTACCTGAGGCACTGCTGGATAGGAATCTGTACCTGGGGACTTGAAATCTAAAGATCTCCCTGCTCTTACTTTTTTTGGTAACCTGTGCCTCCTCCACCTCTTCTGCTGCTTCTTTATCAGACCTCCACTATTTTTCTCTCATGCCAACAGGACAAATCTAAATTTAGTAGATGTAGAAGGGATAAGAACGGCTCTTTATCATTTTTTATGTCTTCCAGTCCCAGTGACATCTGCACCCTCTCTTGTCCCTGGGTAACTAAGACAGCAAGTAAGAGTTTATCTACCCAATGAGGACAAAAGCAACAATAAAAGTTTTACAGTTCTTACTTTTGCCCAAAAAAAAAAAGTTTTCACCATAATTGAACCTTAAATCCTTTTTCAGTTTTAATATTAAATACATTACAATTATTTTCATATATGCAGTTTATATATGCAGTTACTACACTGAGGTGGATTTATTAAAGGCAAAAAGACTGTGCAATTTGCAAGTGCAGTTTCCCTCATTTTACCCAGAGAAAAAGTGGTAAAGTTCTGCTGATTTGCATCATCCAATAATGTGCAATTAAAAACGCTGTTTAAAAAAAAATTCCTTGCACCTGATTGGGTATTTTTTTTACAAAGTGAACCTTTATCACATTTACTAAGCTGTGGGGAAAATGAGTGCAACTGCACTTTAACCTCCCTGGCGGTTTTCCCGAGTGTGGCTCCACTCGGGAAAAGCACCATTAGCGGTAACCCCGAGCCACACTCGGGATTACATCTCAGGATCCTGGTGCGGTGTACTTACCTTGTCCCCAGGATCCTGCAATGTCCCCCCACTGTGTCTGCAGGCTCTGTCCTCTGCCCCGATGTCCTGTGTGGCGGGCGTTCCGTCACAAAGCACAGGGGCAGAGCCTGGCGACAAATTCAAAAAAGTGAAAATTCATAACACATACAGTACACTGTAATCTTACAGATTACATTACTGTATCATATCATTTCACATCCCTTTTGTCCCCAGTGCTTTGTCCTGTGCCCTGCATGCAGTTTTATATGATATATACTGTTCTTTCTGCCTGGAAACTGGAGATTGTCCATAGCAACCAAAAAGTGTCCCTTTACATCAAAAGTGGTTTTAGACCAGCTAGAAAACAGCAATAGTAAATTAGAACACTTGCAGAATTGAGCGATAGTGAATCGTGGGGAAATTTATTTTATTATTATTATATTATTATTTTTTATAATTATTTATATTTATTTGTTATATTATAATTTATGATTTGGTGTTTCAAACTTCATCATACCCGGGATATCTACTAGACTCTTGTTTGGACAGATTTAAGTGTGTTATTGCTAAGAATTACAGGCCTACAATATAAAATGCCAAATTTCTATGCAAAATAATAGTACCGCTTTGAGATGCAAAAATCTGAAATAATCATACCGCCTGGGAGGTTAAAGTGTACAGTCTATGGGTTTGATTTACTAAAGGCAAATAGACTGTGCACTTTGCAAAGTGCAGTTGCACTCTGCAAGTGCAGTTGCTCCAGCGCTTGTAAATGAGGGGCAGCTCTGCTGACTTCCTTCATTCAATCGTGTGCAAGCAAAAGTGCTGGTTTTCTTATTTTTCTTACATGTGATTGGGTATTCTTTGCAAATTGTAGCGTTACCTCATTTACTAAGCTAAGCTAAGCTTACTAAGTGCACAGACAATTTGCCTTTAGTAAATTAACCGCTATGTGTGTTTAGTAAATCCACCCCATTGTGTCCTTTCATTTTGCTCTAGTCATTCAAAGAGGAGCTCCAGTTTGGAAAAAATAAATAAAAGTCTTTAATAAAAGAACACTTACCTGTCCAGGAATCCCGCGATGTCGGCACCCTGAGCCGATTCGGCAATCGGCTTCGGGCGCAGGAGCTGGCATTGTGAGTAAAGGAGATCGGCAGTAATGTTCCCCGCTATCTTCTAGGACCTGTGTGTGTCCCAGAAGGCAGTGGGGGTAGGAGGAGGGCCAGAAATGCTCAGAGATCGCCGCAGCGATATTACCTTAACAGAGGCTATGTAATGGTCATGTTGTGGTAAGGACTGTGTGTTGTAGGTTTCTGGCAGCAAGAGTGATTATTTTCAAGCTGTAACTGGACTGTAATGGCCTTACTGTATTGTCAAATGTTTGTGTACTTTTTTTTAGATTTAGATATCATGAAAATGTCTCATTTTTTGAAGCTTATGCTGACATAAAAACAGAAAGAGGAGCCAAGTAGAGGTTTTGGGAGAAAGGGCTAAAAAGTGTGACATTTTTTTTTTTCAAATATATATTTTATTAGTTTTCAATAGAAAAGAGAGGGCAGAGCCCACAACATACCACAGTGGTATATAACAAAAGGGAGTCGCAGCCTCCCGACATTGCATTATAATAGTACATGTAATACATCAAGGCATGTAGCATTATCATATCTTTAAATATATATATGGGTATCTTTGTTTCTCTGAGTTAGAGTCCCAGTATGATATGAGAGTATAAATACCCTAGTCAGGAGGCAGCTACCAGAGAAGAGAAAAAAGAGATAGCAGAGAAAGTAATAGATGGGGGGGGAAAGAAGTAAGAAGAAGAAACAGGAGGGGGGGTAAGAAAAAAGGGGGGGTATTAGGCGTTCAGATACGTGAATCCCTGTGTACGATGATTATTGTAGGTTGTTGATCAGTATGAAATGGTAGGGTTTTAGTTCCTAAGCAGGGATTTACCCTCTTCTGAATACTTGAATATATTCCAATGAGTCCATGGTTTCCTGTCTATCTTGAGCTGTCATTATCAAGTCTTCCATTTTATTTATGTCTTCTACTTTTCTCAACCACATTGCTGTGGTTGGTGGGGATTGCTGTTTCCACAACATGGGAATATAGGATTTGGCTGCATTTGTTAAGTGTCTCAGTAGAGATTTCTTATAGGTTTTGATTGGTATGGAAGAAATGTGAAGTAGAAAAAAGGCTGGGTCATTCGGGATTTGAAAGTCAGTGAATTTTTGGGAAATGGTACGAACTGCAGTCCAGAAAGTTGTCGACATAGGACATGACCAAAACATGTGTAGAAGCGTTCCCTCTTCCTAGCGACAACGCCAACAATACTTTGAAGTATCAGGAAAAATGATATGTAATCGACTTGGTGTTAGGTACCACCTTGTCAGGATCTTATCATTCGTCTCTTGGACTTTAGTGCATATTGAGGACTTAAGGGAGAGACTAATCATGTTTTGTTTCTGGACTGTTGTAAAAGTGCGTTGGAGGTCTGTTTCCCACTTCACAATGCATGGTAATCTGGGTGGCTGGGGTGGGGTGTTCAATAGGCTGTACATCTTGGATAGGGTCTGCGACAATGGCTCTGTGTCTTTAAAAAATTCTTCAAACGTGGTCAAAGGCCTGGTGTAACTTTGAGGGTTTGGGAAGGTCTGAAGAAAATGGTGAATTCGTGCTGCATCCCAAAACAGAAGTTTAAACGGACCTACTGGGACCATTAATTCTGAGATGGAGGGCCATTTATTTTGTTGCACAAACTGTGACGCTAAAACAAAATTGGATCTTCTCAAGGTCTGAAACTGCGAAGAGGAGAGTCTAGGAAAGAACTTGGGGTTACCTAGAATCGGGGTTAAAGGTGATGTTTTGGTAGTTAGAGAGGTGTGTAAGGTAGCTTGAATACACTGTCTTATAGTGTTTCCAATGATAGGATGGGATTTCAATTCTGCAGGGAGAGAGTCACTACACCATATTGCAGATTGTAGAGGTATAATGGTTTGGTGTTGTTCTATTTGTGCCCACAACTTAGAGTCCCTGTGACGGCACCAATCAAGAACCCTACCTAGGTGAGTAGCTTGATAGTATTTCCTTATGTCTGGTAGCGCTAGGCCGCCATAATATTTTGGTGTGGATAGTTGAGATCTTGGGATGCAAGGTTTTTATTAACCCAAACAAAACGGGTGAAAAGGGCTTGTACTTGTTTGAAATATATGGGAGGTATATTGATCGGTAGGAAGAGGTATAAAAATTTTGGGAGTGTACTCATTTTGAGTAAATTGCACCTCCCAAACCAGGAGTGTAACCCTTTATTCCAATTTTCTAGCAATATCCTGGTCTTAGCTAGGAGGGGCTCTCATAGATGTGAGATAGATCTGGTGGTATTTTCGTGCCTAAATAAGTCAGGGCGGAGGACGTCTATTTAAATTTAAAATTCAGTTGTAAATTCAGAAGAATATGGGCCTGTAGTGATATCCCCATTGCTTCCGATTTGGAAAAAATTATTTTAAGGTTTGATATTTTCCCGTATATCTCGAATTCTGTGAGTAGATTCGGTAGGGACACTCCTAGGTTGGTTAGCGAAAAGAGCAGGTCGTCTGCATAGGCCGAGATCTTGTGTTGCAAAGGACCATTTGATATCCCCTGAATGTCAGGGTTCAATCTAATTTTGGATAGAAAGGGTTCCAGGGAGAGAGCAAATAGGAGCGGGGAAAGTGGGCATCCCTGTCTCGTCCCATTTGTTATTGGGAAGGGGTCCGATAGGACTCCATTGGCCTTTACTCGGGCTGTTGGGTTCGAATATATTCTGGCTATTCGGTTAAGCATCACCTCCCCCAGGCCGATGTGTCTGAGCACCACAAACATAAATGGCCAGCTTACCCGGTCAAACTCTTTTTCAGCGTCCGTATTGAGAAAAATACATGGGATCTTCTGAGACTTAGCGACATAAAGTAGATTTAGCACCTTTGTAGTACTATCTCTGGCCTCCCGAGACGGAATGAAGCCTACCTGGTCTAGGTGTATGATTTGCTGGAGGTGCTGCGCCAGCCGAACAGCCAGAATTTTAGTGAATATCTTTAAATCAAGATTTAATAATGATATGGGTCTGTAACTGCTACATGCTGCTTTTCCTTCCTTATAAATCACTGAAATATGAGCACCTAGTGTTTCTCTAGCAAATGCTCAGTCGACACCGACCCTGTTGAATAGTGTGACTAAACAAGGTCCTAATATCGGGAGAAGAGGTTTATAATATTGCAGTGTATAACCATCAGGGTCTGGGGCTTTACCTGGCTTCATTGTCCCTATAGCTTTTTGAATTTCTATCAGAGTTATAGGGGAGTCTAAATCTTCCTTAATTTCCTGGGTAATGGATGGCATTTGAGAAGATGTGATGTAGTCCTCTATCTCAGGCGTGGGGGAAACTACTTGTGGCAAATTGTATAGATTGGAGTAAAAATGGTTAAACTCTTTTGTGATTAGTGCAAAAGTGTGACATATTAAGAAGGTGGTATGTTGAATACATTTATACATTATAATGTTTAATCATTTTAACATTCAGGAGTCAATGCATGTTTCTACACAACTTTCATCCAAGATTTGCACATTTTCTAATTGGATTCATTGAAAAAAAGTGGGTTGAAAAAATCCTGGGTGAAAGTTTGGGGGAAACTTGTATGAAAAAAAAGTGTAAATAGAACCTCTAGATTACAATTTGGGAATCAGTTGGGTTAATTTACTAAAGGCAAATAAATTGTGCACTTTGTAAATACAGTTGCACTTATTTTCCCTAGAGCAGTGATGGCGAACCTTGGCATCCCAGATGTTTTGGAACCACATTTCCCATGATGCTCATACACTCTGCAGTGTAGTTGAGCATCATGGGAAATGTAGTTACAAAACATCTGGGGTGCCAAGGTTCGTCATCACTGCCCTAGAGTTCAGTGAATGTGCTGATTTTTATCATCCAATCATGTGCAAGCAAACATTTTTATTTATTTTTTTTTTTTTTTAATTTCTCTTGAACCTGATTGGGTATTCTTTACAAAGTAGAGCTTCACCACATTCACTAAGCTCTGGGTAAAACAAGTGCAAATGCACTTGCAAATTGCACTGTCTATTTGCATTTAGTAAATCAATCATAATGTCTATTTAGGAATTTTAGTGCTAGATTATACATATATTTAAGTCATAATAAGCATACACTAATTTCTAAGACAAAATGAGACCATTATATGAGGGCATTGGTCAGTTATTATCTTGATTTGAACAGACAGTTGTTACTTTAAAAATTGAAAGTGTATTTTTTGTTTTAATTCTCATTTTGCAAAATGTGTATAATAATAATAATACAATAGATACTTTTCAAAATAAAACAGTGAAATGGCAGAAGGATAATTTACAGTGCATAAAGACCTAGGCCAATTGAATGTGCTTCACAGTAACTAGATATACGGCTAACAGTCCTTTTCACCTGGTAGTAAATTACCTTTTTGTGCCATTCAATTGAAATCTTTGGTAACCCCAAGAAGTGCTGTGGAAAATAAATTTGTTTAGCATTAACACAGGTGTTTTATGCTCTTAATATGTTCAATGCAGTGGAAAGTGTAGATCTTTGTATCTATGACAGCAACAAGTAATTTTTGTACAGTTAGAAGAATCAGCTATGTGGAATGATTGCTTTTCTTTCTGTGTCTATACAGAAGAACAATATTCATGTAGGATGTATTTTATTCTTACTTAAAAACCATTTATTTTATTAAAAGGCTCTAGATAAATATAAAACATTTTAAACAATGTATTTCCAGGAAAATGTTGCCCCTCCTTTACTCCCACCCAGTGACAATTAAAAAAAAAATTCTCTGACATCTTTTTCTGCTCTACTGAGTCTACTTGCCATGTCACCCTTTTTGGGCACTGGTCTTATTGCCCCCCGCCCTGGGGCTTGACAGGACCCTGCTGCTGGACAGCCAATAATACATGTTAACATCACTGAGAAACATCACTTTGGTTTTGTGACAAATGTTGTGGGTTTGTTATTGCAGTCTCTGAGTCAATTTTTGTACAAAATTGTTGACCCACATTTTTTCAACCATAGTGCACTGCATGGCCTTAATGGCAAGCAGGCTTAGAAAGGCCAATAAGAGTACTTCTGAATATGCCAGGCCCGTCACTTAAAAAATGGGGGCACAGAGCAGCCTATTGTCAGTGTATTGTAACTCTGCTATTTTGATAGGGAAAGCTGACAACCTGCATAGAAAGAAATGATGGTCAGTTAGGAAGCTGTGCTGTAAACTCAAAACTCTAAATGTTACATTAACAAGGCACATCTCAGGCTCGTTGTACATTAAATGACAGAGCAGCTACATTTATATTTCCAAGTTTAGGATCGGCTCGTAAAACCTTGGTGGGTTGGAGATACACCTGGCAGGGGCTGTATACATTTGTGGAGGGGGATCTATACCTTCAGGAAAAGGAAGCTGCATCCCTCATCACCCAGAAACCTGTCTTCACTCTGAGGAAGTAGCCACTGTTCTAGGTTTATAGGGAATAGGCCAGAAGACCCAAGAGATATAATAGCAAAGATTGAGAAGAGAAAAAAGAGAAGAGGGGAAAGGTTGAGGGGAAAAGTAGGGTATGACCTCGGACACCGAATCCTGTAGCTGCCTTAATGTATGTATGGAGGTTCTCCAGACAGGTTCTTGACCCATGGGTCCCAAAGGGAGTCACTTTTAGCTGCTGTCCTGCCCATAGCAAACTTATTTTACAGCAAGGTTTTACTATGTGTATTTTTTATGTTTATTGTTTTTTAGGTTTGAGGTGCTCAAGGAACAAAATTCACATGTTACTGTTATTTTTTTCTTATTGATTACTTTTGTCCACTTGATATGACTGATTTCTGATTGGGACTCTAAAACAAAGTTAATACTGCAGCTGCAGGAACAGATTCACAGGACTCAATCACTGTGTTTAAAATGTCCGTTCAGTGAAAAATTTATTATTACATGTTATTTTATACATAGATAAGAAAGGGGTGGTGTGAGATGTTATTAAAAGCTAACAAATAGAAATATGTTATTAAAAGCTAACAAATAGAAATATATTATTAAAAACTAGCGAATAGAACAATTGCAAAAGTAAAACCTTGAAAAGGGAGGGGGAGTAGAGAGCGTTTAGTAGGAGAAGTGTCTGTGTGTTAGGTGAAGGTTACAGAACACATTTCAACAGTGAGAACAAAATGGAGTCTCTTGTGCTTAAATGAACAGTACAATGAATGTCCATGTCATTTCCCCCCTTTTGTTTATTTGACACCATTCTTCTCCACGTTACGTTCAGCCGATTGCTGGTAACTCCTGTTACATTGGCGCAGAGAGACGGCGTCTTGTTCAGCTCTCTCCTAGCTTTCTCACAATAATGGGTTCATCAGGGCTGGTGGTACATTTGTTGGTACAGCGGGTAGTCACACAGAGGCATAGCCTGATGAGGCAGTAAATAACAAACATGAGAAATAGGAACATCACAATGTAAGCACCTAGTTTCTGTAACCATGTTGCTATGCCATATAAAAAATCACCAAAACCTCCTAAACCCTGAAAGGGGTTCCATCCATCTTTAGCAATATCTCTGGCCTTATTCTGTAGTTCTCTTATCTTAGCAAGATGCCCTTTAATAATGTCCTCATTATCAGAAATGTATATACAACAGTCAGTGCGAAATACCTTACACATCCCACCTTGAGCTGCAGTGAGATAATTTAGCGTTAATCTGTGCTCTAATACTACTGTTTTAAGCTGAGCCATTTCTTCATTTAATAAACCTATATCAGTGGTAGTAAGGTTAATAATCTCATCTACAATTCTAGTGTAATTATTTAGTCTTTTCATTGCTTCAATTCCCCATCCTGTCCAGGAAGGGAACCATGACCATGCCATGTCACCTTCAGTGAACATCTCTCTTTTGAACACTAAAGGGTATTCTGGACTTTGATCTGGTCGCACTGTATTTTTGCGAACAGCCAAAGCAGGTACTAACTTCCCAATATAACATGTACCTGTAAGATTAGTAGGAAGCCAGGCGTAAGATTTATTTCCACATATATAATATAACCCTCTACGTATGGACGGTATGCCTGCTCCTAAAAAACTGGAAGCAATAACATGGAATCTCAGGAAACCGATATTTTCACATATTGGGAACTGTGAGCAATTTGTACTATAAAGGGTTCTATTTAGTTCTGGATCTGGGATATAATAATATTGACCATAGTCTCCTCCATAAACTGTAATTTTTGCTCCGCTGCAATCTGAATTGCCCAACCGTGTACATTTAGTGTTAAACGGGCATGTAATATTTAAACAAATCTGTGGAATGTTTATCTGTTTCGAAACCATCAAAGTTACTGATCTGTGCTCATTAGCTGTGGAGACGATGTATGAGCCATTTATTCTGGTCCTGTTTAGATCAGTGAAATTGAGAGGCATTGCTATCATGGGTATTGTTCCTGTTTGGGGATGTAAGTGAGAACACACCCAGCAGTTACTAGCGTTGCTATGGGTTGCATACAATTTTAACATTTGGATGAAAGGGTTATTTTTCCATGTCTCAGTTCTCACAAACAACAAAAAGAAAAGAAACATTATCATCTTTTTTTCAAAGGATATCATCACTTCAGGATTTTCTTGCAGTGACTGGCGTGAATCCAGGTGGGCTTTCCTTCCAACTTGACAGCAGAACCGGTTGTCAAAAGCACCAAATGTGGTCTGTCAAATTTTGGTTCTAGTGGCTTTCTGACGTGTCGCTTGACCACCACCCAGTCACCTGGTTGGATTCTGTGAATACCTGAAACAGAATCTGGGTCGGGGATAGATTTATAAACACCTTCATGTATTTTATTCAATGTTCTTTGCAAAATCTGAACATATTCTAACAGATTAGAGTGAGAAGCCTGCAACTGTTGGGGAAAATATAGCCCTGTTTTGGGTGGCCCTCCAAATAAAATCTCATAGGGGGACAGCCCATGTGGTTGTTTAGGGGTAGTTCGTACAGAATATAGGGCTAATGGCAAAGCTTCCACCCATCCTTTTCCTGTATCTGCTTTAATTTTTGCACATCTGTTTTTCAAAATTCCATTAAGTCTCTCAACTTTACCACTACTTTGTGGATGATAAGGTGTATGGAAAGCTTGCTGTATGTGAAGTGCTTCCATTACCGCTTTCATTACTTCCCCGGTAAAATGGGTTCCTCTGTCACTCTCAATAGTTTCAGGAACTCCATATCTACAAACTATTTCATTCAAAATTTTCTTTGCTGTTGTTTTTGCATTTGCTTTGGCTACTGGCCAGCTCTCGGGCCAACCTGAAAACATGTCAACACACACTAAAGCAAACTCATAGGTGCCTATTCTGGGCATTTGAATGTAGTCTATTTGAATTCTTTGGAAAGGGAAATCTGGCTTTGGAGAATGCCTTTGGGGAACATGAACAGGCCTCCCTGCATTGTACAGAGCACAAGTGAGACATGAAGCACAAAACCTGGCTGCAAATGCACTAAATCCAGGTGCTATCCAATAGCAGTCAGTAAGTGCCACCATCGCGCCCTTAGCAAGATGACTGACGCCATGTGCCAGCTGTGCTAAAACTGGGTACAAACTCCTGGGTAGACACCACCTGTTGTCAGCGCTCCACAGGCCCTGCTGATTTTGGGTAGCATTACATTTGATCCACTTATCCTTCTCTTCATCAGGGGCCTGGTTCTGCAACTGAATTAGAGTTTCTACATCCCACTGCTCTTGATGAGGGGAATCTGTCCCCGCTACCTGGGCGACCCCTACAGTGGATGTGACTCCAAATGCCATAAGGGCAGCATCCTTTGCCGCTTGGTCCGCTAAAGCATTTTCTCTGGCTGTCATGTCACTTCCCCTTGCATGCCCTTTTACCTTCAAGATGTCAACTTCTGCTGGTTTCTGAAAGGCCTCAAATAGCCGCTCTATGAGTTTTGCATGTCTCACCGGCTTCCCTACACTAGTCAGAAAGTGCCGTGCTTTCCAGATAGGCCCAAAATCGTGGGCTATTCCAAATGCATATCTGCTGTCAGTGTAAACATTTCCCCTTTGATTCTCTAGGAGATGACATGCTTTGACTACAGCATACAACTCCGCTTCCTGTGCTGACATCTGGGGTTTCAATGCTTCCTGATGTAAAATGGTGTCTGTAGTGGTTACAGCAAACCCTGTGTGTGGCTGACCATCATCAGTGTAAAATCTGGAACCATCTACGAATAAGTGTGTGTCACAATCTGATAAGGGCTCATCTTTTGCTGGTGTGACAGAGGCCCTTTCTACCTCCATAAGAGCCATACAATCGTGAGAAAAACTCTCAGGTTCTACATCAGTACCATTTGTTGCATCTTCCTCATCAATTATAGGAAGAAGAGTAGCCGGATTTAAAGTAACACATCGTTTGATTGTTAAATTCGATGGAGCAAAAAGAGCAGACTGGTACTTGTCAAATCTACTGGCAGACACATGTCTAGTATTTACTTGATTCATGATTTCCTGTACTGCATGTGGCATATACAGGATCAGAGCAGAATCTAGTACAAGCTCCGTTACTTTGTCTAGCAGCAAAATGCAGGCTGCTATGGCTCGCATACAACTGGGGGAGCCTTTGATGACAGGGTCTAATGAGGCTGATACATACATCACAGGCCTCTGTTTGTCTCCATGTAGCTGGGTGAGTACACCTGCAGCAAATCCATTGACTTCATGACAGAACAACGAGAAAGTCTTAGTATAGTCAGGAAGTCCAATGGCGGGAGCTTCAGACAAAATTTTAATAAGCTCCTTCATCTGCAATTCATTGTCCCATGTGAGTTTGAAAGGGTTTCTAGTGGTAGCCTCATATAGAGGAGCCATAAGTTCTGATGCATTTGGAATCCAGTCCCTACAATATCCCACTAACCCCAGGAAGGCACGTAGTTGCCGTACATTTCTTGGCTTTTCAAAGTTTTGTAGAGTTTTAACTCGATCTGGGGTTAGGTGACGGATTCCATGTGAAATGCAGTGACCCAGGAAGATCACTTTCTCTTGGCAGTATTGTAGCTTGTCTTTGCTAACTTTGTTGTTACTGTTATAGAGAAACAGGAGAAGGCTTACTGTTTCTCTGCTACAAATGTCCTTTGTATCAGAACAAATAAGCAAATCGTCTATGTACTGAAGCAAAACTGTGTTTGGGTGTGAGGGGGACCATTGGTCCAATACTTGCTTTAACGCAGTATTATATTCAGAGGGGCTACTCACACAGCCTTGGGGCAATCTTGTCCATGCTAACTTTTGGGCATCATGGGTAAATGAAAAAAGGTGCCAGCAATCTGGGTGCAGGGGCACCGAAAAGAAAGCATTTGCAAGATCAATCACTGTAAAGCATGTGCTGGAGGCAGGTATTCCACTTAGTAAAGTGCGGGGGTTGGGCACGATCGGGGTATCTGCCTCAATTATATTGTTATTGGCTCTCAAATCATGCACCATGCGATATGTCACCTGCCCACCCTTCTTGTCTGGCTTCTCTGCAATTGGGAACAGGGGTGTATTGACCTGGGACTTAATTGGTACAACAACCCCTGCTGCTTTCAGTTGAGTGATTTGATCCTTTATCCCCTCAGTCTGAGCAATACTCAGTGGGTACTGTTTAATCTGTGGGAGATGGGCTCCTGGTTTAATTTTTATCATGACTGGGGTGCAATCCAGCAGACCTACATCATATTTGCTGGTGGCCCATAATTCAGCGGGAATCACTTTCAATTCTGGTGGAAATGGCAGAGTGGAGTCTTGGATTAAAAATACTCCACAGGCAGAATTTAAAACTTCTCCTGACAGACTACTGACCACTTGGACTCCTGTAGGAGTGTAGTCTATGTTTGCTAAAATTTGGTTCAAAATGTCAGCTCCCAAAAGATTGGTAGGAGCTGTGTCTGAAACTAACACTTTAGTGACAATTTCTGTTTGCTGTCCTAGCCTGAGTTTAAGTGGCTTGGACTCAACCAAATCAGTAGAGGTCCCGGTTAGGCCAACACCAGAGATAACATTTGTAGATAATAATCCTGGAGGTAAGCCCTCTATATTAAAAACACTTCGGCTTGCACCAGTATCAATTAAACAGGTTAATTCTGTTTCTCCTCCAGGATAGGGGAGTTCTTGTAAAAATACTTTTACTCTGGCCTCAGGACCATTGTCTCCCCTATTTAACATGATTGATACTGGCATGCCATTTTCCTATGCCTGATCCACTGCTTTTGGCAGAGAACTGGGATCAGCATGAGGGGCCTCTAAGCTCTTTCCTAGTCTACGGTCAGGAAGATGGCAGAATTTGGCTATGTGTCCTTCCCCATCACAATTGTAGCATATAATTGGTCCCCGATTGCCATGATTTCTGAAATTGCCTTTGCCTCTTCCTCTTCCTTTTCCTCTCTGCTTCCCCATGTACATTACCTTGGGTTTGCTGTCTTTTTGATTAATCCTGTTTTCTATGGACAACAGGATAGGCAGGACGTCTCGAATAGACATATTGCCTGCCTCAGGCCTTGCTGTGAACAACTTTTCTTTCAACTGGGGTATGAAACCATCAAGAAACCTTTGTTTCACCAGTTGTGTAGATGGACTTGCAGTTTCTCCCGCCTTCTCTTCCTCTATTTTAATGCCTGCTTCCTCAGCCATATCACTTAACCGCCTCCAATAAGCCCCTGCTGCTTCCTCTTTCCCTTGCTTAGCATTCATAAATTCAGCATGTCTGGTTTGTCCATATATTTGGGGCAATTTTTCCTTCAATGCTTTAATAAGAAGCTGATGAATGTCAGTAGCAGAAGCCTCATATGCTTCTTGTGCAGCGCTAAGTTTGTTTGCAAACCCAATTGGATTCTTTCTAGGATCTCCCAATCCCTCTAATATGGCTCTCATATCTTGGGGACTAAAAGGTACATGCCATTTAATTTGAGACTTACTGTCAACAGCATCACCTTCAAAAACTAATTGGGTTCTGACAGGATAAACTGCAACAGATTTCTCTATGCCAGTGGCAGAAGGGCTGGCATCTCCCTTCCTTCTCTCTTCATCTTGCTGCCACAATATGGAAATTATGGTTTGCTCTGGAAGTTCAGACTCTATCTCTCTTTCTCTGGCCAAAGCCTTAAGTTCAGAGAGATCTAGTTTTGCATATGTGCCTTTTGATTTATGCCAATCATCTGTTTCTAGTATAAGAGCCAAATCCCTCTTTGTAGGTTGATATGGGGCTGTTAAACCTCTGCTCTCTACTATATTGCATAGCTCATCTTTTGTGTGTTCCATGTAATCTAATTCTTTTGCTTTTGTGCGTGGACCCCTTAAAGCCAAACTGGCAGCCACATAAGGTGGGGGGTCCTCCTCTACAGAGTCTTCTGGCCAAATGTAGTAAATTTGGGCAGTACTTTTATTAAATATCTCCGTCAAGCCAGTTTGATTTGCTACTTTAGCTTCTGTCTCCCATGTGCAAGCTATTCTCCACGTTCCATCACTGCACAGTAGTGGGCCATAATCGTGCAGAAAAGTTTGCCATACTTTTAAATCAAAAGTCCCTTCAGATTTTAAAGGTTTAGCTGTTCCCTTTGTCCATTCTACCCATTTATCTAGGGGCTCAGTATAGGCAGAACCGTACCTTCGGTTCATATATTCTCTAGCGCTCATCTTGCGCTGGGCATTTTCTGAAGGCCTCTCTCCCTTCATTCCCTTAATTAATTTAATGCCCATAATAACTGGCCAGTCTTCTCTCTTCTCTACTTGTGCCTATACCCTCTTGCCTCTAAAACAAATAGTACAGCAAATCTGCAGATTTACAAGAATAGTCTCCACTTATCTACGTAGATAGAAGGGGTTTATGACAATAGACAAAACACTCATTAAGAGACCCTCCTCGTCTCTTCTCTTCTCTGAGTTTTATCTGACCCTACCATGCGCCTCTGACCCAGGTCGCCCACAAGGAGTCAACGCAGGGAACTGCAGAGGATTTTCCCTATCCACACACAGTCCAACCCGTGAAGGGGGACACAAACACATTCACACACACACGTTACCCAACCAGAAAGGTCCGAGAGTGGTCTGGTTTCCTTGAGAACCGACAGATAGGATACATAGGAAAAGGCAGAAATATAGCAAGCTTAAGGGCAGCTTACCTAGCCGGCATTTGAGGTCTGCGTTTCCCGATGATCCCGATCGAAGCGCGGTTCCTTCTGGAGACTCTGCCAAACTCCTGTTATGGCTCGCCAAGACTGATATGACTGATTTCTGATTGGGACTCTAAAACAAAGTTAATACTGCAGCTGCAGGAACAGATTCACAGGACTCAATCACTGTGTTTAAAATGTCCGTTCAGTGAAAAATTTATTATTACATGTTATTTTATACATAGATAAGAAAGGGGTGGTGTGAGATGTTATTAAAAGCTAACAAATAGAAATATGTTATTAAAAGCTAACAAATAGAAATATATTATTAAAAACTAGCGAATAGAACAATTGCAAAAGTAAAACCTTGAAAAGGGAGGGGGGAGTAGAGAGCGTTTAGTAGGAGAAGTGTCTGTGTGTTAGGTGAAGGTTACAGAACACATTTCAACAGTGAGAACAAAATGGAGTCTCTTGTGCTTAAATGAACAGTACAATGAATGTCCATGTCACACTGCTGCATTATTTGAAAAGGGCAAAAACTTTGAAAAAAGAAGGGCAAAGCATTTTGACAGCCAGAGTTTGCTGAGGGGGGGCAAGAAAATATTGGTGTTCTGTAAAATACATACAGCCCTTTTACTGCCACCATTGTAAGGCTTATGGCAGTGGAGGCAGGGGCTTTTACGCACAACGTGTTCCGGAATGTGTGTACACTTCACAAGCCGACTGTCGTTTTTTTAATGAAAGCGATATCCAGCGGCTATACAGAACATCACCTTCATCACTTTCTGTGACCCCCGGACTGTGGTCTCCTGTCACAACCCTCTCTACCATGCTTCCTAAGCTCCACTGTCCCACCTGTTGACCCCTTGGACCCACATGGCACCATCAGGTGGAGGGGGGGACCAGCGAACATCCACTTGCTGATCTCCTCTTGCTAGAATGAACTCAGGTGCGATGTGTAAAATGTCATTTCTGGTTTCTAGTGACACATACCTTGACCCTTTTGGCCATGGAAATAGCTAATGGAGAGCAGATTGCAAGTGAAATGCAAAAAGACCCCTGATGTCTCATTAAAGAGAACCTTTAAAAATGTTATATTACATAGGGAACTTTCCCCTTTGTGACATAAGTAAAGTTTTAGTGAAAGTATAACATTTATTTCAAAGAATAAAGTTACACCCAAGCACTTAAATACCCCCCAAAAACATGCTTGTTGGGAGCCCGTACATACAAAAACATCACATGTGATACAGATGCTACACATTGACGTGCACACTGGACCGAGAGCAGTAATTCCAGGGCCATTACTCATGGTTAACGCTAAACTAATGACCTGTTTAAATTAGTTGGATGGGACTTCTATAATACTTAAAGCCATTCAAAGCTCATTACACCTTTTAAAACCCTTTTAAAGTGACACTAAACCCTGGTTTAAAAATATTTTTTTTCAAGTATGTATTCCTAACTCAAAAAGTAAAAACAATTTTTTTTGTTGCTGAGATATGATTTCCTGTTAGAGGGTGGCCTACGATCATTCTCCATGGTTTCACTGTATTTAGGAACGTAGCCACTCTTTCTTGTTCACTCCCAAGATGAACTAGTGACGAGAGACTATGGACTATGGGATTCGTAGTGTGCATAAAGAAGTGCACATGACCGCAACTAATGTGCACTGCTCATTCCAAACAAATGAAGGTGAAGGGGGCAAAGGAGTGGTTTAAAAGCATATGGAGGACATTGCAAGAAGGAAGAAAAACACAGTAAATAATGATTTAATGAAAAATAGATTGCAGGGTCATCTAAGCATTCTTTAAAGATTGACATATCTGCTGGGTCATATCTAAGCACATTAACTACTTACTGTACAATAATTTATTTCTGTATTTAACAGCTTCTTCCCCGGAAGATTTTACCCCCTTCCTGACCAGAGCACTTTTTTTGCGATTTGGCACTGTGTCATTTTAACTGACAATTGCACAGTCGTGCGATGTTGCATCTAAACAAAATTGACGTCTTTTTTTTCCCCACAAATAAAGCTTTCTTTTGGTGGTATTTGATCGCCTCTGCAGTTTTTATTTTTTTTTGCTATAATAAATATCCCCCAAAAATATATAAAAAAAAACATTTTTTTCTACAGTTTAGGCCGCTATGTATTCTTCTAGATATTTTTGGTAAAAAAAAAATCGCAATAAGCGTATATTGATTGGTTTGCGCAAAAGTTATAGCATCTACAAAATAGGGGATATTTTTATGGCTTTTTTATTATTAATTTTTTTTTTTTACTAGTAATGGCGGCGATCTGCAATTTTTATCGGGACTACGACATTATGGCAGACACGTCGGATAATTTTGACACATTTTTGGGACCATTGGCATTTTTACAGCGATCAATACAATAAAATTGTATTGATTACTGTAAAAATGTCACTGGCAGTGAAGGGGTTAACCACTAGGGGACAGTGAAGGCGTTAAGTGTGTCCTAGTGTGCGTTCTAACTGAAGGGGGGATGGGACTGTGCAGGGTAGATGACAGATCGCTGTTCATACTCTGTATGAACAGATGATCTGTCTGTTCTCCCCTCAGAGAACCGGAAACTGCATGTTTACACACACAGATCCCGGTTCTCTATGTGCCCCGAGCGATCGCAGGAGCCCGGCACTGATCGCAACCTCCGGGCACTTGCATCGGCTCTGTGGGCCAGCAGAGGGCCAGCAGGGGACGAGCAGGGGGCAGCGTGCACGCGCCCCCTAGTGGTCGTCTATGTTACCGACGTAACATGACGGCGATTCACGCAGCCGAGCCATGTTGCCGCAGTACGACTGCGGCGACTGGTTGGCAAGCGGTTAAAGCAACTCTCTCCTAGCAAATCAGTGCTGTGTACCCAGGCTTTACTAATTCTACCTATCTCCACCCTTCATTTATGTCCCCTTCTACAGTTTTCACAAGGCATCCTGTGAAATATAGTTCTGTGAAGAGGATAAGCATAATTATGCTGAGATGTAAATTCTTTACTAAGTCCTACCCCAACCAGTAAAGTTATTTCAACTCTGTTGTCAGATAGCCTGATGGTATGGCTTTTTTCCAAGATTAGTTTTTAACCTAGGAATACTGTTTAAGTATAAAATTCCACTCCAGCTGCCTTTCACTAGGAATTCTTAAGGGCTACAGTTCAGCTTTAATGAAGATTCATTTACAAAGGTCATTGATATGCACAGATTAAAAGACTGCTTCATACTATTTAGTTTGTAATACTCCTCCAACGCAATCACCGAACTAAGGCAGCTATTATATGAGATCTTGCCCTGTAAATGTTCCAGTGTGATACATTTAAACACTCATATCATCATCATCTTCCAACAGGCATTATTTATGTTGCCTTTTACGCTTGAATGTAAACTTCTGAAATTAGCTGAAGGCTGAATAGTTTTATGTCTCTGAGGTATTTTTTCAATATGCAGCAAAGATTTTTTTATATTATTATTTATATCTTTGTGTATAAAATTCTTTTTCTGAAGGTGGAATTAATTAAGTAACAAAAGAATGACCTCTGAAGATGTCTGAAAACTATAGTAATGATTAATAAATGAAATCTGCATTTTCCAATTCAACACAGTACTTCTACTGTACACTCATTTTCTAGTATGTATTTACCACCTGCTGCCCGTAGGCCATTATATGACGTCCTGGACTTGAGTGGTGATATTAGACTGATGCCTGCAGCTACAGGCATCATTCAGATATCTTTTTTTTGCAGATATTTTTTCCCAGAGATTTCCTGCAAGGTAAAAGCCATCATAGCCACTTGATTGCTGGAGGGGATGTCTCCCCCGGTCTCTCCCATGCAAACGGGGAATCAGAAAAAGAATCCGCCAGTGTTGGCAGTTTACCATAGAGCTGGCCATGGACAAGATGGTCCCCAGCCATCTCAT
Organism: Aquarana catesbeiana; assembly: GCF_042186555.1. Classification (NCBI taxonomy): domain Eukaryota; kingdom Metazoa; phylum Chordata; class Amphibia; order Anura; family Ranidae; genus Aquarana; species Aquarana catesbeiana. The sequence goes on from NC_133324.1 coordinate 636,528,982, forward strand.
GACGTCACTTCCAGCTCTGGCAGATGTAAATACTACCATTTGTTTGCTGGAAAGCCTGAGATCGTTTTTTTTTTTTTTTATCTCAAGCTTTCCAGCATTGAGGAGAGATGGGGACTTATCTCCGTAAAGAAGACCTGCCATGCCCTATTTCTGTTACAAAGGATGTTTTTAAAGTGCCCCCATCCCCTCATGCTTGCATGCAAAATCCAATGCATATGAAAATACATATAGGCTTATTTAAAGTCCTAAACTAAGTTACTAGATCTTAATCCAAATCTGATTTAAGTTTAGGGATTTTCTTTTTAAAACATCAACACCACCGATGGTACTTACCATGAATTAATAGTATCCCATGTGCTGGTGGCTGTGTTTTCTTGAAACTCTAAGCACACTTCCCCTAAATACCCCCAAAGTGGTGATTTTCTCATGGTGTGGGGGTAATATGAGCAGCTGCACTTACGGCAGGCACTTGTCCGGTGCTGATTATGCCTGCCATTTCTATGTTCCATTCATAGAAGCCGTACTATCAGTTTCCATGATGAAACACACTCTATAAATGGAGGACAGAAAAAAAAAAGAAAATACCCCCTCTTTCAATCATGGAATACTTTATAATGTGGGAACTGATAGTCACTATCATGAATGCGGTCCAGAGCAATGGTGTGTTGCTGATGCAGAAATAAAGGCATGTAGACAAGAAGTGGCTAAAGAAAGTTAAAGGGGATCAGAAACACAGCTGTAAAAAAAGAACAACAACAGTATTTTATGAAAAAATGGCAATTGTTGAGGATACTCTGGGCTCCATTCAATAAAGCAGATTGCATGTGGTATTTAGGTGATCTGACACAGTTTTCTCAAATGTGGATGCAATGCTGAAAATGTCAATTCACTATTCCTTTATGCGGTATTTATCTCAAACAACAAAAACGCTTGTTAAATACATCAATGAAGCAGGATTAAAGTAAATTGACTAAAAAAAATAAATAAGTAAATGCATGTGGTAAATAAGTAGTGGTAGTAGTGCTCCAGGCATGCGATATTTAAGGAATGTAAAAATATAATAGCCCATTTAGAGTAGTCTCTACCTTTGGGGATCAGTCATCTCTCAACAGTAATACATAGAAACCTAAATATGGATAAAAACACAGACACATTGGGGTTGATTTACTAAAGGTAAATAGACAGTGAACTTTGCATGTGCAGTTGTTCCAGAGCTTAATAATTGAGGTAAAGCTTCACTTTAAAAAGAATACCCAATCACATGCAAGGAAAATGAAAAAAAAGCATTTTTGCTTGCACATGATTGGATGATAGAAGTCGGCAGAGCTCCCCCTCATTTACTAAGCAAAGTGCACAGTTTTTTTTGCCTTTAGTAAATCAACCCCTTTACATGTAGTGAAATATATGTATTTTCTCCTGTCATTCCGCCAGATTTTCAGAGACTTTTTTGTGCACATACAAGCATATATATCATTTGCTGCATAAATCTCCCAGTCACTCCAAACAAAATACAATGTACAATGGTCTAATCCCTTGTTAGAAAATATGTCATATGTAGAGGGAATACTTTACTTCTTCACAAATATCTTTAAAATTATCTTTGGCAAAAAATATTTGCAAGCCAGAAGTGGGTTAGGGATAGACAAGTAACAAAGATGTGGAACTTAAGCTGTTGGCAGAGGGGTGCCATCAATTTGAAGGTTTAGTAGATGGCAGCCAGGGTGACACTTTTAAGAACATCAGAGAACGACAATAGCTATTCTCTAACAAGACAAAACAGACATTTCAAAAGATATAGCAATTAATGTAACTTAAGAAAAAACATTCTGTTTAATTTTGGTTAGAGTAATGGAGAGTTAGAACCCTTGTCAGTTTTTTTTTTACCATCTTTGTCCCATTGGGGGAGATTTCTCCCCTATTACTGTTCAATGCCAACCCAAAATATGTGAATTTATTTTCCTTTCACTTTCAGTGATAAGGAGAAACTGAAAATAGAGAAAGTGAATCTCCCTAATGGGGACACAGACATCAGTAAAAGCTGACAGGTGTTCTAATCCCTCTCTGCTGTATCCATCCCACTGAATATGACATGTCATGAGTTAAAATACCAAATGGTTTCATGAGATAAATACTTCCCATGCCTTATTTTAGTAGCATTTTTTGGGGAATTGCAAAAAGTTTTGAGCTATTTTACCTTTCATTGTAGCCTCCCTGGCAGTATGATTATGTCAGATTTTTACGTCTCAAAGCAGTACAATTATTTTGAATAGAAATTTGGCGTTTAATATTGTAGGCCTGTAATTCTTAGCAATAACACACTTAAATCTGTCCACCAAGAGTCTAGTAGTTATCCTGGGTATGATGATGTTTGAAACACAAAATCATAAATTATAATATAATAAATAAATATAAATAATTGTAAAAGATAATAATATAATAATAATAAAATGAATTTCCCCACGTTTCACTATCGCTCAATTCTGCAAGTGTTCTAATTTACTATCACTGTTTTCTAGCTGGTCTAAAACCACTTTTGACGTAAAGGGACACTTTTTGGTTGCTATGGACAATCTCAAGTTTCCAGGCAGAAAGAACAGTATATATCATATAAAACTGCATGCAGGGCATTGGACAAAGCACTGGGGAGAAAAGGGATGTGAAATAATTTCATACAGTAATGTAATCTGTAAGATTACAGTGTACTGTATGTATTATGATTTTTCACTTTTTTGAATTTGCCGCCGGGCTCCGCCCCCATGCATCGCAACGCTCGCAGGGAACAGAGCCCGGCACACAGAGGCTTCAGGCGGAGGACAGAGCCCACGGACACAGCGGGGGGACATCGCAGGATCCTGGGGACAAGGTAAGTACACCGCACCAGGATCCTGAGATGCAATCCTGAGTGTGGCTTGGGGTTACCGCTAATGGTGCTGAAATTTAACCCCGAGCCACACTCGGAAAAACTGCCAGGGAGATTAAAGTGGAAAATGCAGTTTTTTTAATTGAGCCCATAGTGGTTTAGCAAATGGAATGTACACCAGTTACGATTTAGAGTTGCTTAACCTCCCTGGCGGTATGATTATTTCGGATTTTAGGTGCTGAAAGCGGTACAATTATTTTGCATGGAAATTTGGTGTTTTATATTGTGGGTCTGTAATTCTTAACAAAAACTCACTTATATCTGTCCACTAAGAGTCTAGTAGATATCCCGGGTATGATGAAGTTTGAAACACAAAAACATAAATTATAATATAATAAATAAATATAAATAATTAAAAAAATTTTCATATAATAATGATAAAATTAATTTCCCCACGATTAACTATTGCTCAATTCTGCAAGTGTTCTAATTTACTATCGCTGTTTTCTAGCTGGTCTAAAGCCACTTTTGACTTAAAGGGACACTTTTTGGTTGCTATGGACAATCTCCAGTTTCCAGGCAGAAAGAACAGTATATAAAAAATATTAAACTGCATGCAGGGCATTGGGCAAAGCACTGGGGACAAAAGGGATGTGAAATAATTTCATACAGTACTGTAATCTGTAAGATTACAGTACTGTAAGATTACAGTACTGTACGTGTTATGATTTTTACTTTTTTTCATTTGCCGCCAGGCTCCGCCCCCGTGCGTTGCAACGCTCACAGGGAACTGAGCCTGGCACGGAGAGGCTTTGGAGGAGACAGAGCCCGCAGACAGCGCAGGGGGACATCGCAGGATCCTGGGGACAAGGTAAGTACAGCACACCAGGATCCTGCAATGTAATCCCGAGTGTGGCTCGGGGTTACCGCTAATGGTGCAGAAATTTGACCCCGAGCCACACTCGGGAAAACCATCAGGGAGGTTAAATTATACAGTATGTAAACCCTATCACTAAATTGTCAAGTGAGCTATAACATAATAATGTAATTTGAAAAGTCATTGTCAATATTTTTAAATCTGAAGTGTTCATTAAAATAATACCTGATGACCCTTGAAGCTCCTTTTTTAGGAACCTCCTGTTATAGGGTGACACCACACTGTCCCTATCTCACAATTGCTTTCCAGAGTTGTCACCTTGTCACACAAGCTTCTGATAGAGGCTATAGGTGACCCACTTAACAAACATTATACAGGTATGGTCCACTGTCATCTCTGTCAGGAAATCCACCCAGAGAAATGCCATGCACCCATCCCTGGAGCACAAGCGTATACCCAGGAAGTGGCTGAAAAGATGCTGCGGATGATCAGCGATGCTGAGATGAAAAAAAAAAGAAGACAATTCTTGAATTAAAAATAATCATGGTAATTGTTTGTGTAATGCTTTAGCATATTCAATTTCAAGTTCATTAGAGTTTACATCTACTTCAATATACTAACAATGTGAGAATTCATGTTATGGTCAGACTTATGTAGAGGGTGATTTCCTTCTGCGGGGTTTCTAAAAATTGTGCTTAGCACTCCATGCGCTACTTATGGAATAAAAGGTCCATTACTGAACTGTATGCTCTCAAAAGGAAACAATACTTCTGGGCAGATGCCATTTTTATAAAATACAGCCTGTAAACGAAGGCACACTAACTGAGTTTTAAAACAATACACAGCCTTTGCTCAATGAAAATGCCAAAAGTGCTCTTCTGGCTACAGGCCCCAGTTCTAGTCAGATTTGGTGCACCATAGAGGTAAGTGGAAATAAAATTACTGAATGTTAACACATATAAAATAGTAGAGTACAGTTTTACATTAGCATGAAATAAACTGCTTGACGTTCAAGAAACATCAAAAGGTTCTGACATCTTGATTACATTTGCTGAACCCTGTAAATGCATTTTAAATATAGATCTATGTCTTTTGTGGAGGTGATGATAAATATTGCAAGAAACATAAGAAATGTGTCACTGCAGTCACTGATACTCTTAACAGTGGGAAATGTAAAGACAGTGTGAAGCCCTTTTTTTCAATAACTGTGTTCTATACCATTGTGACATACAAACTGCAGATGTAAGAAAATGTATATAATTTCAGAATGCTGTAGGGAAAAAATGTAAAATAGTGCTTCTACTCATTGCCTGTTAACAATTGTGTCTTAATCAGAGTTCTAACATAACTTTATGTGGTTAAAAAAAAGATTGAGTTTTTGGTGAGGTGCAGTTCTCCATCATCAGTGTTGAGGAAAAACTAAGGAAATGGTTTTAAATACTATATAAAACCCCAACCCCTCTGAAAATCTCTCCCTCTAATGGAACATACCTCCTACCAAGCATAATGTTGTTGTAAAGCGCTGCGTTGTTGTTGTAAAGCGCTGCGTAAACTGTCGGCGCTATATAAATCCTGTATAATAATAATAATAATAATAATGTAAGCAATTGTGCATGCATTATATGCAACTATGTACATTGCTGCACATTTCTGTTATGACCAAAACAGCAGCATCTTAAGCCACCAAAAGCAACCCCAGATTATGGCCTTGGAAAAACACTGGTGGCAGGTGACAACGGGGTAGCTCAGCAGTATGCGTGGACAAGGTTAAACATCATGCAACACAATGACATTATGCAATGTGGTGATGTCATGCATCAGACCCACTGTTATGCTGTTATGGCATCAGCCCATGAAGCATTACAAGCCTGTGTGTGAGCCATTGGTAAATACAGCACCACAACAAGTGAACATGGCCCAGGAGATACTGGCCAGTGGTGTTGAATAAATACATAATATCAGTTAACCTCCCTGGCAGTATTCCCAAGTGTGGCTCAGGGTGAATTTTCAGTACCAATAACCCCGAGCCACACTCGGGACCGCATCGCTCTGTCCCCGTGCGCTGAAACGCACGGGGACAGAGCAGGGCGCCAAATTCAAAAAGTTAAAAACACAATACACATACAGTACACTGTAATCTTACAGATTACATTACTGAATGAAATTATTTCACATCCCTTTAGTCCCTAGTGCTTTGTCCAGTGCCCTGCATGCAGTTTTATATTATAAATACTATTCTTTCTGCCTGGAAACTAGAGATTGTCCATAGCAACCAAAAAGTGTCCCTTTACATCAAAAGTGCTTTTAGACCAGCTAGTAAACAGCGATAAATTAGAATCACTTACAGAATTGTGAGATAGTGATTCGCGGGGAAATCCATCATCAAACACTGAAAGTAATGACAGCGACAATTCTGCAACTGAGCAAATTTCAGTGTTTTTGATTTGATTACATTATTGAATATTTTTTATTATTATATTATTATTTGTTATAATTATTTATAGTTATTTATACATTATAATTTATGATTTCATGTTTCAAACTTTATCATACCCGGGATGTCTACTAGACTCTTGTTTGGACAGATTTAGGTGTGTTATTCCTAAAAATTACAGGCCTACAGGCCTTTGAGCATCAAAAATCTGAAATAATCATACCGCCAAGGAGGTTAATGCATAATATGAGCTTGGAGGTAAGAACAGACATATTTGGAATAAATACAAACCCACAAATCAGTAGTATGGAGAAATACATTATACTGAATCCAAGGGTGTGGGGTGACACAGCCAGTGTGATTCGTGAAAGAAGGCAGACCTAGGTAGATGCAGTAGACTAAAATAAGTTAAAATAGGTTAAAATGGGGAAAATGTAACACTCATTTGCTTGAAATCTGTATTAAGCAATTGCATTTTAACGAAGCTGTTTTTAACATAAGCATCATGCCGTGTATACTATATTGTTTCAATTAAAGTTAGTGTTAAATATTTCCATGACATTCCTCAATCACTCTACAGATCACAAGTTAGCAAGTGTATTTTGTATTTAAAAAATTTTAAAAATGAATGTATTCTCAAGTGAAACTCAAGGCAACCAGCTAAATGCACTGTGATCAGACATCTTTTGATGTACAAGTTGTGACGTACTGCTTCCTTATTTAGAATTACTGCCTTTTCCATTAGCCTCCCATTATTTGGACAAAGGGATGCTGCTGTTTTATTGACCAATGAGCAGGCTAAAGGATGAGAAGTGACATAGTGAGCTGCATGTCTCATTAGGGAAGTTACAATGTTGAACTAAGAACTAAGAATTGAGTACAGTATGTCACCTGTCTGGTACACTAATTTCTTGGTTCAGCAAGAAATAAGTTTGGCAGAGGGACTTAAATCACAACACTGACTGAACATAGTTTTAAATAATTTGGCGGGTAAACCAATAAACAGAAATGTATTTTAATTTTGTATTTAGCCATATAGCAAATCTAGGCCATCCTTGATCAGTTGATAGTAAAATAGAGCCTTTCTTGGTAGTAAAATAGGTTTCTGTAATCTGAATATATGTGACTTGGTTTATATAATGTCTTAGATTTATTTGCATTGTCCTATGAGATGAATGTTTCTGAATACTTCAGAAAAGATATGTAGCATTTTACATGTTTGTGCTAAATTAATTATTAGTTCTCTATTTTCAGTTCATAAATGTCTATATTTGAGCCAGGAACAGGGCACAAAATAAATTGGAGCAACTCTCTTTTTACACTCTTCTGTTCCATGCTCCAGTGACGGGTCTTCCCCTCTGTGTGGCCACTGGCTTTGGGTTCCACTGGCACTGGCCAATAACAGGGAGGTGTCATCTTATAAAGGGCTAGTTGGCGTGTGGCTCAACGTTTGAGCAATGCATCTGCACACTAGCAGCCAGACCACCAGCGTCTGTCTGCTGCTCCCCAGTGTTCCTCAGTACCTTATAAACTTCCAGTGATCTCTAGTGACCTTGTGCACCCCCAGCTTCTATTTTAACTTCAGTGACCCTGTGTACTCCAGCCTGTTTCCTGTTATAGTGACCCTGTACCCAACTCCAGTATCCCTGTGTGTCCTCACCAGCACCCCTGTGCAGTAGGACTCTTGTCTTTATGTTCTGTAGCCTTCAGCACTCAAGCCTGCCACAGACTGTGCTTTAACATTCCCATGATCCCAGCATCCCAGTACTGCAAGAGAATCTTCCTGTGTATCATCACTCAGTCCTTGGTAGCTGGCTGCTTGGATGAGTTAGAGGGCTCTAACCTGGGAGCCTTCAGCAGCAAAACCTTGTAGGGTGCTCTGGTGAAGACCGGGCAGCTGCTTATGCCCTGCATCACATTTCTTCTAAGGGATCTCACTTTTCATGCTGAGTTCTTTTTCTTCAGTGCCACTGGGTATCTTGCCTCTCTTGAACTGTTGCCTCTTCTGGATCTTCAAAGTGCTTAGTGCCCCCTCTGTGGCCAATGCAACTGCCAAGCCACAGCTACTATTATTAAATTGTTATCTAGTCTTCCCCTAATGGGAATGGACTACTCCCATGATAATTCCTTTATAAACACACTACTCCTTTTATAACCCCCTACCCTAGCACTTAATCACAGGTCATACATACCTACAACTCCTCCAATCTCTTCACTGTGTGGTCAATGTGGCACCACACAACATCTTGCTGAAATTTTCAGAGGAGTATTCAGTCTTTCAGAAGGCTGATGGGTATTCTATTACAGTAAACAGAGGCTGTGAAGTAGATAACATTATCAAAAGATTTAGGGCAGAGACTGTACAGTACAGCAGGTCACACAGTAAAGGTCTTATGCCCCGTACACACGGTCGGATTTTCCGATGGAAAATGTGTGATAGGACCTTGTTGTCGGAAATTCTGACCATGTGTAGGCTCCATCACACATTTTCCATCGGATTTTCCGACACACAAAGTTTGAGAGCAGGATGTAAAATTTTCCGACAACAAAATCCGTTGTCGGAAATTCCAATCGTGTGTACACAAATCCGACGGACAAAGTGCCACGCATGCTCAGAATAAATAAAGAGATGAAAGCTATTGGCCACTGCTCCGTTTATAGTCCCGACGTACGTGTTTTACGTCACCGCGTTTAGAACGATCGGATTTTCCAACAACTTTGTGTGACCGTGTGTATGCAAGACAAGTTTGAGCCAACATCCGTCGGAAAAAATCCTAGGATTTCGTTGTCGGAATGTCCGAACAAAGTCCGACCGTGTGTACGGGGCATTAGAGGAGTGGCATTGGGCATAAGTATGAACTGGAAGCACTAAAAAGAAAAGTATAATCAGACTAAATGTGCAGTTATACTTTAACTTTGAAAATATTTGAATTTTTTTAAAACAGTACATGGAGTATGGAATATTAAAGCCATGATACTTTTCTACTCCTCTTCATTTTACGAAGGCCCTCTAGGCTTCTCTTATCCAAGTTATTAAATAAAATTGGCAACTGTTCTGTGCACTTTCTGTTGTAGGGATTTCAGATCTACAAATTGAAAACATATTTTAGTTTTGCAGGATGTGCAGGAGAAAACCACTTGGGATGATTTGCTCCTCAGTGTCTTGATACATCAACAGTGATTATGGAAAGAATTTTTATTTGAGAAATGGTTGTTTTCATCTTCACTAGCAATATGTTCTTGGAATATTTACATTTATTGAGTTTAAAATACTATACAAATGCTAAATCTTTTATCTTTTAAACCTAGTAGTCATTACATTCTGAGCAATGGATGGTCAAAACAATATATAACTGCTGTTTTTTGGCAAAATATAATACAAACAGACATTTCAGAAGCAGTAGTTGTGCGCAAACATTTATAAGCAGAGCACAGGTATATTACCATTTTTGATGTATGACAGTATTACACGTGTTTGCATTTTTTGTTAGTTTTGCATGCTTTGAGGTGCTTTTTATTATACAGTATACTTTCTTGCCAACAGACCAGGGCATTCGGGTGTAAACATATGCAAAATAACATTGTGGATGTGTTTTGCTTGTAATACTGCTGAAACCAATGGCCAAAATTTCAGCCACAAAAGAGGGAAAATGCTGCTTTTGATGTTTTGTAAAATCAAATTACACAAAATTGTGGTGATAGAAAATAATTCTGCTTGCACTTTCTATGCTATGTGGGTTTACATAAAATGTGCAGCTTAGAGGTAAATATATATATGGGGTTCCTCCCATCACCCCCTATCAGAATACAATAGCACAGCAGGATAGATCCCTACTACAGATGTGTGGGTCTGACAGATTTTTTTTTTTGTTCAACTTGCTGGTTGAACGAAAACTACTAAATGTGTATACCCAACTTTACTCTTTAAATAGGTAGTATGTATTCTGTTTTATTTCAGGGAATAAAAAACTAAACTAAAACTAAGTCACAAATATAACCAAAAATGGGCGATGCAAATGCAATGCAAATACTTACTTTAACCACTCCAGCCCCTGAAGATTTGGCTGCTCAATGACCAGGCCATTTTTGCGATATGGCACTGCATCGCTTTAACTGACAATCGTGTGGTCGTGCGACGTTGTACCCAAACAAAATTGATGTACTTTTTTTCCCACAAATATAGCTTTCTTTTTGTGGTATTTGATCACCTCTGTGGTTTTAATTTTTTTCGCTATAAACAAAAAAATAGCGACAATTTTGAAAAAAACACAATATTTTGTACTTTTTGCTATAATAAATATCCCCAATTTAAAAAAAAAAAAGCAAATTTTTTCCTCAGTTTAGGCTGATATGTATGCTACATATTTTTGGTAATAAAAATCGCAATAAGCGTATATTGATTGGTTTACGCAAAAGTTATAGCATCTACAAAATAAGGGAAAGATTTATGGTGTTTTTATTTATTTTTTTACTTGTAATGGTGGTGATCAGCGATTTTTATTGGGACTGCAACATTATGGCGGACAGATCGGACACTTTTTATACATTTTTGGGACCATTGGCATTTATACAGCGATCAGTGCTATAAAAATGCACTGATTACTGTGTAAATGTCACTGGTAGGGAAGGGGTTAACAGTAGGGGACGATGAAGGGGTTAACTGTGTTACCTAGGGAGAGATTCTAACTGTGAGGGGATAGGACTGCCTGGGTGAGGAGACCAATCATTGTTCGTACTTAGTATGAACAACAGATCGCTCTCCTCACCCCTGACAGCACAGTGATCTGTCTGTTTACACTGACAGATCTCCATCCTGTCTCTGTGTGGAGTGATCGCGAGTGCGACCGCTGGGCACGTGCATCAGCTCCGATGTTGCACCGTGGGCGCACGCGGCTCCAGTGGTGGCGTGCACGCCACCTAGTGATCAAAAGACAAGCCAACGTATAGCTACGGCATGTGCATCGGCTGCGGCAGCGGCGCGCACGTCCCATAGTGGTCAAAAGGCGAGCCGACGTATAGCTACGATGTTTCGCCCAGGGGAGCCAACCTGCCGCAGTATAACTGTGGCGGCTGGTCGGGAAGGGGTTAAAAGGCCTTCATTGAAAACAACATGCTTGCATGGCTTGTGTAGATACAGTGTATCTGGAAAGTATTCACAGTGCTTCACTTTTTCCACATTTTGGATTAAAAGAAGAAAGAAGATTGTGAAAGAAGTTTGTTTGAAATCTTTGCAAATGTATTAATTATAAAAAGTAAAAAATCACATGTACATAAGTATTCACAGCCTTTGCTCAATACTCTCTTGAAGCACCTTTGGCACCAATTACAGCCTCAAGTTTTTTTGGGGGTATGATGCTACAAGCTGGCACGCCTATTTTTGGGCAGTTTCTCCCATTTTTTTTGCAGGAAATGTCAAGCTCCATCAGGTTGGATGAGGAGCATCGGTGCACAGCCATTTTCAGATCTCTCCAGAGACGTTCAATTGGGTTCAAGTCTGGGCTTTGGCTGGGCCACTCAAAGACATTCACAGTGTTGTCTCGTAGCCACTCCTTTGTTATCTTGGCTGTGTGCTTAGGGTCATTGTCCTATTGGAAGATGAACCTTCACTTCAGTCTGAGGTCCAGAGAGCTCTGGAGCAGGTTTTCATCAAGGATGTCTCTGTACATTGCTGCATTCATCTTTCCCTTTAACCTGAGTAGTCTCCCAGTTCCTGCTTCTGAAAAATATCCCCACAGCATAATGCTGCCACCACCATGCTTCACTGCAATGGTATTGGTCAGGTGCCTGGTTTCCTCTAGACATGACGCTTGCCTTTCAGGCAGAAGAGTTCAATCCTTGTTTCATCACACCAGAGAATTTTGTTTCTCATGGTCTGAGTCCTTCCAGTGCCTTTTGGCAAATTACAGGCGGGCTGTTATGTGCCTTTTACTGAGGAGTGGCTTCCGTCTGGCCGCTCTACCATGCAGGCCTGATTGGTGGAGTGCTGCAGAGAAGGTTGTTCTTCTGAAAGGTTTTCCTCTCTCCACAGAGAAATGCTGGATCTCTGTCAGAGTGACCATCGGGTTCTTGGTCGCCTCCCTGACTAAGGCCCTTCTCCCCCAAATGCTCAGTTTGGCCAGGCGACCCATTCTAGGAAGAGCCCTGGTGGTTCCAAACTTCTTCCATTTACGAATGATGGAGGCCACTGTGCTCTTTGGGACCTTCAATGCTGCAGAAATTTTTCTGTACTCTTCCCCAGATCGGTGCCTTGATACAATCCTGTCTCAGGGGTCTAGAGACAATTCCTTGGACTTCATGGCTTGGTTTGTGCTCTGACGTGCACTGTTAACTTATATTGACAGGTGTGTGCCTTACCAAATCTAGTCCAATCAACTGAATTTTCTACAGGTGGACTCCAATCAAGTTGTAGAAACATCTCACTGATGATCTGTGGAAACAGGATGCAAGTGAGCTAAATTTTCAGTGTGATGGCAAAGGCTGTGAATATTTATGTACATGTAACAGTTTCATTTTTTATTTTGAATAAATTTGCTAAGATTTCAAACAAACTTCTTTCATGTTGTCATCATGGGTTATTGCTTGTAGAATTTTGAGGAAATTGCATTGCATTTGATCTGCTTGGAGATGGGTATAAAAAATTCACTGTATGTAATTATAGTTTACCTTCTTTTAATAGAGTTGTTTCCATATGATTAACTTTGGTATACACAATTATGGGTTTTGTTTTTATTTTACTGTATGTGATTGCTTTGAATATTTGGAGGTGTGTTTAGTGGCTTATTATATTTAATGTGTACCCCAAACAAACATGGAAATTTGCATTTAAACTCACTCAGGGGACAAAGTATACCTATGTAGTAACTAATATTTATAATTTTGTTTGTTTGGTGTAACTGTTGGTATGCTGATTTTTTAATGGCTTTGAATCTAAGCGTGCAAAAATGCGGGTGGTAGGTTTGTTAAAAGTTTTTCATTCTTACTGGCATAAAAAGCCTGAAAATTGTAGAAATTAGCTGCACTGGACTATGTAAAATCACATACAAAATTTCACTAGACTTACTGATACTTGCTTTGGAAATTAATCTAAATGCTCAAAATATTTATCTAAATCTGTGATCAAATGATGCATTAGGTCCCAACACTTCCAGTTTCTTCAATGCAATTAGGGTCATTATTTGAGTACATGTCAGTCCCATGGATGAGCTTTAAAAAATCCCAAGGATATGCTTTCAGTATTTAATTGGTAGTTTGAAGATTTCTGTTAGAGATGTACCTGCAATGGATCTATCCAACTGGGGAGGATGGTTGATGGTGGATACCCCACACTTTCTTAATAGTGCTATATGTTGTGCACATGGGAAATTTATCCAAGCTCACCTGTGTAATGGGCATGTATTTTTTTTTGGATCAGCTTATTACTAATTTTGGGTGTACTGTTATCTATTGGATTCAACTCTGTTGCAGTTTTACCCAATTATTGACCATTATTCTACTGCTGTTACTGAAAAAATAATCTTGTCTTTACATTTTTTTAAATCAGTGTCAACAGCTTTCCCAGTGTTTGAAAGTGCCTGTAGCATTCCCAGAATTATTAATAGGTTTCAGTAGAAAATAAGAGAAAGTGTTATATAATCAAAATGATATTGCTTGTGAAATCTGTTCCTGGAAATGAAGATAGCACTGTTCAAATGAAAATTCATTTATGTCATTTGTTTGAGGTGTCTTCCACCAGCATTGCTGTCTACAGGGCTTTTCCAGATGAATGGCATCAGAATATTGAATTCTTTAAGTTTACATAAATGGATAAAGCTTTTCACTTCACATGGAATTTTTGTGTTACATTTAATTTAGATATGATGAAATGCAGAGTTTTTTTATGTTCTTCAAATCTAGCAAGGGATTGGTCAACGGGACAAAAATAATAACAGAAAATATTGAAGGAAACACAGGAAGAAGGAAGAGAAAATAAATAAAAAGAGAAAATATGGAAACAGGATAAAAGGAATGAAACAAGAGAAAAAAATTAACAAAATGAAAAAATATATTTTGAAAGGATTACTGAAGATATAAAAAATATTGTAGAAAAAGGGGAAAATGAGAAAAAAAAGTTTGGGGATTTAAAAGAGCAAAGTACAATAAATATCTTTTTTAAAAAAATCCAGTAAAATTCAAATTACAAAGATAAATTCAATCTTATGCACTAGGAGAGTAATGATACTGATAGACAGCTCAAATTTCAGCTATCAATTTCTGTGAACACATTGAGGGGATCTCCAATGTATTCAGGAAGCCCCACTACTGCTGGCATGCAGTCACTGTTCAGCCAATAAATTATCATCTGGCTTGTTAAATTAACTTTTTTCAAGCAATGTGGTGCTTGCAAGGCCACTCTTGGCTCAAATTTAAAGTGATTGTAAAGACTTGTTTTTTTGTTTCTATTAAAACAACAAACATGTTATACTTACCTCCTCTGTGCAGTGGTTTTGCACAGGGCAGCCCAGATCCTCCTCTTCTCAGGTGCCTGGCTGGAGCTCCTGGCCCCTCCCTCCTGTTAAGTGTCCCCACAGCACGCAGCTTGCTATGGTGGCACCCGCGCCGAGCTGCAGCTTTGTGTATCTATTCCGACATGGAACCGTGGTTCGACCCCACCACCTCTCTCTCCTTATTGGCTAACTGAGTTTGATTGACAGCAGCAGGAGCCAATAGCACTGCTTCTGTGTCTCAGCCAATCAGGAAGGAGAGTCCCAGACAGCCAAGGCACTCATGAACATTGCTGGATAGAGATGGGGCTCAGGTAAGTATTAGGGGGCTGGGTCTGCTGCACACAGAAGGCCTTTTTATCTTAATGCATAGAATACAGTAAGATAAAAAAACTTCTGCCTTTACAACCACTTTAAGGTACCCATAGATGGCTTGAATTTCAGTCGATTCTTGATGAATGATCCAAACATTGAGCTGTCTATAGGGGCTTTAAGTCACAAAGCAAGCAGTAAATCAATTTTTATACTTTTGTGTATCACTCATTTAAAGAGTTGTATAAAAATAGTAATAATAAATGCAGCACTAAAAGTAGGAACAAATTCAAGGTAGATGATCCATAGTGATACTGAACATATGTAAACACAGTGTCAAAAAAATTCATGTAAAACAAAAGTTTGAGTGAAAAGAATCCAAAAGAAGTGTCCATGAAGATCGTGTAATCCAAAATAATAGGTGATATGATTTCACCATGTGATCACCCACCACATAAAGTTGGACTCTTAACAGAATGCTAGGACTTTATTACAGAGTCACAAACACCCAATGTGTATAAGAGGTAGCAGGCAAATGGCAACTCCATGGATAGACAAGAATGCATTCCCATCATGGATATGTATTGAAAAGGAGAATCCACACAGTGTAAATCCGTTTAAAACTTTATTTTTAAAAAAGAGGATTAAGGGTACTCACAATGCTTGTATAAAACAAGCATATCAAAATCCAAAGGCAGCAAGCAGCATGGAAGCAAAATCAGCTTTTGTACACAGCAGGATAGACATTGGCGTGGCAACGGCATGTACGTAAACTCTGCCCTACATGTTTTGTCACAACTGACGTTATCATCAGTTGACACTGTCAGTGTCATGCCCCCCGATGACGTCAGTTGTGATGAAACATGTAGGGTGGAGTTTACGTACGTGCCAGTGCCAGTGCCACGCCAACGCCTATCTTGCTGTGTACACAAGCTGATTTTGCTTCCATGCTGCTTGCTGCCTTTGGATATTGGTATGGCTGTTTTATTCAATGACATTGTGAATACCCTCAATCCCCTTTTTTAAGAATAAAATTTTAAACTGATTTACACTATGTGGATGCTCCTTTTCATTTAATATCCATGATGGGAATGCGTTCTTGCCTATCCATGGAGTAATATCCGTAATAAAGTCCTAGCATTCTGGTAAGAGTCCAACTTTATGCGGTGGTGGATCACGTGGTGAAATCATATCATTTACATATGTGTAGCACTAACTCACGGTGGAGCTGCTGGTTTAAGTGAGTCTGTTACCTGCACCTTGCTTCCCTCTGTTTCACCGTCACCGGGTCTAGGGTTCCGTTGAGTTTACTTCTGGATGACACACACACCAACACTGGAGTACGTTTTCAATGCTGTATTGAACAGACAAACTTTAGGAAGTAGCAGGAAAGAGGCGGAAAAAGAAACTCTCAGGAGAAACTCAAATATCTTCTTGCAAAATCTTAGCGACAAATGTCCCGGTAGAATTCAGATAATTATGTGGAATGCGCTCCCCTCATGGGACACACTCTTTGCTCGTCTGGATAGACCTCTCTCACCAGTCTAGCAGCCAGTACGCAGCACGATTCTAAAGTCTCTGCCACAGACTAGTTTGGGGGGGTAAATCTGCACAATCCTCTGCCACAGGATGTATCAGATTCTCTGCAGTGAACAGCCAGTCACAGTGCCTGAACCTTTAAGCCAAACCGGCAACACTATGCTGTATGGTTACTTCTTTCGGATACGTTCTCCAGCCGAGTCACCAGGCCCCTCTATAGACCAGCACGCTGCGTGATCTCTCTAAGATGGGTCCTCCCCTGGGATCTCCTCGGCTGTCCAGCTTCGTCACACAGGACCGACAGCTCAGGACCTTTCCTCGGCCACGGTGGTAGGCCCCAGACAAGCCTCTGGACCCACCCCTGCGCCGCAGCATCGTGGGCCTCCCGATCGGAGGACCACGAGGTAGCTCCTTAATGCATACCTGTCGGCCAGGAGGGCCAGCAGGTGTCTGTAAAAAACCCTTAGAACATGGCGTCTGTCCCATAAATACCCTCTTACCAGAATGCAACTCGGAGGACCACCTCCACTGAGCTTGTCTCCGAGACAGAGGAGCATCTATACACTTTGACACGTTGCCTTTCCAACACTGACCAGTAGCAACAGCGACACCCACCGGTCAGCACGGAAGCACACACAACGTCAGCCAAGCTGGAACAGAGGAAAACTTTTAACCTTCCTAACACACAATTTACTAAATTTACCTAATCTGCGGTAGATTGTAAATCTACCAGTGCTACATACTCCCCCCACTACAATAGACGTTGTCCCCAACGTCTGTCCTGAACACAGTGACAGTAACTCTCAAGCCTGAGAGTAGCATTTGAGTTTCTAATAACTTTAGATAGGCAAAGAGAGAGAAAGGACAGTTTAAAGACATTATGAGACTTATATCTTATAAAACATTATGTTCACAGCCGCGAACAAAACCACAATATAATTGTACACATCCTCACTAACTAACTAGCTGAAAAGCCTCCCAGCTATACATATGATCCGATGATCCCTGAAAAAGAACCATATTTAAACACACATATAAACATACTGCATAACACCAGGAGCAAAGCCTCATTTAAAATGAGACGCTCTTCCTATGATTTATATTAGAAAAGAATATATATTCTTGGAGTCCATCCCTGCATAAGAACTTTTCTTATAAAAGAAATCCGGCTAGCAAACAGAAGTCCTTGGATTTAACACAGAACAGGATCTGTAGATCTTGACCACGCAGATCTCTTTACCCTGTCGCTATCTAACTAGGTAACTTCAAAGTAATAGTGTCCATAATTACCAGTAAAACCGAGGATCTGGTAAAGTCACATATTTTCCTTCTTTATCTACAGTGGTAATAAAATATACAGCATTGTCCTTTCCCGGTCTGCAGATTACCACTTTATCAGCATAGATATGCCGACCATAGTTCCAATGTACAAAGCACCCATTAAAGCGTTCATCCATCCGGACAGAACATCCAGTCTTTCTAAAGGGCTTAGGCACAGACAAGTAGTCCCAAACAGCATCACTGTACCAAAGTTCCCGATTAGCATGACATCCTGGGGCACATAGGGGAACTTTAATCCATACTCTGCAGCCACACGCTTGTTCAACATCCTTTGCAAGCGAGCAAGTTTTGGCAAAGATCTGTCTTTTCCTATACCAGGCAGCACACAGGAATCCAATGACTTTTTCACCATAGACCCAGCCGGTGTCTGTAGCAAATCAATAACTTTTGACAAAGTCCCAGCAACAGCACTGTGCGTCTCCACACAGGGTGACGTCTTCCCAGAACTCATGGCAGTCCATTCAGGAAGGGTCATTGTGGAGGCAACATCTTCGCCTTGTGACCACAATAGCTCTTGTGACATGGTTTCAAACAGGTCATCATCCCCGGAAAGATCTGACATGGATTCTATTTCCGAGTCTCTCAATTCTTCCGCAGGCAAATGCTTATTTACAGTCCCCAACAGTGGCTTACCCGTTCCAGGTGTAGACTCTGGTAGCTCCGGCTCAGGTAACCTCTGGGGCAGGCCTCGACCACGGCCGCGAGAAGCTTTCACATAGTCCACCTTCTTCTGAGCAGGCACCACAGGAGTGGGCGTAATGGACTCAGGAATCAAAGTAACGTCTCCCGATGAGACGGCAGCAGCAGTGTCTCTTTCTGAAACATTATCGATAGCAACAGGCAAAGTGGCGGCCTGTCGCTCTCTCTCTGTAGCGGTAGCAGCTTCCACTGTAGCGATACCTGTCACCCAATCCATCCGATAGGCAAGGGGTGGCATAGTAGATGGTTCCACCACAAACAAGTTCTCTCCACACTGCGGACATCGGCCGAATGGACGAAGATGCACGGCCAATCCTCCACATCGATGGCAGGTCATGCCCAGTCCCTCAACATCTCCTGAGGTATACAGGACAAACTTCCCCTGCGGCTTCGTTCGAACTCCAGTATCCGTGAGCAGCGTTCCAGATTGCACAGTATTCATCACGGTGCTTGCAGGGAACACTCTGGGTCCCACAACCGATTGCAACGCCGGAAAAGACATGGCCACACTCTGATCTTTTCAGCACGACCATGAGGCCTCTCTTCTCCTCTGGCGCCAAGCACACTACACGCGTCCCACGCGGTAGCAAGTAGGGTAACTCCTCCCACTTGTTCTTTCAGTCACGTAGCTCCCGGGCCTCTTCTGGCGCCCAGCATCTACGCACTTAAAAGCAAAGTCCTGCAGTTTAACCTTTCCTCTTCCTGAAAAGATTTTATTTCAAAGTCTAGCTCTCTCTGTAAACTCCCGGTAAAACACTCCACTGGGTTGCAACAATTGTCGGTCAACAAATCCCGGACGACGCCCCCACATGTAGCACTAACTCACGGTGGAGCTGCTGGTTTAAGCGGGTCTGTTACCTTCACCTTGCTTCCCTCTGTTTCACCGGCACCGGGTCTAGGGTTCCGTTGAGTTTACTTCTGGACGACACACGCACCAACACTGGAGTACGTTTTCAATGCTTTATTGAACAGACAAACTTTAGGAAGTAGCAGGAACAGGAAGTGACAAGGACATTGCATTTCTAGCAAGGTTAACAGGTGTTTTCTGTACTTGCTGAAAACTAATAAAACCACTATATCTAAGGACAAATAAGCTGCAATATATTATGTTTTTGTTCTTGGGTTTAGTTTATCTTTAGTCTATCTAAGACTGTGAAGATCAGCTGCACAGTATGGGTAAGTATTAACTATTTTCTGTACAAAGAGCCATTTTCTGCTCCTTTTTAATAACAACACTGTTGCTTTAAGTGGTAGGATCTGGAATAATTGATAACCATCCAGTAAATATGCTTAGTAAAAGGACTGTGTATTTAATCTCTCAAATTGTGCATATGTTGAAGTACTATTAAAAAAAAAACTAAATAAGCACTGTAGGGAAAGTGCTTTGTTATAATCCCATTTACCTTGGCAGCTCTTCCATTTATATTCAAGTTCATCTCCAAAATTGCACATGGCACTGACTACACATGTGTTTACATCCTTTGTGAGCCACACAGCCAGCTGCTTTTGTCCTACTCACTGAACTACTGAATTAGTTTGAAGCTTTCAATTTCAAGAATGAATGCTTCTGTCTTACTGGTGCCTTGGATGACCTGTTAGTGGCTGTGAAAAGAGGAATCTTTCAATGCCCTAGATCAGCTAGAATATAACAATATCACTGCCATTTATATATTTTATCTTAGTGCCATCTTTTATTAAAATGTTTATTAGGGTTACTACTGAAACACCATGTTTGTTGCCTATTCAGGTCTATGGATTTTACATTTTTGGAAAACAATATGTTAGCTAGCAAAAAGTGCGTGTTCCGAGGCTTAAATCTGAAAATATTAAAGGCATTAATACGGTTCAACAACATAATGGGGTGTTATATCTACCTGCATGTATATTTGCCCATTCGTATTAAATGCATATGGCTTTTATTATATTTTAATGCTGAACTCTATGTAGATCTATAAAAGAAACATTAATGTGGTTATATAATTATAAAAATCATTGAAAGCTTTTTAAATGCAACTAGTGTAAATACCACACGACTTTAGCTTGGTATTATCCCCTGTACATTTACATGCACATTAGAAGAGAGAGGATCAGTACTCTGGGTCAATCAGTGCATGTCCTGATAAGAAGCAACATAAAATCAGGGAGAGGGCAAATATAACTCCTTAGTATGCTGCTATGCCTGACAGTGCTGTTTCAAACTCAAGACTGGATGGACAACTGTGTTAATTTTGTTGTTTGTCTAGAGTGCTATTAACACAAGTCTGGGCAGCTTTTGAATATTTTTTTTTCATAAAAGCAAAACAAAAGAAAATCTTGCTTATTGTAATGATGCTATGACAGGATTACCCCATTCTTTTCAGGTACATCCTGTACATACTAGGACTGTCCTGGAAACAAATGTGGTAACAAATGGCAATGCTGATGCTTTTTTCCACTGAAGAAGTAGCCAGCTAATGCTTTCAAACTATGTGGATGGTTTATACAAGACTACCCTTTTTTTCAAACTGTGTGTCTTGCCTTAACCTATATTGTTTCTGTCACCTGAGGGGAAAGCAGTAATTTATCCCTATTTTCTTCTGAGGGCTGAGCCACTTCTTTTTTTGGGAAAAGCAATGGTTAAAGCTTATTTATTATTGCTCTTGATCTGATGTTGGTGGTGATACCTCACATGTGTGCTGCAATTGCTGTTCATGTACTGATGCGGGACGGACACATGTGTTCCTCTTTGTGTGCGAGCACAGGGGGAGGGGGAGCATCATTTTTTTTTTTAATCTTTACACTGTATCATTACATTTTTATATCACTTTTATTGTTATCACAAGGGATGCTTACATTAGGCAGTGACAGATCCTATTTATTGCGACATCTGGGGTCTGTTAGACCCCTGATCTCTCCTCTGTCCTTAAAAGCTTGGATCGGTCCACAGCTTCCGCCAAGCCTTGGTTACACCTCTCCAGCCTCACAGAAATTCTGTTGGACTGGATTCTCTTCTCCTGGAAAAGCTGCAGTAACGTCAAAGCGCCGGACGGACACCACATCAGTGTGGATAGGACATGTGCTGGATTTCCATAACTTTCATGTAAGTGGATAATTGCACCTGTAACCCATTAAATGCTACTAGTTCTAACCTAGAGGCGTCTGTGCTCTTCTATTTGCATATCCTGGAGTCTGCTCTCAACTTTCCTCTGAAGGCTTGCCCTGGTTTATGGACTTTTTGCAAATTATATATACAGGTCCTTTCTCTATCCACCCCCCCCTTCCCCCTGGTTTAGTGTCAGCCCCTCTCCATTTATATCAAGAACATAACAAGGACTAAATCGATGGACTTTTTGTTATCATGCATACTATGTGACAGCGCCGCTATCCCCCATGTTAGCTCAAAAATGACAGCTGCCATTATTGATTATTTTTAACCACATCAGCCCGGAAGGATTTGCCCCCTTAATGACCAGGCCATTTTTTGCGATACGGCACTGCATTGCTTTAACTGACAATTGCGCAGTCGTGCGATGTTGTACCCAAACAAAATTGACGTCCTTTTTTTCCCACAAATAGAGCTTTCTTTTGGTGGTATTTGATCACCGCTGCAGTTTTTATTTTTTGCGTTATGAACAAACAAAAAACGACAATTTTGAAAAAAAATAAAAGTTTTTTACTTTTTGCTATAATACATATCCCAAAAAATACCATATTTATTGGCATATAACACACACTTTTCCCCCCTTAAAATAGGGGTAAAATTGTGTGTGGGTGTTATACGCCAATATAGGCTGCCACGGAGGGGAAGGAGGGGACGAGTGCAGAGCTGGATCTCCTGTGTACTCGGCTTGGCTCGGCTTGCAGCCACGCCCCAGTCCCACCCCATGGAGGGCTCCTAGCATTGACGTCCCAGCATTGGACCGCGTTATGTCCATCATAGGATCCTGTCCAAGGGGCAGGATTGGGCGGGACTGGGCTTCATTAATGGGCAATGGTGAGGCTGCAGATGGGCACTGATCAGGCTGCAATGATAGGGAATGGTGAGGCTGCAGATGGACACTGATCAGGCTTCATTAATGGGCAATGGCGAGGCTGCAGATGGGCACTGATAAGGCTGCATTGATGGGCATTGACCCTTATCTTGCTTCAAAATTCTTTATTTAAAATTTAAGTTTTTTCCTGAAACTTCTCTCTTAAAATTAAGGTGCATATTATACACCTGTGCGTGTTATATGCCGATAAATACGGTATATAAAAAAATAAATGTACTCAACAGTTTAGGCCGATTATATGTTCTTCTACATATTTTTGGTAAAAAAAAAATCGCAATAGGCGTATATTGATTGGATTGCGCAAAAGTTATCGCATCTACAAAATAGGGGATAGATTTAAGGTATTTTTATTATTTTTTTTCCAAAATCATTTTTATCAATTTTTTTTTCATATAAAAGGAAGGAAACATATTGTTGTAGAACATATAACATGTGTACATGTATACATTTAGAAGTAAACAGTGGGGGTACAGTCTGTTAGTCCAAGCAGGGTAAAACTCAGAAGAAAAACCAAGGAAGGAAGTACATTACTTATTCACACTTAGGATTTCAACCACTACTTCCAGGCATTGGTAAATTTTGCAAGAGTATTGTGTTTTAAGGCAGAAGTGTATTCATAATCTTTGACTAAGTTTAGTTGGTGTTTAACATCAGAAATATTTGGAATTAAGGAACTTCTCCAATTTCGCATTATGAGTAACCTAGCAGCAAATAGAATATGCATTGTTATGGTTCTGAATTCGTACGGGAAGGATTGTAGTCCTATACGTACTGAGAATAGCTAGAGATGGAGTGGGTTTAGTGATAATCCCAGTGATATCTGAGGTTAAAGAGAATATTTTTCTCCAGAATGTGTGAATGTGTGGACATTCCCAGAGAATGTGAATTAGTGAACGATTGTAGGAGCATCTTCTCCAACAGCTGTCGTCATCAAGATTTGCGAATGTATGCATTTGTACGGGAGTAAGATACCATCTATGATGGATTTTTTGCGACAGTTCCCAATAATTAATACAGTTGGATGCTTTGTGGTTGTAATGTATGGCTGAGTGCCATTGGGAATCTGAGAAAGAGGCCTGTAGATCCCTTTCCCATTTCTTGCAAGTTGATGTCTTAGTGAACTTGTCTTTGTTTTGTAATAGGTTGTACATTAGGGTTATTCCTTTTGCTTTGGGGGAGTTTTAAGTCCAGAAGGACCATGCCTTGGTAGGAATTATGACTGTTGGGGTAGGATTTTTTTCAGATAAGAGGCTATACGTTTATATGTGCATGCACCTTGTGATGGTATTAGCTGTCTAGAGGGCTTGGAATGGAAGAAGTTGGCCATTATGTAGTAGTTCTTTCAGTGGGAGGCTTTTTATGTTTGACCAGTGTTTGAGAGATAGATCAAGGAGTAAGAAGTTGAATACCTCCACAGGGTGATATACTGATTGGGTGTGTTCTGCTAGGGATGTGTTTTGGAATAGGAAGTGCCATGTCTCAACTGTGGTCGCTGTCATTGGGTGATCTTTTTTTTGGGTTTTATGTGAGTTTATTGAGCCAGCAGAAGAGAGCTTAAATTGCCCTCAGGTACAAATGATTGCTCGATAAACTGCCATTGTTTGTGAAACAAAGGCGTAAACCAATGTCTGATTTGATCCTTGCCATACAGACACGCTCAGTAATCTTTTAATGGCGTGGAAAAAGGAATTGGGAACCTGTATTGGTAGAGCTCTATATAGGTAAGATAAGAGATAAGATAACTCTTATAGATAAGAGTTTCGGGGGGTAATCATTTTAAAAGCTGCTGCTGTACAGGCCCATGAGAGGTAATGTTTGCTTAGTTCTTGAAGATCTTTCATGCATGTGTGAAGAAATGGCAGGTAGTTGCAACTATATAAGTTTGAGGATGGAAATGTCAAAGATATGCCTAAATAGGGCACTGAGGTAGATACCCATTGAAAAGGAACTTTAGACGCAATTTGGTAGATTTAGCAATGTGAACGCCAAGGACTTTGGATTTGGAATCATTTACTTGATAAAAGGAACATGCATTGAAGGTATGTAAGATTTCCCATACCTTTACCAGGGAAGAGGCCGGATCAGTCAAAGTGAGGATTATGTCATCCACAAATAGGGTGGTTTTAAATTCTTGACCTTTAATTTTGATTCCTGAAATGGAGTTTGAGGAGCGGATTTTTTGAGCCAGGGGTTCCATCATTAGTGTGAAAATCAATGGAGACAGGGGTATCCCTATCTTGTTCCATTGGTGATAGTGAAAGGGTCTGAAATGACCCCATCTGAGAGAACTCAAGCGTTGGGGTTAGAGTAAAAGGCTAGAATGGCCGATATTATGTTTCCTTGAAATCCAAATTTGCCGAGAGCATGTTTCAAATAACCCCAGTGAATCCTGTCAAATGCCTTTTCGGCATCTAAGGTAATGAATAGAGTTGATATATTATGTTTTTCAGTAAAATGTAGGAGATTTAGTATTTTTCGTGTGTCATCTAGGGCTTGTCTATCTAGTGTGAATCCCTACCTGGTTAGGGTGTATGAGGTGGGGCATAATGGGGGCTAATCTCTGAGCTACTAGTCTGGCATACAATTTAAGGTCAGTGTTTATTAGAGAGATAGGGCGGAAATTTGGAGGGTATGCGGCTCCTTCCCTGGTTTGGGCAAGGTTACAATATTGGCAGAAAGCATTTAATTTGGGAATTGACCAGAGGACACAGCAGCGCTAAACATATCACAGATATGGGGAGCTAAGGTTTTGTTGAATAATTTGTAATATTTGTCAGAGAAGCCGTCTGGGCCAGGGGCTTTACCATTGGGAAGTGTGGAAATAGCTTGGGAGATTTTTTTGTTGTTGTTACACCTTTGTTTAATTTGGTTTGCTAACAGTTTACCCGCTTTATTACCGGCTGTGTAGAAAGTAGAGCATAGTTTTAATAGTGCCTTGGCGTGTTTGGCATTTAAGAAGAAGATTGTTTCTGGCCAGGAAAATTGTATCGCTAATGAATTGTGTGGGGGTTACTTTATTTATCTTTTCTAATTGTTCAATTTTATTTAGTAGTTCTGTCAGCTGCTGTGTCCTTTGGCACTTCGTTTGTGCATGAATTAGAACACCCCGAATAAATGCCTTGTGGGCTGTCCATAAAGTAGCAGGGTTGCTAGCTGTAGACATATTACTGTCGAAGTATTCTGTCAGATGGTTTTGTATGAATGTTGTATTAGCAGGTATAGACATGAGGTATGGATCATTTCTCCAGTTGGTGGCAAAAGAGTAATGCCGCGTACACACGAGCGGACTTTACGGCAGACTTTGCCCGGCGGACTTTTCAACGGACTTTACGACGGACTTTCCCAATGAACGGACTTGCCTACACACAATCAACCAAAGTCCAACGAATTTGTACGTGATGACATACAACCGGACTTGAATAAGGAAGTTCATAGCCAGTAGCCAATAGCTGCCCTAGCGTGGCTTTTTGTCCGTCGAACTAGCATACAGACGAGCGGACTCGAGTCCGGACTTTTCAACCGGACTCGAGTCCGTCGGATAGATTTGAAACATGTTTCAAATCTAAGTCCATCCAACTTTTGAGAAAACAAAGTCCGCTGGAGCCCACACACGATCGAATTGTCTGACGAAATCCGGTACGCCGGACCAAGTCTGCCGTAAAGTCCGCTCGTGTGTACGCGGCATTAGAGTTCTTGTCTCCTATGCATATGGAGATGGGTGCATGATCTGACCATGTTATGATGTCAATTTTTGTCTCAATGGCGTCTTGCAGGAGTTATTTGTCTCTGACAAACAGTTCGATTCTCTAATAGGTGCAATGTGGTTTTAAAAAGAAGGTAAAGTCCTTTTCCATGGAGTGTTGGCATCTCCATATGTCAAATAATCCGTTGGCTTGGAATAGCGGAGTCAGTGTAGATTTTTGGCGTTGTATAGGAGAGGGTCCCTTAACAACAAAGGAAGGGTCAGGAACTAAATTGAAGTCCCCACAAAAAAGCATATGGCCTTGCTGGTTTTTATACACCTTTTTCAGTAGTTTTCGCAGGAAGCGTAACTAGCCCATGTTCGAAGCATATAAGTTTACAATAGTGAAGGTGGCATTATTCATTTTGCATATTAGGATAAGGTATCTCCCCTGGGGATCCGCAATTGTAGATATCAAATTAAACGCTCCTGTGTCTCCGTTTGCTATCAAAACTCCTTTTGTTTTGTTCTGAGAGTTAGCGCAGAAGATATGTGGGAAGTTTTTATGAGACATCTTTGGCGCCTTATCACGACAAAAATTAGTCTCTTGGAGACACAGTACGTTGCTATGAAGTTTGCGGGCTTCGGACCAGAGGGAATATCTTTTTCCCGGGTGGTTTAAGCCCTTTACATTAAGTGATGTTATTCCAATCAGCATATTGGATGGTAGAGTTACCACTGAAAGAGTAGGAGGTATATGGTTGGGTTCAGCTATAGGTTTTAGAATGGAAGTAAGCTGGAGGCGTTATCTTGTGTATTAAAAGGGTATGCATGTACTGGTAAATGGCGGACTGTTTGTGGAGAAGTTCTTATAGGTTCCTTGTAGATCTGAAAGTCGTCAGATGTTGTAGGAAGAAACTTGGCTGGTAGATAGGATGTTGGACTGAAGACTGTAAAAAATAAGTCAGAACTTAAACGATTAACACTCGTACAATGCTTCCCGAGGGGCAAGTGAAATCTAAAAAGAAAAAAAGCAGAACTCTGCTTGAGCGGTCTGTGTCGCAACTGAAACTGGGGGTTTAGGCTGACGTTCTGGGCTCGGACAAGCAATCTAGGGCTTATACGTAAGTTAGAAATAGATTTAGAGACTTGGGTGGTCATGTCGTCCGGTGAGTCAAAATCATCCCAGTCACCGGTGGTGCGGGTGCCTTGGCTGCGATTATGCTGCCTCTGTTCCAATGGTTCCAGGATGTGCCATTGTCACAGCAGAGAAAGTCCTTCATCCAGGGTATGGACATAGTGGGTCTTGTTGTCTTTAGTGATGATCAGCTTAACTGGATGGCCCCACTTGTATGGTATCTGGTGGTTTCGCAGGGGTTTTGTAATAGTGGCTAGGTATTTGCATTGCAGCATGGTATACTTAGATAGATCAGAGTAGAAAGCCAGGTTGGCATACTGCTGGGGATATTCAGTGTGGTTGCGTTCAGATTTTCCTTGACGTGGAAAAACTTAATTCTGGCAATAGTGTCTCTTGGGACATTATCTGGCAGATAGGATGGTTTTGGCAACCGTTGTATGCGGTCAATTATTAATTCTCCCGGGGCGGCGTCAGGGAGAAAAGCTGAAATCAGCGTGAAAAAATATTTCAGTGCAGAAGGTTAGACTATCTCTGGTACGCCTCTTATTTTTAAGTTGTTTCTTCTGGAACGGTCCTCTACTGTAAGTCAGAAATATTGGCTTTCATCCACTCCATATCCTCAGCCCCCTCACTCTGAGCATGCACTAAGGCAATGAAGGAGGAGGTCACTTCCCCCATTTTGTTTTCAATGATAGTGACTCTCTCTCCCATACACGTTATTTCTGAGGTAAAATGGTGCATCATTTTGGAGATATCAGAGTGGATGGAGGTTTGCAGTTTGAGAAACATATTTCAAAAAGTAGTATCCAGCACTGGCTGATTAGTAGTGGGATATGCAGCGATGGAATTATCTATTGCTGGGGCACATAGGAGGAGCTAATGAACTCACCTCAGTGTCCTGTGCTGTGTCCTTTGAGAGCTTCAATTTAGATTTGGCTGGGTTCGTGGATGGAGTGGAGATGAGGGAACCTTTCCCATGCAGGTGAGGAGAGGATATTGCTGTGTGTGCAGCATTTGGCTGTGCCTGTGAGGAGGTCCGGCTGCCGCGGGATACAGCCGCATGGCCGCTGGTGCCATTTTGGAAGCTGTTTTCCCCAGGTAGAATTCTGTGAGTTTCCGTGGAGCAGATCTTTCATTTCTCCATTTCGACATGGTCCTGGCATTCTGGTGGTTCGATTGACCCGTGTGCTGTGTATGTTTGGGGTGATCACCCGTCGCTTAGAGCCCTAGAAAGCCGCTGTCCCTCAGAGCTGTTTCAGCAAGCAGCCATCTTGGTCGGCTCCTGGCCACGCCCCCCTATTTTTATTATTTTTATTTGTACTAGTAATGGCGGCAATCTGCAATTTTTTTAGTGGGACTGCGACATTGTGGTGGAGAGATCGGACACTTTTGACACTTTTTTGGGACCATTGTCATTTATACAGCAATCAGTGCTATAAATAGCCACTGATTACTGTGTAAATGTCACTGGAAGGGAAGGAGTTAACACTAGGGGGCAATCAAAGGGGTTAAATGTGTTCCCTATGTGTGTTCTAACTGTAGGGGGGATGGGCTGCCAGGGACATGACAGAGATCACTGTTCCCGATCACTGGGAACAGTAGAGCCTGTCATGTCACCTGTCAGAATGGGGAATTGCCTTGCTTACAAAGGCAGTTCCCCATTCTGCCTCTGTGATAGGCGATCACGTATCGCCAGCGGACATCGAGTCTGCCTGACAGCTGCGGAAATTTGTGTAGGAGAGCTGACCTGCTGCCGTATAATGACAGTGGCTGGTTAGCAAGCGGTTAAAGGTGGAAGCCCTGGAAACCTATTCTTGTTTGTTTATTTTGTGAGCCAGTGACAGTTCCCTGTGACTCCCTATTGAAGCAAAGATAAGTTTGGCAGCCCTAGAGCTGGAACCAAAAAGTCAACAATTGTGGCTCTCATATTTCCACACTAACTTACTGTAAACACCTTTAGTAAGCTGGTTCTAAGAAATTGTCACAAAATAACTGCAGTTCTATTTATGACATGGGCTATGGCACATAATTGGTTATGCAAGGCAACATTTTGGACTGCTGCTGAACTGTGTTTCTTTTCAGTCTTGCATTACATTGGGGCCACAAAAGAACAAATTACTTGCTCTACTAGGACCCAGTAAATCACCTCAAGTCATATTTGGTACATTTTACCTATGGTGTTTTTTCAGTAGATCATTTTCTGGTTTCTAAATAATATTTTTTGCATAGTAATATTAAGTATGTTCACTAGGAGCAAAAAATTAAGATATCGGCTTATCAAATTATAAATATTTTTGACTTGTAGCTCGTGGGTCAAATCACCTCTGTAAAAATGTAAAACTTTAATAGCCCCATTAGAGAGGATGACTCAGTAAAAAGGCCTTTGTTATTTTTTGCATATCATTAATAAAGTTGATATGTGTGTATTTGGCTACTACATAACAACAGATTCTCAGCAAAATTTGTAAAAGGTTAGCAAATTATAGTGACATTATAAAATGCAATGCACACATACTATATAAAATAATAATTCATGGCAGGTAGGTAAGTTACAGTTTGCCCAGAACCCTTTAAATGGTAAAAGGTATATAAAACCTGTTATAAAAATAGCAAAATAAAAGCACAATATCAGTGTCATATGGTAAAATGTCTATATATCTTTATTTTTTTTTGCAATGGACTGGCCACTTTTTTTACAGGTCTGAATATTTTCCAAATTCTGATTTATTTTTATTGTTTTGTAGAGTTATTCATTTTTCACATCAACTTTGCACTTTATCGTGTCATATTAAATAATCCCTTACAAATATCAGTAAATGTGCATTATAAATGTCAGCTTCATGTACTTCATAAATATAATAATAGATCTACTTGCCCTAACTTGAGAAGTTAGCTGTTTTTGGCATGTTGGAAGGATTGCTCATTGATCTTACCTGCCAACACAAAAATAAACAAGGCCTGTTTAAAAACATGGGTGGTAGGTTTATTGAACTGTTCAGATGTTTGTTTGAAAAAAAAAAGGTTGACAGTGTTTCTAATTTCCAGCAAATTGCCCTAGAGTAAAAAAAAAATGTTTCAGATAGAAGAGATATTTATCTGGTGTTGAGAGAGGAGAATGGGAAGAAGAAACCATGGGAGGTTTCCAAAATCTGGGGATCAGAACTCATGCTGCATTTATCAAGTGTCTGCTCAAATGTTTAGGTTGGAGATTGAGTTTAGGTAGTAAGATTTCTGGGGAGTAAGGGAGGTTCAGACCTGTGACTTGCCTAATCAATGAACTGATTTTGTTCCAGAATGTTCATATTGGTATGCAATACCAAAAGATGTGGCTCATCAAGCCACTGTCCCCTGAGAATTGCCAGCAAGTCGTTGGAATGAGTGTGTTTAGTTTAATCAATTGTAAGAATCCTATACCAAAATGAGAGGATTTTGTAATCCATCAATTAAATTATCGCACTAAATAAACTACTATAAGTAAGCTGACAGGCGCTGGTCCACTGTTCATCTGTGATCTGTAATTCCTTCTGCCATTTTTGTTTAAATCTGGGAACTAAAGGGCAAAAAGAATCTATTAGTATGGAATAAATCCAAGTGAGAGGGCTTTTCTTTGAACACATTTTTTCAAACAGTGTTAAAGAGCAGGTATAATTATGTTTGAAGTGAGGATTAGTCATGAAGTGACACATTTGGGGAAAAATCCACCAAGGAAATTGGGTGTATCAATCTGAATCAGTATCTATGTTTTAGAATAAAACTTCCCCTGGTTGAAAATTTTATTATTTTATTATTTATTATTCCATTTATTTCTATTAATTTATTATTCCAAAAACCTACATGCAGCTGAGAGATACAGTAATGTGTGATGTGTAAACAGTAGGTAAAAAAATATATTTTTGAGTTCTGAATGTTTATTATTTACTAAACTCTATTGAATATTTATGGGCCAATTGAAAAAAATACTGTCTGTGTCCAACTTGGAGATTACCCTTCACTTTCTTCTCCCAGAGACACAACAGAGTGAGAAAAAATCTCCCCAAAATGAGGGGAAATCCCTAAATAGTTGTCACCAGAGCTGATGCCCTCATTAGAAGATTTACCTTCACCTGCTGTTCCAGTGACAGTTGTAACATTTTGGATTTCCTATTACTTTCTGTG
This sequence comes from Aquarana catesbeiana, assembly GCF_042186555.1. Taxonomy (NCBI): domain Eukaryota; kingdom Metazoa; phylum Chordata; class Amphibia; order Anura; family Ranidae; genus Aquarana; species Aquarana catesbeiana. The sequence continues at coordinate 636,560,530 of NC_133324.1, forward strand.
CTAGTGAAAATACTCGGTAAGACGACACAGACAAAAATAAAAATGCTTTATTTAGTAGAGTAGAGAAATGCTATAACCTCTGTCAGCTTTTTATTGCTTGATATTCAATATTTCTCCTATTACTACTCCTACTATTGTCAAGTGTTTTTATTTTTGTTTTTGTTGCTGTTACATATTTTGCCCCATTTCCTGTCTGGTCAAACCATTGTCACAGTGACAGTAAGTGAAGGGAGGTCTCTCTAATGAAGCCTCAGATAACAGTAAAGCTCAACAAAAATTACAGTCCTTCCAAACTTTTCTCCACTACTAAGAAAGTTTTGACTGGACACTTTAACTCAATGGGAAGCAAAAATCACACAGTGAAAGCTAACCAGAAAAATGTGATTATTTCAAAAAGTGAATAAAAATATCCTTTTCTAAACCTTCACTGAAATGTTAATACATAGCACTGATTCAGCTAAGATATTTCACCTTGTGTTTCAATGAATATGGCTATCTACAGGTTTCAAAAGACAGGAGCAGTGAGGCTACCTTAGGGGAAAAAGAGCTATAACAAATGTACTTTGCAATTTAAAAATGGCAATATCATAAAAAAAAATGATCAATTATTCTCCAAGGTCACCTATGAAATGCTAGCCAATATTAGTGTGGATTAAATGGTACACTCAGAGAGGTTTAAATATATGATCTTAATCAGAATCTTTCCAGGGAGCCTGCTGCTTGGATTCATTTTCCATTGTGCCTGATACAAACTGCAGCTTTCAGTATTTTTGAATAAACAGATTTATAATATCATTTTCAATTAGAAGATTTTAATTCCAATCAAAGTAATTTATTTGTCATAAGTAAATGTTCCGCTAGCAAGCACTACATTTTTAATTATCTGGGACAAAATCTGATAAAATTCAAGCGGTTTAATCAATGACTATATTCAATTACCAGTTTTGACCAACCCATATTAATTAAATGATCTATAAATCTTTTGAAAATGCTATGTTTAGTCCAATTTTGTTTGGTTGCTTAAATAAATTGACTGTTTTAACTGTAATATTTTACACAGAAAGCAAGAGTTGTAATTCACTATATGAAAAACTATTTGTTGTAGTGTAACTTTATTCAGAGGCTCCTTGTTAAAACTATGAAAATGTATTCCACTTTTCCAAAAATGAAATATAGAGCATTGTTACTTAACCTCCCTGGCAGTATGATTATTTCAGATTTTTAATGCTGAAAGCGGTACAAATATTTTGCATGAAAATTTGGCGTTTTATATTGTAGGCCTGTAATTCTTAGTAATAACACACTTAAATCTGTCCAAACAAGAGTCCAGTAGACATCCCGGGTATTATAAAGTTTGAAACACGAAATCAAAAATCAAATAAATAACTATAAATAATTATAAAAACCAAATAATTCTGCGCTGCTCCCCTACTCAGCAGCTAACACGCCACATTGAAAAAATGGCGTACAAAACAAAAACAACAAAGTGTAGCGCTAAAAAATTAAGTGCCTAATACATAATACATAAGTGAATCTAAACAACACTAAAAATAGAAACCATTAATATACTGGATACAGTGGATGGATGATATAAAAATATTAGGTAAATTGAAAAAAGTGTCCATAAGTGATGATAAATGTGAGCAAAATCCCAATCTGAATAAGAATGAATCTTGCAGACAGTAGATGAATAAGGTTGTGAAAAGAACCGCCACCAGGTGTAGGGGAGGCTTACAAGATCGCTTGAACACACTAGAGCATACGCTCTGCGTGTCAAACAAGCTTGTATAAAGTTGAATGGACTCTGGGTCTATGTCCTCAGGCAGATGTACTCCAATAACGGCCAAATGGGATCACAGGAAATGTGGTACAACTGGCAGATGGGAACTCAGATATCTAGTTCTGTGTCTTCTTGGCTTTCCTTGGATAGCTTCGGTAGCCTGTGTTGTTTGTATGATGACCCCCGCCTCGTCCTCTTTTTCCTCTTCGATCCAGTGGTTGTGTTGATGTTTGAGCATTTGTTGCGGACTGCTGTAATAGCTCCTCTCTGGAAAAAAAAGAGCTGATTGAACCTCTTGAGGAGACAGGAGACTGTATTGTATATGTATTTTATTTTTTACTTTTTGAATTTTGCACCGTTCTCCGTCCCTGTGTGTCGCAACGCTCGCAGGGAATGGAGCTCGGCGCTGTGATGAATCGAGCGGAGGACGGCTCGCACACAGAGAGGGAAGGACATTGCAGGATCCTGGGGACAAGGTAAGTTTGCTGTACCTGGATCCTGCGATGCAATCCCGAGTGTGGCTCGGGGGTTACCGCTTTTGGTGCTGAAGATCCACCACGAGCCACACTCGGGAATACCTCAGGGAGGTTAAAGTATGTCTAAACTAAAATGTAAAAATGTTATATATTGCAACCTACCAATCCATAAATGTGGTAGAAACATGATTTATTATTAATATTATTTATTTTTTTATTATTTTTATTTATTTATTTATTATTTTTTAGGCTTTTTTTTTCATTATTTTCACCTGGTGATCTTACCAGTAAGTCTGATATTTTTCAACGTACATTAACAGACCAAGCTGTCCAGCAAGAGTGGCAGTTGGAGAGTTGACAAGGGTGCTTGCATTGATTAGCTTTTTTAAAATTTATACAAAACTTTTATCCCAAAAGGCAAAAACAATATTTGCTGTAACTGCGTAAAACATGTTAGCTGAGGTTCAGCTGTAGTTTAGAGAAGTCCTTCTAAATTAGCTAGCACATCTAACAAACCTCTCCACAAGTTGACTATGCTGCTGCCTAGGGGTGAATTGGGTGCTCCTTTATAGAGTGGAGCCACCCTAAGAGAGGAAGTGTGTTACTGGCCAAATCACCAGGTGGAAATAAAGGAAAAAGCCTTAGTATAGAAATGTATGCAATTATCACATTTAAAGATTGGCTGGCTGCAATATATTAAATGTTTTGCTTTAATCAAGTCTGAAAGCTAGATGATTTTTTTCTCAACAATCTTTCTTTGTGGACTGGTGTTCCATAATCATTGTAAAGTCTATTTTTAGCCAACATTATTTTTATACTTTTTTAAATTTTCAATGCTATAAATAAAGGTTGTCATTTTTTATTTATTTTTTTGCTTTCTTTGGTCTTGATTGGGCAATCTTATTTGTTTTTTTTTGTTTTTTTTGTTTTTGTTTTTTTTATATATTTTTTTTTTTTTTTTTTCTTGCCACATCAGCTAAGTACTTTTCATGAGGATATATTATTTCAACTTTTCAGTCAAACTTATCCCTCAATACTTTCACATCCTTGTGGCTGTTTTTCTATTGGCAGGTACACCTTGTAATCCCTATATACTCTATACAATATTTGCCTTTTACCTTCATGGTTTAATTCCGTATCCTATTACTATATACCCTCCCCCCTCACCCCCACCCCTCCCGAAACCCCCCCATTTGAGAGAGAGAGCTCCAACGCAACCTCACGCTGTTGGTAATCCCTTCCTACTATTTCTAGTGAATCTATAGCCTGTCGCAATAGGTAACTTCAATCTTAATTAGGATGCTTCATTTAGGGTGAGTTTTCTGCTTTGTCCTCCCACACCTCAGCTGCCTGGTTGGAGGCCTTAAATTTAGCCCAGTCTCTCCATGTCTCCTCATACTACCTCCATCTCCGTTCCTTCACTGTACCTCAGATTGGGCAATCTTATTTAACTTTCTGCCTCAATGACAAGTTTGTCACTGCTAAATGTAGCGGGGGGGGGGGATCCCAGGCCATATTGCCAATACAATCACTTTGAAAAATATGCAAAATATAGCATAGGGTCTAGTAATAAGTAATTTCTATATTCATTCATAGAGCACACCATCCATGTTGTATACAAATGGGGTCCTCTTGTTCAGATGCACATTATGATGTCAAAGCATCAGGTTTTCATTATTTAAACCAATGCAGACAGTGAGAATCTAACACAATCCAGTTTAAAGGCTAGTGAAGTAAGACTAGTTGGTACAATAACAATGTTAAACAAAAGTATAGGGGTTTTCACATGCATAGGATTGCAGCTGATAGGATTTTATTCATATTCAACCAGATGCCAGTCTTTCCATACTAAAACTTCATGACCATTGGACGTTTCTGCAGCTGATCCTGGGCTGACGTTTGTATGTGATAATGTCAGAGTATGTGTATGTCAGAGCAGAGTATGTCAGAGGTATGTGATAATGCAAGAAACTCTGGGGTTGATTTACTAAAACTGGAGAGTGCTGTTGCTGTTACTAAAACTGGTGCAGCTCTGCATAGAAACGTTTTGGCTTCCAGTTTTATTTTTGTCAAAGCTTAATTGAACAAGCTGAAGCTAGAAGCGGATTGGCTACCATGCACAGCTGCATCAGATTTTGCACTCTGCAGTTTTAGTAGATATAAAAGATATACGTTATTTGAACTAGAATGAACAGGAAAGTGATTTAATTGTTGCCACATTGTAACATTGATGGAATTGCTAAGTGATTATTAGTATTGTTTTCAAGAGGACTGTTCTGTAATTATGGCTTACAGACTGTGCTTGAAAATAGGTTACATACAGTGGGAATGGAAAGTATTCAGACCCCCTTAAATTGTTCACTCTTTGTTATATTGCAGCCATTTGCTGAAATCATTAAAGTTCATTTTTTTTTCCTCATTAATATACACACAGCACCCCATATTGACAGAAAAACACAGAATTGTTGACATTTTTGCAGATTTATTAAAAAAGAAAAACTTAAATATCACATGGTCCTAAGTATTCAGACCCTTTGTTGTGACACTCATATATTTAACTCAGGTGCTGTCCATTTCTTCTGATCATCCTTGAGATGGTTCTACACCTTCATTTGAGTCCAGCTGTGTTTAATTATACTGATTGGACTTGATTAGGAAAGCCACACACCTGTCTATATAAGAACTTACAGCTCACAGTGCATGCCAGAGCAAATGAGAATCATGAGGTCAAAGGAACTGCCTGAAGAGCTCAGAGACAGAATTGTTGCAAGGCACAGATCTGGCCAAGGTTACAAAAAAATTCTGCTGCACTTTAGGTTTCTAAGAGCACAGTGGCCTCCATAATCCTTAAATGTAAGACGTTTGGAACAACCAGAACCCTTCCTAGAGCTGGCTGTCCGGCCAAACTGAGCTATCAGGGGAGAAGAGCCTTGGCGAGAGAGGTAAAGAAGAACCCAAAGATCACTGTGGCTGAGCTCCAGAGATGCAGTCAGGAGATGGGAGAAAGTTGTAGAAAGTCAACCATCACTGCAGCCCTCCACCAGTCAGGGCTTTATGGCAGAGTGGCCCGATGGAAGCCTCTACTCAGTGCAAGGCACATGAAAGCCCGCATGGAGTTTGCTAAAAAACACCTGAAGGACTCCAAGATGGTGAGAAATAAGATTCTTTGGTCTGATGAGACCAAGATAGAACTTTCTGGCCTTAATTCTATGCGGTGTGTATGGAGAAAACCAGGCACTGCTCATCACCTGTCCACTACAGTCCCAATAGTGAAGCATGCTGGTGGCAGCATCAGGCTGTAGGGGTGTTTTTCAGCTGCAGGGACAGGAGGACTGGTTGCAATCGAGGGAAAGATGAATGCGTCCCAGTACAGGGATATCCTGGACGAAAATCTTCTCCAGAGTGCTCAGGACCTCAGACTGGGCCGAAGATTTACCTTCCAACAAGACAATGACCCTAAGCACACAGCTAAAATAATGAAGGAGTGGCTTCACAACAACTCCGTGACTGTTCTTGCATGGGCCAGCCAGAGCCCTGACTTAAACCCAATTAAGCATTTCTGGAGAGACCTAAAAATGGCTGTCCACCAACCTGATAGAACTGGAGAGGATCTGCAAGGAGGAATGGCAGAGGATCCCCAAATTCAGGTGTGAAAAACTTGTTGTATCTTTCCCAAAAAGACTCATGGCTGTATTAGATCAAAAGGGTGCTTCTATTAAATACTGAGCAAAGGGTCTGAATACTTAGGACCATGTGATATTTCAGTTTTTCTTTTTTAATAAATCTGCAAAAATGTCAACAATTCTGTGTTTTTCTGTCAATATGGGGTGCTGTGTGTACATTAATGAGGAAAAGAATGAACTTAAATTATTTTAGCAAATGGCTGCAATATAACAAAGAGTGAAAAATTTAAGGGGGTCTGAATACTTTCCGTCCCCACTGTACATAGTCACATAGTTGGTAAGGTTGAATAAAGACACCAAACCATCCAGTTCAACCTGTGGTGTGTGTGTGTGTGTGTCAGTTCACGTCAATAGTAATTCCCATATCCCGGTATGTTGCGATCGTTAAGATGCCCATCTAAGGTTGGGTTCACACTTCCGACGGATGCAGCTTGCAGCAGGGGTCCAGTGCATCTCTGTTATCTGTTTCAGGGACAAATCAGGGCCAAATTTTTTCCTAAAGTTGGCCCTGAAATGGAGCCAAAGACACACAGCATTCCTGTGCAAGCCGCTCCACAGCCGCAACAGAGATATGTGAACTGGCTCCATAGAGAGCCGGTCACAATCTCCTGTCATGCAAATTGGATGCGAGTAAATCTGCATTCAATTCGCAGGTGTGAACCCAGCCTAATAGTTTATTTTTTCAATTCACTCCCTGCTGATACAACTGCTTGTGGAAGGGAATTCCACATACCTATTGCTCTGACAGTAAAGAACCCTCTACGCAGTTTAAGGTTAAACCGCTTCTCTTCCAGTTTCAGTTAATGGCCAGGTGTCTTTTTAAACTCCCTCCTACTGAAAAGTTTTTTCCCCATGCTAGGGTCACCAGTAAGGTATTTGTATATCGCTATCACATATCCTCTCAAGCTTCTCTTCTCCAGAGAGAATATGTTTAATGCTTGTAGTCTTTCCTCAGAGCTGAAGTCCTCTAGTCCCTTTATTAGTTTTGTTGCCCTTCTCTAGAAACTCTCCAGTTCCAGCACATCCTTCTTGAGGACTGGTGCACAGAAATAAACGGCATACTCAAGATGTGGCTGGACCAGAGTCTTGTAGAGTGGCAGAATTATCATTTTATCTCTGGAGTAAATCCCCTTTTTAATGCATGCTAATATTCTGCTGGCTTTGCTTGAAGCAGCTTGGCCTTAAGGAAAGTCTTGCTAGTAGATGAGATGTCGCCTCTGGATGGACTTCTGTGCCTAGGCTAAAACATGTTTCCTTTCATGCTCGCAAGAATTGGGCACTGGCTAATGCATATGCATATGTATTTCTGACACTGGCTTCTGTTAGCCATGAGGGTACATTCCGTGATGCGTTATTAAAATTACAGTCTTAGTTACTCTATCCCCCCTTTTCCTTTGTGAAAACTGAGGAGAAGAATGCATTTAAACCTTTTCCTTCTCCTTGTCCTTTGTAATAAATTGTTGTTAGCAGCAGAAACAGGTTTTACCAGCTGTTTTATTCAGTTTCCAGCAGCAACAGCTGGCAGCAATGATGCATTTAGAGAGAGATAACTGAGGCTAAATCTTTAACCATAGGTGCCTACTTTTAACCCCAAATGATAGGTCCCTTCTTTTAACTATACTGTAGGTGTACTGCACTTACAGTTTACCATAAGACCATAGTCTCATTTAGGCCTGGTTTACACTTGTGCGGTGTGGGAATTGCATGTGATTCTGACAGGAATTGCCCTGCATTCCTATTCAAATCACATGATTCTGCAGCAGTGTAATTTGAGCCATTCATTTTGTATGGCTCAAATCGCACCGCATCCGGAACAATATCATGCAGGACCCTTTTTTTGTCACACTGGTATTGGATTGCATGGGTGTTCACACCTATGTGCTCTGATTCAGCAAATTGCACTGCATTTTGCGATCCGATTTTAGTATGTCATTAACTTAACATACACACCCGCAGTGGTGCGCATGATTGGAGGGTGATTTTGATGCTGTGCGGGAAGTGCATAGGAATCGTTGCAAATTCTGCACTGCATCAGTGTGAACCAGGCCTTAAAGCGGAGTTCCACCCAAAAATGGAACTTCCGCTTTAAGGGAGGTGACCCCCTGACATGCCACATTTGGAATGTCATTTTTTGGGGGGGATAGGGGATACCCTCTTTTCAGAGGGTCCCAGCTCCCACTTCCTCCCAGCGCATCGCGGCACCAGAAGGGAGATCACCTCTCCCCCTCCCTCTCGGCAATCATCTGGGACATGTCACAGGTCCCAGATGATTGCCTGGCCTGTGGGCCACAGCCAGGCGCCCACAGTTACAATGCCAGCCATGGAGACGAGTGGGGCTTCGTACGCCCACATCGCTGGACCCTGGGACAGGTAAGCGTCCGATTATTAAAAGTCAGCAGCTGCAGTATTTGTAGCTGCTGACTTTCATTTTTTTTTAAGCAGAACTACGCTTTAAGCATGTTTGGAAAAATGAGTCCAGTAATAGACAGAAATAGGCATAGACAGCTATAGGCATAGCCCTGCCATAGACCTCTTAAGAGAATGGAAGGCAGGTCTATGGCAGGGCTATATTTTGAGGTGAGGTCTAAGACTGATATACTCAATATATTGTTTTATATTATATTCAATTGCCAACATGTGTCTGCCTAACAATAATGGAGACTGCAGGGCATTTGAGCAGTACATGGGCAACAGAAATGTCAGAAATTAACTGAGCTCCCAACTTAAGCCGCGTACACATGATCGGATTTTCTGACAGGAAATGTGTTATGACAGGCTGTTGGTGGAAAATCGAACCAGTGGTATGCTCCATCGGACAGTTGTTGTGGGATTGTCTGTGGACAAATGTTGGATGGCAGGTTTTAAAATTTTCCGTGGACAAATGTCTGTTGTCGGATTTTCCGAGTGTGTGTACACAAGTCCTTCGGACAAAAGTCCAGAGTACAAACATGCATGCTCGGAAGCAAGGACAAGCCAGAAGCGGTCAGTCTTGTAAACTAGCGTTCGTAATGGAGAATTAACATTCATGAAGTGGCAAATTATGAAATCTCGAAATGCAGCGCTCATTGTCTTCTTCTTTAATGGGATAATAATGAAGCTGCTTTGGTGATACTGATGGAGTTATTGGAAACTAATTTTCAAAGGCTTTTTTTTTCTAGTGATATCAAGAATAATATTATTATGCTTTTTTTTGGGCAAGTTACCACAACACCATTATGCTGTAGTTTTTAAGATCAAAGATATAACTATGTTGGTGTCCCTTGTTGATTTTACATTGTATTTTTTTTTAAATGTAACTGCCTACTCCCAAACTGTCATTTGAAGTAAAACACATAGCTAAGTATTATTCTCCACAATTTTTTTATTGTGCATTAAAAAAAGAAAACAAATACAATTAGACATGCTATCTGCCAATAGAACTTAACCAAAAAGTGCATTCTATGCATCCAAAAATATAGAAAATATAACAAATCAAATCATTATTATTCAACCAAAAAATGAAATAAAAGCCCCATGCATGTGTCCTGCTTCTTAATATAGGGGGTCAACAATACCAAAAGTTGGTGAAAGCAGGGGTCTGTCATCCGGAGATAATTCCAAAAATCATCTGGATTATTCTCCTGGAGCTCCCGCAGCAAAGGCATATGACATAATTGGTCACGATTAATAAAGCAACCAATTTTTGGTCCAAGAACTCCTCCTCCTCCTGTTCCTGGACTGAACTTGGGTCAAAGCAATAACTCCAAAGCCAATAATAAATAACACATTATCTCCTCTGGTTCTGCAACATGTCTGGTTGACGAACTGCTGTTCAATAATGAACTGAAAAGTGCAAACTGAAAAGCGCTAAATGAAAAGTGCGAAAGGAAAAGCACGAATCAACACTTACCAAACTTCTAATAACACAAAATTAGCAGAAGGAGCCCAAAGGGTGGCGCTAAGGGGCTGAAAAACCACGTAGTACGTCACTACGTTCGTGTTTGTTGCCCGACAGTTTCTTGCCGTTTGTATGCAAGACAAAATCCAGGCACACGCCTTCGGACAAAAGTCTGAGGTTTTGTCTGCGCAAAATCCGACCGTGTATACGAGGCTTAACTGTAGTTAGCTGACATTGCTGCCTCTGCAACACTGAAATCCCAAGCAATTTTGTGAACCCTGCCAAAGTATATGTTGGACTGCAGATTACCTTCCCTCTCATCATCTCTTTAAAATAAGGGATTTGTTCTGTATTGCAGCAGGGTAGAAGTCAAGAAGAGCTAACAACACCACTTGGGATTTTAGTGCAGTAGAGGCACTGTGTTTTCTGCTCACTACAAGAAATTAGAATCTTACTGGGTTTCATGATCAGCATATATTTTGCCTTACTTGCAACTTGTACTTGGGGGGTAGATACGCTTTTGGACTGTTGAGATAAGGCAGTGAAGAGCCTAATAGATGATAAGAGCTAATACAGAACAGATGGACATAGACTGACTGGGGTTGATTTACTAAAACAGGAGAGTGCAAAATCTGGTTCAGCTGTGTATGGTAGCCAATCAGATTTTAGCTTGTTCAATTAAGATTTGACAAAAAAAAACACCAAAAAACTTGATGCTAATTGGTTTCTATGCAGAGCTGCACCAGAGTTTGCACTGTCCCGTTTTAGTAAATCAACCCCACTTCAATGCACCATTGGAAGCGACAGAAAGAATAATTGCAGCAGATGCAAACAGATGTGTGTCTGTAATTATGACATGCTGTAAGATAGAGTTGTACTTATAAATGCTTTCAAACAACTTCAGGATCTGCACAGTTTTCTAATTGTATCCAAAGCGGCTGATTTACTAAGAGTAACTAGGCTGTTCACTTTGCAAGGGAACTTCGTGAATGTGGCGATAAATTCACAAAGAATACCCAAACATGTGCAAATAAAATAAAATAATAATTAAAAAAAACAGCATTTTGCTTGCGCATGATTGGTTGATGGAAGTCAGAAGAGCTTCACCCCATTCACTAAGCTAAGGTAAGCTAAATCTTCTTGCAAAGTGAACAGCCCATTTGCTTTTCGTAACCCAACCCCATAAATTCCATTCCAATATCATGCTTTGTAACATACAAGAGGTTCAGTCCAAATATTATCTTTTTCATAAACACCTCTGATCACAGTGAACAATAAATCAATAAAATTAATAAAACTAATATAAGATTGTATGCATCGTAAATGTTAGTCTTGCCGAAAAGGTTATGTCATTTTATTATAACAGATTAGAAGGATTTGTTTGCTATAGTACTCAGCTTGCAGCCTTGTCCCTGGTGGATGGTTTAATATTCTACATGAGTTTTAAACCTGATAGATTTTCCAACCACTAGGTTGTAGAATACAGAAATACCAGAGGCGCACTGGGACCTTTCATTTCAAGTATGTATTAAAAAGACTTCCTGATTATTATCCAAGTTCCATTAGCAAACTATATGAGCACCTGGTATGTAGGAAATTGGAGATTATAGGCAAGTTAGCTGAAGTGCTTATTATATTTTGATGCTTTAGGAATCCATTTTGAAACATTTATTGTTTCACTGTAATTGCTTAATATCATTAATAATTGCCCAGATTTTGTAAAGTGTACTTATATATTGATACCATTTAATTCCCCTATGCTTTATGTGGTTTGATTTGCCATTTTTTAGCATTTCTTATCTGTGTGACTGATGAAACCTGTAATGTCTTTGATTGAATTATGTGAAAATCAAATTCTAGGTCAAGATGTTATAGTGCTGGGAATCAATCATTTGCCAACCATGTTTCATTCATGTCAGATAATAAAGATAAGAATATGAAATGCATAGAATATGTTCAGGTTGAGCATCAGGGCAGAATTACTGCAGCGTACGTATGCACTTGTCTTTGGCATTCTGCATTCAGTATGTGTATGCCTTGACTAAGTCCTCCTTCCTCTAAATGTATTAGTGTTGGTCTAAAAGATGCCAGCATGGTGAGACATTTATATCTTGCTTTTGTAAGATGTCACTTAGAGTTTGTTTAAAGGATAGATTCACCTTTCCTAACATGTTCCACCCATATTCAAGGTGAAACATGATATTGATGCAACAATGTGTCTGTGCAGGGCTCCACCCACTCAGTCGCATCATTCATTCACAAAGTTTTGTTAATAGGGAACTATAACTACCATCAGCAATTGTGGCTGACACAGTAACTCTCAATGAACTACCAAGGAGCTGATTAGCGCTCTAGGTACTCCATTGATCCTTCCTGTCATTCAGGAACTGCCTGCCCATATGAGCTACAGGTAGACATTTACACTGCAGGAGCCTGAGATTGCACCCATGATCTGCTAGAACCTGAGGAGCAAGTTGGTTTGCACCTGTGACCCATGATCTGGTGGGTATGGAGAGAAGATCCCCGGCTCACTGTCACAACGGGGAATCTGGGGTGCAAGAGCTGCTGCATCAGTAACATATTTCACCTTGAAAACGGCTGTGTAACTTGTTATGCCACGTACACATGACTGTTTTTTCCGTCAGAATAAACTCTGACGGTTTTTCAGATGGAGTTCCGCTGAAACGGACTTGCCTACACACGATCACACCAAAGTCTGATCATTTAGAACGCAATGACGTACGATGGGACTAGAAAAAGGAAGTTCAATGGCCAGTAGCCAATAGTTGCCCTTGTGTCGTTTTTGGTCCGTCGGAATAGCATACAGACAAACGGTTTTCTTGATAGGAATTCATTCCGTCGGAAAGATTTAAAACACACACATGATCGGAATATCCGATGGAATGATTCCGTTGGACCTTTTCTGCCGGAAAGTCCGGTCGTGTGTATGCGGCATTAGCCTCCCTTTATTTTACAAAAGTGAACTTATCCTTTAAAGTGGGCTATTTAGTTACTCTACTGCCCCGTACACACGATTCAGACTTTGTTCGGACATTCTGACAACAAAATCCTAGGATTTTTTCTGACGGATGTTGGCTCAAACTTGTCTTGCATACACACGGTCACACAAAGTTGTCGGAAAATCCAATCGTTCTGAACGCGGTGACGTAAAACACATAAGTCGGGACTATAAACGGGGCAGTGGCCAATAGCTTTCATCTCTTTATTTATTCTGAGCATGCGTGGCACTTTGTCCGTCGGATTTGTGTACACACTATCGGAATTTCCGACAACGGATTTTGTTGTCAGAAAATTTTATATCCTGCTCTCAAACTTTGTGTGTCGGAAAATCCGATGGAAAATGTCCGATGGAGCCCACACACGGTCGGAATTTCCGACAACACACTCCGATCGGACATTTTCCATCGGAAAATCCGACCGTGTGTACGGGGCATTAAAGTTCTGTGACATGTCACAAAAACATCATCTTTTCCAAAAATGCTTCACCCTTTTGCATTAAAAAATTGCTGCTGCTGCTGCTGATGATGTCATTGGTATGCTGCAGGCAAATAGAAAGATTTTCTCTGTCTCCTCTTTCCTAGTGGTCAGACTGCAAATCTGTAACTTTTTAAGTCATATGGTGAGAGACTGCAGCAGACTGCACAAAGTCCAGATTAGGGCATACTGTGATTTCTGAGAGAGATAATAAATATCTGAATGCATTGCATGTATTTAATATATAATCAAAGGCAATTTTCTTCATCTTACATGGAGTGGAAAGGGATTAGTCCTCTTTAAAGGTCAAGTTTCTAGCAGATCCAATATTACTGACAAAGAAAAAAAACACTAATGTATTGTTATAATCAATTTTTGTACGCTAAAAAAGAATGAATTATTTCATTTTATAAAACTGTTTATGTTAAGTTAGATATATGTGGCATGTGATTGTACATTTACTGCCACATTTGCGAAAACTTCGTCAGATCATCACAAATGTACAAATATTACATTTTATGTACAATGTACAAATGTACATTATTCTATTTTATTACCAGTGAAAGGGACCGAGACAAACTATAATGCTGCCAGGTATACTTCTAATAATTGCCTTTGATTCACATGGTTTAATCCTGTTGCTGCAACTAGTCGAACACTTACGTAGTTTGTCACAACTTCTTACACTGTTGCTGGATAACTAGTTGTACATGTCAATTCTATACTGACCAATCAGTTGGTCCAAGACTAAAGCCTGGTCACACTATGAGTTTGAGCAAGAAAAAAACTGTCAGCCCTGATCGGAGCCACTGTACTAATGATCCGACGTTAGTAAACCATTCTCCCCCGCTGAGCTGTTGTGTTCTCATAGGGGGATGGCTGCCCTGCCAGAACATTCCGGTCAGCACTGTCAGCGCTGATCAGGAGTCAGCCGTCTGCTGGTTTTCCAGCATGCACGTCCAACAGAAGCCGTCCGAACTGGCTTACATGCACACAGGCTGATGTTTCTCAACATTCGGCCCATGTGTACGGGGCTTTAGCAATACAGGGTGTGATTTTCTGATTAGGTCAATAAGATACATTAATGTCCATAATACTGTTATGAACATTTTGAAATCCATAAAGTGCTACTTTTTATTTTCCAAATATTTTCATTTATTGTACACGTGCATTTACCTACTTCAGTGCTGGGCACTTTCACCCTCTTCCTGCCCTGACCAATTTTCAGCTTTCAGTGCTGTCCCATCTTTGAATGACAATTGCGCGGTCATGTAACACTGCACCCAAATAAAAATGTTATCTTTTTTTCATACAATTAGAGTTTTCTTTTGGTATTTTTTGCCAAATGAATAAAATACTAAAATAAAATAAAATTCTGTTATAACATTTTGTAAATGTAATTTTTCTCCTTCAGTGATGTGCGCTGATGAGGTTGCACTGATAGACACAGATAAGGCAGCACTTGTGGACACTGATGAGGAGACATTGATGAGGCTGCACTAATATGTGGCACTGATGGGAACTGATAGGCAGCACTGCAGGTGGCACTGATAGACACTGAATGAGTGAATGAATGAGTGACTTGTATAGTGCTACCATTGCGAACTGAATCGCCTCAGGGTGCTTTTTGCCGCCGGTGTCCATCTGCGATATAGCGCGGTCCTTTACCCCATGGGGTCCCGACATGCTTACAAACACATACACATATTTGCCCAATTTTTTTCGACAGGATCTGATAGGCAGCACTAATATGTGGTACTGATGGGTACTGATAGGCAGCACTCATGGGTCTGCACTGATAATCAAGAAACTGATGATCAGAGCCCTGATTATCAGTGTAAAAGTCCCCTGGCTCAACTCTCCTCGTGCTGTGACAGTGTGTGAGGAAGGAATGCTGATAACCACCAAGTAAGTGTATTTACATGTGATCAGCTGTGATTGGATTAGCCCTTTTCCCAAATCTGTGATCAGCTGTGTCCAAGGGCACATGGTCTCGTTTTTTGCACATGGGAGTCACTTATCCTGGCACAGTGACACATTGGGGGAGACTTACTAAAACTGGAGCACTCAGGATCTGGTGCAGCTCTGCATTGTAACCAATTAGCTTCTAACTTCCGCTTGTTCAATTAAGCTTTGACAATAAAATCTGGAAGCTGATTGGTGTCTATGCACAGTTGCATCAGATTTTGCACTCTCCACTTTTAGTAAATCTCCCTCTGGATGCCCATGGGTATGAACATCTTAGTGTACATTCAAAAGAAAATTGCAAATAGGCAGGGTAGTTTGTTTTATTGCAGAAGAGACATAAAAAGATGCCTGCATGCATTTTTTGTCACTGAAGTTTAGTTCCACTTTAACTGTCACATAGAGCTAAGACACAGGACTTTCTTTTTCCCCTAAAGGCCAACAAAGAGGCATGTAGCAATAGGAAGGTAAGTATGTATTACGGGGCGCTGGGGAACACGTTGCTTTGCCCTGATTTAGGTGCCTCATAAAAGCAGTTTAATTATGCAGTGAGCTATTACATATCTGATCACTGTAATTAACTGAAACCACTTCGCAAAGATGCATTTCCCTTTGACTTTAGAGAATATATTATTTCTGTAGGTCAGTGTAAGCAAAATCTACTAAGATTCAATGTTCTATGATAATAAACTATGAAAAATTCCAAGGATAACAATACTTATTATAGACAATGTAGGTAATACAATAAGCATATACGCATTTCAACTGTGTATTTAGCTTTTTTTCCTGGAGGTACACTACATAATACATAAAATGTAACCCAATGGGACTGTGTCACCAGTGGCTTACACTTTCATGCAATATATGGTAAAGTAGACAGAATCACTATCTGTCACTATTGCTATCACTTTTCACCCAAATGGTAAAGTAGACAGAATTTTACAAGGCAGTAACATGGCAGAGTTTTCATTTTAGGGCATCATCACAGGTAAGTCAAACATTATACATGACATCCTCAATCAATAAATGTAATAACTGTTATTAAATAAATATATATATACAGTATCTCACACAAGTGAGTACACCCCTCACATTTTTGAAAATATTTTATTATATCTTTTCATGCCACAACACTGAAGAAATGACACTTTGCTACAATGTAAAGTAGTGAGTGTACAGCTTGTATAACAGTGTAAATTTGCTGTTCCCTCAAAATAAGTCAACACGCAGCCATTAATGTCTAAACTGCTGACAACAAAAGTGAGTACACCCCTAAGTGAAAATGTCCAATTTGGGCCCAAAGTGTCAATATTTTGTGTGGCCACCATTATTTTCCAGCACTGCCTTAACCCCCTTGGGCATGGAGTTCACCAGAGCTTCACAGGTTGCAACCGGAGTCCTCTTCCATAATGACATCACGGAGATGGTGGATGTTAGAGACTTTGCGCTCCACCACCTTTCCGTTTGAGAATGGCCCATAGATGCTCAATAGGGTTTAGGTCTGGAGACATGCTTAGTCGGTCCATCACCTTTACCCTCAGCTTCTTTAGCAAGGCAGTGGTCGTCTTGGAGGTGTGTTTCGGGTTTTTCTCATGTTGGAATACTGCCCTGTGGCCCAGTCTCTGAAGGGAGGGGATCATGCTCTGCTTCAGTATGTCACAGTACATATTGGCATTCATGGTTCCCTCAATGAACTATAGCTCTCCAGTGCCGGCAGCACTCATGCAGCCCCAGACCATGACACTCCCACCACTATACTTGACTGTAGGCAAGACACTCTTGTCTTTGTACTCCTCACCTGGTTGCCACTGCACACGCTTGAAACCATATGAACCAAATAAATTTATCTTGGTCTCATTGGACCACAGGACGTGGTTCCAGTAATCCATGTCCTTAGTCTGCTTGTCTTCAGAAAACTGTTTGCGGGCTTACTTGTGCATCATCTTTAGAAGAGGTTTACTTCTGGGACAACAGTCATGCAGACCAATTTGATGCAGTGTGTGGCGTATGGTCTGAGCACTGACAGGCTGACACCCCACCCCTTCAACTTCTGCAGCAATGCTGGCAGCACTCATACGTCTATTTCCCAAAGACAACCTCTGGATATGACGCTGAGCATGTGCACTCAACTTCTGTGGAACCTGTCCTGTTAAACCACTGTATGGTCTTGACCACCATGCTGCAGCTCAGTTTCAGGGTCTTGGCAATTTTCTTATAGCCTAGGCCATCTTTTTTTCCATAAAGATTTTATTGAGTATAATAACAAAACCAAAAGTACAGACAATTGTAAACAGTTGTCACATGACATCATCAGCTTATAACAAGATATCCATAACATTTAGAACAACATTGTGAAAGTAAATCATCAAGGAAGGTATTCTGAAATATGTCAAGGTACAGGGAAATAGCGTCTTAGGGCGGAAAATTCTTGTGCAGTATACACTTCCCCCCCGGATCCTCTCCCAGTAAGACCAGAGGAGGAGATGAGTTATTGAGCCAATCCTGGCAAAATACGGTGTGTACTGATTCCCCATAGAGCATATCTGCTGAGCATCATGAGACGTAGCAACCATCGATTTTTATCATTCATGTTTGACTGTAATATATGGGGTCATAAGAAGACTGATAGTAGAAGAGACAGGATGGGAAGAGCCGGAAGAGGAAAGGTCCCGTAAGACAGGAAGAAGGAGAAAGGGACAAGAAGAATGAGAGTAGAGAGAAAGAAGGAGAGAGAAAAAGGAAGGGGAAATGAAAAGGCCAAACACAATAGAATAAAATAAAATAAATTTCGAAACAAGAAGAGAAAGAAAGAAGAACTAAAGAAAAGAAGAGGAGGGGGGAAGGGGGGAAGGGGGGAAGGGGGGATATAGAGGATAGTAAATATACACCAGGAAGGAAAGAGGTCAGGGGTGAATGAACCCAGGGATGAGTTTCAGGGTCTTGGCAATTTTCTTATAGCCTAGGCCATCTTTTTTTCCATAAAGATTTTATTGAGTATAATAACAAAACCAAAAGTACAGACAATTGTAAACAGATAGTAAATATACACCAGGAAGGAAAGAGGTCAGGGGTGAATGAACCCAGGGACGAGTGAGCCCACCCCCCCCCTCTTTTCCGAATTTGCTGCTACGAGGTCTGCAGGGGGACCTAGGAGGAGTACTGACGGTATCTGTCAGTGGTTATAAAGTGGGTCCAACATGCCCAAGTAGCAGTAAATTTATGCACTCTGTCCTGAGAGATATGGATAAGCTCTTCCATTTCTTTTGTTTTGGAGACTCTTGCAAACCATTCCCTGATTGTTGGAGCACAGGTAGAATGCCAATGTTTGGGAATGCATAGCCTGGCTGCATTGACCAAATGCATAGCTAAGGATTTGAAATGTTTCTGTTTAGATAGGGATGTGTGGTGTAAAAGGAATTGGGCGGGGGTGTAGTCAAGAGTGAATGTAGTAATATGTACAATTAAATCGTGGACCTCCTTCCAAAAGGGTTGGAGGATCGAGCAATCCCACCACACATGAAGCATTGAACCCACCTCCAATCCACACCTCCAGCAAGTGTTAGGGATAGCAGAAGAAAATTTGTGAAGCCGTGAAGGGGTCCTATACCACCTGGTAGCTATCTTGTTCCCATATTCTTGAGTGGCTACATTTAATGAGCCCTTATGTGTATATTCATAGACCGTGGTCCACTCATCATGTGTTAAAGGTGTTAGTAGGTCCCTGTTCCATGAAATTTGTGAGGGCGTAAAGGACGGGTTTGGGAGATCAGTGAGAAAGGTGTACAGAAGAGAGATAAGGTGTCTTTGTGGGGTTTTACGGTAACACAAAGTTTCAAAGGGCTGAAGCTGTTTTGTCCAGTGTGTTTGACCGGTGTGGGTTTCAAGAAAATGCCTAATTTGTCTATAGGTCCAAAAAGAAAATGAGGACGTTTTGAACATTTCTCTAAGTTTATCTAGGGAAATGATTTTCCCATCAAGATAGAAATGTAGGACTAAGACATCTTTGTGAGGCCATTCCTTCTGTAAGAAATTGGTGGAAGTGCCCGGAGAGAATGCAGGATTCCCTCTTAGTGTGGTTAGGGGACCTGGAACTGAGGCTAGGGCTCCATTGATCGATGCTTTCCTAAATGCTAAGAGGGATGGGTGTATTAGCGGGTGTGTGGCTAGTATTTGTGGCCAGTGGTTAGGGGGTAGCCATGGAAGGAGGTGTAAGGAAACAGACGAAAAAGCGTTTTCAAGGAATGTCCAAGACTTCTTGTGGGTATGGATATTCCAGTCTGCGATTCTTGTGAGGTGGAAGGCAGTGTAATATTTACGCAAATCAGGTAACCCAATGCCACCTCTGGATTTAGATAAGGTGAGTCTGGAGTATTTAATGCGTGGGGGGGAAATCTCTCCATAGAAAGGCCGAGCAGGCTTTTTGGTAAACTGAAAAAAAACTGGATGGAAGAGCTATTGGGATCGCTTGCATCAGGTATAGTAGACGTGGTAAAATAAGCATTTTGATCAGAGCAGCTCGCCCGAACCATGAAACATTTAGCCTGGGTTCACACCATAATGCGCTGCGGACTGCACAGGAGCGCTGTGCGTCCCTGTTCACCGTTTCAGGGACGAATCAGGGCCGATTCTATGCCTGAATTCGGCCCTGAAACGCAGCCAAAGACGCACGGCGTTTTTGTGCAGTGTGCACCGCAGCCGCCCGGGAGATATGTGAACCGGCTCCATAGGGAGCCAGTCACATTCTCCTGCTATACGAATTAGATGTGCGGAAACGCACATCTAATTCGCATAGGTGTGAACCCAGGCTTAATGTTTTCCGCCTAGGCCATCTTTATGTAGAGCAACAATTTTTTTTTTTAGATCCTCAGAGAGTTGTTTGCCATGAGGTGCCATGTTGAACTTCCAGTGACAAGTATGACAGAGTGGGAGCGATAAAACCAAATTTAACACACCTGCTCCCCATTCACACCTGAGACCTTGTAACACTAACGAGTCACATGACACCGGGGAGGGAAAATGGCTAATTGGGCCCAGTTTGGACATTTTCACTTAGAAGTGTACTCACTTTTATTGCCAGAGGTTTAGACATTAATGGGTGTGTGTTGAGTTATGTTGAGGGGACAGCAAATTTACATTGTTATACAAGCTGTACACTCACTACTTTACATTGTAGCAAAGTGTAATTTCTTCAGTGTTGTCACATGAAAAGATATAATAAAATATTTACAAAATGTGAGGGGTGTACTCACTTGTGTGTGTGTGTGTGTGTGTGTATATATATATAGAAAATTGGAAGATATCTGCTTTCATCATCGTTATTTTAAATCATGGAACAGGTCAGTTCTGTTATCATTGCAGATTTTTTTTTTTAATTGTCCACACAGGTGAAGCCTGCAATGAATCCCTAGCTCCCATGGCACCATAGTGCTATATTAAATATATGTTACATGTCAATGTGCAGAGTGTAATATTGCTGAGAAGTATTGAAAAAAGATGAAATACAGTGCTGGTAAAGCTTTTTTTCCTTTTGTAATCCACTGAAAGCTGTCTTTTATAACCGAATCTTTTGGAAAGAAAAACACAGACATTCACACGCTAATTAATATTATTTTTCAGGATTTACTGTATATAGCACGAACTGGTTGTAGCACTTTACAAAATGGAGGGAGGCAGTGCAATTACAATACAATTCAACACAAGAGAGGGATCAGAGAGCCCTGTTCGCTAAAACTTAATATATATATATATATATATATATATATATATATATATATATATATATATATATATATATATATATGTATATATATATATATATATGTATATATGTATATATATATATATGTATATATGTATATATATATATGTATATATATATATATATATATATATATACAGTGGGGACGGAAAGTATTCAGACCCCCTTAAATTTTTCACTCTTTGTTATATTGCAGTCGTTTGATAAAATCATTTAAGTTAATTTTTTTTTCCTCATTATGTACACACAGCACCCCATATTGACAGAAAAACACAGAATTGTTAACATTTTTGCAGATTTATTCAAAAAGAAAAACTGAAATATCACATGGTCCTAAGTATTCAGACCCTTTGCTCAGTATTTAGTAGAAGCACCCTTTTGATCTAATACAGCCATGAGTGTTTTGGGAAAGATGCAACAAGTTTTTCACACCTGGATTTGAGGATCCTCTGCCATTCCTCCTTGCAGATCCTCTCCAGTTCTGTCAGGTTGGATGGTAAACATTGGTGGACAGCCATTTATAGGTCTCTCCAGAGATGCTCAATTGGGTTTAAGTCAGGGCTCTGGCTGGGCCATTCAAGACCAGTCACGGAGTTGTTGTGAAACCACTCCTTCGTTATTTTAGCTGTGTGCTTAGGGTCATTGTCTTGTTGGAAGGTAAACCTTCCGCCCAGTCTGAGGTCCTGAGCACTCTGAAGAAGGTTTTCGTCCAGGATATCCCTGTACTTGGCCGCATTCATCTTTCCCTCGATTGCAACCAGTCGTCCTGTCCCTGCAGCTGAAAAACACCCACACAGCATGATGCTGCCACCACCATGCTTCACTGTTGGGACTGTATTGGACAGGTGATGAGCAGTGCCTGGTTTTCTCCCCACATACTGCCTAGAATTAAGGCCAGAAAGTTCTATCTTGGTCTCATCAAACCAGAGAATCTTATTTCTCACCATCTTGGAGTCCTTCAGGTGTTTTTTAGCAAACTCCATGCAGGCTTTCATGTGTCTTGCACTGAGGAGAGGCTTCCGTCGGGCCACTCTGCCATAAAGCCCCGACTGGTGGAGGGCTGCAGTGATGGTTGACTTTCTACAACTTTCTCCCATCTCCCGACTTCATCTCTGGAGCTCAGCCACAGTGATCTTTGGGTTCTTCTTTACCTCTCTCACCAAGGCTCTTCTCCCCCGATAGCTCAGTTTGGCCGGACGGCCAGCTCTAGGAAGGGTTCTGGTCATCCCAAACATCTTCCATTGAAGGATTGTGAAGGCCACTGTGCTCTTAGGAACCTTACGTGCAGCAGAATTTTTTTTTGTAATCTTGGCCAGATCTGTGCCTTGCCACAATTCTGTCTCTGAGCTCTTCAGGCAGTTCCTTTGACCTCATGATTCTCATTTGCTCTGACAAGCACTGTGAGCTGTAAGGTCTTATATAGACAGGTGTGTGGCTTTCCTAATCAAGTCCAATCAGTATAATCAAACACAGCTGGACTCAAATGAAGGTGTAGAACCATCTCAAGGATGATCAGAAGAAATGGACAACACCTGAGTTAAATATATGAGTGTGACAGCAAAGGGTCTGAATACTTAGGACCATGTGATATTTCAGTTTTTCTTTTTTAATAAATCTGCAAAATTGTCAACAATTCTGTGTTTTTCTGTCAATATGGGGTGCTGTGTGTACATTAATGAGGAAAAAAACTTAAATGATTTTAGTAAATGGCTGCAATATAACAAAGAGTGAAAAATTTAAGGGGGTCTGAATACTTTCCGTCCCCACTGTATATATATATATATATATATATATATATATATATATATATATATATACAGTGGGGACAGAAAGTATTCAGACCCCCTTAAATTTTTCACTCTTTGTTATATTGCAACCAGCCCTATTCACAGTTGATCCTTGCTATGTAGCAAAAGTACCAGTCCGGCATGAGGACCAGATTAGGACTTTTTTTATGACTCTTTCAAAAAATATAGACCCCTTATCGTGGAAGAGCCAAATACAGAACCTACCTTTCCTATTAACCTCCACAGCATTTGTTTGAATAGGTTAACCACTTCAGCCCCGGAAGGATTTACCCCCTTCCTGACCAGAGCACTTTTTACAATTTGGCACTGCGCCACTTTAACTGCTAATTGCGCGGTCATGCAATGCTGTACCCAAACGAAATTTACGTCCTTTTCTTCCCACAAATAGAGCTTTCGTTTGATGGTATTTGATTACCTCTGCGGTTTTTATTTTTTGCGCTATAAACGGAAAAAGACCGAAAATTTTGAAAAAAAATGATATTTTCTCATTTTTGTTATAAAAAAATCCAATAAACTCAATTTTAGTCATACATTTAGGCCAAAATATATTCAGCCACATGTCTTTGGTAAAAAAAAACTGTCAATAAGCGTATATTTGTTGGTTTGCGCAAAAGTTATACAAACGTCTTATACAAAGATACAAGCGTCTACAAACTAGGGTACATTTTCTGGAATTTATACAGCTTTAATTTATGACTGCCTATGTCATTTCTTGAGGTGCTAAAATGGCAGGGCAGTACAACCCCCCCCAAATGACCCCATTTTGGAAAGTAGACACCTCAAGGAAATTGCTGAGAGGCATGTTGAGCCCATTAAATATAACTTTTTTTTGTCCCAAGTGATTGAATAATGACAAAAAAAAAAAAATTACAAAAAGTTGTCACTAAATGATATATTGCTCACACAGGCCATGGGCATATATGGAATTGCACCCCAAAATACATTCAGCTGCTTCTCCTGAGTACGGGGATACCACATGTGTGGGACTTTTTGGGAGCCTAGCCGAGTACAGGGCCCCGAAAACCAATCACTACCTTCAGGATTTCTAAGGGCGTAAATTTTCGATTTCACTCCTCACTACCTATCACAGTTTTGAAGGCCATAAAATGCCCAAATGGCACAAAACCCCCCAAATGACCCCATTTTGGAAAGTAGACACCCCAAGCTATTTGCTGAGAGGCATTTTGAGTCCATGGAATATTTTATATTTTGACACAAGTTGCGGCAAAGTGACAATTTTTTTTTTTTTTTTGCACAAAGTTGTCACTAAATGATATATTGCTCACACAGGCCATGGGCATATGTGGAATTGCACCCCAAAATACATTTAGCTGCTTCTCCTGAGTATGGGGATACCACATGTGTGGGACTTTTTGGGAGCCTAGCCGCGTACAGGACCCTGAAAACCAAGCACCGCCTTCAGGCTCTCACTCTTCACTGCCTATCACAGTTTCGGAGGCCATGTAATGCCCAGGTGGCACAAACCCCCCCCCAAATAACCCCATTTTGGAAAGTAGACACCCCAAGCTATTTGCTGAGAGGCATGGTGAGTATTTTGCAGCTCTCATTTGTTTTTGAAAATGAAGAAAGACAGGAAAAAAAAAATGTTTTTCTTTTTTCAATTTTCTAAACTTTGTGACAAAAAGTGAGGTCTGCAAAATACTCACTATACCTCTCAGCAAATAGCTTGGGGTGTCTACTTTCCAAAATAGGGTCATTTCGGGGGGGGGGGTGCCACCTGGGCATTCCATGGCCTCCGAAATTGTAATAGGCAGTGCAGAGTGAAATCAAAGGTTTATGCCCTTAGAAACCCTGAAGGTGGTGCTTGGTTTTCGGGGTCCCGTACACAGCTAGGCTCCCAAAAAGTCTCACACATGTGGTATCCCCGTACTTAGAAGCAACAGAATGTATTTTGGGGTGTAATTTCACATATGCCCATGGCATGTTTGAGCAATATATCATTTAATGACAACTTTGTGCAAAAAAAAAAAAAAAATTGTCTTTTTCCTGCAACTTGTGTCACAATATAAAATATTCCATGGACTCAACATGCCTCTCAGCAAATAGCTTGGGGTGTCTACTTTCCAAAATGGGGTCATTTGGGGGGGTTTGAACTGTCCTGGCATTTTATGCACAACATTTAGAAGCTTATGTCACACATCACCCACTCTTCTAACCACTTGAAGACAAAGCCCTTTCTGACACTTTTTGTTTACATGAAAACATTTTTTTTTTTTGCAAGAAAATTACTTTGAACCCCCAAACATTATATATTTTTTTAAAGCAAATGCCCTACAGATTAAATTGGTGGGTGTTTCATCCTTTTTTTCACACAGTATTTGCGCAGCGATTTTTCAAACGCATTTTTTTGGAAAAAAACACACTTTTTAAAATTTTAATGCACTAAAACACACTATATTGCCCAAATGTTTGATGAAATAAAAAAGATGATCTTAGGCCGAGTACATGGATACCAAACATGACATGCTTTAAAATTGCGCACAAACGTGCAGTGGCGACAAACTAAATACATTTTTAAAAGCCTTTAAAAGCCTTTAAAGGTTACCGCTTTAGATTTACAGAGGAGGTCTAGTGCTAAAATTACTGCCCTCGATCTGACCTTTGTGGTGATACCTCACATGCATGGTGCAATTGCTGTTTACATTTGACGCCAGACCGATGCTTGCGTTCGCCTTTGCGCGAGAGCAGGGGGGGACAGGGGTACTTTTTTTTTCTTTATTTTTTTTGCTTTTTTTATCTTATTTTTAAACTGTTCCTTTCATTTTTATTTTTTTTTTAATCATTTTTATTGTTATCTCAGGGAATGTAAATATTCCCTATGATAGCAATAGGTAGTGACAGGTACTCTTTTTTGAAAAAAATGGGGTCTATTAGACCCTAGATCTCTCCTCTGCCCTCAAAGCATCTGACCACACCAAGATCAGTGTGATAAAATGCTTTCCCAATTTCCCAATGGCGCTGTTTACATCCGGCGAAACCTAAGTCATGAAATGCTTGTAGCTTCCGGTTTCTTAGGCCATAGAGATGTTTGGAGCCACTCTGGTCTCTGATAAGCTCTATGGTCAGCTGGCTGAATCACTGGCTGCATTCTCAGGTTCCTTGTTGAGACAGGAGAGCCAGAGAAAAACATGGAAGACGGTGGGGGGGCATTCCCTCCCACTGCTTGTAAAAGCAGTCTAGAGGCTAATTAGCCGCTAGGATTGCTTTTACATGAAAGCCGACTGCTGGCTAAAAAGAATGATACCAAGATGATACCTAAACCTGCAGGCATCATTCTGGTATAGCCACTCAAAGTCGTGAATGGCGTACCTGAAGACAAAAATAAGGTTAGCAATAAAACACAGTAAACAGTAAAGTATAAAAAATTGCATAACTGAAAAGCAAACATGATAAAACATTGCAGAATAGAATACAGTAAAAAAAAAGAGCAGAACAATAGAGAGAGAATAGAGAGAGAGAGAACAATAGAACGACAACTATTTTTTAAAATTTTATATATATATTTTTTTTTACACTTTTTTTTGTAACTGTAACTTTTATAACTGTAACCGGTTCCAGGTTCGTGTCTCTCAAAATGCGATGGCATCTTGGGAGACCCTGTGTTAGTGTGCCTAGTCTGTGCAATGCTCAACTAGTGTATGGTAGCGTTCAAAACATTCACCAATGCAAAGACCAGGATTGTCAGGACAGGAGGGACAATAATAGCGGGTGTTACGTCTATATCCACGCTTGCTGCAGACACAACATCTTTTTTGGGGGGGGTTCGTTGGGTAGGGGTACTCGGGAGGACATAAAGAAAATGCCTCTCATGCAGCATTTGGTTGGGGATGTGAATGGGGGAAGTACGGGTGCTGCAGAAGTGGTGGGTTCCCAATTATTAGGATTGGCGAATGCAGCAGGAAGGGCATTATGGGCACGATGGGCCTGTGTTTGTCTTCTTCTTGGTGGCAGCGGGACACTACTTGTGCTTGCCACCTCACCAGCTTGAACTGCACTTTTGGGACTCCTCATGTCACCAAGTGTTACTGCAGTGCTGGTTTGACTATGACCGGGGTGTACTAGGCCGCTGGCGCTTGCCAGTTCACCAAAACGCTACCAAAAAAACTGTTAGCGATCGCAGGGATCAGGCCTGACTCTGCAAACGCTGCAGTTATGCATTTAGTGTTTTGTAAGTGACAGTGATCGATCGATACTGCACTTGGGTGGGCTGGGGTGGGCTGGGCTTGCCAGTTCACCAAAACGCTACCAAAAAAACTGTTAGCGATCCCAGGGATCACGCCTGACTCTGCGAATGCTGCAGTTATGTGTGTTTAGTGTTTTGTAAGTGACAGTGATCAATCGATACTGCACTTGGGTGGGCTGGGCTGGGCCGGGCGGAGGGGCAAAACGTAGGTGCTAGCAGGTATCTGGGCTGATCCCGCTAACACTGCGTTTTTGGGAACCCTAAACTTCTGGGGACGCTAGTATACATCTGATTGGATCAGATATTGATCCGTTCAGATACTATGCCACTAAGGGAGGTGTACGGTGCATACGTGGGTGTTAGCGCTACTGGCACTAACCTGACACTGCCTGGGGCTGGTGCTTGCCAGTTCACCAAAACGCTACCAAAAAACTGTTAGTGATCGCAGGGATCAGGCCTGACTCTGCGAACGCTGCAGTTATGCGTTTAGTGTTTTGTAAGTGACAGTGATCGATACTGCACTTGGGTGGGCTGGGCGGAGGGGCAAAACGCAGGTGCTAGCAGGTATCTGGACTGATCCCGCTAACACTGCGTTTTTGGGAACCCTAAACTGCTGGGGACGCTAGTATAGATCTGATCGGATCAGATATTGATCCGTTCAGATACTATACCACTAAGGGAGGTGTATGCTGCATGCGTGGGTGTTAGCGCTACTGGCGCTAACCTGACGCTGCCTGGGGTGATGCAGACCCTATCTGACCCTAAAACCTAACTTATACCACCGCCGGGCGATCAGGGGGCTAAACCTTTATTAGGTAATAAACGGCGGGTGCCCTGACACTATAAAAAATAAACTAACTAACCAGCGTCACCCGTAACAGTTTTACGGTGATCACTGGTGAAGGCATTAACTAGGGGGACAATCAAGGGGTTAAAACCTTTATTAGGTAGTATATGGGGGTCCCTGACGCTATAAAACGCTGATGGCGAACCTATATATTTACCTCCCTAACTAGCGTCACCAGTGACACTAATACAGCGATCAGAAAAATGATCGCTTAGTGACACTGGCGATGGGGGGTGATCAAGGGGTTAAAACTTTATTAGGGGGGGTTAGGGGGTACCCTAGACCTAAAGGGGGCTAATACTAACTGCCCTACCACACTAACTGTCACAAACTGACACCAATGCAGTAATCAGAAATAAAAAAAACTGCTTGGTGTCAATGTGATGGGGGAGGGGTGATTGGGGGGTGATCAGGGGGCGATCGGGGGGTGATGGGGGGTGTAATGTGTGCCTGGCATGTTCTACTGTGCGTGTGTGTGTTGTGCACTCACTCGGATGTCTTCTCTCCTCAGCGGAAAATACCGATTCGAGGAGAGATGACATCACTTCCTCTGCTGCTGTTTACTATACAGCAGCAGAGGAAGAATCCCATTGGCTGGGAGCGATCGCAAGGGGGGGCCACGAATGGATGGTCTCCCCCTCACCTCTGATTGCTCCCGGACAAAAGCCGACCGCCTTGGGCACCGGGGGGGGTCCGATCAGACCCCCCGCCCGCGGGAGGCAGATCACATACCAGGTACATGATTTTGCCTGCCCGTGCCATTCTGCCGCAGTATATCTGCGTGAGGCGGTCGGCAAGTGGTTAAGGGAAAATTAGAACATTGTTCCTCCATTATGTCCCTCTGACTATTAAACCTGATGAAATACATATTTTTAACACTGTCTTCATTGTGTATTACACAGAACACTTCCTTTACTTTCTGTTATGCGAGTGGCTGTCTCAGCTGATAGCCTGGGGAGAAGTCAAAAGTCATGTTAAAAATACCAGTAACTTTTTTCAGACAGTAAGCTGAAAGCAAGAGTAATATCCTAAACCTCTTACTAAAGTAAATAGCAAAAGGATGACTTTTTTCACTCTGCAACTTATTGTAAATATTGCATAGAATTTCCAGTTGTAATGTTTGAGATGACAAATTATTCTCTCTAACTTAGCATAGCTTAGCATATTTATAATAATAACATGCCAGAATGGTAATGTAGTAAATACAATTTGGTTAAAGCTTTACAACGCATCAAAGATGATGCACGCTAAAACATGAGTAACAGTAGACAAATTAAGAGCTAAATTATGATGCCAAACAAAATTTGACCTAAATAGAGTTTAATGCATAGTAAATTACTAATGATGACTGCATATAATTGTTTTACAACTAATTTTATTTATGTGAATTTACAGTCATTGCCCAAAGGTTCTCAATGATTTACTAATCTATTAAAGCCTAAGCTGTGAAATGTATTTACTTTTAAAGTGCATGATTTTTCAACATTACTTTTGTTAATAAGCAATAAAACATTATAGTTTAATGCCATTTGTTCAGCTTGAATGTTTTTTTTTTTTCTAGCTTAATTAACAGACAAGCGAAGTGTGTCTTCGTTATCCACATTTCTATTAGAACTGGACTGTTTACAGGTCAAAGAAAAGAGTTGTGTTAATTTTAGTTGATAACTTGGGGATCACAGGTTTTTTCAAGATAAAACCTTACAATTTGAAATACTGTAGGATCAATGTAAAAGCTGAACTCTGGGCAGAAACTTTTTTTTTCTGTATAATTGCTAGTGGCTTCATACCTGCAGCTAATATGTTGTCCAATTGTTTCCCCAGTCCTTCTTCTCTGAGAAAATAGATGTGTATTATTTAAATCACAGGCTTCCTTGACTATGATATCTGTTTTATAAGACCAGTGGTCTCTATGACATGTGTATGCCCCTGGCCTCCGGTCTTGTCTCTGCTTTGCTGTAGTAGCAGTGCCAAAATTCCCCAGACAAGCAATTGAGCTGCAAGTTTGAAAATGACTCGATAAGCTATTGCTAGACTTTTTAGGCTTAATACGTTTGTTGCACAACTGCAGCAAAGTCTGCATTGCATGACTCCAGATCAACTTTCTTTGCAAACATTCTGCAAGTCTGCTGCAAGTTCTGGTTTAGTTATGTTGCACAATAGTCATCCCACCATAGGGGTCACTGTGACTTGCAGAGCTCTTGCTGCGCTCACCATTGCAACTAGAGACTTGCAAGGGACATTTGCTTCAAATTGGAAAAGTGTCAACTAGAACTTGTGCTTTAAGTGCTTTGCAAGTTATCCTTGCTATCTGGGTCTGGCTCTGCTGATTGTTGTGGGTGGACCCAGGAATCTGAGACCCCCTGTCTGAACCTCTTACTGATGCAGGATTATTACAATGATAGTCTAGAGGACCTATGGTCTGTCCTGCCTCCTATGAGGTCAAGGGTACAGGACATACCAGGAGTCTCCTTCCCTCTCTTAGCTCCCCATGCCTGCCTTATGCAGGTAATGGGAATGAACACTATGCTCAGTGTCAGTGTGCCTCCCTCATAGTCAAATGCTTTCATTGCCCTCACCCACATTCACTACAGTTTCCCTTTGTATGATAGGAACTGTAGTTTCTAAATACTGGCATAAGAGGGCAGGATCTGATGTGATGCCTGCATTTCCATCTCCTCCTAGGGCCGGCAGAAGCTGGTATTTTTTTAATTACAGTGATGACGACGTAAACATTGTATTGGACTTTTTTCATAAAAGTGAAAGCAATATATTTATAAAGATAACTTTTTATTGCATTGTATAGGTAGATGTACTGATAATAGATTTTTGTTAGCATCCTGAAGTTCTTCTTTAAGCCATTTATAAAGGACAGTCAAATTGTTCTAGTTATACTAGGATGACTTAAAGCGGAGTTCCACCCAAAAATGAAACATCAGCTTTAGGTGATGGTCACCCTGACATGCCACATCTTGCATGTCTTTTTTTGACCCTCTTTTTTAGAGGCATCCAGCTCCCACTTCCTCCCAGGGCTCTGCAGCGCCAGAAGGAAGATCACCTCTCCCCCCTCCCTCCATGCAATCTTCTGGGACACGTCACAGGTCCCAGAAGATTGCCCGGCCATTCATAATGGGGCTATGTATGCTGGACCATGGGACAGGTGAGCGTCTGATTATACTTTTTGTAGCTGCTGACTTTTAAAAAGAAAAATCCGCTTTAAAGCTGGTCTACAATTTAAAAAAAATGCTGCAAGGGTTACATGCCCATTAATTTTAGGGGTAGAGAACAGAGTTGGGTGAGCGGTGGTGGTGGGAGTGATTTTTTAAATTGACATTAAGTCGAGTTTGGAAGGAAGCACAAGGGCTACATTGGTTTCTAATCCTGTAAAAAAAAAAAATTTTAATGTATTAGTAAGTACAATAAAGGTGCAGTTAGGGCCATGTCATGCTAACTGTCCTGTCACTGGTGGCAACATGTCACCAACAGGATTGCTAAACAAAGCACACCTACACCTATGGTGTTTCCAGCAAGGGAGCTGTGTTAGATCAAAACTTTGATGGTTTTCCAGGGAGAGAGCAGTGCTATAGCAGCAGGTGAGTGTTCTCACTGCTGTCAGTGCTCCTGCTGCTGGCAAGTTGCTACAAGCAAAAGGAATGCTAGTGTGACATTAGCTTGTGTGACTCTTTTTTGTGGTTTCCTTACATTTTACTGACTTGACACATTGCGGTTGATTTACTAAAGGCAAATAGGCTGTTCGTGTTGCAAGAGAATTTTAGCATACTGAATGATTTGAAGCGCTGTTGAGTTACATTATCCAATCATGTGCAAGTAAAAATAAAATAGAGTTTTTTTTTTCCTTGCATGTAATTTGGTATTCTTTGCAAAATGTATTTTCTTTTAAAAAGAGTTTATAGGATTTTTTGTGGCTCAATACACAAAACAGAAAAGAGAAGACAGTCATTGTACTTGTGTTCCATCAGGCAGCTAGCAGAGAGGCTTAATATGTGTGTTGCACAATATATGCAATATGTAAAATCCACAGACACAGAGCCTGGCAGTTTTTGGTACATATGTACTGGACTTAGGTCTGTAAGTTGGCCAATTGATTAAGGCCGGATTCACACTAATGAGAATTGGATGCGGGATCCCCGCATCCAATTTGCAATAGCAGGAGAATGTGACCGGCTCTCTATGGAGCCGGTTCACATATCTCCAATGCGGCTCTGGTGCAAATTTGCACAGGAGCCCTGTGCGTCTTTTGGTCTTTTTCAGATCTGAACTCAGCCCAAAATTCGGGCTGATATCAGACCTGAAATAGTGAACCAGGATGCACAGGACCCCTGCTGTGAGTCGTATCGGCATCCAGTGTGAACCCAGCCTAAAAGCAGAGATCTACCTATCTGTCTGCTGTCTTATTTCAGCAGCTGTAAAACAGAAACATATGGGTTGATTTTTCTAAAGCCGGAGAGTGCAAAATCTAGTGCAGCTTTGCATAGAAACTAATCAGCTTCCAGGTTTTTATATTTTTTTTTGTAAAGTTTAATTGAACAAGTTGAAGTTAGAAGGTGATTGGCTACCATGCACAGCTGCACCAGATTTTGCGCTCTCCAGCTTTAGTAAATCAACCCCATAAAGATTCCATTGAGCTCCTCATTTACTTGCAGTGACTACTGTACACATCTCGATTATTCTTTTTAGAATAACAAAGAAAAGAGCATATGTAGAATATATGAAAGTCCCATCGCTGTAAGGAAAACATTGCAATAATGACTTAAAGCTGAAGTCCACAATTGAAAAAAAATGCTGCAATGGTTAAATGCCCATTCATTTTAGGGGTAGAGAATAGAGTTGGGTGAATGGTTCGGCCAGAGCATGAGTTTGGGCCGAACATTGGCTGTTTGCCCCGTTCGGGGAACACCCAAATTTGCAGGGTGTTCGGTGGATGTTCACCCCGCCGAACGCCCTGCAATGCTCTACGCACTGCACAGTGCCATCTGTGCCCTGATTGGGCAAAGCTTTGCCCAATCAGGGCACAGTAAAAGCTGGTTGATAAGGAGCGGGGCCGGAAGCCGGCCACGGGATCCTTAACAACTAATGAAGGATCAGCTGTAAATGGACTTCCCTGCTGACAGCTGAATAAACAAAAATTGCTGATAAAAATAGTAAAGGACAAGGGTCTTTTCCCCACAACCCTGAGCTGTGGTTGTGGAGGGAATGTGGGCAGGGGGCTTATTGGAACCTAGAAGCCTCTTTAACAAGGGGGCCCCCAAATCTCAGCCCCCACCCATGTGAATAATTATGGGGTAAATAATACCCCTACCAATTCACCAGTTCTTATATAGGTAATGGATATAGGTAATGGACGACAGGAGCATTTTTTTTCTTTTTTGGTGCGACGGCCTGCATGGTTGACAATGGATTTTATCGGGGGACACTGTTTTTGTATTTTAATTTTTTTTTTTTTTTTTTTAATAAAGGAAATGTCAAAAACTGTCTATGTGTTTTTATTACTATTTAACACTTTTTTGGTGAATGGGTAGGGGTACTATGATGTTAAAAACTGTCTATGTGTTTTTATTACTATTTAACACTTTTTTGGTGAATGGGTAGGGGTACTATGTACCTCTACCCATTCACATGGGGGGGCCGGACCTGGGGGCCCCCTTGTTAAAGGGGGCTTCCAGATTCTGATAATCCCTCTGCCCGCAGACCCCCATATTCACAACCCAGGGTTGTGGGAAAGATACCCTTGTCCCCATCAACATGGGAACAAGGTGCTTTGGCATAGGGGGGCAGAGCACCCACCACCCCATGTTGAAGGCATGTGGCCTGGTATGGTTCGGGGGGGTGCTCGCTCGCTCCCCCCTTTTCCCGACCTGCCAGGCTGCATGCTCAGATAAGGGTCTGGTATGGATTTTGGGGGAGACCCCACGCCGTTTTTTATTTTTTTGGATGGGGATCCCCTTAAAATAACTGACAATTGCACTGTCGTGCGAAGTTGTACCCAAACAGCATTTATGTCTTTTTTCCCCACAAATAGAGCTTTCTTTTGATGGTATTTGATCACCTCTTCGGTTTTTATTTTTTGCGCTATAAACAAAAAAAGAGCACCAATTTTGAAAAAAAAAACACAATATTTTGTACTTTTAGCTATAATAAACATCCAAAAAATAAAAATAAAAAAAAAATTCTTCATCAGTTTAGGCCAATATGTATTCTTCTACATATTTATGGTAAAAAAATCGCAATAAGCGTATACTGATTAGTTATAGTGTCTACAAAATAGGGGATTTATGGCATTTTTATTATTAATTTTTTTTACTAGTCATGGTTGTGATCTGTGATTCTTATCAGGACTGCGACATTGCGGCTGACAGATAGGACACTTTTGACACTTTCTTGGGACCATTGACATTTATACAGCAATCAGAGCTAAAAATAGCCACTGATTACTGTATAAATGTCACTGTCAGGGAAGGGGTTAACACTAGGGGGCAATCAAGGGGTTACCTGTGTTTCCGAGGTGTGTTCTAACTGTGAGGGGGATGGGACTGACTACGGGAGGAGACTGATCGGTGTTCCTATATACTAGGAACACACAATCTGTCTCTACTCCCCTGACAACACGTGGATCTGTGTGTTTAAACACACAGATTCACGTTCCTGCTCTGTCACGAGCAATCATGGGTGCCCGGCGGACACGTGGCAGGCATGCGTGCACACCTGCTAGATCCTCTTAAAGGAGTGACGTTTACCTATGGCAATTTGCACAGCCATGCCAACCTGCCACAGTATAACTGTGGCGGCTGGTCGGCTAGCGGTTAATGTGATTTGACTAATTTTTTTCTTTAGAAATGTAATTTTTGCTGTAGCATGTTCTATACATACTACAGATGTGCCACTTTACAGGCAGACTAAGGGTACCCCCTAGGCCAGTGATGGTGAACCTTGGCACCCCAGATGTTTTGGAACTACATTTCCCATGATGCTCAACTACACTGCAGAGTGCCTGAGCACCATGGGAAATGTAGTTCCAAAACATCTGGAGTGCCAAGGTTCACCATCACTGCCCTAGGCACTACATTTAAAGGATTTTTTTGTTTTTATTGTTGTACTTTAAGCATCATTAAAATCACTGCTCCTGAAAAAATTATCATTTTTAAAAAAAACTTGCATTGATACATGTCCCCCGGGGCAGTACCCGGACCCCCATACCCTTTTATGAGCAATTACTTGCATATAAGCCTTCAAAATGGACACTTTTCCTGTTTTTTTTCCTGTTCGGCTCATACACTTCAGTGGGGTTTGCTGTTTGGGTCAGAACTTTTCCCCTGTTCAGGAGTTCTGCTGCGAACTGAACAGGGGGGTGTTCGGCCCAACTCTAGTAGAGAAATACCTACCCTATTCCTTGCACCAGCAGGCATCCAGTATTCTCCTTTTCTCTGTGATGCTTTTGATTGTAACCTGGCCTTTCTGTCACTTACAATGTAGGACTGCTTGTCCTGCATTGTATGTGATGATGTCAGAGTGCAACGGCCACACGAGAAGCAGAGCATGCAGAGTTGCTTTGGTGGATCATTGCAGTGTGCTTGAACCATGAATGAGATAAATATTAAAGCTCATTCCTCTATTCCCATATTTAGAGAGCATTTAATGCTTACAGTATAGGGAGGCAAGGGTTTAATTTACTGAAAAAATAATTTCCTGTTAAACATAACTTCTAGGTAGATATAAAGGATACAATTAATGCATCTATGTATGTATTAATAAATCACTAAATGAGTTTTAATACAACCAGTATAAGTACCTAATTTTATCAGACTGTTGCAATCTCCTTTACAGTATACAGAAAAGAAAATTATGATAAGAGGAGAGAGCACAGTGAGTATAAGGCTGACTTCATCTGTCTGCTCTTTCACTGTCTAGTTAGCAGTTTGGGGGTGTAGAGGGGACAACACCAGATTGTTAACCTGTAAATGAATTCAGTCCAGTGGCGGCCCATGCACTGTGGGCGCATGGGCGCCACCCACCCATCCATGCGCCGGCCCCTTTCAGAACGCTGGACGCATGGATTTCTATGGCGGGGTGGGAGGGGGTGGTACTTTTTGAAGCACCTGATTAGAGCCAGAGGCTCTAATATACATCAAATTAAGGTGGGCTCAGGGTGCAGCGAGTGTGCCCTGATCCCACCCAATTGTGTGACGATAGTGAATACATTTTCACTATTTTCACACTAACCTTCCTCCCTGCCAATCAGGAGGCAGGGAGTCAGACCTGTTTTCTGATTGGCCAAAGCACCAGGCCACCCTGTTGGATGCCTGATGTTTAGGAAGAGGAGCGGAGGAGACACACGCGGCTGGAATGGAGGTCACCACCGCTCTGGTGCATTGGAGAGGAGGTGCTGCGGTAAGTCTGCCCTGTCAGAGCCGCGCACATGGGGGGTTGGGGGTGCTGCCAGAACCGTGAGCCCCGCGAGTGGGGGGGGTTGTGGGTACAGTGGCTGCATATGATGGGCACAAGTGGCTGCATACACTGGGCACATTGGCTGCATTTGATGGGCACAGGTGGCTGCATTTGATGGGCACAAGTGGCTGCATATGATGGGCACAAGTGGCTGCATATACTGGGCACAAGTGGCTGAATATACTGGGCACAAGTGGCTGCATTTGACGGGCACAAGTGGCTGTATATGATGGGCACAGGGGGCCGCATATGATGGGCACAAGTGGCTGCATATGATGGGCACAAGTGACTGCATATGACAGGCACAAGTGGCTGCATTTGATGGGCACGAGTGGCTGCATATGATGAGCATGAGTAGCTGCATATGGTGGGCACAATGGCTGCGTTTGATGGGCACAATGGCTGCATATGATGCGCACAAGTGGCTGCATATGATGGACACAATTGGCTTCATATGATGGGCACACGTGGCTGCATATGATGGGCACAGTGGCTGCATATGATGGGCACAAGTGGCTGCATTTGATGGGCACACACACAGTGGCTACGTTTGATGAGCGCAATAGCTGCAATTGATGGGTACAGTGGCTGCATTTTATGAGCACAATGGCTGCATTTGATGGGCACAGTGAGGCTGCAATTGATGTCCAGTATTTTTCAGTTTGTTTGCGCCCCCAAAAAATTTTGAGCACCAGCCACCACTGGGAGTCACCCACCTACATGTGCTGTGTGGTAAGACTGTATACATCTCAATAGTAAAAGGACAAAAAAATCCTATTGTATGTATTTCATCTGTATATTTAGCTGTTTGCCTAGAGTTCAGCTTTAATGCTCTGTTGCTTAGGGAGGGAGGGGCTTACCTAGGGGAACATTTGAAAGGAAGAAAGATGGCTGTGATAACACAGCGTGCACTCATTTTCAGGTGAGGCATGAAATAAACTAAATGCTTCAGTAAGTCCCTGTATTTATTGAACTGTGTGGCTCAATGAATACATTTCTCATATCAAAGCTCTGTAGTGTATTTAGTTTGGCTGGAATGCATGTCAAGCATTTCTGTTTGGTGAACACAAGCCATTAAGACACAAATAGTGTTAGTAGGGAAAATGGACATTAACGAAGGCTGTTTAACCTCCCTGGCAGTAATCAGTAACCCAAAGTGTGGCTCTGGGTTAAATTTCAGTACCATTAGCAGTAACCCTAAGTCACAGGATTGCATTGCAGAATCCTGGTCCAGCTTACTTACCTTGTCACCAGGATCCTGCGATGTCCCCCTGCTGTGTCTTCAGGCTGTGTTCTGCGCCCGTTGCTCTGTGTGCCGGGCTCCGTTCCCTGCGAGCGTCGCAACGCACAGGGGCGGAGCCCGACGGCAAATTCGGCGAGTACACAAAACATAACACATACCTGTACATGTACACTGTAATCTTACAGATTACATTACTGTATCAAATCATTTCACATCCCTTTTGTCCCTAGTGCTTTGTCCAGTGCCCTGCATGCACTTTTATATCATATATACTGTTCTTTCTGCCTGGAAACTTGAGATTGTCCATGGCAACCAAAAAGTGTCCCTTTACGTCAAAAGTGGTTTTAGACAGCTAGAAAAAATTAGAACACTTGCAGAATTGAGCGATAGTGAATCGTGGGGAAATTAATTTTATTAAAAGTATATTATTATTTTTTATAATAGTTATAGTTATTTATCATATTATAATTTACGATTTTGTGTTTCAAAATTTATCATACCCAGGATGTCTACTAGACTCTTGTTTGGGCAGATTTAAGTGTGTTATTACTAAGAATTACAGGCCTACAATATAAAACGCCAAATTTCTATGCAAAACAATGTACCGCTTTGAGACGCAAAAATCTGATATAATTATACTGCCAGGGTGAGTAAAGTGACTTATTTTGTAGGCTTTGCCACAGTTATTTGCTAAGAGAACCATGTATTCTGAAAAAAGGGCAACATTTAATCCTTTCTCCAAATGTATTCTTTGTTTAGGCTGTAATCACATACCACATTTTGTAGGATTCAGAAATTAACTTCCACGCCAATTACATTACATAATACTGTTGTCATTATGACTGATTTACAAGAGGAGCTGAGAATATTCGCTCAAAAACGACTGAAGATGCACTTTAATTATCCAGTCATGTGCAGATGAAATAAATAAACAAGGTTTTGCTTCTCAGGTTTGATTCACACAGCCTTGTGTACATTGCAGTGCATGTGGCAATGCACAGGCATAGATGTGAATTGGCTTGTATAGTTTCCTTCTCACACATAACTGCAAACCAAAGATATGAACAAGCCACATGAAAAATGTATAGAAGTTTGACTGCAAAATGCATGATGAAGTAAGATTAGGGCCTCACTTGATTAGATAACTAAAATTAATCTTCACTCTTATTGAATGAACATTCATATATCCTTATGCAGCATACACACGGGCGGACTTTTTGACTGGACTGGCCTGACGGTCTATCCGACCGACTTTCGGTGGACTTCTGACGGACTTTCCCAACTAACGGACTTGCCTACACATGATCACACCAAAGTCCGATGGATTCGTACATGATGACGTACACCGGACTAAAATAAGGAAGTTGATAGCCAGTAGCCAATAGATGCCCTAGGTTTTTGTCCATCGGTCTAGCATACAGACGAGCGGACTTTTCGACCGGACTCGAGTCCATCGGAAAGATTTGAAACATGTTTCAAATCTAAAGTCCGTCAGATTTTTGACCAAAAAAGTCAGCTGCAGGTCCGATGGAGCCCACACACGGTCGGATTGTCCGCCGGATTCAGTCCGTCGGACCAGTCCAGTCGAGAAGTCCGCACGTGTGTACGTGGCATAGAAGATAAGTATGGCCAAAGCTTTTTTAGGAATAGGTGCGCTCCTGTGACCCAGATAAAGCTGGCAGTGGGCTAAGACTGACATTATAGAGCCAGTGCCAGGTTCTGAAAAGATCCCGACCTTAGGGTCAGTATTCACCCAGATGCCTGACTGCCAGCTGACTCGGCTTCTCAACATGCCACTGAGATTCTGAGCCAGCCATTCCCGCTCCCTCCATAGCCTGGTTCTTCAGTGAATACTGGAGGGGCAGAGCAGAGATCTTTGACTGACAGTCACTGCTCTCTTCTCAGAGAAAATAAAAAACTAAGTGATCAGCGATCACTCATTTCTCAGTCTTAGAGCCATTAGGGGACAGCTGCAGCATTGGACCAAAGCTGCGGCCATATAGGTGAGTATGCATGTTTGTTTGTTTTTTCATTTCCTGCACTTCTTCTTTAAGCAAATCAGTGTCACTATTTCTTTCTCAGGCTGCAGTAACCCTTCTATAAACAGAAAAAAAGATAACATTAAAATAGGTCAATACCTTTTTTACAGTATTGCATGTTTAAGTATCAATTATAGAGATTACTTGTGCTCTATTACATGAATGTTTAAAGCATGTAAGTAATTTTCATTATATATGTAATAGTTTCTATTCGTATGTCTAGTCTTTTTCTGGACTCTGTGTCCTTCAAGGCCTTTCTCTGTGTCCAATAGCTAGGTCACCAGGTGCTCACCTTTATTCCTAAACTTGTCACAGTGAAATAAGTGCCAGAATACTGTCAAAAAGAGGCTGCCACAAAAAAAAAGAAAAAAAATGTTTCTTGTTATTAAAAAGTAACAATTGCATTTTAACACAGAACTAAATGTTGAACAAAAAATTCCTTAAACTACTCTAAAGAGTTAATTTATAAAGAATTTGCATAGATATTTGCCCAGTGAAAGTGCAGATGTAGCAAAAAACTGTGAAATAAACTACTATATCCTTTGCACTTTGAAATTTCTATAATACTCTAGCTACAGCTAGAATGAAAGTGCATTACATTTCACTGGTCAAATGTATATGCATTTTTTTATGAATCTACCCCTTAGAATAAAAAAAAAAAAAAAGTTAAATGTCATATGCGTGATATAAGTTTGTCTCGGTCATGTATATGTAGCAACATCATTTTATACGATGTTAACCATTAGTATAAACATAATAAATTAAGTAAGTTAATATGTTGTTAGCTATTGCAATAAACTTAATACAGGAGCCCTTAAAAGGTTTCTTTGTAGGTATGATATCATTATGTGTAGGAATGTTAAAAAATGTTTCTTAGAACAGCCTGCATGCAAAGTGATCTGTTCTAGTACACATGATAATAAATGTATGTGAACACCGCTCTAGGTCAGTCTCCCATCTCTACCTCCACTAACACACAGACCAGGTGCTGGCTCCATCCATCACAGATTCCAATGAGCGAAATGAATTCTGGTTAGCTTCGTGTCCAGTAAAATCACCTTTATTTCAGCAGGTCTATAAAAACATATAAAAAGCAAATAGAGGGGGACAGCATCACCATCTAACGTGTTTCACGCTCCTTAGGACTTAATCATAGCTCACCGGGCTATGACTAAGCACTAAGAGAGCGTGAAACATGTTAGTTGCTGATGCTGTTCCCCTCTATTTGTGTTTTTAGATATTTTTTGTGGACTTGCTGAAATAAAGGTGATTTTACTGCACATGAGGCTAACCAGAATTCTTTTTGCTCATTGGAATCTGTAATCGATGGAGCCAGTTCCTGCCTAAATAAAGGTGATTTTACTGGACCTGTGGCTAACCAGAATTCTTTTTGCTCACATGATAATAATAATAGTAATAGGGTATTGCAGTGCTTAAACTTATTTATTATTCTTTATTAAAGTTTCAAACTTTAAATGTCACAAACAGTAAACTTAAGCATTTAGAAAAAACACACAGTAAAAAAAAATGTATTAATTAAATCTGACATACTACTGAAAAACAATATCCCTAATTAATGATTCTGCTAATTTTTTGACAAATTATCCTTAGAAGACCATTCTTCTAATGGAAAATTATTAATTCCTAATAGCCATTATCATAATTTAGGCTGACTTCCAGTATTCAGCAAATAGGTATTCTGGCTGAAGTAATTACTTCATTGGTAGCCAATATCAATTCCTTTAACCACTTGACGTCCGGGCCATAGCCGAATGACGGCTACAGCGCAGACCTGAATTTCCGGGAGGCCGTCATATTACGTCCTCCCCTTTCCGCGCTCCCCGTGCTAGCTCACGAGCGTGCATCGAGGAAATTCTGTGCTGGCCATGTCCCTTGGACACAGCCAATCACAGATCACTGTAAATGGCCAGTCACAGTGG
This sequence comes from Aquarana catesbeiana, assembly GCF_042186555.1. Classification (NCBI taxonomy): domain Eukaryota; kingdom Metazoa; phylum Chordata; class Amphibia; order Anura; family Ranidae; genus Aquarana; species Aquarana catesbeiana. The sequence goes on from NC_133324.1 coordinate 636,602,105, forward strand.
CCATTTACTACGCGATCAACGCGACCAATGAGAGATGATCTCAAATGTAAACATATGAGATCATCTCTCATTGCTGGCTCTCCTGTGCCTTCAGTGAGTTAAAACATCATAAATTACAGTGCCCAAACAGTGCCCAAACAGTACAGTGCCTATTTGAGATCTGTGCCCACCTGTGCCAATCGGTGCCCACCTGTGCCAATCTGTGCCCACTTGTGCCGATCTGTGCCCACCTGTGCCAATCTGTGCCATCAGTGATTAGTGTCCATCTGTGCCACCTCATCAGTGCCCACCTGTGCCACCTCATCTGTGCCCACCTGTGCCGCCTCATCAGTGCACATCTGTGCAATCAGTGCACATCTGTGCCGCCTCATCAGTGCCCATCTGTGCCACCTCATCAGTGCCCATCTGTGCCTCCTCATCAGTGCCCATCTATGCCACCTCATCAGTGCCCATCCATGCCACCTCATCAGTGCACATCTGTGCAATCAATCAGTGCACATTTGTGCCGTCTCATCAGTGCACATCTGTTCCGCCTCATCAGTGCCCATCTGTTCCTCCTCATCAGTGCCCATCTGTGCCACCTCATCAGTGCCCATCTGTGCCATAAATCAGTGCCTATCTGTGCCGCCTCATTAGTGCACATCTGTGCCACCTCATCAGTGCCCATCTGTGCCGACTCATCAGTGCACAAATGTGTAATCAATCAGTGCACATCTGTGCCACCTCATCAGTGCACATCTGTGGCGGCTCATCAGTGCACATCTGTGCCGGCTCATCAGTGCACATCTGTGCCGCATCATCAGTGCACATCTGTGCCGTCTCACCAGTGCCCCTCTGTGCCACTTCAGTGATCATCTGTGCTCATCAGTGCCACCTCATCAGTGTCCATCAGTGCAGGCTTAGCACACACCTGTGTAGTTGCATCACCACCAGCAACCAAAAGATGCTTTTCCACCGAGGAGGCGTACCAAATACTTTCCCAGACCGACAAGAGCAACAGGGAGCTCTCTTTTTCGGATTCCCTTTCAAACTCGGATTCTGAGTCAGACGTAAATTATGAGTCAGTCTTCAGTAGTGGAACACTGAGTGACTCAGAGGAGGAAGATATTCTGTCCACCAAACGAAGGCGTTCTGGTGAGGAGGCAGTGGCATCCACCAGCACCACAGTGCCATCCACCAGCTCCGCAGTACCTTGGCAAGAAAGACCAAGGACCCATGCCAGCCTTCCCTATGCCCTTCAGAACCCCTTGTGGCTTCCTCCTAATTCAGGAGAAGCCAACATTCCCCCTTTCACTGCCCAGCCAGGAGTCCAGGTGGACACGGAAAATTTTTCCCTAATCAATTTTTTTTATTTCATTTTTACAGAGGACATGCTATCAAAAATTGTGGCCCAGTGCAACCTGTATGCACAGCAATTTATTTTAAATAATCCAACATCCTATTATGCCCGTTCCTATGAGTGGAGAGACCTAACTGTGGAGGAGTTTTTTTAGGCCTCACATTTTGTATGGGACTCACCAAAAAAAAACACTTTGAATTCCTATTGGTCAATTCACCCCATCCACCACATGCCAATCTTCTCCAAGGTAATGCCCAGAACCAGATACCTCATGATCATGAGGTTCCTTCATTTCAATGATAATACCCAGTGCCCTCCCCAAAATGACCCAAATTATGACAGGGTTTTTCAAAATTCGGCTACTACTAAATTATTTTTCAGAAATATTCCCCCAGCTGTTTACCCCGGACCAACACATACAGTGCCTTGCAAAAGTATTCACCCTCTTGCCATTTCATGGGATTTTAGCACATTCCTCCTTGCAAAACTGCTCCAGCTCCTTCAAGTTGGATGGTTTGCGCTTGTAAACAGCAATCTTTAAGTCTGACCACAGATTTTCTATTGGATTGAGGTCTGGCTTTGACTAGGCCATTCCAACACATTTACACATTTCCCCTTAAACCACTCAAGTGTTGCTTTAGCAGTGTGTTTGGGGTCATTGTCCTGCTGCAAGGTGAACCTCTATCCTAGCCTCAAATCACACACAGAGTGGTACAGGTTTGACTCAAGAATGTCCCTGTATTTAGCACCATCCATCTTTCCCTCAACTCTGACCAGTTTCCCAGTATTGACTGCTGAAAAACATTCCCACAGCATGATGCTGCCACCACCATGTTTCACTGTGGGGATGGTGTTCTTTGGCTGATGTGACGTGTTAGGTTTGCGCCAGACATAGCATTTTCGTTGATGGCCAAAAAGTTCAATTTTAGTCTCATCAGACCAGAGTACCTTCCTCCATACATTTTGGGAGTCTCCCACATGCCTTTTTGCATACTCAAAATGTGCCATTTTGTTTTTTGCTGAAAGTAATTGCTTTCTTCTGGCCACTCTGCCATAAAGCCCAACTCTATGGAGCATATGGCTTATTGTCGTATATGTACAGATACTATGTACAGATACTCCAGTCTCTGCTGTGGAACTCTGCAGCTCCTCCAGGGTTACTTTAGGTCTCTGTGCTGCCTCCCTGATTAATGCCCTCCTTGCCCGGTCCATGAGTTTTGGTGTGCGACTGTCTCTTGACAGGTTTTCTGTTGTGCCATGTTCTTTCCATTAGGTTGATTTGATGGTGCTCCTAGGGATCATCAAAGATTTGGATATTTTTTTATAACCTAACCCTGACTTGTACTTCTTAACAACATTGTCTCTCACTTGTTTGGAGAGTTCTTTGGTCTTCATGGTAGTGTTTGGTTAGTGGGGCCTCTTGCTTAGGTGTTGCAGCCTCTGGGGCCTTTCAAAAAGGTGTGTATATGTAATGACAGATCATGTGACACTTAGATTTCACACAGGTGGACATCATTTCACTAATTATGTGACTTCTGAAGCTTCATAATAAAGGGGGTGAATACATACGCACATGCCAATTATCAGTTTTTTATTTCTGAAAAATAGTTTTATGTATATATTTTTCTAATTTTACTTCACCAACTTAGACTATTGTGTTCTGATCCATCACATATAATTCAGATTAAAAAAACATTGAACTAAAGGCTGTAATGAAACAAAACACAAAAAATGCATGCCAAGGGGGCTGAATACTTTTGCAAGGCACTGTATGTGTGGATGAATCCCTTGTTAAATTTAGCGGCAGGCTTAAAATCAAACAATTTATTCCCTGCAAAAGGGCCCGCTATGGGGTGAAGTTATACAAATTTTGTGACCGAGTCACAGGGCACATATATACCTTTAAAGTGTACGAAGGGAAGGACACCCAGCTGCATCCCCCTAATTGCCAAGACTACTTGGGATCAAGCGGGAAAATTGTTTGGGACCTCATATACCCCCTACTGGAGAAAGGCTACAATCTGTAGGTAGACAACTTCTACACATCTCTGCCCCTGTTCCACAACCTTCACTGGAAGAAAACGCCAGCATGTGGCATGTGGCACCATAAAAAAGAACCGGAAGGGCTTTCCTCAAAGTCTTGTCAATAAGAAGTTGAGAAAAGGAGAAACGGCAAGTCTGCGAAACAAGGAGATGTTGGCAGTAAAGTGGAGGGACAGAAGGGATGTCTACATGTTGTCTTTGATCCATACTAATACCTTCGTGGAAACCCCCAGAAGGAATGGCCCCATCCAAAAGCCAAAATGCATCTATGAATATAATTTGTTCATGGGAGGCGTCGACTTCAATGACCAAATGCTCAAACCCTACCTTGCCACAAGACGGACATACCATTGGTATAAAAAAGTCACAATTTTTTTTTTCAATTAGCCATATACAACTCATATATCATTTACCGCAACTCCACCCAAAACCCCAAACGCTTCCTTGGCTACCAGGAGGAAGTTTTCACTACCCTTATATTCCTGAACGGCCCACCAGAAAACATCCGATCAGATGTTCTATCCGAACACCACTTTCCCTGCCTGCACTGACCCTGGACTGTATATGGACAGTAACCCTGCCTGCTGCCTGGACAATTATGTTCGCCGTTGCTGACCAAGTCCCTGCCTGCTGCCTGGACCAGTGCTATCCTCCTGTGTACAACTGTGCTACTAAAACCACAGGTAATCTTTTGTTTTCGCTTTGCTCAGCATAATGTATTTTGGGGTATAATTCTTGGTATGTGCATGCTATGTGTCCCTGGAACACCTGACGGTGTTCCTTGCATGTTGGATCTCTGTATGTGGCCAGGCTGTGTAGAAGTCTCACGCATGTGGTATTGCCATACTTGGGAGGAGTAGAAGAATGTATTTTGGGGTGTCATTTTTGCTATCTAAATGCTATGTGTTGGAGATATCTTATAAACGGACAACTTTGTGTAAAAAAAAAAAACATTTTCCAAAAACTTCTGAAAAGAAATGAACCATTCAAAAGACTCATTATGCCTCATAGATTATACGTTGGGGTGTTAACTTTCCAAAATGGGGTCATTTTGTGGGTGTTTCCATTGTCCTGGTGCTCCAGGGCCTTCAAAATTGTAATAGCTGGTTGAGAAATGAGATGTGTAATTTATGCTCCTAGAACACCTGATGGTGCTCCCTGCATGTTGGGCCTCTGTATGTGGCCAGGCAGTGAAAAAGTCCCAGACATGTGGTATTGCTATACTCAGGAGGAGTAGCAGAATGTATTTTGGGGTGTCATTTGTGGTATGCACATGCCATGTGAGAGAAATATGCTATTACAATGACAATTTTGTGAAAAAATAGAATATAAAAATCTTAATTTTGCAAAGAATTGTGGGAAAAAATACAACTTCAAATAACTTACCATGCCTCTTACTAAATACCTTGAAATGTCTACTTTACAAAAAAGGGTTATTTGGGGGGTATTTATACTTTTCTGGCTTGTTAGGGTCTCAAGAAATGAGATAGGCCGCCAGTACATCAGATTTTTTATGATTTGCGCCATAGCTTGTAGACTGTAAAACTTTCACACAGACTAAATAATTTCCACAATTTTTGGGTTATTTTTACCAAAGATATGTAGCAGTATAAATTGTGCCCAAAATTTATGAAAAAAAAATTACTATTTGCTAAATTTTATCACAGAAATTAAGAAAAATTGTTTTTTTTTTCAAAATTTTCGGTCTTTTTTCATTTATAGAGCAAAAAATAAAAAACCCAGAGGTGATCAAATACCACCAAAAGAAAGCTCTATTTGTATGAAAAAAAGGAAAAAAAATCATTTTGGTACAGTGTTGCATGACTGAGTAATTGTCTTTCAAAGTGTGAGAGCACTGAAAGCTGAAAATTGGTCTGGACAGAAGGGGGGTTTAAGTGCCCAGTAAGCAAGTGGTTAAATAGTCAAAAAAGATGAAAAAATATTTAGGTGTGTGTTATGACAAAAATGAAAGAGTGAATTTTAAAATGCTTTAATTTGTACAACTAGCTAGGAGTTTAAAGAGTGCCTGTAGGTTTTTTTGTCTATGGGAAACTGTTTGCCAATCTAGATGCAAGAAATCTCCAGGTTATTGTTATGTCTTAGTACCTTAGGAGTTTCAAATTGTATGCTACTTTCTAGTGGAATGTGTGACCACAGCCTGCATAGTCACCCAGTAGCTGACTCTTGCTGTTGCTTATACCTTTCTGTTGGTGACCAGTGACAGCCAACCATTACATTTGCTGGCCAATAGAAGGGTGCAGACAGTGAGAGGCAGACTACACAATGACCATTCCATTTTTATTATAGAGAAATACCAAAAAATAGGGATCCTGAGGAGTTCTTTAAATAAATAGAGTAGACATACTGATAGCTACAGTTGATGCACATATAGTGAGGGGATTTAACAAAGAGTGTTGTACCACTCTAAAACAGAGCAGATGCTGCTCCTAATTAGCAAGAGAGGCACAAACTCCTTTGTTCATCGGGAACTGTGAGTTCTCTGTTCTGCTGTGACTATACCAGACATAGCACAGAGAACAGGAGAGCTGCACCTACATGCCCTAATCTCTATGATCTCTGTGCCTGTTCCCACTCCTGCTTAGCTCATATTGGGAGGGAAGAGCAGGGCTGTAAACGCTGAAGGCTCTGCTCTTGTAATGTGGTTAGTGCAAAGAGAGGGATGTGAGTTGTCTACTGACAGCTTATCCCATATTCCAGCTCCAAGGTAGCAAAGAGCTTTAGCAGTTTTCTATATGGAAAATTACTCATTTCCATTGGTTAATCTGGCGCAGACCCTGCATCAGTTTCTATTTCACTCTGAAACAGACATAACTTAACTTACAGTCAGTATACTACCTCCGTTGGCTGAAATCCTCCTCCACGGATGCCTCCTCATCTGACAGCCCCCACCCTACCCCCTGAATCTTCCAATGCATTGGGGTTAATAGAACTGTGGGAGATGTCACAGACTTTCATCACTAATAGAAGCTGGTATTACAGCTTCTATGAATGGAAAATGATCTATAAATGAAGGGTGTGGACCTGTCAATCATTTACCCATCCTCCATTCATAAATTGTCCATTCATAGATCTTCATTTGTAGGGCTAATTAATAAGCAGGGAAGATGAGGCATGACCAAAGGGGACATGTACCATTGCCAAAAGGAAGAACAATATAGTGTCAGCTCTCTCTTTCAGCTCCCAAGCACACTGGCAATATAAGCATGGTCACATTGGTGGCAGCCCCTCCTAAAAGCAATCTGTGGGGGATTGCTTTTTAGAGGGAGATTGACAGATGGCTGGGAGGCAATATATTGTCTCCTCACCACCTGTTTTAAACCTGAAAAGCCTGCAATACAACTGCACGTGGTTCCAGTGTAATGCCCTGTACACACGGTCGGACATTGATCGGACATTCCAACATCAAAATCCATGGATTTTTTCGGACGGATGTTGGCTCAAACTTGTCTTGCATACACACGGTCACACAAAGTTGTCAGAAAATCTGATCGTTCTGAACGTGGTGACGTAAAACACGTACATCTGGACTATAAACGGGGCAGTAGCCAATAGCTTTCGTTTCTTAATTTATTCTGAGCATGCGTGGCACTTTGTGTGTCGGATTTGTGTACACACGATCGGAATTTCCGACAATGGATTTTGTTGTCGGAAAATTTTATAGCAAGCTCTCAAACTTTGTGTGTCGGAAATTCCTATGGAAAATGTGTGATGGAGCCTACACACGGTCGGAATTTCCGACAACAAGGTCCTATCACACATTTTCCATCGGAAATCCTATCGTGTGTACAGGGCATAAGGCCAACGTTTTAAAGAAAGGAAGCTGGATTATCCATTCCATTATCCATTCCTTCAGATTATTGGTTCTTGTGACTCAGCTGACCAGGTAAAAGTCTATGCACTGCATTACAGGGTAGAGGCAAACCCAAACCTTTTTTTTCTTTTTCTTTTGGGCAAAATGCAGCATATACAGGTGCAGGATAAGGCTGGTAGAGCTGTCATAGAGATAGACTATGAGGAGGGGTTGTGAAACATGCCAGATAGCTGAAGGTTTGACTGCAATTTATTTTCTTTGTTTACCTTATCTTCATCTTTTATGCATGTCCTTGAAATTCTTGAAGTTTTCCCACTTCAATATACATAGTATATATACATATATTTATAAAATTACAACATGTTATGCTATTTCAATGTTGGGGGAAGTATTAAAACGAACAAGAAGCTGAATAAAGAAACACAAGCAGAATCCTAAGTGAAAGTCATGAAATAATACATCTTAAAGCATATCTAAAGCTCAAACTTATGACAACTTATACAGAAGTTAAGGAAAATCTCTTTAGTCGGACACAGACCCCCAAAAAACAGACATGGGTTTAACCCTACCCTACTATACCCAAACTAGAAAAATACGTTTTTGCTTTAGAGACACTTTATCAAATAAGGTAAATCATTTTTTTTTTTTTTTTTTTTTACACTGAAGTAAACACATCTATTGTATCGCACTGCAAAGTTATTTAGAAATGTAGTGACATTAATACGAGCCATTTAAAAGCAAAATATATTTTTCTATAAACACAAGCTTGAATTTAACAACAGATCAAATATGAGAAGTTGTCATAAAAGTAATGTTGGCTATTGAAAACAGAAAACTACAGAGAAATACATTTTGTTTGGTACATGATATTTATCGATCTAGTGAGTATACCTGTATGTGTAGGAGTCTGCACCTGTAATCGAAATCATATGTTAGCTTGAGTGTTAGAAATGTACCAGGTATAGTTCTGTGTACTAATAATATAAAAAAAACAAGTTAGTGGGATACGTATTGTACTAAACTGGTTGTATGCCATTCTAGAATACCATTATAAAAACCTGTGTTGCAAGCATTAATAGACAAGGTTTTTCAATATCTCTAACATGTTCTGCAGCTTGATTGGAGCCATGAATGAATAGGTGTCAAGTGCACATATTTCTGTCATATGACAAAACTGCAAACATACACATATTTAGTGGTTGGGACAGTTAAAGTGTTACTAAACCCACAACAGTAAAATCAGTCTTTAAATACAGTAAAGAATGCTTGTTATACTCACTGTGGAACTTAAGGGGTTAATGTAATGTAATTTCCTGCTTGGGTGAAGAACTCAACACTAAGATCTAAGTCAGGTTTTAGGCATCCCCTGCAACAAAATTTTAATTTTTGGTGGAATACCCTGTAAGGGTTAATCACTTCTATGGGGATGCAGACACTGCAACTTTTTCTCATGAAAATACAAAAAGTGCATCAGCAGAATAAAATTAATAATTCACTCCTATTCAGAAACAGTATCCAAAAGAGAGTATAGAAAAGACATGGTACTTTTTTTATTTGCACTAAAATACAAATTTTTGGAACAAGCTGTCGGTCTACCCCCTTCTTCATGTACAGTGCCTAATTGTCTGTTGCAAGTGCACTAACATGGCTACAATCACTCCAAGTAAAATGAAAACCCATGTATTGATGATGTTACATTATTATTCTCAGTACACAATAATCAATATCCTCTAAGTATTAATTACTGTAATGATCTTTAAGGCCAATAGCTCTAATTGACAGAAGTATTAGCACTTTAGTGACTAAATCATGTCAGTAAATTGTGTAATATCTTAAATTCAGTTAGATTTGTGAAAGCACAATCGGTTGAATGAAAAAAATGGCCTGATTCCTTCCTGCTGAGTTATTGTTATTGTATCTTGACAGCGGGGAGACTTCCTCTCCAACAGAATACACGGATCAGTGCTACAGGCTATAGCGGGTGACACTGATCAGTTTGAAAAAAAACAACAGGCTGGCAGTACAGAAGTCAGTCAGTAGATTGGATTCTGTTCAACCAGTTTGCCCATACATGTATCGAAATTCAGCCGGTCCCTGCTGAATCAAATAAATTTCAATCCATGTATGACTGGCTGAAGTTTCCATTCTCCTTATGATGACCAAGCACTTGCACATGAGTGAACATATTATTTCACAGAAAATATTCTAAGTCTTGTAATATGGCAGTAGAAAAAAAACAGAGATACTTGGAGGGTAGACCAAAAGAATCCGCTTCAGTAGGGATTTTTTTTAAATACCTAGCCTTGTGCTCCATCATATACATTCTATGCACTGGGAACACTATTCAACTGTACAGTACACCATGAATGAAATATTAAAGTGTTGCTAAACCCACAACAGTAAAATAAGTCTATATATGCAGTAAAGCATGCTTGTTATACTCACTGTGGAAGGGGTTAATCCTCTGCACTGTGTGAAAAGGCTGTTTGATCCTGTATGCACAGATCCTCCCCTCCTTCCACTGTCCCCTGATAATGTCCTGATAACACGGAGTCTATGGAGTCAGGCTGCATATGCTCAGTTTGGTGTGTATTGCTAGAGAGGTTTTTTTTTTTTTCTTGAGAGAGTGCATGTGATCAGCACAGGGCCAATCAGCACTGTCCAGACAGAGAGTCAGGGTTCTTGCAGTCTCATAGGACAGTCAGAAAACTCCTCCTACGTGCTTTAACCAGTGCTTGGCTGGACACTGATAGAAGTCACAAGACTGCTCTAACTGCTGATGAGAAAAGGTATTTAGCAGTTTATATTTACTAAAACTATTGCTTGTTCATGTTCTGTGTACTGTGGAAGACCAGATATAGTGAATGCAGGCTCCTGGGTTATGTAACACTTTAAGATTTGAACAAAGTAATTAAGGTAATTTTATTAACAGAAAGGTAACATGTATCAAAACAATGACCACACATTTTTTGCATCACAGTGTAGATTGGGGCATGAAATAAGTGCACCCTATTGTGTGGGGGTGACTCCCAAAATGCCTTTACTCCCGCATAAGATTAAGACCAAAGAGATGGATTAGACAATTCTTTATTTCATTTTGCAGACTGTCACATTTCTAAATTGTCGAAGAAACATAAAGCTGCTTTCATTTATTTATATCTATAGCATTAATAAACTGTACAGATTTGCTTCTGAACAACAGGCAGAGTTTCTACTTGGCTGTCACGGATCATTTCTTGGCCATTTAGTCAAAGCTTTAGGTAAAGTGTAGCTTTCATTGTGCTTTGTTTTTAAATTTTGCAATGATCTTCAAAGGTGTGTTGTAGCATAAATACAAAAGAACAGTTTTGACACATTTTTTCTCGATGAAGACCACTGACTGCTACAAACTGTGAATTGGTACAGGTGGAGAAAAAGCTGGGCGATGAATATGCAATGGAAATAGTCACCCTTTGCTTTCATAATTCCATCACAGTACTATAAAGTGTAACAGCTGGCAATGCATAGTCAAGTGAGAACAGAAGTGTGAAGCTAAAAAGAGATACCTATTCTTTTTGTGTTTTAATAATGTGAAAACAAGAGATGAGCCTTTCCAGCATGTGGTATACATACAGCAATGCTATACCCAGCCAGGTCTACACTGATATACGCAACATCCTTTCTGACTATTTATATATATATATATATATGTATTTATTTTATTTTTTATTTTTTTTCAGAAAGCTGCTCAAACAGTAAATGTCTCCAAACAAGATAAATATACCCAGACCGAATTACTAAACCATGAAGTCATTAACAATGTAAGTAATGCACTCTTTTACAAATATGTATCTGTACTATATCACTTTAAAAAAATATAAAATAAAAAAACACTGGTTTTCAGAAGTGACTGAATACATTAAATAAGCTGTGGTTTTAGAGCTATGCAGTCAAGGGGCCCCAACAGGTATTAAAAACACTTTACAGCTTTATAGAATGTTAATTCATTTTATCATCATACCTGCAGGCCATTTGGGCCTCCCTGGAAGCCTGGCCAAACTCCAAGTTAGCAATCCTCACATCCTGCCTTACTGGTAGGACATGAAAACCATTGGATGCTCACTCCTTGCATTACAGGAGCAAAAAAAACAATGGTTATCACATTCTAACAGCAAGGCAAAATGTAGGGGTTGCTAGCTGGAAGGTTTTCTGCCGAGATTCCATGGGAGTCTAAATGACCTACAGGTATGACAATAAAACGAGTAAACATTTTACAAAGCTTCATAGCTTTCTAATGCCTACTGGGGCCCTGTGACTGCATAGGCTAATTTCTGGAAAAGGTGAACTGTAAGTTAGTTGTGTTGTGTTGGTTGTGTCAAACAACATTTGCTAACGCTTTGTGTATTAGTACTGCTTCTGCTCTATAGAATCTTACAAGCACAACCATTTAAAGTTTCTTGTAGAGGAAGGGGGGAGGCAAGGAATCCAAATGTTTAGCTATAAATGACTGCAAACAAGTGATTCATTTTGATTAAAATTTCAACCAATACAACAGGTAATTTGGCTGATTTACTAAAAAAATTGAGACTCGTCATTCAAAAAAATTGTGTAATTATTATTTTCAGTTATCCAGTAATGAATATATGAGTTATCCAGTCATGAATTTCTGAACATGACTGGGTATTCAAAGTGAACAGGAATTTGATTTTCACATACAAGGGGTCCCCGGGTTACAAACAAGTTAGGGACTGTAGGTTTGTTCTTAAGTTGAATCTGTTTGTAAGTCGGAACAGGTACATTTTTTAAGTGTAGCTCCAGCCAAAAAAAACTATTTTTAAGCTTTTTGGATAGCATAGGGAAGGGTTAACACCCCTGTAACATTTTTTTTTGCTGTGTGTGCCCCTGTTCAGAAGATTTCACCTCACTTTCTGTCCCAATGACAATTGGATTTTGAAAATTTTGGGTTGTTGTGGAAACAAGCCTTGGTGATAAAGCATCAGTGGAGGTACCTTTTCCCCAAAATAGCACTTACAGGAGTGAATTTCCCTTCCTAGGGGTAGATTTCCTCTCACTTCCTGTTGTCTTCCTCCGTTTGTAAGTAGGAGTCGTTTGTAAGTCGGATGTTTGTAACTAGGGGACCCCCTGTAATTGGATAATTGCAGTAAATAATCACACAATTGTTAAATGAAGAATCTAAACTTCTTTAGTAAATCACATGTGGCCACCATTACAGTTCTTCAATGGGAAATTCCTCAGGAAATCCTCCCTCCAATTGCTACTTTTGGCATTCATTAAACAGCATATTTTCCCTATATATGCATTGGGAATCTCTAGCTACACAGTAACCAACAGTGGGATGTGGGAGAATTATCCCTTCTAATCTGGCTATTACATTAATCTTTCATCTTGGGTTGGTTCCTTGCAATGGAAAGCCATATACAGTACTTGAATTACAATGGTGAGGAAAAAAAACATTGGGGTTGATTTGCTAAAACTTGAGAGTAAGGATGAGCCGAACACCCCCCCGGTTCGGTTCGCACCAGAACTTGCGAACGGGCAGAAAATTTGGATGAACACGCGAACACCGTTAAAGTCTATGGGACACGAACATGAAAAATCAAAAGTGCTCATTTTAAAGGCTTGTATGCAAGGTATTGCCATAAAAAGTGTTTGGGGACCCGGGTCCTGCCCCAGGGGGCATGGATCAATGCAAAAAAAGTTTTAAAAACTGCAGTTTTTTTGGGAGCAGTGATTTTAATAATGCTTAAAGTGAAACAATAAAAATTAAATAGTCCTTTAAATATTGTGCCTGGGGGTGTCTATAGTATGCCTGTAAAGTAGCACAGTTTCCCCGTGTTTAGAACAATATCACAGCAAAATTACACTTCTAAAGGAAAAAAAGTCATGTAAAACTGCTCGCAGCTGTAATGAATTGTCGGGTCCCGGCAGTATGGATAAAACTCATTGAAAAAAAAAATGGAATGGGCTCCCCCAGTCCATTACCAGGCTCTTTGGGTCTGATATGAATATTAAGGGGAACCCCAAACCAAAATTAAAAAAAAAATTGTGTGGGGGTCCCCCTAAAATCCATACCAGGCCCTTCAGGTCTGGTATGGATATTAAGGGGAACCCTGCACCAAATTAAAAAAATGGCATAGGGCCCCTCCAAAATCCATACCAGGCCCTTATCTGAGCACGCAACCTGGCAGGCCACAGGAAAAGAGGGGGGATGAGAAGGCGCCCCACCCTCATGAACCGTACCAGGCCACATGCCCTCAACATGGGGGTCCCAAAGCACCTTGTCCCCATGTTGATGGGGACAAGGGCCTCATCCCTGCAGCCCTTGCCCGGTGGTTGTGGGAGCCTATGAGCGGGGGGCTTATCAGAATCTGGAAGCCCCCTTTAACAAGGGGACCCCCAGGTCCCGGCCCCCTCCCTATGTGAATTGGTAACTGGTACATTGTACCCCTACCATTTCACAAAAAAAGTGTCAAAAATAGTAAAAAAGACAGGAGACACTTTGGGACAAGTCCTTTATAAAAAAATTTAAATGTCCCACGATGTAAATCCATCTCTCGCTGCCCGACGGACTGAAAAAAGAAAAAAAAATGCAACAGCTCCGCCTCCATAGGAGGCTCCCGCCGTATGACGCTTCTTCTCGGTGACAGCTGTTATATAGCTGAGGGCGGGGCCACCTGGTGATGTAAATGGGTGACCCCTCTGATGCCACGTGATGTCAGAGGAAGGCGGGGTCGCCCTCAGCTATATAACATGGGAAAACTGCTGCACTTTACAGGCATAATATAGATACCCCCAGGCACAATATTTAAAGGAATATTTCATTTCATCCTTACTTGAGATTCCAAAATCTGGTGCAGCTGTGCATGGTAACCAATCAGCTTCTAACTTCAGCTTTTTCAATAAAGCTTTGACAAAAAAAACTGTAAGCTGGTTTCTATGCTCTAGATTTTGCAAGATCCAGTATTACTAAATCCACCCCATTGTATTTTGCTAACTGACTTACAATCTTCCATGTGTTTGGAGACTAAACCCCCAAAAAAAGAACCGTATGTTGCAATTTTCCAGTCCTTAGAGCCCATTCATACAGGGGCAACTTTGGATCCGACTTCAAGTCACCCCAAGTCACCCCTAGTCGCCTCAAGTCGTGAAAAAATCAATGTAAGTGAATGGATCCGTCTTAATGCACACTACTGCAGTCGCTCCGACTTCAGAAAAGGTTCCTGTACTACTTCAATCCGACTAGAAGGCGACTTGTACCCATTGATTTCAATGGAAGTTGCCTCCAAGTCTGATTACTGTTCATACTGAGGCAACTTTACAGGAAGCAGAAAGGAAACAGAAAGTAATTTACTTCACTAAACAGCCAGCCCCCTCCTCACACACAGCTGATAAGCTCTGATTGGCCACTTGTAAAGTTCCCTGTCCTGGAGGCGACTTCAAGTTGTGTTGTAAGTTACCCCAAGTCGTGCTGTGATTCATACGCAAGTCGTGTCCAAGTTGCCTCCCAAAGTCGCGCTGGAAGTCATGTTGCCCCTGTGTGAATGGGCTCTAAGATGTTGCGGCTTGGTTTGTTTTCTTTCTTTTTTTTTTTTTTTTTCAGGCTAAGAACATTTTCAGCAGGCACAAAAAATTGCTGTAGATCAAAAGTACAGTGTCTATGTAATTTGCTGTTAGCTTTACAGAAAACATAAGCAATCTAATCTTTTTTCTATAAACTACTAATCCCTAACACTCTATTTAATGGAGATGCACAAATGCAGACATATTTGTAGCCCACCCTGCATAATGACCATGGCCCCCCCCTATAGAAATCGCTGATGAGTGAATGTAGCTACCCAGGAACAGGTTAATTGTGTTATTTGCATAGTTACCAGAACAAATTTAAGAAAAAAACTGAAAAGAAGGAAAATTAATGCAGCCTTCCTATTTACGGACTTATCTAATCTGTGGTAAATTATTATTTCTAGGGGGGTTATATGGGTTGCAAAGGCTTTTTTGTTTCATTACATTACAAAAGGTTATATTTACATGGTTTGTGCAAGGGTACTGCACAGAGCGGCCCAACATCTCCTTTTCTGGGGTTCCCTGCTGGTGCTCTCTGATCTGCCTCTCCTCCATATGCCACCATAGTAAACCACTTCCTATGGAGGCACATGTGGAAGTAGGCTTCCGAGCTGGGCTGTGTGTGCATCCATGGACACACACACAGCATGGCTCAGCCCCACCCATGCTCCCTCCTCACAGGATTTGACTGACTTCAGCTGCTCTCAACCAAGCTTGTGAGAGCCTGTTAGAGAGGAGAGAAAACCTGAAGATGGGCACAGCACTGGATTAATGTAGGACTCAAGTAAGTGTTGGGGGGGCAACTGAAAGGCTTTTTATTTGTATGCATAGAATGCATTAAGATAAAAAAGAAACCTTTTAACTTTAGAACCACTTTATAAGCTGATAGTAAATAATAAGCACTACTTGCAATGGGAGGAAAACATAATATTTAGCATAAATCCATTTATAAAATATTCCAGTAATGTCTTCCCTAGATACATGCTAGGTTTACATAAATTGTTAGTAAAATTATTTTTTATCTAATTAATTAATTAATTTACAATACAGTTTATGCTTTGTTAAAGTGAATGTTATATCTGTTTAATATGTACAAAAAATATCTGTTGATTTTGCCAGCAATCTCGAGAGCTGTTAACGTCATGTGCTCTCTGCCTGTGCACAAGGGAGTGGTTATGTAGAGAAGGGGTAGACATGGTGAGACGTGTAATTCATCAGAAATAAAGTAGTCAAGGCTGGCAACATGTGCTTAGGAATTTAGAGCTGCATTGTCATGTAAAAGAGAAAGATAGCAGCATACTTTATTTATGGCTCCACAACAGTTATTTGTCTGTGCTTGCACTAAATATGTGAATTAAAAAAAAAAAATCTTTAAAATACACTTTAATGTGTGTGCCAAACCTATTGTGCACAGTGAGAATTGTAATGTAACAAAATGGGAATTAATGCACTGCTTTATTTTTTGCTGTTTCAGTTCATGGTGACCAAGAGCCTATTCTGGCTGTCAAAGTTGCCAACATATCAGTTGCACAAGGAAAAAACATCACTTTGTCATTTGCAGCCGCACAATCAGATTGATCTCAGTTTAAAGCTAATTGCTTGTTTTACAAACCATTCCTTTGTAATCATGGATTAGTTAAAGTTCAAATAGCCGGAGATTGTATATTATTAAAATGTAATCCATTTGAAAATTAAATATCATTTGCACTCTCATTAACAATTTAATGAAGGCATTAAACTTGCAATCACCACAGACAAAGCATTTTATAACCCTTATCATGTATTCTAAAATTTGTAAGTTGGAAAGGGATCTTGTAGTGCTATTTAATGGTATGCATCAATGAGGAACACACAAATTATTGCCTGAAATAAAAGGATGAACATTCCCAAGGGATTCTTTACTTGGCCACAAGTCAAATTTTGTACCTGACACAAAGATTTCTCCAAATTGCCTATGAATTAAGAGTAATTTTCCAACAAAGAATCACAGCCAATTGCTACACAGTATGTGTTATAGCATTTCCCCTAATAAAAAAATTAATAGTCTTCAAAGGTAAACATGCCATTGCAATTTTACTTTTTTTAGGTCATACATCTGTACTGGGCCAAGAACATCATCTCGGCCCATTATATATGTATGTCCTAAAAGGAGTAAAATTGAAAGCATCTAAACAAAGTTTAAAAATAACAATGGACAAAAAAAAATCAAAAATAACAATGGACAAGAACATAAATTTGATTTTCCAGTAAGACAAAAGAAGATGAGGAAAATTAACTCAGTGGGGTTGTTTTACCAAAGGAGTTGCAATTAATCTTGTAGAAATGTGAATGCTCACTATGCTTATCCACAGCTATACCAGACACTTTTACTCCCTTCCTGCCCAGGCCAATTTTCAGCTTCAGCGCTGTCACACTTTGAATGACAATTACGCGGTCATGTAACACTGTACCTTAACGAAACTATTATAATTTTTTTCACACAAATAGAGCTTTCTTTTGAATGTTTTTTAATCACCACGGGTTTCTTTTTTGTTGCAAAATAAATGAAAAAACGAATTTGAAAACAACCCTTTTTTTGTTTCTGTTATAAGATTTTGCAAATAAATAATCTTTCTTCATGAATGTAGGCCTAAATGTATACTGCTACTGCTACCCTATCTCAATTCTTGAGGCCTGAAAATGCCAGGGCAGAACCAATATCTGCCAGTTGACCCTTTTTTGGAAATTAGACAGTCCAAGGTATTTAGTAAGAGGCATTGTATGTAATGCACTGCATGGCTTTAAACTATGGCCAGCATGCTTAGAAAGGTAAATAGGGGGGGGGGCTTTGGATAAGCAAAATATCTTATTATAAAAGGGTTGGAAGGAAAATACTAGCCATATTGTCAGTGAATTGGAAGCTGTTGTAGGGAAAGCTGCCAAAGGGAGAGATTCAAGCAGTTAGGAAACTGCACTGCAAGGCTGATAGCTAGCTAACTGGGTAATCAACCACTTTTAAACTGTCCTGCTGCTGGCCACTTTTACACGGATATATTCTATGCAGTATCTTCATTTTTGTAGTAATGCCACAAGTTATGCTCTTAGATGTGAGACTAGCCTTGCTATTTGAAATTGTCCTGCTTCTGGAACATTTCACACTGCTGTGTCATCTGCAGTCTCCTAATTCTGGTGGTAAAACACCTGACTGTTCCCTTTTTTTTTCAGAATAATTCATCCTATTCTCCCTCAACAAAGGTGCCCTGCTACTGACCAGTTTTACACTTATACACTTGATAAATATTGAGCAATGATAGGATAGTTTTATATCAGCAAGACCAAGGACAGCCACAGCAGATTACAGCGAGTTTTTATCTGTCAGCCAAAGCTGTCAATTACCATTAAACTACTTGCCGCTTGGTCACAGTAGATTTACTGTGACCGGACGGCAGCTGCAGGCTCAGCAATGTATATAACATTGCAGGCTTGCCTCCGTATATAGGGCGTGCATGCACACACCCCCTGCTGACCCATTCTGTGGTTGGACACAGTGCAATTTTGTCAGCGGGAATCATTGGCTGAGACCTGCTGATTGGCTGTGTCCAATCACAGCACAGAGTCCTGTGTGTTTACACACACAGGACTCTGTACACAGAGTAGCAATCTGGCTGTTTCTTCTCCCTGCAGCCAGATCACTGGGAAGGGGTTAACATCAAGGGGTTAACTGTGTGTTTTACAAGTGTAATATGTGTATTATCTGCTGCTTTTACTAAGAGATGTGGCTGTTTCTTCTCCCTGCAGCCAGATCTCTTAGTATAAGCAACACATAATACACACATTACACTTGTTAAGCACACAGTTAACCCCTTGATCACCCCTTGATGTTAATTCCTTCCCAACCAGTGTCATTAGTACAGGAGCAGTGTACAGTATTATATCTGATCACTGTATTAGTGTCACCATTGATGTCAGTTAGTGTACCACCCAGTAAGGGTCTGTTAGCAACAGAGTGCCCGCCACACTATCACAGTCCCATTATAAGTCACTGAACACCACCATTACCAGTATAGCATCATAGTTGTGTAAATTCCAGTGTACAATATATACCATAGTTTGTAGACACTATAACTTTCACACAAACCAATTAATATACACTTATGCCGCGTACACGACCGGTTTTGCAGTTGGAATAAACTCCGAAGGTTTCTCCGACGGAACTCCGACGGAATTCCATTCAAGCGGTCTTGCCTACACACGGTCAAACCAAAGTCTGACCAAAGTCCGACCGTCCAAAACGTGGTGATGTACAGCACGTACGACGGGACTAGAAAAAAGGAAGTTCTATAGCCAGTGGCCAATAGCTTCCGTCTCGTACTTGCTTCAGAGCATGTGTTGTTTTTGGTCCGTCGGAACAGCATACAGACGAGCGGTTTTCCCGATAGGAATTGGTTCCGTCGGAAATATTTAGAACATGTTCTATTTCTAGGTCCGTCAGAATTTTCGAAAAAGAAAATCCGATGAGGCACACACACGATCGCAATATATGATGAAAAGCTTCCGTCAAACTTTTTCTGTCGGACATTCCGCTCGTGTGTACGCGGCTTTATTGGGATTTTTTTTTTTAACCAAAGACATGTAGCAGAATTCATTTTGGTCTAAATTTATGAAGAAATTAGATTTTTCTTTTTAATTTATTGAATATGTTTTCTTTTTAATTTATTGAATATGTTTTATAATAGAAAGTAGAAAATATTGTTTTTTTCAGAATTTTTGATCTTTTTTGCTTTATATCATAAAAAATAAAATGCCTACTGGTGATCAAATACCACCAAAAAAAATGTGAAAATGACATGGATAATCCACTATACGCTATGCATAATCAATGTCTCCTGCACTAATGAGCGCACTTTTCAGCTCTTTTGTATAATGCATCTGAGTCCATCCGTGCTTCCCGAATAACACAGACATAGCGTTGTTCTCACATTGAAAGCTCCACAGACAGTCTTGTCTGGATAGCCCGTGCTTTGTTTATTTATAGTACTTTGAATAGCGCTAACAATAGAGCTTGGTGGCTTCACAATCAGCCAATTAAGCCCAGGCATTCCCTCAAACAGGAGGAGTTATACAAATCTCAACCAATGAACAATGACTAGTGTATGGGCGCGTTTGTGCAGGGCAGTGTGCATGATTCCCCTGCACCTTGTACCTCTAAGCTGTGCTCGTCAGTTAGACAAAGAAAGCCACATGTTTGACCTAAGAAATCATTAACGCTGTCCGACAAACGCATGCATACACTCCCATTTTTACCATTGGTGCAAATACTTATTCTGCATTGTTCAGAGAACAACGCATATCCGGATTACACTACCATTCCTGTGGATGGGAGACTATCTGCGGGGACATGCCATAGTCCCTCTATGTGCCGATCAGACACACAAAGTTGAAAAACAGGTGGGAAAATTTTAACCACACAAGCACTACAGATCCAATCCACTCATCATTACAAGTTTCTGAAGCCACAGCCGAGCTACTTCCAAGGTATTTTTATTCTGGAGTCTTGTACCTCCAGACATCAAAAGTACCTTCCAAAGGAATACACCTTGCTGTATCCTCTGACCATATATGCCAACTTCTAAGGGGTCTAATGACCTTAGCCCCATACCCAGATTTCATGTACTATGCAGCTGTCTGACTGGAGTGCCTGGTTCCCCTGCATGGACAGCCCATTGACCATACGATTCAAATAGATTTTTTGGCGTACTCTGAGTACTCTGCTATACCTTTGGAGCAGTTATTGTTTGCACCTTTATCACTATAACCGCCCCCCGGAATTCCGATTATTATACACGGCCTGACCGGGCTGCTAGAAACTGCTCCTCACATTAGGCTAATACAATCGCGCACCATAATTCCAACTATTATACACGGCCTGACCGATCTCACGTTTTACAGCCCTATAAACTTGTTCGTCAGACAACTACAAAGCACAATGAAATCCTCCGCTGCACAAAACAATATTATAGCTTCCTTCTATTTGTACCTAAATGTTACAACAACAATGGGGAGGCCTCCTGTTTACTCTCAGAATGTTGATTGTCTATCCAAAACTGAATTACAGTATAAAACTCCACAAAACAACTAAAATTAAGTTTGTGTCCACATGTTTGTTTCAAAAAAGCCCAAGCCCCTCCCACCAACTTTCTGTATACATCAAACATCCTGCAGAGAACTTCCTGTTGCATACATCACATCCTGCAGAGAACTTTCTGTTCTCTGCTCAACTCTAAAAACCTATCCAACTGGTTTATTTAAATATCAATGGACAGGATGGAGGAGGGGGGGGGGGCGTAGAAGCCTGGCTTCCCTGAAAACATATGGTCTCAAAAAAATATATATCTAACTTCATATTATGTTTAGAAAGACACTACAAAAATTGTTATGGCAACACATACCACCTCTTGACTTTATAGCATTATATAGGAAACTTCAACATCCTCTAAAAGCCTGTCCAGGAAAGGGTGAAATAAACCCCTCCATTTTGTAAATGGGAGGAAATCACTTTCGACCACCGCATCTTCTCAGGGCCCCTGTATCCTCTGGGCAGAGCATACAACAACGCAACCAATGCCAAAAACTGAAACTCCTGCAAAAAGATGACTCAACCTCACTAAATGCTGAAAGCTGGCCCAAAAGCAGAGCAATTCCACTCAGAACCAAAATTCAGCAAAAAAGGAAATGGCAGTTGCAACAATTGAAACTCAGTCCATGGCAAAATGGCCAATGAAATCCAGACCACAACAAAATGGCTGTCAAAAATCGATCCACAACAAAATGGTGGTTGAAATCCAGACTGCAACAAAATGGTTGATGAAAATCGGTCCACGACAAAATGGTGGATGAAATCGATACTATAACAAAATGACGACATTAACAATTGAAATTCAGTCACTGATCCCGCCAAAACCAGTACGAACCGAGATTCCTTCACTAGAAAACCAAGATTTCTCCCCACAAAAACTGACTATACAATTGAAAAACCAAATGAACACTTAACCGTAGACAAACACTTTAGGCTATATCAATTAGGGCCTATAGGAGGACTAAAATATAGGTTATTTAAGTAAACAATATATCCAAAAATGCCAAACTTACATAAAACACAAAATAACATGACTTAAACATACACTCTTGTTTTCAAATACAAAACATACATAGCTCTGAAAGTTGAAGGTCGATAGATACATAGGGCAATCAGCAATACAAACAGCAATGGTTGCATGCTTGGCCTTTACATGGCTAAAAACAAAAGAGCTCCCCCATTCTATTGACTCTATGGTCCTGCATCCCAGACACCACTCACAGGGAATTTTTATAAGTGATGTCTCAGCAATGCATGGCTGCCCTTCCCCTCACAGCCACATGGTTAATTGACTATGTGGCAGCCATTTTCAAATTACTTACCAAACCATTTTAAAACTACTTCAATGTTCTCTAAACCATATGTGGTGAAAGATATTATTACACATGTATGTGGACATGTGTGATGAATCAGTTAAACAATATAAACAACTGATGCAATCTACTTGTTGGTCCCATACATAGATAATAATCACAATTCATACATTTCTATTTATCATATACATCACAAACTTATTACACAACATACAGTTACTTAACCTACAATTAAAATCTTGCCATTATAGTAAAAGAGCAAAAATTTATTCTTTTGCGAAGTAGAACTCACCCAACACAGCGGACAGAGAAAACAAACCCCTTGGCCCCAGGGTAACAAAGGATTTCAAAAACTGAAATAAAATTGGTTTTGTTGTTTTTGTTGTCCCGGACCATGGATTTGCTCTCCCGTCTCCTGATCCGCTGTGTAGGTGGTTCTGCTGGCTCTGTAATATCCTGGCTTGCCATGCTGACGTGGATAATCCACTATACGCTATGTGTAATCAATGTCTCTTGTGCTAATAAGTGCACTTTGCAGCTCTTTTGTATAATGCATCTGAGTCCACCCATGCTTCCCGAGTAACACAGACATAGCCGTTGTTCTCACAATGAAAGCTCCACAGACAGTCTTGTCTAGATAGCCCATGCTTTGTTTATTTATAGTACTTTGAATAGCGATAACAATAGAGCTTGGTGGCTTCACAATCAGCCAATTAAGCCCAGGCATTCCTTCAAACAGGAGGAGTTATACAAATCGCAACCAATGAACAATGACTATGGGAGTGTATGGGTGCGTTTGTGCAGGGCAGTGTGCATAATTGGAAAAAGAACAAAAGAAATACCGCCCTACCTATTAAACCCTAATTATGAACATGGATCAATATAATAGCTGCAGCTCAAAAATGTGAGGTATACACAAATGAGTAATTGTAGCAGAAAAAAAGCTGCGCTTAATGAACCAAATACCAAAAATGAGTAAGTGATAAAATCCGTGAGACACCCAAAGAATACATATCATAAACAACAGTGAAGGTAACAAAATGTAAACATTAACAGTGAATCATCCAAAAATAGTGAATCATCCAAAAACAGAAAAGAGTCAGTGAGTACAAATCCAGTGATTAATCAATGAAGGTGAAAGGAACTTCTTAATCACACAAAAAACACCCTGTGATGTGATCCACCACCGCCTAGAATGCAACCTTACCAGAGGGCAAGCTTGCACAAGCTTGTATGGTAACTCAATGTCTGGTCAGCATTGCAGTCATGGCTCCCCTCCGCAGTATAGAACCAGAGGCATATTGTCACGTACCTAGTGGTGGAGCCCAGAATGCAAGGAGTAGCCTCTCGTGTGCCTCTGGTTCGAGAGCCCCTGATAGAGAAGACAGGGACTCAAGAGCGCAGGGGGCCACAAGTGCTTGGCAAGTGGCAGGTGTAGAGCTGATCCGAACCTCTGGTGCAGCAGAAGGAGGACTGAGAAGAACACTGGATCCACCGATAGGCCAGAGAAGGACTGTAGCTGGCAGGAACTCCGGAACAACAGGCAGCAGGGAGGTGTTCTGTAGTACAACTGGAGCACTGGAACAACTGGTAGATGAACCGGAACTCTTGCAGGAACACTGGAACTGTTGACTGAACAGAGAAGCACTGTAGCTAGCAGGAGCCCAGGAACAAGCAGGCAGCGGGGAGGTGTTCTGTAGTACCACTGGAAGCACTAGCGAAGTCAGACAGGCCGGGTCAAACACAGGCAAGCAGAGCAGGTACCAAACGGAATCAGGAGAGTAGTCAGGGCACGGACCGGATCGGCAACAGACAGGCAGGTAACAACCGTAGGATAAGGCAGGAGAATCGTCAGACAAGCCGAGGTCGGGGACTGGCAGCAAACAGGAGAAGTCAGGAACAAGCCGGGTAACAGGAATCAGGTAAGCAGGTATACTAGATAGCTTAGGGTCACAGGGAACGCTGTAGACCGGACAGCAAGGAGGCATGCTGACAGGCTACTTTAAATAGGCCTAATGGCGCCAAAAGCTGTCACACTGCACATCTGCGCACATCCGCGCACACACGTGCACGCCCGAGTACCGATCATACGTGCCCGTTCGTATCATCGTGTACCCGCATACACCCGCTCGTATTAGCGCGCACCCGCCCGTTCGCGCCACCGCGCCTCCGCACGCGTCCTCTGGCTCTATTGACAGTAGTTCTATTAACCGATCTTCCGCCGACGGCTGAGCTAACAGGACGTCTTCCATGACATTGCCCCCCCCCAAGGGGCAGCCTCTGGATGCCCAACTGTGCCATCTTACTTGGATGAGATCTTTTAAAGGCAAGAATCAACCTCCTCGCATGGATGTTGGACTCCGGCTCCCAGGAGTTTTCCTCAGGCCCGTACCCCTTCCATTTTACCAAAAACTGGACTTGGTTACGTCTCTTCCTACAATCCAGAATGGACTCAACCTCATATTCGGTTTCTCCGTCAATGATCACGGGTTCAGGGGGATTGACCCTCCGGTTGACAAAAGGATCAGGAACTGTAGGTTTGAGTAGGGCAACATGAAAGACCGGGTGAATCCGGAATGATTCTGGTAACTTTAATTCGTAGGCCACATTATTAATTTTTCTTATCACTGGAAAAGGACCCACGAACTTGGGGCCCAATTTTTTGGAAGGACAAGCCAATCTTAGATTCAAAGTGGATAGCCAAACCAAATCTCCAGGTTTAAGATCAAGCTCCCCCCTTCTCTTCTTGTCATACACCTCTTTGTTGTAGTTCTGGGTCCTTGCCATAGTCTCTTGCAGAAGCTTATTATTTGATTCGAAGAAGTTTAGGTTTTCTTGAACAGCTGGTACTGGACACTCCGGGATGTTAGTAGACAAGAACAGAGGATGGAACCCATAATTTGCAAAAAATGGTGTTTGCTTTGTAGCGGAATGAACAGAGTTGTTGTATGCAAATTCAGCAAGGGGAAGAAGCGGAGCCCAATCATCCTGGGAGAATGAGGAAAAGCAGCGCAGATACTGCTCCAACGTCTGATTCGTTATCTCCATCTGGCCATTTGTTTGGGGGTGATAGGCAGAAGAGAACGCAAGATCAATTTTCAGAGATTCACAAAGAGCTCTCCAAAACCTGGAGGTGAATTGTACCCCCCGATCAGACGTAATATTGGCAGGGATGCCATGAAGCCTCACCACCTCCTTAATAAATGTCCTGGCAGTTTCAGCAGCAGTAGGGGTACCCCTCATTGGTAGGAAATGTGCCATCTTGGATAATCTATCCACTATTACAAAGATCGTAGTGTAGCTTTCAGAAGGTGGCAGCTCAACAATAAAATCCATGGAGATCATCCTCCATGGCTTCTCCAGGACAGATAGTGGTTTTAACAGGCCCCAGGCTTTAGACTTGCTGCCTTTATTTTGAATACAGGTAGCACATGCTTCCACATAGTCCTTACAGTCCTTTCTTAATGATGGCCACCAGAACGTGCGCTGAAGAAGTTCAGATGTTTTATGTACTCCAAAATGGCCGGCAAACATATGATCATGGCAAGAACTAAGAACTGCTGTTCGCATCTCCTGAGGTACGAAGATCCTATCCCTAAACCACAGAAGATCATCACTGGCCTTTAGGGCTGAATCAGGTGGAGTGGAGATGTTCCTGGAGACTTGCTTGATCTGTGACAGTAGATCCCCTTGGAGTAACAGAAAGTTCCCTGAGGACAAGATGGTATCTGATGGAGAAGGTGCTTCTGAATCACTGTACATCCGTGACAGAGCGTCGGGCTTGATATTTTTTGACCCGGGACGGTAGGTGATATGGAAAGAAAATCTAGTAAAGAACAGTGCCCATCTGGCCTATCGTGGTTTCAACCTCTTGGCAGTCTTTAAATATTCCAGATTCTTGTGATCTGTATAAACAAGAATCGGGTGGGCTGCTCCCTCTAACAGGTATCGCCATTCCTCCAGCGCAGCTTTGATCGCTTACAATTCTTGGTCACCCACGTCATAGTTCCTTTCTGCTTCCGATAATTTACGGGAAAAAAAAGCAACTGGGTGCAGAAAAGCCCTAGGCCCCTGTCTTTGGGAGAGTACTGCACCGACCGCTATCTCCGAGGCGTCCACCTCCAGGATGTAAGGCAATGTGGAATCAGGATGCTTTAAAACTGAGGCTGAGACAAACAGATCCTTCAGTGTAGTAAAGGCCATCTGAGCTTCCGTAGACCAGTGGAATTTGAGGCCCTGTTGGGTTAATCTTGTAATGGGAGAAATGATGGTGGAGAATCCCTTGATACATTTTCTATAAAAATTTGCAAATCCTACAAAACATTGAATCCTTTTTTGTCAGTAGGAGCGGGCCAGTCCAGAATGGCGGAGACCTTCTGAGGGTCCATTTTGATGCCTTCCACAGAAATAATAAGACCAAGGAACTAAATACTCTCTTGTTCGAAGACACATTTCTCAGGCTTGGCGTAAAGGCCGTGCAGGCGAAGTCGGGTCAAAACATTTTTGACATGTTCACAGTGTTCAGCTAGGGAAGAAGAAAAGATTAGAATGTCATCTAGATAAATAACAACGAACAGGTCAAGGTAGTCTCTGAAAATGTTATTCACAAAATGCTGAAATGTACCAGGAGCATTACAAAGTCCGAAAGGCATGACTAAATATTCGAAGTGCCCAAACCGGGTACGGAAAGCAGTCTTCCATTCGTCTCCCTTGCGATGCGGACAAGGTTGTAGGCACCACGAAGATCCAATTTAGAGAACACTACTGCAGACCCCAGCCTCTGAAAAAGTTCTGGCACTAATGGTAAGGGATAACGGTTCTTGATCGTGATTTTATTGAGTGCCCGATAATCCACACAAGGGCGCAAGGAATGGTCTTTCTTTTCCACAAAAAAGATTCCTGCTCCTGCCGGGGACGTGGAAGATCGGATGAAGCCTTTCTTTAGATTGTCATCAATGTAGGTTTTTAATACTCCTAGTTCTAACTCTGACAAAGGGAATATTCTCCCAAAAGGAATCTCTGCACCTGGAAGGAGCTTAATCGGACAGTCATATGGCCGGTGGGGAGGAAGGGTCTCGGCCCCTTTTTGACTGAAAACGTCCAGAAAGTCATGGTAGACTTCGGGTACAACTTGACGGGTCTCGGCATCAGTTTCCATGCACAGCAGGGGAGAGGGAGCTTGAGTAACTTCTGGTAGACAGTGTTGGTGGCAATAAGAGGAAGGAAACTCGATCTTCCCTGAGGCCCAGTCAACTTGCGGGTTATGGGCCTTGAGCCATGGCATGCCTAATATGATGGGGAATAGAGGAGATTCAATGACATCCAGACAAAGTAGCTCCTGATGAGTGCCAGCAATGGTGGTGAGCATGGGTACTGTTTCCTGGGTTACTGGTCCTGATCTGAGGGTAGAACCATCGGCCAGATATACTGAAAGTCCTTTCGCCCTGGGCCGGATGGCAATGCGATGTCTGGAAGCGAAGGAAAAGTCTATAAAGCCACTGCAGGCCCCGGAATCAATGATATCGCTGGTTGGTATATTCCCTCCTGGGAGCTGTAAAAGAAGCGGAACAGCCAGGTGAGACACATTATTCAGTGCAGCTGGGGTAAGAGCAGGAGAGACAGAGAGGCACTTACGAAGCTTGGCCGGGCATGTTCGTACAAAGTGTCCGGGTTCCCCGCAGTATAGGCACAGGTTACCAGCCCAACGGCGTTGACGCTCTTCAGGAGTGAGG
Organism: Aquarana catesbeiana; assembly: GCF_042186555.1. NCBI lineage: Eukaryota > Metazoa > Chordata > Amphibia > Anura > Ranidae > Aquarana > Aquarana catesbeiana. The sequence goes on from NC_133324.1 coordinate 636,630,042, forward strand.
GATGGCCGTAAGAGTCCCAGCTGCATTGGTTCCGGTGTATCTGGGGTCATGGTAGTAGAAGCTGGCGGAGCGGAGTGGGAAGAACTAGGCACCCGGGGCAGCATCCAGACAGGACGAGCAGGACCAGAAGATCTCTCCGTACGTCGTTCTCTCAGGCGTCTGTCTATTTGGATGGCAAGGTCTATGAGATCCTCTAAAGTCTCAGGAATACCCACTCGGGCTAGTTCATCCTTCAAGGATTCTGAAAGGCCCATACGGAACTGATACCGTAGGGCGGCATTGTTCCAATTTGTGTCAGAACTCCAGCGTCTGAATTCCGACACATAGTCCTCAACAGGTCTGCGGCCCTGCTGTAGGGTGTGCAAGGCTGCCTCTGCCGTGGCGGTCAGCTGTGGGTCTTCATATAATGATGACATGGCCTGAAAGAAGGTATCCAGGGTATCAAGTGAGGTATCTTTCTTTTTTAATAAGCGATGGGCCCAGGACTGGGGCTCACCGGTCAGCAGCGAGATCACGAACCCCACCTTGGTGGCCTCCAGGGAGAAAGTCCTTGTTTGCAGGACAAAAAAGAGTTCACACGAGTTGTGGAAGGACCTGAATTTGCTCCGGTTACCCGAAAATCTTTCAGGTGTGGGGACCCTGGGTTCAGGCGGCAACATAACCACTGATGGTGAAGCAGAAGTCCCGGATACTGGGGGTGTGGAAGCTGCTAGAGCCTGGACTCGGCCTTCCAGCTGGGTGTAGCCTTCTTGTAAGCTCTTTACTGCCTGGGTAAGTCCAGCAAGATGGCGGCAGAGTTCATCCATGGGAGAGGCTCCCTGCGTGGGCACAGACATGGCTGTCCGGTACTGTCACGTACCTAGTGGTGGAGCCCAGAATGCAAGGAGTAGCCTCTCGTGTGCCTCTGGTTCGAGAGCCCCTGATAGAGAAGACAGGGACTCAAGAGCGCAGGGGGCCACAAGTGCTTGGCAAGTGGCAGGTGTAGAGCTGATCCGAACCTCTGGTGCAGCAGAAGGAGGACTGAGAAGAACACTGGATCCACCGATAGGCCAGAGAAGGACTGTAGCTGGCAGGAACTCCAGAACAACAGGCAGCAGGGAGGTGTTCTGTAGTACAACTGGAGCACTGGAACAACTGGTAGATGAACCGGAACTCTGGTAGGAACACTGGAACTGTTGACTGAACAGAGAAGCACTGTAGCTAGCAGGAGCCCAGGAACAAACAGGCAGCGGGGAGGTGTTCTGTAGTACCACTGGAAGCACTAGCGAAGTCAGACAGGCCGGGTCAAACACAGGCAAGCAGAGCAGGTACCAAACGGAATCAGGAGAGTAGTCAGGGCACGGACCGGATCGGCAACAGACAGACAGGTAACAACCGTAGGATGAGGCAGGAGAATCGTCAGACAAGCCGAGGTCGGGGACTGGCAGCAAACAGGAGAAGTCAGGAACAAGCCGGGTAACAGGAATCAGGTAAGCAGGTATACTAGATAGCTTAGGGTCACAGGGAACGCTGTAGACCGGACAGCAAGGAGGCATGCTGACAGGCTACTTTAAATAGGCCTAATGGCGCCAAAAGCTGTGACACTGCACGTCTGCGCACATCCGCGCACACACGTGCACGCCCGAGTACCGATCGTACGTGCCCGTTCATATCATCGTGTACCCGCGTACACCCGCCCGTATTAGCGCGCACCCGCAAGCGTCCGTTCACGCCAACGTGCCTCTGCATGCGTCCTCTGGCTCTATTGACAGTAGTTCTATTAACCGATCTTCCGCCGACGGCTGAGCTAACAGGACGTCTTCCATGACACATATAGAACCAGAGGCAAACAGGATAGCTCAATCCAGTGGGCATACGGAGCAATCAGCAGGTGGGACCCAGGGAGATGAAAAAGAGGCTCTCCATGGTGTAAATCAGTATAGCCAAATTTATTTAAAAATAGAAATTGCACTTACATCGGAATGCAGGTAAAAGCATCAAGGATAAAAACAATAGCCGGACGGCTTGCAGTGTGCATAATTCCCCTCCCCTTGTACCTCTAAGCTGTGCTCTTCAGTTAGACAAGAAAAGCCACATGTTTGGACTAAGAAATAATGAACGCTGTCCAACAAACGCACGCATACACTCCCGTTTTTACCATTGGCGCGAATCCTTATTCTGCATTGTTCAGAGAACAACGCATACCTGGATTATAATACCATTCCTGTGGATGGGAGACTATCTGCAGGGACATGTCATAGTCCCTCTATGTGCTGATCAGACACACAGAGAGACATGAGCGCGTCCCTCCATAAAAGGCAGATATCAAACCGATAATGTCCTCGCATAGTGAACACATCCCCCCAGAGGAACGTCTGCTCTTTGCACAGGGGCCCTTCCCATATTCCCACTCTGCAAACACTTCTCCACATCCTCAGGACCAACAAGTCTCAACCGATGATAGTCTGCCCCGGCTCACTCTTTAGAGCCGGCTACAGCAGAACTAACACTGGAAGACACTGTGACAATACACATTGAATACATCTTAATAAAAATTTCCACAACAATAGCAAAAAAAACACAAGGGTCATGAAGGGGGTAAAACCTTCTAGAAGTCATGTGGTAATGAAAAAGTATGTGTTACCACTAGGGATGAGCCGAACACCCCCCGGTTCGGTTCGCACCAGAACCCGCGAACGGACCGAAAGTTCGCACGAACGTTAGAACCCCATTGACGTCTATGGGACTCGAACGTTCGAAATCAAAAGTGCTCATTTTAAAGGCTAATTTGCATGGTATTGTCCTAAAAAGGGTTTGGGGACCCGGGTCCTACCCCAGGGGACATGTATCAATGCAAAAAAAACTTTTAAAAACGGCCGTTTTTTCGGGAGCAGTGATTTTAATGATGCTTAAAGTAAAAAAAAAAAAGTGAAATATTCCTTTAAATATCGTACCTGGGGGGTGTCTATAGTATGCCTGTAAAGTGACGCGTGTTTCCCATGTTTAGAACAGTCCCTGCACCAAATGTCATTTTTAAAGGAAAAAATCTCATTTAAAACTGCTTGCGGGTTTAATGTCATGTCGGGTCATGGCAATATGGATGAAAATCAGTGAGACAAACGGCATGGGTACCCCCCAGTCCATTACCAGTCCCTTTGGGTCTTGTATGGATATTAAGGGGAACCCCGCACCCAAATTAAAATAAGGAAAGGTGTGGGGCCACCAGGCCCTATATACTCTGAACAGCAGTATACAGGCGGTGCAAACAAGACAGGGACTGTAGGTTTGTTGTTAAGTAGAATCTGTTTGTAATTTTGAACATTTTTAACGTGTTTAGCTCCAGCCAAAAAATCTTTTCTAAGCTTTTTGGAAAACATAGGGAAGGGTTATCACCCCTGTGACATTTGTTTTGCTGTCTTTCCTCCTCTTCAGAAGATTTCACCTCACTTTTTTGTCCCAATGAAAAATGTTTTTTGAAAATTTGGGTTTTTTTGTGGAACAAGGATTGGAAAGCATCAGTGGAAAGGAGAACTTGTTTTCCCATATTAACTCTTACAGGAGAGAATTTCCCTTCCTAGGGGTAGATTTCATCTCACTTCCTGTTGTCTCCTTCCGTTTGCAAGTAGGAGTCGTTTGTAAGTTAGATGTTTGAAAGTAGGGTCCTGCCCTATATACTCAGCAGAAATTTGGGCCTTAGGTGTTGCTGTGGCCACAACACTGTAAGCCCTCACAGGGCCCTGCTGTGAAATATTAGATCAAGAATTGTAATTACATGCCCCTGTTGAACAGCAGCTGAAAAATTAGGCCTTAGGCACTGGTGCTGGTGCCACAACACTGCAACCCCTCACAGACACTCTAGTTGGAACGCAGGAACGAGCCCTGCTGCAAAGTATTGCATCAAAAATTGTAATTACACGCCCCTGTTAGACAGGGGCAGAAAAATTGGGCCCTAGGCACTGGTGCTGGTGCCACAACACTGCAACCCCTCACAGACACTCTAGTTGGAATGCAGGAACGAGCCCTGCTGCAAAGTATTACATCAAAAATTGTAATTACACGCCCCTGTTAAACAGGGGCTGAAAAATTGTGCCTTAGGCACTGGTGGTGGCGCCCAGAACCAAAAATGTTCTTACAAGCTATCAGCGTGATGATTGAGGAGGAAGAGGATAATTACTCAGGGATAGTCACTCAGCATCAGCATAGGCAGTCTTTGAAGGGATCTGAGATTTCAAAAAAAATTATTCGGTTACATCAGCATCAGGTGCTTGGTAGCTGGTGGTGATCCAAGACTCATTCATTTTTATGAAGGTCAGCCGATCGACCGAGTCGGTGGACAGACGCACCCTGTGATCGGTTACCACGCCTCCAGCAGCACTGAATGTGCGTTCCGAAAGAACGCTGGATGCAGGACAGGCCAGTAGCTCAATTGCATACTGTGCAAGCTCTGGCCAGTGATCCATCCTCAAGACCCAGTAACCCAGAGGATTTTCGGTGGGAAAGGTGTCCAAGTCTGATCTTGCCCCTAGGTATTCCTGCACCATGTAAAACAGACGCTGGCGATGGTTGCTGGAACCGATCATACCTTGGGGCTGCGGACCAAAAAATTGTCTGAACGCATCGGTCAGACGGCCACCTTCTCCACCGCTCCTTCTTTGACTGACCGAAGCCTCAGCAACACGTTGTCCAGAAACAGGAGTTTGTAACCTCCCAGTCTCTGGGAACGCGTTGCACAGACCTTTCTGCAAGGCCTCCCGAAGATGTTTCATCCTCTGCTCCCTCTGCGATGGCAAGATAAGGTCCGCAACCTTACCCTTGTAACGTGGATCAAGGAGGGTTGCCAGCCAGTATTGGTCCTTCTCCTTGATACCACGAATACGAGGATCCTTACGCAGGCTTTGCAGGATCAGGGAGGCCATGCAGCGTAGGTTTGCTGAGGCATTCGGTCCGGAGTCCTCTGGGTCACTAAGAACGACATGGTCCGCAGCCACCTCCTCCCAGCCACGTACAAGTCCATGTGTTTCTTGGGACTGATCCCTTAAAGACTGCTGCTGATGCTGAGTGCCAGGCTCCACCTCCATACTGACACAATCTTCCTCCTCCTCCTCTTCCTCCTCGTCCTCTTCCTGTGTGATCGGCGGGCACGCAGGAACACTGTCTGGATAAAGGGGGCCTTGAGAGCTAAGGAAGTCCTCCTCTTCCTGCCTCTGTTCTGCCTCAAGTGCCCTGTCCATTATTCCACGCAGCGTGTGCTCCAACAGGTGGACAAGGGGGACAGTGTCACTGATGCATGCACTGTCACTGCTCACCATCCTCGTGGCCTCCTCGAATGGTGACAGGACAGTGCATGCATCCCTGATCATGGCCCACTGGCGTGGGGAAAAAAAACCAAGCTCCCCTGACCCTGTCCTGGTGCCATAGTCGCACAGGTACTCATTGATGGCCCTCTGCTGCGTGTGCAGCCGCTGCAGCATGGCCAACGTTGAGTTCCACCTGGTGGGCATGTCACAGATTAGGCGGTTCTTGGGCAGGTTAAACTCCTTTTGGAGGTCCGTCAGCCGAGCACTGGCATTATATGACCGGCGGAAATGCACACAGACTTTCCTGGCCTGCCTCAGGACATCCTGTAAGCCCGGGTACCTGCCCAAGAACCGCTGCACCACCAAGTTAAGGACGTGAGCCAAACAGGGCACATGGGTCATTTGTCCCTGTCGGAGGGCAGAGAGGAGGTTGGTGCCATTGTCGCAAACCACCATTCCTGCCTTAAGTTGGCGTGGCGTCAACCACCTCTGAACCTGCCCCTGCAGAGCTGACAGAACCTCTGCCCCAGTGTGGCTCCTGTCCCCCAAGCACACCAGCTCAAGCACCGCATGGCATCTTTTGGCCTGCGTACTTGCGTAGCCCCTTGAACGCCTACGGAGCACCGCTGGTTCCGAGGAAGAGGCCATGGAGGAAGAAGAAGAGGAGGGGGTGGAGGAGAGAGGTGTGTCACAATCAGCATTTTGGAGGCGTGGTGGCGGAACAACCTCCAACACTACTGCACCTTGTCCTGCATCCTTCCCAGCTGCCAGCAGAGTCACCCAATGCGCCGTGAAACTTAGGTAACGTCCCTGTCCATGCCTGCTGGACCATGAGTCAGCGGTAATATGCACCTTACCGCTGACCGCCCTGTCCAGCGAGGCATGGACATTGCCTTCCACATGCCGGTAGAGAGCCGGAATCGCCTTCCGTGAGAAAAAGTGGCGTTTGGGTACCTGCCACTGAGGAACCGCACATTCCACAAACTCACGGAAGGGGGCAGAGTCTACCAACTGAAAAGGCAGCAGTTGAAGTGCTAGCAATTTTGCCAAGCTAGCATTCAACCGCTGGGCATGTGGATGGCTGGGAGCAAACTTCTTTCGGCGGTGCAGCAGCTGGGGCAGGGAAATTTGCCTGGTACAATCTGACGTCGGTGTACCAAAAGCAGATTGCCCACAAGTACTTGGCTGTGACACACCTAATTCTACACCTTCATTCCTCTCACTGTAGGTCTCAGAGAGGACTGAAGGTCTAGTGGGGTTGGAAATCTCAGCTGATGAGGAGCAAGGAGAGATCCTCTTTGTTCTTTGGTGTGGGTCTTTTAGATACGCTTGCCAACGAACTGCATGGCAGGTCAACATATGTCTGGTCAAGCATGTGGTACCCAAGCGGGAGATATTTTGGCCACGCGAGATACGCTTGAGACATATGTTGCAAATAGCAGCGGTGCGATCTGATGCACTCGTCTCAAAAAAGGCCCACACCAAAGAACTTTTTGAATAACGCGCAGAGACTGCAGCGCCCTGCACATGTGGAGCTTTGGGGTGTGATGCAGTCAATGTGCTGCCCTTAGGCTGGCCCCTGGAGGGCATCCTGCCTCGTTGGTGATGTGCTGCCGCCTCCTCCTCCTCCTCCTCCTCCTCCTCCTCCTCCTCCTCCTCCTCCTCCTCTCTCCTATCAGGCACCCACGTTGAGTCAGTGACCTCATCATCCCCTCCCTCCTCATCACTGGAGCAAACCTGGCAGTATGCTGCAGCAGGGGGAGCATGACTGCCAGATTGCTGTCCTTCTTGGGCACCCCCTCTGTCCGCGCTCATGTTACTGCCTTCATCGAGCTCAGTATCGTCATCAGAGCCTTCCAAACGCTGGGCATCCTCCTGGAGCATGTACCCAACACTGTGGTCAAACAGTTCGAGGGAATCCTCATGAGGACATGGTGGAGCTAGGGAAGGAGTCACTGATGACATTGAGCTGAGGGAAGAGGCCGCTGCTTTGCCAGACAAAGCACCCTGGGCATGGGTGAGAGAGGATGAGGAGGATGAGGACGGCTTGGTCATCCACTCGACCAAGTCTTCCGCATGTTGCGGCTCAACATGGCCAGCTGCCGAAAAAAAGGCCAAGCGTGTCCCATGGCCACGTGCTGATGAGGATGCACCGTCTCCACGACCAGCACTAGACACAGAGCCTGCTTGCCCTCTCTTATTGGCTTGTGACTGTCTGCCTCTCCTTCTTGGCCTTCCAGACATACTAATGGCCTGTAGCTGCACTAAGCTGGGATAGAACACCTGTAATTTTCTTCAAGTAGCTTTATATACTGTAACCAGACAAGCCTGCCTGTCAGTAGGAAGATAACAGGAACGGATCTAGCTGAACACTGTGAGCAGGACGCACTGTACTAAATGTAAATAGTCTAGCTGCCTGACCGTGGTACTAATAGGATCAAATAGAACACCTGTAATTTTCTTCAGGTAGCTTTATATACTGTAACCAGACAAGCCTGCCTGTCAGTAGGAAGATAACAGGAACGGATCTAGCTGTACACTGTGAGCAGGACGCACTGTACTAAATGTAAATAGTCTAGCTGCCTGACCGTGGTACTAATAGGATCAAATAGAACACCTGTAATTTTCTTCAGGTAGCTTTATATACTGTAACCAGACAAGCCTGCCTGTCAGTAGGAAGATAACAGGAACGGATCTAGCTGAACACTGTGAGCAGGACACACTGTACTAAATGTAAATAGTCTAGCTGCCTGACCGTGGTACTAATAGGATCAAATAGAACACCTGTAATTTTCTTCAGGTAGCTTTATATACTGTAACCAGACAAGCCTGCCGGTCAGTAGGAATTTAACAGGAACGGATCTAGCTGAACACTGTGAGCAGGACACACTGTACTAAATGTAAATAGTCTAGCTGCCTGACCGTGGTACTAATAGGATCAAATAGAACACCTGTAATTTTCTTCAGGTAGCTTTATATACTGTAACCAGACAAGCCTGCCTGTCAGTAGGAAGATAACAGGAACGGATCTAGCTGAACACTGTGAGCAGGACACACTGTACTAAATGTAAATAGTCTAGCTGCCTGACCGTGGTACTAATAGGATCAAATAGAACACCTGTAATTTTCTTCAGGTAGCTTTATATACTGTAACCAGACAAGCCTGCCGGTCAGTAGGAATTTAACAGGAACGGATCTAGCTGAACACTGTGAGCAGGACACACTGTACTAAATGTAAATAGTCTAGCTGCCTGACCGTGGTACTAATAGGATCAAATAGAACACCTGTAATTTTCTTCAGGTAGCTTTATATACTGTAACCAGACAAGCCTGCCGGTCAGTAGGAATTTAACAGGAACGGATCTAGCTGAACACTGTGAGCAGGACGCACTGCACTAAATGTAAATAGCAGGAACGGATCTAGCTGAACACTGTGAGCAGGACGCACTGCACTAAATGTAAATAGTCTAGAAGATAACAGGAACGGATCTAGCTGAACACTGTGAGCAGGACGCACTGCATTAAATGTAAATAGTCTAGATAGAAGATAACAGGAACGGATCTAGCTAAACTGAATACAGTGTATATATATATATGCAACACCTGGGATGCATATATATACACAATACACTGTAAGTGCAGCTAACTGACTGACTGTTCTGCCTAATCTATCTAACTCAAATCAAATGACACTGTCTCTCTCTCTCTCTATCTCTCAGCACACCGGAACACACACTACACAGGGCCGCCGTGCAGGCGGCCTTATATAGTGTGGGGTGTGTACTAAATGCCCTGAGCCGTAATTGGCCAAAGCCACCCTGGCTTTGGCCAATTACAGCTCTCTCTACTGACAGCGCTGTGATTGGCCAAGCATGCGGGTCATAGTGCATGCTTGGCCAATCATCAGCCAGCAATGCACTGCGATGCCGCAGTGAATTATGGGCCGTGACGCGCCACACGAATTTAGCGCGAACGGCCCATAACGTTCGCAATTCGGCGAACGATCGAACAGCCGATGTTCGAGTCGAACATGGGTTCGACTCGAACACGAAGCTCATCCCTAGTTACCACTAAAGTTGACCATACGTGTCTCAATTTTTTTTTGTTCAGCCAGTGGTCTGATCCAAAAAAACTGAACCGATTCCCTCATCCACACACCCAAGTGCTGCAGCCACTGATCGAGCCATGAGATTGACTTTTTGTGAGTGGCAGTGGCCGCAAATGGATCACAATTTATCAGGTCACTGCTGAACTGGCCAAATTTCGATCCATCTTTGGCCACATTTAGGGCTAGTTTACACTTGCTTCAAAACAAGGCTTCAGGCACGCTTCGCTAAAGCTCTCTTAACACCAGTCAAAGCTCCTGTCACCAAATAAAATGGTTAGCTTACAGTCCTGTTTACACCTTGTGTTTGCTTTGCTTTGCTTTGCTTTGGCTTCTCTTCAAAAATTATACCCTATGTAGCTTTAGTGGTGCTTCACAGCTTCTTCAAAGCCTCCATAGAGCTTTATGACAAAGCTCATTTGAAGCTTGCTTGAAGCACCTGCAACTTTTGAGAGGCTTTAATTCAGCTTTAGCTTTGCTTTGTTTTGGAGAAATTGCAGGTGTTAGATATCAACACACACACACAGGGCATCTGCCAAGTTTCAAGAAAGCTTCAAAAGAGCACCACCAAAGCTTCATCAAAGCACCACGGAAGCTTCATCAAAGCACCACCGAAGCCTCATCGAAGCACCACCAAAGCATCATAAACACATCATAAAAGCTTGTTGATGCAGTAGGAGCTTTAATGTGCATTGAAGCCGAAGCAAGTGTAAATGAGCCCTTAGGCTCCTTGCACACTATAAGCTAAAAAATGCCAGAAAAAACGCTGGATGAAAAACACGCAGGATAGCTTTTTTGTGCCAGCTTTTAGCAGCAGTTAGCAGCAGTTAGGAGCATTCAGCTTTTTTCTGCTGGCAGATAGCTCCCAAAAATGCAAAAAATGAGTTTTTCTCTGCTCCTAGAAGCTGAAGCTTTGTAAAAATGCTTCTAGACTAAAATAGTGTGCATAAACACATAGGATAACAATATTTGCTTCTAGAAGCAGAAAAAAATGCTCAAAAGCTGCTGCCAGGAAAAAAAAAATGTATGCTAGTGTGCATGGAACCTCAAGCTACTTGAAAAAATACTTTGCTTAAACCGAAATCAATCAGATCAGGGTGCTACTTCTGTATGTAAGCCAAATTAACTGATCAGATCCATAGTCAAATATACACTGTCAATGCACACTGTCACTGAGACTGTTCATGTAAATCATACTGTTCTGTAACATCTGATTAATGTGTGAACAGAGCTTACAATAATTGTATCCACATTGTGGCACCATCCCAAAAAATTACATATACAAAAAGGGGGAATAGAATGTGGGCTATCAGGTACAAGGTATAGATATACCACTCATAAAGGGACTTTACATGTTTTTCCATGGTTCCCATTGGTAGGTACATGTAAAGTCCCTTTATGGGTGGTATATCTATACCTTGTAAAGGTTTGATAGCCCACTTTCCTCTCCCTCTTTTGGATACATACTGTTCATGTACAGCTTTAATGCACCCCAACCATGTTTTTTAAAGGATTTGTGTATTTGCAATGTTGCCTTTAACCACTTGCTTACTGGGCACCTAAACCCTAAACCCCCCTCCTGCCCAGACCAATTTTCAGCTTTCAGTGCTCTCACACTTTGAATGATAATTACTCAGTCATGCAACACTGTACCCAAATGATTTGTCCATTTTTTCATACAAATAGAGCATTCTTTTGGTGGTATTTGATCACCTCTGGGTTTTTTATTTTTTGCGCTATAAATGAAAAAAGACCGACAATTTTGAAAAAAAACACAGTTTTCTTAGTTTCTGTGATAACATTTTGCAAATTAGTAATTTTTCTTCATAAATTTTGGCCACAATTTATACTGCTACATATCTTTGGTAAAAATAACCCAAATTAGTGGCTATTATTTGGTCTGTGTGAAAGTTATAAAGTCTACAAGCTATGATGCAAATCATAAACAATTAATCATATCTGATGTACTGGTGGCCTATCTCATTTCTTGAGACCCTAACAAGCCAGGAAAGTACAAATGCCCCCCAAATGACCAATTTTTGGAAAGTAGACATTCCAAGGTATTTAGTAAGAGGCATGGTGAGTTTTTTGAAGTTGTCATTTTTTTCCCACAATTCTTTGCAAAATTAAGTTTTCCAGAAAATTGTCATTGTAATAGGTTATTTCTCTCACATGGCATGTGAATACCACAAACGACACCCCAAAATACATTCTGTTACTCCTCCTGAGTATAACGATGTATGATGTGTGAGACTTTTACACAGCCTGGCCACAAAGAGAGGCCCAACATTGAAGTAGAACCTTCAGGCGTTCTAGGAGCATAAATTGCACATCTCATTTCTCAACCACCTATTTAACTTTTGTGGGCCCTGGAGCACCAGGACAATGGAAACACCCACAAAATGAACCCATTTTGGAAAGCTAATACCCCAACATATAATCTATGAGGCATAATGAGTCTTTTGAACGGTTAATTTTTTTCCAGAAGTTTTGGAAAATGTGGGGGAAAAATGAAAACACATTTTTTTTACGCAAAGTTGTCGGTTTATAAGATATTTCCAACACATAGCATTTACATAGCAAAAATGACACCCCAAAATACATTCTGCTACTCCTTCTGAGTATGGCGATACCAAATGTGTGAGACTTTTACACAGCCTGGCCACATACAGAGGCCCAACATGCAAGGAACACCGTTAGGTGTTCCAGGAACACATAGCATGCACATACCAAGAATTACACCCCAAAATACATTATGCTGAGCAAAGGGTAAACAAAAGATTACCTGCGGTTTTCCGGGGCGTGACCGGATGTGGGAGTGAGAGGGAGTGCGAGATCTCCTCTCCCTCCGATCTGACCAGCTAAGCTACGGGCTGAGGAGACTGCCGGTGTATGCAGCAGTGTAAGCGGCAGTGTCAGCAGCGGATTCCGGCTAAACTATAGCGCGCTGCCGATGCAGACGTGGTGGATGGAGCTGAGGCGGGGTGTGAGAGACCCCTCCAGCGTGACAGCGGCCAAATGAGGAGACGCTTCGGTAGCGGCCACAGCAGCTCCAGCAGCGACGGTGTTAGTGAGTGTGGTGGTGGAGAGCCAGGAAGACGGAGCCATAGGGGCAGCGTGAGAGGTCCCCCCCGAGTTGCCAGTAGCAATCAAATCTGGCTGAATACAGTAACAGCAGCAGGGCAGTGTGCGAAGTAAGCCAAGAGAATTAACAACGCAACGCCGTGAAACTGGAGATTTGCCCTGAAGACCTCAGATCCCAGACATAGGTGAAAACTTTCCTATTTTTTTTTTCATACACTATGTTTGTGGCTGATGACTTTTTTCCTTGGTTCCTGGTTAAAGAGTTGGCTTTTGAGTTGGCCCTTGATTGATTGACTGGCTCTTGAAGAAACCTAATTGAGTTTGCAAGGTGAAATAGAACTTTGTTGCCTTATTATTTATTGATTCTATTTATTCGATTGAAGCAGCACCTGAAACAGAGGAAAATAGCAACCCCAATCCAGAGTGGGAGACGGACGGGGAGCTGGTATATGAGCTAGTGTATGAGGTTCCTTTCTTTATTATAATATTAATAGAGCCAGTGGAACTGCGGATGTAAGCTGCTTACTATAACATTTGCTGTTGAAACGGCGTTGCTCAACGGTGTTGCTCAAGTATCTGTTCACTGCCCCAAGAGTTATTGAGCCGACGCTGCGCTGGCAGAGGTGTACAGAGTGCTATTTTTTGTGATACCGCTCTTTTTTTTTTTTTTTTTTTTTTTTTTTTGCAAAACCAGTAGTCTGGGACTGTAACAACTTCATATCTCAAAACTGCTAAAGGAAAAGCGTTTTTTTCTCCTTTTTTTTTTTTCCCCTCCTCCTCCCACCCCCCTTTTTTTTTTTTTTCCCCTCCCCCATGGCATAATAGTATGGCTGGGAAGCGTGCAACAGAGGAGAAGTTAAACCAGCATCAGTTACAAAATCAGCCGCACCAAGCAGGGGGCCAGGTTACACGCTCCGCAAGAAATCAGATAAACCAAGCGAAAGTCGCAGCAGTAGCTGCAGCAGCGGCTGCAACAAAGTTAGAGCGTTTTACTAGGACATCCCTATCACCAGTAAAATCCCAACAATTAACTCTAACGAGTTCCCTGGCGAGGAGGAAAAGTCAAAGCCAAAGTAGCGGGCCAATATCGGCCGCAACAAGTCCACTCGCAGTACCACCCACAAAAGGCCACGGGGCGGGAGAACTTGACTCTTCAAGCGGTGACACAGAACTTAAAAGGCTTTCAAATACAACTGAGGCCGGTATGGAGAGAGGCCATGGTGGAGGAGCGGAAGAGCCATCAATGAGGGATCTCCTGTATGCGATTACTGCATGTAAGGAATCAATTTCTGGTCTGGATGTTCAGTTAAAAAGCATAAGAGAAGAACTGATAGCGATGGGTGGTAGACTGAAAGAAATGGAGGGAAGAACAACAGCCCTAGAGGAGAGATTAAGTACCGTGGAAGACATACTATCTCCGCTTAAACAAGATATGACTGACATGAAGAAACGCATAGAAAATCAATCCGCTAAAATAGACGAACTAGAAAACAGAAACCGAAGAAACAACATAAGAGTAATAGGCATGCCTGAACGGAGCGAGGGCCCTGACCCTATTGAATTTCTGGAGGGATGGATCAAGGAGACATTCGGGGCTTCATCTTTTTCTCTTTTCTTTGGCATTGAACGCGCACATCGAATCCCTTTCAAACCTCGACAGGGCAAGGAGTACCCAAGACCTATAATTATGAAAATGTTTAATTTTAGAGACAAAGTATCTTTGCTGCGGAAAGCGAGAGAAATGAGAGAAATCTTTTACAGGGGGGTGCGAATTTCACTATATCAAGACTTCTCCCCGGACCTGCAAAAGCTTAGGGCGGCATACATGCCGATTAAACGTGTTCTACAGCAAAAAAAGATGGACTATGCATTACTGTACCCTGCCCGTATGAGAATAACCACAAGGAATGGGACATTTCTCTTTGATTCTCCTCGAAACGTGGAAGAATGGCTGGAGAATACAGAGAGTACAACACGGAATGAAGGAGAAGAGAGACTAGAGACTAAATAGATAGGGGTTGTTTGCTCTCTTGGGTCTCCTGTTTTTTTTTTTTTTTTTTTTACGTTGTCCCTTTGAGGTACTAGGGAGGGGGGAGAGAAGAGGGGAGGGTAAAACAACAAGTAACACATTAAAGAAATAAGTAAATAATAAATAATAAGTAGAAATGAGAAAGTGATATAGGGACAGAATATAAAGTAGTAAACGTTAGAATACACTTACTAAATTCACTAGGTTGACACGACAGATTATTTCTCATACAAACACAAAAAATTAAAACACATGAACAGCACCAATAAGGTTGAAGGAATAGGACTATAAATTAGTAAAAGTTGGATATTCACTTTTTAGAATACACTGAGCTGCCACGATAAACTGTTTTATTTATAAGTATAAAAAATTAGAACACATGAATAGCACCAATTTGGTCAGGGAGGGGGGGAGGGGGTGGGATAGGGACCCCTGGGGTAAGGGGGTATTGTAATGTATGGCACCGGCAAGGTATGCCAGTGCAGTTTGGGGAATGAGAGTAAGTGGGAGGTCAGGAACATAGCCCCTAGGGTAGGCCCAGTTGGGCAGGGAGGGAAGGTGGGTGGCGGGTGGGAGAGGGGGTGGGGGAGACAGGAGGGTAGGGGATGGGAGGGGGGGCGGAGTGGGGAGGGGGGTGGGGGAGGTTGGGGAGGGGCGGATGGGAAAGGCACAACTCAATTAAACAATGAAAAACATCACAAATATAAACTCATACACAAATACCTCTCACGTTATATCACGGATGGTAATGGGATTAGGAGGAAGGTTGACGGTTATGCACCACTCACTGAGGGGACCCAAGGGGTAGGTAAAACTCTGAGGGACAACTGCACTTTCATTCCTTGCTCATGTTCTTGTTTTTTGCTTTATAATTATTTGAAATGGTATGATCTCCTATACGGGTAAGGAAAAAGGGAAAAGAAAGGGTTTACTCTTAATGTCATGGAATGTGAGAGGGTTGAGGGATAGAGACAAGAGAAGGGCAATGTTTAGATATTTTGATAAAATGAAACCTCAGATAATCTGTCTACAAGAAACACATTTGTGTCCCGACTCTGTCCACCTATTGCGCTCAAGGAGATACCCGACTCTGTTCCACTCCATGTACACTTCTCACTCAAGAGGAGTTAGTATAGGGGTCTCCTCGGATGTCTCCTTTGAATGCATAGAACAGAGGGTGGACAAGGAAGGAAAATTTGTTTTTTTGCTATGTAAAATTAACGGACTAATGTGTATTATAGCATCAATATACATACCCCCACCATTCTCATCAGTTCCTCTTGGATGTCTATCACAATTTATAGCCTCACACCCGGATGTCCCGGTGCTAGCACTAGGTGACTACAATAACATTTTAGATAATTCCCAGGATAGAATGTCTCTGACACCTAGAATTACGAGACAGACAACTGGCAGGACTGCTTTTGCAGCCCTACTTACGGAAATAGGACTCCGGGATGTATGGAGAGAGAGGCACGAAGAGGATAGATGCTATTCATGTTACTCTGCAACACATGATAGCCTCTCCCGTATTGACCTGGGCTTAGGGAATGAGGCACTCCTGCAGCTAGTAGAGGATTCAGCGTATGAGCCACGCTTATTATCCGACCATTCCCCATTCTGGGTACGGTTGGGCACCACTGGAAAGCTGGGGCGACCATTATGGAAGGTGAACCCCTACTGGTTATCTTTGTTTTCGCAAGTAGATAATACAAGAGAGGCGCTCCGGGAGTTCCTGCAATTCAATAGGGGGTCCGCAAGCGCTATGGTAGTATGGGATACACTTAAGGCATTCTTGAGGGGATGTCTTATTAAAGAAATTGCGGGTATTAAAACACGTTCCAGGGAATGGGAGAACAAGGTACAGGAAGAACTGAAAGAAAGGTAACGGGTTTTAATAAGAGACCCATCAAAATCTAATCAAGAATCCTGGAGGGAGGTACAAGCAATATATAACTCGGCTTGGTTATCAGCAGCAGAGAAGAGTAGATACTTTCAGCAACAAAGTTACTTTGAAGAGGGGGAAAACACTGGCCGCCTTCTAGCCCTTATAGCCAGAGAGCAAAGAGATCCTAGTACTATCCTGGCTGTGAGGGCTAAATCCGGGGAGAGGCAGACCCTTAGCTCAGACATCTTAAGCAGCTTTCAGCAGTTTTACGGGGACTTGTACTCCAGCAAAACAAGATATGATCCGTCTGAGTTGACGCAGTTTTTGCAGACCTGTCCGCTCCCGCAATTATCGGAGGCGGACAGGGAACTGTTGAACTGCCCAATCACATCAGCGGAATTAAGAGAAGCACTGGAGGGGACAGGTCACCATAAATCACCAGGCCCAGATGGGATTCCTGCAGAGGTATACTCCCATTATAGAGAGGACCTCTTACCATCATTACTGCAGGCCATAAGGGAGGCTGAGGAAACGGGTTATCTTCCGGATAGCATGCGTGAGGCAATAATAACAGTAATTTTAAAGCCGGGGAAAGATAAACTTCTATTGGATTCATATCGTCCAATCTCGCTACTAAATGCGGATGTTAAATTGTTCGCATGTGTTCTGGCCAAAAGGTTATCTCGAGTGATTGGTAAACTGGTCCATCGTGATCAGTCTGGTTTTATACCTACCCGCTCTACATCGGATAATATAAGGAGACTCTACATGAATCTTCAGATGCCAGTGGACAACCCGGGGAGTAGAGCCATTCTGTCGCTGGACGCCTCAAAAGCGTTTGATAGTGTGGAGTGGCCCTACCTCATGGAAACACTGAAAAGATTCGGGTTGGGAAGTAGGTTTGTAGCTTGGGTAGAGACTCTTTACTTTAAACCCAGAGCCAGAATACGCATCAATAGTGAACTTTCGCCTCCATTTGAACTGCATAGGGGGACGAGACAGGGTTGTCCACTGTCTCCACTACTGTTCGCTCTGGCGATAGAACCTTTAGCTATAAAGATCCGGAATTCCACGGAGGTGGTGGGGTTCCGTAGACATAAGAGAGAAGAAAAAATATCTTTATACGCAGATGACGCACTTATATATTTGGGCGATATGACTTCATCTCTGCGGGCAGTGATGGAGATAGTGAGAGAATACGGCAGTTTCTCAGGCTTTGACATTAACTGGTCAAAATCAACGCTAATGCCTATAGACCAGCAGAGGGACCGACTCCCTGTGGGAGCGGAACAAATAACAATAGTTGATAGCTTTAAGTATCTGGGAGTGATGGTGTCTCCGAACCCGGCCGAGTATCTTCGGTTGAACCTGGAACCACTGCTCTCTATACAGAAACAAAAAAGTAACAGCTGGTGCAGGCTCCCCCTATCAGTTATAGGACGAGCAAACCTAATAAAAATGGTGTGGGCACCACAGCAACTTTATGTCTTCCACAATTCACCGATATGGATACCAAAAAAATGGTTTAAGCAAATTGATACACTAATGAGGGAATTGATATGGAAAAAAAAGGCACCCAGAATTAGTTTGGAAACACTGCAATACGAAAAGGATAGAGGCGGGCTCGCAATACCCAACTCTAAGCTATATTTCCTGGCATCACAGTTACAACAAATGGCAGGATGGGGCCGAAAGGGAAATGAGGACCCCACATACCAACTGGTGATTATGACGGAACCCACGCTAGAAGCGGCCTCTCATCTGGAAATGGACTTGCCAGGTATGAAGGGGGTAGAACCAATAAATACGCTCTTTAAAAAGGTATGGGGTGAGGTTCGGAAAACGCTAAAAATAACAGGCGTGCTCCCATTCACGCCGATCTGGCACAACAGAAGATACTCCGAGATCCAGGGACTACAGGGGTTCATACACTGGAAAGAAAAGGGGATTCAGTTTTTCTCACAATTATACGAGGGAGAGGTGTTGAAGACATATGAACAATTATGTAGGGAATTTCATTTGAACTCGAGGGGCTTTTATCAGTACCTCCAACTGCGCCACGCGCTACAGGCACAACAAATAACACATTCTCAGACAGTACCAGCAGTTTCACTTTTGAATGAGATCTTTTTGGCAGACACAAGGAAAGGGTTAATATCAAAAATATACAAGGAGTTGCTGAGGTCAGTTAAGGATCATATACTGTTAAAGAGTCGAAACAAATGGGTAGAGGATATAGGAGAGATAGATGAAAAACAATGGGAAATGGCGCTTGAAGCTATTCCGGTGGTGTCACTCTCCGCAACCCAAAGACTGTCACAATTATTTATCCTTCATAGGGCCTATAGGACATCAGTACAGCTCTATAAGTGGGGACGAGGAGATTCCCCACTTTGCCCCAAGTGCAAGGTACATAGAGGAGACTTTATTCATCTAATCTGGAGGTGCCCAAAGCTGCATAGATACTGGGACGAGGTCTCCCAGCATATTTCAAGGTTGGCGCGGGTCCCCATCCCCCTAAACCCGACTGTATACTTGCTTGGAGCTATAAATGTAAAGATGTACCCAGGAGGAAAGTACATCATGTTATCTAGACTGTTGTACCTCGCCAGGAAACTTATTGCAAAGTACTGGATGGCCCCAACGGTACCTACAGTGAAGCAATGGATTGCCTATGTCAATTCGATTCTCCCCAGAGAACGATTGGCCTACGGCCGCAGAAGTGATCGGAGTAAATTCAATAAGATATGGCATTCATGGTTGGGGGATGTGGATCTGGCCCCACATCAATTGATAGTAGAGAGGCTCCAGATGTAGAGACTGGGAGGGGGTGATGTAGAGAGGAAGAAGGAGATTGAGACATCCGAGGGGAAGGAAAGCGAGAGTAAGTATGCAGGGGGGGGGAGAAGAGAGAGGGACAGGAAGTTGGTCCCCAAAATCAATGACAATATAATTAAATAATTAAGAACATTGGATAGGAGGGAAGTTAGCGGTAACTGTATAGGTGGTGTAAGGAACATCAAAGGTAATACCAATGGTTTGTTGTGACGGAGGGGGGGTGGTGTAGGGAGGGGAGGAGGGGAGGGTTGGAATAAAGCGAAAGGAAAAGGAGTAATGATTTAGTAATAGAGATATGATTTTGTATGGAAGAAGGGTAGGAACACAAGAATAGGTTTGCATAAACCATATACTTTATACTATGTTTTTGCACTACTATATAATATGAATGATTGATTTTATGTCTTTCTTTCTTTTTTTTTTATATTGCCAGACATAGCCCCTGCGTGGGACGATCTGGTGACTGCTTTATACTACTATAAATTTACTGGCATATGTGCAATAAAAATGATTGAGACAAAAAAAAAAAAAGATTACCTGCGGTTTTAGTAGTGCAGTTGTCCACAGGAGGATAGCACTGGTCCAGGCAGCAGGCAGGGACTTGGTCAGCAACAGCGAACACAATTGTCCAGGCAGCAGGCAGGATACTGTCCATATACAGTCCAGGGTCAGTGCAGGCAGAGATATTCTCTAATTCTCCCCAGAGCTTGGTAACTGTGGTAAACCTCTGCTGATTTCCATTATCCAATCATGTGCAAGCAAAAACATTTTTTTTTTTTTTAATTATTTTTTTTTTTTACATTTACTTAACACCTGATTGAATATTCTTTAGGACAAACACAATTGTCAAGGCAGCAGGCAGGGATACTGTCCATATACAGTCCAGGGTCAGTGCAGGCAGAGATATTGTCAGCAGTGCCAAAATATTGGTCCTGGTAGTAGGCAGGAACATGGTCCATGTGGTGTGGTCAGTGCGACAGGCAGAGGCATGATGGCAGTAAGTCCTACAGCAGCAGACAGACTTAGGGCCTGGTTCAGGACAGAATGGGGACAGGGGTAGAGGCTTCTCCCACCTAAATCTCTTTGAAGCCTCTGAGTCTCCAGACCCCAAGCTAGGAATGTGAAAACAAAAAAATAGTTTTCTTCATCCAGAAAAACAATTCTGGACGTGGCACTGATGAACACTGATTGATGGCACAGATGTGCACGTGAGGTGGCACAGATGGGCACTGATGAGGTGGCACAGATGGGCACTGATGAGGTGGCACAGATGTGCACTGATTAATTGTACAGATGTGCACTGATGAGGTGGCACAGATGGGCACTGATTAATGGCACAGATATGCACTGATGATGTGGCACAGATGGGCACTGATGAGGTGGCACAGATGGGCACTGATGAGGTGGCACAGATTGGCACTGATGAGGCTGCATAGATGTGCACTGATTGATTGCACAGATGTGCACTGATGAGGCGGCACATATGGGCACTGATGAGGTGGCACAGATATGCACTGATGACATGGCACAGATGGGCATTGATGAGGTGGCACAGATGGGCACTGATGAGGTGACACTGATGTGCACTGATTGCACAGACGTGCACTGATGTAATGGCACAGATGGGCACTGATTGGCACATATGGGCACCGTTGAGGTGGCCCAGATGGGCACTGATGAGGTGGCACAGATGGGCACTGATGGGTGTGCACTGATTGATTGCACAGATGTGCACTGATGAGGTGGCACAGATGGGCACTGATCACTGATGGCACAAATGGGGACAGATGGGTGCAGATGGCACAGATGAGCACTTATTATTGATGGCACAGATGGGCACTGTGACACTGACCCTGATTTGCACTGATTGGGCACTGTTTGGGCACTGGTGTTGGCACTGTATGTGATCACGTAATAGAAGAATCACTCATAATTCAGCCTCTCTCTCCTCACACACAGTCTCCTCTGTGAGGAGGGAGGGCTGTCAATGAGAGATGATCTCATATGTTTACATTTGAGATCATCTCTCATTGGCCACGCCGATCGCGTGGTAAATGGCCGCTGTGATTGGCCGTTTACCGCGATCTGTGATTGGCTGTGTCCAAGGGACATGGCCAGCACAGATTTCCCTCATGTGCGCTCGTGGGGACGCGGGGAGTGAGGAAAGGGGAGGACATCTATTAAAGCCCTCCTGGTAATGTAAGTCCACACTGTAGCCGTCATTCGGCTATAGCGCGGATGGGAACTGGTTAAAGGCACATAAAAAGACCCTATCCCAGAAGTACAGTATTTTAGATTCAGGTTCAGGTTCACAAGTTTGAACAAGATTTGCTAAACCCATTGCAAATTGCACCTGGACAGATTTTTCCATCACAAATAACCATGGGAAGTGTGTAAGAAAGTGGATGTATTTCAATTACACTATGTTGAAGAAAGAGGCCCTGTGCCAACTAGAACTTTGGCAGACAAAAGGGTGGATTTACTAAAGGCTTTTTAAAAGACTGTGCACTTTTCAGGTGTATTTGCACTAATTCTCCCCAGAGCTTGGTAACTGTGGTAAACGTCTGCTGATTTCCATTATCCAATCATGTGCAAGCAAAAATTTTTTTTTTTTAATTATTTTTTTTTTTTTACATTTACTTAACACCTGATTGAATATTCTTTAGGAAGTGAAACTTTACCACATTTATATTTACTAAGGAAAATGAGTGCAACTGCATTTGAGGAGTGCATAGTATTTTTACCTTTAGAAAGTTAGGCCCCTTTCACACATACGGACCGTTCATTTCATGAGTTCAGTTCATCCATTTTTCATCAGTTCAGTTCATCTGTTTTTTCATCAGTTCAGTTCATCCGGTTTTCATCAGTTTTTTTTTTACATCCACTACCAATGCAAAAACGGATGAAAAACTGACCATTTGTCAGTTTACATCCTTTTTTTTTCCTTGTCAAAAGAAGTTTATTGAGTATACAATGTTATAAAGATACATAAAGTAAGTTTACAAGGATCTATAAAGTAAGCTCATTGTTTTACAGGAGGGTTTATATAGATAAATATCATGAAATTTCAAATATTAAACATTGGGTTCACGTAAACCTAAATTAAAGATATATATCATTTCCTTAGTTACTTTTGTAGGTATTTAAATGATTTATACCTACTATACATATTGTTTACAAGTAGAGTGTATATAGGTCAAATAAATTCTGATAATGAGCTTTAATCGTAAGGTGGAGAAAAGGAAAGAGAAAGAAGAAAAAGGGTTAAAAGGTAGAGGTATGGTCCACAAGGTTGTCCCGCTCGTCAGTTTATTATTCTTTTTAGTTCTCTTTGAAGCCTTAGAATGGGTGTCTCTGTAAGTCATTTAATCTGTTACCATGGCAACAGGACAGAGTCATTGAAGTTTGACAGGAACTGTTGTTTTATCCAAGGATGCCAAAGTTTTTCAAATTTTGGAATTTGATTTTGATCGATGGCTACCATCTTAGCATGGGACATTGTATTATTCATTCTGTGAATTGTTTCTGCTAGTACCAATGTAGGAGATTTCCATGCCTTGGCCACTGTTTGTTTTGCAGCCGTTATTAGTTGGATCATAAGTTTGAATTGAGAGAGTGTTAACCATTCCGGTTTTAGATTAAGTAAAGTTAAATATGGATCTGGTTGTATTATTTTTTTAAATATTTTAGATGCAATCACGAAGACTTCCTTCCAGAAGGTTTGGATTACTGGGCACGTCCACCATATGTGTAAATATGTGCCTATTTCTGGGCATCCTCGAAAACAAAGAGCTGAGGTATTAGGTGAATATTTTGCCACTCTAGCGGGTACAAGGTACCAGCGAGTTAGGACTTTATAATTTGTCTCCAGTGCTAAGATGTTGGGTGAAGATGACTTAGATGTGAGCCATATGTTAGACCAGTCCGTGTCTTTTAAAGTTCGTCCCAGGTCCTCCTCCCACCTCTGAACGTAAGAGGGTCTATTAAGATTTGGTACTCCATATAATTGATTATAAAGTGATGAAATTGTACCTTTAGCAAATGGATCTTTTGTACAGATTGATTCAAAAATGGATAATTGGGATAATGGTGTATCCCCCTTTAGGAATGGTGTATAGAAATTTTTGATTTGGAGATATCTAAATATCTCAGAGTTTGGTAGATCATATTTTTCTCTAAGCGATGGGAATGAAAGGAATGATTTAGATGCTATGAAGTCATTTAGTGTCTGAATGCCTGATGTTGTCCAAGCTTTAAAAGAATTTGGGTAGATCCATGCCGGATAAAAGGCCGGATTTCTGATAAAAGAAAGGAGAGGATTGTGTGGAGATTGTAACTGATATTTGGTTTTTAGTTTATCCCAGAGAGATAAGAAGTGTTTAGTTATGGGATTATGAATTTTAAAGCGGTCTTTAGGATCAAGCCATAATAAATTTGATATTAATAGAGGGTCATTTTCTGAAGCCTCTATAAATACCCATAATGGGATTTCCTGTTTTGCATGGTATTTGGACAGACTGGCCAAATGTGCCGCTCTGTAGTAGTTAGTAAAATTAGGGTATCCCAGGCCTCCTTTATTTTTGGGAAGATGTAGTGTGTGTATAGGTATACGTGGTTTAGAAGAGCCCCATATAAACGAAGTTGCTCTTTTTTGTACTATTCTCAAAAAATAGGAAGGAATTGGAATAGGGAGGACTCTGAATAGATAAAGCAATTTGGGTAGAATAGTCATTTTGATTGCATTAATCTTCCCCATCCAGGATAAAGGAAGTTGCGACCACTGTTTTATTAGATTTGTGATCTGTCTTAATACAGGAGGATAATTGGTTGAGAATAAGTCAGAATGAGAGGCTGTTAAATGAATTCCAAGATATGGGATTGATTTTTCTGCCCATGTGAATGGGAGTGCAGCCCTAGCCGGGATCAATTCCATGTTTGTGAGTGAAATATTAAGCACTAGGCATTTCTTAGGATTAATCATAAGGCCGGATAGGGCTGCAAATCCATCAAGAGCTGGTATTAAGTTAGGACCAGAGACCTGTGGTGATGATAGAAAAAGTAATATATCGTCTGCAAATATACATAATTTGTGTGTAATACCTCCTACTTCAATGCCAGTTATAGTTTGGTTTGTTCTGATATATTGGGCCATGGGTTCGAGTATAAGGGCAAATAATAAGGGAGATAATGGGCAACCCTGTCGGGTACCTCTTTCGATATTAAAGGCTTCAGATTTGTATCCAGCATATTTTATATAGGCTTTGGGTTTATTATATAATGCTTTGATCCATGTTAAAAAGTGGGGTCCAAAACCCCATTTTTGTAATGAATATTGCATATATTGCCAGGATACTGTGTCAAATGCCCTCTTAATATCGAGAGATAGAAAACATAAAGGGATTTTCCGTTTTTTAGCAATATGTGCCAATAACACTGCCCTGCGTATATTATCGCCTGCCTGTCTATTTGGCATGAAGCCTACTTGATCTCTATGTATTAATTTTCCTATAATGCTATTGAGGCGTTTTGCTATTATTTTTGCTAATAATTTAATATCGAGGTTTAACAGAGAGATAGGCCGATAATTCACACAGGAAGTATCATCAGAAAGGGGTTTTGGGATCATACAAACAATTGCCATTAGTGTTTCTTGCCGAAAAGAATGTCCATCTAGAAGTTTGTTAAAAGTTTCAGTGAGAATGGGAGAGAGTATTTCTGAGAATGTTTTATAGTATAAAGCCGAGTAGCCGTCTGGGCCTGGTCTTTTGTTAAGTTTTAGGTCTTTTATGGCGTTAGCAACTTCATCTATAGTTATAGGCTCATCCAAACTGCTTTTTTGATTCTGAGATAACTCAGGTAAGGTTATTTTTGAGAAGAAGGATTCAGCCTCTGTAGGATTAAATTCATTGTTTGTCTTGTATAAAGTTGCGAGATGTGAGTGAAATTTATGGACTATTTTAACTGGATTACAAGTGTAAACATTTTTTGATAATTTCAAACGTATTGGTTTGAAAGATTTGTTAGTTGAATTTAATGCCCGATCCAAATATGTACCTGGTTTGTTTGTATTCATGTAGAAATTGTGTTTGGAGCGTTTGAGGGATTTATCAACTGACTCAGTGAGAAATAGATCGTATTCCAATCTAGATTTTTCCAGATGAGATTTTGTACTCTGAGATGGATTATCTTGGAATGATATGTAGGCTGCATTAAAATTGAGTTCTAGTTTTTTTGCTAGATTTTTGCGTTCCCGTTTAAATAGTGCCATTTGTCTTTGTATTGTACCACGCAAGACAGGCTTATGAGCTTCCCACAGTGTTATTGGGGAGATGTCTGTTGTATTATTAATTGATATGTATTCCTTTAAAGCTTGTTCAATGGCCATCTGATGTAGTGGGTGTTTGAGCATTATGTCCGGTAAGTACCACGTTGGGTCATGCGCTTTTGGTATGGCTGAGGCTATAGTAGTGTATACTGCATTATGGTCAGACCACGGAATCGGAATTATATCTGATGCAATAATTTCTGGTATCATTCCTATTGTTAGAAAAATATGATCTATTCTGGTGAAGGTTTGATGAGGGTGCGAGAAATAAGTGAATTTCTTTTTCATTGGGTTACTTTCTCTCCATGAATCTACCAGATTGTATTTGGAAAGAAGTTGAGAAAAAGGTAATCTAGAGGTTATTTTGGATGGTGTAAAAGGTGATTTATCTAGAAATGGGAGTAGGACCTGGTTCGAATCCCCACACATTATCACTGTTCCTATTTTGTGTGTATTAATCACTTGTAATATATGTGAGAGGAATGGTGTAGGTTGTTTGTTAGGAGCGTAGTAGGAAATCACCGTGATTGCTGTATCCATTATATAACCCATGAGTATCAGGTATCTACCTTCTGGGTCTTTAATTTCTGATGATAAGGTGAATGGTGTGGATCGGTGAAATGCAATTAGAGTTCCCCTTTGCTTGGTACAGGCAGAAGCCGTGTAAATTTGTTGATAAAAAGGAGAAATATATTTTGGAGTAGAATCTTTGGTGAAGTGTGTTTCTTGGAGGCATACTATGTGAGCCTTCTTGTTATGGAAAGTATGGAAGGCTTTGGTCCTTTTTTGAGGGACATTTATTCCCTGAACATTCAGGGAAAGTATATTCAGTGGTGCCATGGCAACAGATCAAATAGTTTTGACTTACTTTTTGTTATGCAGAGCTGACTGCGCAGATCAACCTGTGTGGACTGAAGAGATGAATAGATAGAAAAGAAACCAGTGAATTCTGGAGTAAAGAGTAAACAAAAAACATATGAGATTAGATGATACATTGTATAAATTATTTTTTGCAAGTAATCACAATTTACCCGTGAAAGAGAATAAATATCTCTCTCAGGGGAATAAGTGCCTTCGTCACACTCCCACATAATATGGTTGGGAGAATGAGGAGGGCTAATGGGGGTACACGGATCTTCCGCTTACAGGAGAGAAGTGCTATGTCAAAAGACATCAAATTGATGTTTCATTAGTTGGAGTGCAGAATATAGTTTTTGTTGAAATTATTTATTCCAGGGTGGTTGTATATGGTTAGTCTTGCCCTAGGCTAAATAATTCAGTTAGAAAGATACTGTTAATAACTTTGGTATTGATGAAGATAGTTTGAATTATTTTGGGGTTTTAACCCTTTTAGAGTAAACAATTACATATTTTATTCATATGCAACTGTTTAGATATGTTAACTCATAAAATTGAGGTTGTATTGCTTCAGATTAGAATAAACAAAAACATAATTCTAGGAACTAGAGTTAGGTAATAATATATTTGTTTTAAGAAAAAAAAAAAAAAAAAAAAGCTTCCATTACTTCTGGATTATTGAACATATTTGTCCTAAAAAGTAATAAATCTATTGTTATTACCTGATAATATATAACTGAACAAGAATTTCCTTATTTCACTTATATATTCTAAGGCTATATGAATCAGAAGTAATAAGAAATATAACTGGAATGTAACATGATCCCACACAGTGTGTGACTATCAGAATGCAGTTACATTCAGTTATAAATATAGGTTTTTTATAGAGAACCATCTCTTAGTATAATAAATGAAGAGATATCAGGAATTAGGATGTCAGTCCATTGAATCTTCTTGGTCCATGGATGATGTGGCATAATGGCCTCTTTTGTGAGAATGATGATTCCCATTTTGTTCTGGAATTTTCTGGGTGCTGCCTGAAGGTGAAGATGATGCCATTCTTCTGCGTGTGGGAGTGTTGCTGCTTGTGGGTTCTGTCAGATTTAATTTTAAAAGGGTTTGTTGTAGTTCATCTGCTGATCTGCTTCTGTAAATTGTACCTTGGTAGTTAAATCTGACTGAAAAGGGGAAGCCCCATTGATACATAATGTTGTGGCGTTGCAGTTCCATTAGTTGGGGTTTCATGGATCGTCTTTTAGTAATAGTAAGTTGGGATAGGTCAGCAAAAATTTGATAATTGTGTCCTTGAAAATTAAGTTCCTTTTTTTCTCTTGCAGCAATTAGTATTTGTTCTTTCGTTCTGTAATAATGAAATTTTGTGATTATATCACGTGGGGGTCCATCTTTCTTTTTGGCTGTGAGGGCTCTGTGTACTCTGTCCAGTTCTAAACGTTCAATAGGGATATCTGGCTTTAGTTCTTGTAATAGAGCAGTAATAGTAGATTGCAGGTCTGTCACAGTTTCAGGTATTCCCCTTATGCGCAAGTTTGAACGTCTGGCTCTATTTTCGTAATCTTCGAGCTTAGTTTGAAGTATTAAATTCTCTTTTTTTAATTGTTCCAATTCTGTTATATTTTCTTGGGTTGTAATTTCAATTTCATCCATTTTTATTTCTAAGGCTGCGGTGCGGTTTCCCAGCTCTCTTATTTCTTTGGTTAGGCTGTTTGTTATTTGGTCTGAGGTTTGTTTTAAAGCCTTATGAAGCATCTTTTCAAATTGTAATAATATTACTGGGGATACTGAGGAGTCTTGTGGAGGAGTTTGTGAGAGGATTTGTTCTGTATCTGACTCAAATGGAGAGTCTTGCTGTGACATTTTCTGTCTGTGAGAGCACCCTGATGCTGTATCTTGTGAGGTGACTGGAGCTGCTTCAGCTGCAGTGAGTGCCTGTGAGCTCTTTGTGAGGTGATTTTTATTTCTGCCACGGTTTCCTCCCAGTACCATATTTCCTGCCCAAACTTTCACAGTTTGTTCCCTGGGGCAAAAAGGTTCAAATGGATACCTTTTGGGCCTGCAGGCTCCGCTTTGTCCTTCTCTTCTCTCCTCAGCGGTGTGGAGCTCTAACAATGCATGTCTGCTCCGCTAGGCTCCGCCTCCTGCCCCCCGTTTACATCCTTTTTTAACCGATCTGGTTTTTTGATGGATGAAAAATAGGGCTTTCATTCGTTCAAAAAAAGGGATGTTGACGGAAGTGGATGAAAATGCCATGTTTACTACAGTGTAGGATTCCCTCTTCTTTTAACAACACTCTGTAAATGTCTGAAAACTGAGGAGACCATTTGCAGTAGTTTTGGGAGAGGAACGTTGCCCCATTCTTGTCTGGTATAGGATTCTAACCGCTGGGTCGTCTTTGTCGTATTTTTTTTTTTAAGAGGTGCCAAATTTTTTCATTTGATGAAAAGTCTGGACTGCAAGCACCCAAACTCTTCTACTATGAAGCCATGCTGTATTTATAGATGCAGTGTGTGGTTTAGCATTGCCCTGCTGAAGGGAAGGCCTTCCATGAAAAAGTGGTCATCTGGATAGGAGCATATGCTATTCTAAAACCTGGATATATCTTTCAACATTGATGGTGCCTTTCCAGATGTGCAAGCTGCCCATTCCATACCTACCAACCCCCCCCTCCCCCCATACCATCAGAGATGCAAGCTTTTGAATGAAGTGTCAAAACAGGCTGGAAGGTTCCTCTCCTCTTCAGTCCGGAGGACGCAGCACCAAAGGTTGCCAAAAATTAATCTGACCAAAGAACAGTTTTCTACTTCAGAACAGACTATTTTAACCACTTCAGCCCCGGAAGGATTTACCCCCTTCCTGACCAGAGCACTTTTTGCGATTCAGCACTGCATCGCCTTAACTGAGATTTGCGTGGTCGTGTGACATGGCTCCCAAACAAAATTGGTGTCCTTTTTTCCCCACAAATAGAGCTTTCTTTTGGTGGTATTTTATCACCTCTGTGTTTTTTATTTTTTGCGCTATAAACAAAAAAGGAGTGACAATTTTGAAAAAAAAGCAATATTTTTTACTTTTTGCTATAATAAATATCCCCAAAAAATATATAATAAAACTTTTTTTTCAGTTTAGGCCGATATGTATTCTTCCACATATTTTTGGTAAAAAAAAATCACAATAAGTGTTTATTGATTGGTTTGCGCAAAAGTTATAGCGTCTACAAAATAGGGGATAGTTTTATGGCATTTTTATTAATATTTTTTTTTTTTACTAGTAATGGCGACGATCAGCGATTTTTATCGTGACTGTGACATTATGCCGGACAGATCAGACACTTTTGGTGCTATTTTGGGACCATTCACATTTATACAGCGATCAGTGTGATTAAAAATGCACTGATTACAGTGTAAATGTGACTGGCAGTGAAGGGGTTAACCAGGAGGGGACGCTGCAGGGGTTAAGTGTGTCCTAGGAAAATGTTCTAACTGTGGTGGGGATGGGCTATGTGTGACACGACACTGATCACCGCTCCCGATTACAGGGAGCGGTGATCAGTGTCCTGTCACTAGGCAGAATGGGGAAATGCTTGTTTACATCAGCATTTCCCCATTCTTCCTCTCCATGAGACAATCGCGGGTATCCCCTTGGACATCGAATCCGCGGGACCCGCGGTCGGAATCACGGAGCTCAGGGCGGGCACGTACAGCTACGTGATTTTGCGCAGCGGAGCCAACCTGCCGCAGGATAACTGCGGCGGCTGGTCTGCAAGTGGTTAAATAAACTTTAGCCCAGAGAAGACAATGGAGCTTCTGGATCATGTTCAGATAAGGCTTCTTCTTCACATGATAGAGCTTTGTCTTTGATTTTTGGATGGCACTGCGAACTGTGTTCACAGACACATTTTTTGAAGCATTCCCGAGCCCATACAGTGATGTACATTACAGAAGCATGCCTGTTTTCAATGCAGTGCTATCTGAGGACATATAGATTATGGGTGTCCAAAATTGTGTTTTGGCCTTGTCCCTTGTGCACAAATTCTTTGAATATTTTGATGATCATATATTTAAAGTATTTTCAATTTTGAGGAACATTAATCTGAAAACAATTTCTAGACACAGCTTTTTACAGATTAGGGACTCTCTAAGATGCTCTTTTTATACTGAATCATGTCACTTTTTGCGAATTAACCTAAAGTTTCTAAATATTCTTCCAGCACTTTATTGCTAGTATTATTTACTTTGCCAGCTTTTTGTTACCCTGTCCCAAATTTTTTGAGGCATTTTGCTGCCATCAATTTATGAGATCTGCAAATCATTTAATTCTGTTTTTATGTAGATTTTACACAGCGTCCCAACTTTTTTGGAATTGTGGTACAATTAAAAGTGTATTTTTCATATCTGTTTAATACATGCAAAATTACCCGATTTTGACAGAAATTCAAAGCTGTTATGGGCTCTGTACACATTGCCAGTGTTATCTCATTAAGCCTAATTATGCCTCCTACTTCTTATCTCTTACTAAATAACAATTCATTTTTATGCTGTGGAGATCAGGAAAGGTGTAGGGATTCAATAGTTAAGCAAATAATAACTAGGCTGAGTTGACCTCATTTCTTTTGATTTTGGTGAACAAAATTTGTGTGTTGTTTTAAAAAAAGAGAAAATTAGGAGCTAAGTGCATTTCTCACAGATCTACGGGCATTTTTCTGTACTTTCAGAGACTTTAAAAGGGATAAAACATGGGTAAATGTTAATGGATTGTAGAGATATACTGCATATTATTTTCTTGAAATAGAAATCTACAGTTGCATAGACAAAGTTTACCATTTTTGCAGCCAGATTGAAATAGCACCATGGGAATTGACATGTCCCCATTTATGTAGCATAGGCTAAAAAAAAAAAATTGCAGCTTACCTTTTAAGGGCCCATTCACACCAAAATGCAGTGTGGGAAACCCACCTTCTGTGCACGTTTCCCGCACCACATTCAAAATGCACTGCCCTTGTAATCTGCAGCTAATGTCAATGCAATGCTAATGACACCCCAAACTCAGGTCACAAATACAGTCCAGTGCGTTTTTTTAAAGTAGTGCGTGCACTGCAGTGCAATTTCAGCCCATTCAAATGAATTGCAGGAATCACACAGAAACACAAGCACGTTACTGTGCGAGTCCTGGTGCGAACAAGCCCTTAGATGTTCTGTTCTTGACCCTACAGCAAAGAAAAAGAATATTAACCAGTTGCCGCCCGCCCACCGTCAAATGACAGTGGGGAGGTGTGGCTCTCATTCTGGGACGCCGCCATATGACGGCGTCCCAAAACAACCGCTCTCGCATGCCCACGCCATGTTGTTAGGACACCGCGCAACCCCAATCTCTGTAAAGAGCCGTGTCCATGGCTCTTTAACCATGTGATCGGCTGTGTTCAATAACAGCTGGTCACATGTGGTGCCAGTAATCGGTGCTCCTCGCCTCACACTGACATCAGTGCCACCTCATCAGCGCACATCAGAGAGAAAAATTAATTAGTTACAAAATTTACTGATAGACACTAAGTATAAAATGTTTTTTTTTTTCAAAATTTTTTTTTATTTTTTTAGTAAAGGATAAAAAAAAAACCCAGCAGTGATTAAATACCACTAAATACAACCAAATAAATCTCTATTTGTGTGAAGAAAATGAAAAAATTCCATCTGGGTACAGTGTAGCATTACCGTGCAATTATCATTCAAAGTGTGACAGTGCTGAAAGCTAAAAAATAACCTGGGCAGGAAGGGGGTGTAAGTGCCTTGTAGGCAAGTGGTTAAAGAATATTAATTTTTGTTTATAAGGGGTCTGGGCAACTGTGTTTGCCATATTTAACCCTCTGTGTACCGAGCAGACAGTTCTTCATTGTCAATTATAACTAGATTTAAACAGTGCCCTAACAAAGGATTAAAGGTGTAAAGGCTGGGATACTTGCTTCATGTGTTAATGAGGAAAGACTTGGGACAGGCTAACTCTTAACATTGTTCAAAAAAAAAAGACAGCCATGATACCTCCTCCTGAGAAGCATTATTTTTGGGCATGTTGTGTGAATGACAACACACATAGCAAACATATAGTGGGGTTTTCTCTAAGTGGAAATACACTTTAGGTAATAACTATAACAATAACTTTTTTTAGCCCTACATTTGTCGAGTAATAAAAGCATCATCAAGTTAAATGGACTATGAGAGTTGGAAACGCCTCTATGTGACTTAATGTGGAGTGCCAAGTGTCAAGTATTGAGTGTCCATTTTTCTTTTAGATATTTTTAAAGGTGCCACTTATCTCTGCATTTCAATGTCTTGCAGTGTTAAAAAAATTTAAAATAAAAGCTCCTTCCTTTCTGTTTGTTAGTGGGATTTTAATGATAATAGATTTATAGACAGCATGCTCAATTTTGGAAACTTCTGATGACTAGTCTATCTAAATGTTAGGAGCTAAATGTGTCTGTTGGAGCTTTTGAAAGTTTTGCACATATTGTTTGTCTAAATGTGTGTAACATGTAAGAAGGAAAGCTTCATCCTGTTCTTTGTCATTGATGTTGGTCCCTATACATCAATCTTTTTTCGGTGCTTTTGAAAGGAGTCTTGGAATTCTCAGTGGCAAATGTTACTTACATTTCTTAATATCCAACAGCTTTATATGGCCAGGAATGATAAAATGTCTTGACATAATCAAGAGAGCATATCTGTAGGATGTAATTTTGACTTGATTGGTCTCTAGTCAGTGTTATTGAATCTATTCAGTTCATTTATTTCTATATGTGTGATAAATTTCATAGCAACAGCTTGTCAGGATGTATACAGAGGCAATGTTAGGTCTAATGCATTGTCACTTGGATTTGCTGTACTGACAGCTTCTTTTTATGTCCAAAGTATTTATTAAACACATTTTTGGCCTCAGTTTCATCAGAATTTGCTACAAACGAGTTGTTTTAAATAGAAAAAACTATGATTATGTTAAAATAAAACCAGCTAATTCTCTAAATAGCAATAGTAGTTCTATAATCTGGATTACAAATAATACTTTAAAAAGTGTAAAAATGTATAGCTAAGAGTACTTTTACCAGCAAAAATATTTTCCCAAATTATTGCTATCTAAAAAAGGTCATTCTAAAGGTATATATAGGAATATAATATATTATATACAATGTATTCATAGTCTCTGAAGAGTGGGCAGTGAGCTAGAGCCAGAAAATGGGAGAAGGTTGGAAAAAACTGATAGCTATAATATTTATTTGACCGAAGCCTGTGATATGAGTTCAGTAAAGTGAACTAGTAACGGAATAGACTGGGAGAAAATTTCTGATTAAATTAATTCATTTTTTGATAACATAAATGACATGCTCCTAAAAGGGTTGCAATTGGTAAGATTTCTTACTCATGGCTTACTTCTATTGTTTCTCAAATTACTGCTCCATTATAATGTACCAGTAATAAGCTTACCATTTACAGTAAAAAAAAAACCTGTTTACTTTAAAGTATATGTCAAAATAGTAGTAAAGGTTTTGCGAGCTACCAAATCAAAGATTCCCTATCTTATAATAGTGTGATGACAGCTGCTACCACTAATCGCGTTCTATACTAACGTGTGAGAATCACAGATAAATAAATAATCATGTGCTGCGCTATCTCCTTAATGATCTGCTGAACCTGCAGCAAAAAACCTAAAAAACAAAATTGTTAACTAAAGTGATGTGCCTATAAATTCAATCCCAAGAATAAAAAAAAATATATAAGCAACTGTTGTCGTCATACAGCTTACAACATCATATAGCGTGAATATACACACATTTCATAAAATATAAATATTGATACAAAAGTGATCCATAAAGTGCTCAAGTGCACATAAGTCTATTTGGTTATGTAAGGGTTCTTTTGCCTTACTTCTTAGAAAAGTTCCCTGAAATATCATGCAACAATGAAGAATTAATTGTTTAAAACACATCTATATCTAAAAGTAGCAAAAGGTCATTGTGCTGTTTAACTAAATATTTTAAAATGTATTACACATGGGTATCTCATATAACATATCTGCATTTTGAGCCACCTTCCTTAAAGAACAATTTTCTACATAGTGTGAGGATTAAAAAAATCTTAGTCTACTCACTTTTGGGTTCACTGAAAGGTCTATCTGTGGCTGTATGTGAAGCCCAAACTTTGTTTCTTGTTTGGATAGAGTGTGGAAGGGTTAGATCCTCTGTTAGCTTTTTAAAGCAGAAAGAGGTCTTACCATCCTCTACTTTATCCCAAGGAAAAAATTATACATTTTATTGGCTTGTAGTCATGATCTATCTAGGCATCATGGACACTTATTAAGTCCAGACCCTTGATAAATTATTCTACCAGGAATAAAATACAAAAGAGGCAAAATACAGAAACAATTACATCCAGAGAAGGCTGATTGCAAAGCGCTGATCAAGGGAGCATCTATAAAGACTGCAGAAGGAAAAAGTTTCTCTGAAGAATTAGGGTTATACTAATAAAGTGTCTGGCTCAATTAACAGCTCATATACAAACCCATAGAGGAAAAATAGTCATTTGCCTGGAGTTATTAAGAATTTGTCTTTCCATTACGGGTGATATAAATGGGACAGCCTATTTGCTGTCAGGTTACTAATATTCCCTCTGCAATCTATTTAATTGACAATTGCCTAATTTAGCACCTT
Organism: Aquarana catesbeiana; assembly: GCF_042186555.1. Lineage (NCBI taxonomy): Eukaryota > Metazoa > Chordata > Amphibia > Anura > Ranidae > Aquarana > Aquarana catesbeiana. The sequence continues at coordinate 636,665,146 of NC_133324.1, forward strand.
GGTTCTATCCAAGTACAATTTTTACCCTATATTTATTTCACTTAAAATGGGACTCTGCAGTATTAGTGACATTTGATGGTTGCCTAACTGTAAATAATCTTGTTTACCACTCAGATTGCAAGATGCCTTTTTCACATTGCCATTTGTATTGTTCTTACACAGTAGCCTTTTCTACTATCAAACAGTATATGATACTTTGTAGTTATCTAAAACAGACATCTAAAGAAGTAAGCACCATTGCTTTTAAAATGGCAACATAAACACATTTTGTTAAGGAAACATACTTTTTACAGTGTTCTCAAGCCATTGAGAAATATGAATTTGTGGCCCTGTCATTTGCCTTTCTCAGCATGTCAAAGCTGACTTAGTCTAAAAAGTAAACCTTCAACTCCCATGATAAAACTGAAGTCTTCAATGTTTTGTTACATGTGATCTGTGCTGTCAATCAGCATAAGTGCTTGTGTTGATGGGCAAATGCATCTTGCTTCAATGTGTTTTCTTTTTGCTTTTGACATCAGTTGCAGATGCTTTTGAGATGATTTAAAGTTCATTGACAGGTGCATTTTATCTCTTGTTGAACTACTTTTGACTTGTATTGACCTTCTTCTGACTTGCCTTTGATCTGCTCCTGTGTTTTCATTGCCATCATGTCAGAGGCAGTTTTGACACAAACAAAAGTCCAATGATAAAAGTTCTTTGGGAATCCAAGGTTGGGCACAAGAAAAAAATAAACATATTCTAAAAACAGTAGTGGAGAAAAACTCCAAGAGGATGGTTCAGTGATTCAACAAATCAAGTCAGATCAGTACACAATTTTTTATGCTTTGTTACTATACTGTGAACCCAGCACTTAGTTAAAGCGTAACTCCACTTTTGTTGAGAAAAAAAAACATTCCCTTCTTTGTGATCTTTGTACAGTGCATGGATTATAACAAACTTTGCTACAGATTCCACCTTTTCTTATTCTGAAGAAATCCATGTGTGTTTGTCTGTACCTCTGTACTGAGTGGGTCTGATGGGGAGTGGTTTCATAATTAACTGTCAGGTGTGCAGCTGGAAAGCACTAATGAGGAAATCTGCTAGGCCTGCATCCCTTTAGACGTGCTCCTATTGAAAGTATCTCTCCAAAAATTACATTTTTGTTGCAGGGGATACCTGAAATCTGACTTGTATCCTAGGCAGACTTCTGGGAAAATTTGTGCGCCAATCACACAAGCAAGAAATTATGTTTCTGGGGAGAGGCCAGTACACACTCTGTGTACAGAACAACTCCAGGTAGCCATATTGCAATGCATTCTCAGAAAATTACATTGGCTGCAGATTGAAAAGGAAAGGTCATTTTTAATAACATTCAATCACAATACGATTAGTGTCGCAATTATATGCAATATATTATTTTTTCTTTATTTGCTATTTTTTTTCCCTACGAAAGTGGAGTTACCCTTTAAGAGAGTATTAAGCTGAGTTGTTGTATTTAGTGATTTTAGTCTTATTAAAATCCTTATTAACCTTTAACCTTTATCAACCCTAAAGTAGCGACATCTTTTAAAAATTTTTTATAGATTTTATTTTTTACAATTTGAATGTTAACTTTTTTTTTTTTTTTTTTTAAATGAGAGAGCCAAATTGCAATGTATGAGGGGCATTCAAGTCAAACTGGGACTTTTAATTTTACAGGTATAAAAAGGGATGCTAGTGTGGCGGTACTACATGCATTAGTAAGTGGCAAGTCTGCCCTATTACTAATAGACGGCACACATGTTGCGGGCCCGTCCAGAGACTGTAAATCAAGATGGCAGACAATAGTGTTAGTGTGTGCATGGAACAGCGTGTGGTGATGACATTTCTTGTGAACGAAGGCGTAAAACCTGTGGACATCTACAGAAGACTTCAAGCACAGTGCAGCGATAAGACACTCAGCCGCAGTAAGACATTTGAATGGTGTAAATGCTTCAAATATGGCCATACATACATCAGTGATGATCCCGGCCGGGTGGTTCCCATCCCACAGCAGTCATTTCTGTAAACATTCAGCGCATTTTTGAAACGTTAGCGCATGCTAGGTTCCAAGACTATTTGTAGATAAGAAAGAAATGGTGAGCACTCAAAAGGCAAACACAGAGCAGTTAGCACTAAATAGGTGACCACCCTATCAAACAATGAATTAAAGAAGCAAGTGCAGCACTAAAAAACATATAATATACTTCATTAAAAAGTTTGCACATAAAAACATTTGTATCAAACTAATGCTGAAAATGTATCACATCTATACACACAAAGATATAAATCAAAAACATATCAAGACAAGCAAAATTTTGAAATACATTTTGACTTGATATACAAGCAATGTCTTGATATACAAGTAGCGTCATGTCACAACTGAGTATAAAACAGAATAGAGGTGTCTCTAAGTGTAGCAATATGGTTACATTTAATGAAGGTACAACATTTAGCAATTCACATGGTTGATTAAAACAGGCACATCTAAGTATGCAGGCATCTGGGGTGAAGCTGTCCACATAGAACATCCTCCACACCACCATCAATGGCATCCCTTCCACGCTGCGCTCCACGAGCACTTCAAGCTTTGCTTACAAATCGCTCTACTGCAGGGTAGTCTTCCCGGTCACGATTGCAGACTGACAGCGGTAAAAGCCAGCGCTGCAGAGGACGGTCTGTGTGGACAGCTTTACCCCAGGTGCTTGAATACTTAGATGTACCTCTTTTAATCATCAACCATGTGAGTTTCTAAATGTTGTACCTTCATTAAATGTAACCATATTGCTACACTTAGAGGCGCCTCTCTTCTCTTTTATTCTCTGTAGCTCCTGCTGGATTTTGCTTCTAATTCCCTTGTGGAGGCTGACATTTGTGGATGGACATTTTATGGTTACGCAACCTATCACAGTGCTATAATCTTTTTATATGGACTATAAACTGAATTACTTACAAATAAATGGTTGTGGAACAAATCATCTGAGTTTACATTATTTCTTATGGGGAAATTTGCTTTGATATACAAGTGCTTTGGATTACAAGTATGGTTCCAGAACAAATTATGCTCGCAATCCAAGGTTTTACTGTAATCCCAAAAAGTAGTTGATACTCCCAGTTGTTAAGCACAAAATTCATCAGTGCAATATGAAAGAAGGGAAAATTGTGTGTTACATCCACTCATCCGCTGGTGCAAATCCTCCACTACTACACTCACCAGAAGACTAATAGTTGTTAGCCTGTAGTAATAATTCACCTTCCCAGGGACTCTGTGAAGTCCATTCCACTAAATATAAATTGCTGCCAAACATCTGTCCTGTTGAAGAAATGCTCACCACCTGGAAATGAAAGGCCTGACACTGGCAGAGTCAGACCCAGATCACCATTGTGCTGCTGGGCACTTTTCCCTTCTTTCATACTGCACCAATAAATTTTGTGGTTAACAACTGGGAGTATCAACTACTTTTTTGGATATTACATTTTCGACTATTTTAAGGACTAGCACTATGTTAAGTCATTATATGTTTTTGATTTTTATCTTCTTGTGTATACAGTAGATGTGGTACATTTTCAGCATTAGTTTGATACACATGTTTTTATGTGCAAAACTTTATATATATATATAAAATATATGTTATTTTAGCGCTGTGCTTTCTTTTTTGATTCCTTGGGTACCAAGACTGTTTGGACACCTAAAAGAGTTCCTCGGAGGTCAGCATTTCAGCACTGATGACGTAGTGAAGCATGGTTCAGGTGTACTGACAAATCTTTCTATAGAAGCTTTACAGGCATTAGTTAAACACTGGGATAAGTGTATAAATGTAGCAAGGGAGTATGTAATAAAAGATATGTTTCCACTCCTTGAAATTTGTTCTTTTATTATATAAGCTCAAAAATCTCAGGTTGACTTTAACACCCCTTGAAATAAGTGGTGGTATCAGAGAGTCAAAAAAATACCCCAGGAAGAAGAGCCACAGAGACTGACAACTATCAATACAAAATAGCAGGCACATGTACAGGGCAGACATCCATAACCAAGGTATAAATCCCATTTAACAAAAGACTTCCAATTTAACAGAAAACAAGTGCATTTTATCTTATAAGGTATAAAGAATCCTTTCCATCAACACAATAGTATCAATCCCATGCATTACTAAAGACAATGGAAAAACTGAAGATTTCCATTGCAAAGAAATTGCCCATACTGATGCTACACAAATGGTATGGATAAGTCTCTCCTCCCTATCTAAAATCCCCAGAATTGAAGCTCCAAGAAGGCTCATAGGCATCATTAGAATAAGGGGTCTGGTTGAAATTGCAGAGGCTATAGCAGAGACTTCACACTATAAAGGTGACGATTTCTCACAGTCCAAAAATATATGTTTTAGAGATCCACTAACTGGACAACTTTGTACATTTGTGAAGGTTATCCATTATAGTGTTCCAGTATTTGGCAGAAGATGGGGTTTTTGGGACTTTAAATGATATGCATGTTGCCATTTGGCAGAAAATTGAGTGGCACAATTATTCTCCCATTTAGACATATAAGGAAGGGCGTTAGAAAAAAGGGTACCAATAACATACCAGTAAAGGTCCAAGATAAGCCCTTTCCCTCTGGGAGAGTCATAGCATAGTCTTTCAAAAATTGTAATTGGTGAAGTAGGAGTTAGAGCATAATGGGAGGCATAAAGATGCCAAAATTGTAAATAGTGATAGAACTCACAGCTCGGTAATTCTGACACGTACATAAGTAATCAAAGGAAAGAAATGTCTCACCCTTTTGCAAGGCAGAGAGGGTGACACAACTGTGAGTGTGTCACCAGGAGAAAACTTCTGGCAAAGAGAAAAGTCAAATCAAAGCAGTGTCACCCAAAAAAGAAGTTCTAGGTGAGATGGGCAATGCTAGGCCAAATTTAGTCTTATAAAGAGACCATAAGCATAGAGACTGAGCCATTAGTGTATTAAGAGAGGCTAGATTATTGGTATAAATAGATGAGGCCCAAAAAACTAATAAATTCCTGCATTTGCATTAGCGATGTGGATGCAGGGATCTCCCAATGTGGATGCAGGGATCTCTCCCACTATGCTACTGTATTCTGACAGTAGGGACTCCACCTCCTGTCAGAATACACTGATAAGCGCTGCAGAAAAAACCCATTGATTGCAGCTGCTGATTGCTGTTTGCTTGCTAGTTTTTCAGCAGGAACATTTGACAGAAGCTGGTCTATTGATCAAGACAATTGATGCAGCCTAGAGAACAGTAGAGAAACCAGACGATAAAATGTGAAAGGTGGAACTCATATCTCCATATCTCCATATCTCCATATCTCATACACCATCATTTTGTATTTACCAGTGCAATGCAGTATATAATGTTACAATAGTTGCACGCAGTTTATGTCTCTAAAAACGGTGTGGCTTTTCTTTTCTTTTATTGTAATATGTATGAGCTCATTTATAGATAATATCATTGGTAAATATCAAAGCAATAGCAATTATATTTGTATACTGTATATTTGAGAGCAATTTTAGATCATATTCCATAAAAACTGCATGCATTAAGAACAGAAAAACCCTTCTTTGGACGCTTTTAGAAATAAATGCTTGTTAGTAGACAAGAGTTACTTGCATTTTGGTTTAGTAATTCTTTCTTTTACTCCCAGAATCAACGTGTTTACATTTAATTATTTTTTCTCCTTTTATCAAGTTAAAGTTAAATGTTAATGTATTCTAAGACATTTATTTTTTGGATTGGAGTGGCATATTTGTATTTCTCTTTGTTCATTGTGACTATTTTCTATGCTTTCCTAAAAAAGGCGACCATAAATGCAAAATATTACCTTATTTAGAAGAAACACTTAAAATAATGACATACTGTATAAGTGTACTGCTCCCAAGATGACTTTTCAGTGCTTTAAAAAAGACTTAGCATCAAATATATTGGTTTTATTGTAATTGCACTTATGCTAGTAATATGTATGGGGTAACACTTACAGGGATGTGTTATCTATCAGTGAGTGGTGATGAGCCAAACTGCTCTGGATTTGATACAGCAGAGGTTCAGCGAACCCGAACCCCATTGGAATCAGTGGGTGCTGAAACATGTTAGGGGTGTAAAAAAAATAGCATAGGGGGTGGGCACTGCAAAGCAAAAAAAAAGACTAATTAGCCAGAAGCAATGATTTATGTAAAGGGTCTGTTATGTATTTGGGGGGCATTTGGAGGGTTCTGTGTGCTGTTTTTTTTTTTCTAACCACTTCAAGACCAAACACTTTCACCCTGTTTCTGCTCAGGTTTGTTTTAGCACTGCACTCAAATGATTTTCATGTTTGATTTTTTTCTAGACAAATAGAGCTTTGTTCTGTTGGTAATTTATTACCACTGGGTTTTTTTATTTTTCGCTATATAAAGAAAAAATGATAAAAATGTTTTTCTAGGTTGTTATAGATTTTGCAAATAAATAATCTTTCTTCATAAATTTAGGCCAAAATGCATTCTGCTACATTGTTTTGGTAAAACCCAAAACAGTGTAAATTATTTGGTCTGTGTGAAAGTCATAGGGGGGTTATTTACGAAAGGCAAAACCACTTTGCACTGCAAGTGCTCTTGAAAGTGCAGTCGTTCTAAGTCTAAGGGGTAGATCTGAAATGAGTGGAAGCTCTGCTGATTTTATCATCCAATCATGTGCAAGGTAAAATGCTGTTTTTTATTTTCCTTGCATGTCCCCTTCGGATCTACAGCAACTTTGAAGTGCACTGGATTTTCCTTTAGTAAATAACCTCCATGGAGTCAACAAACTATGGTATATATACAAACCCAATGCCAAAAACAGTGGGACGCTGTGTAAAATCTACATAAAAAAATTAAAATCTCACAAACCCATGCTTTATTCACAATAGAAAATAGAAAGCATATTAAAGGTTTAAACTGAGAAAATGTACCGTTTTAAGAAAATAACTGAGGTAATTTTGAAATTAATGGCAGCACCAAGTCTCAAAAAAGTTGGACAGGGTAACAAAGAGCTGGCAACGTAAGTGGTACTAACAAGAAGGAGCTGGAAGAACATTTTGCTAATTAGGTTAATTTGCAACAGGTCAGTAATATGATTGGGTATAAGAAGAGCATTTTAGAGAGCCATAGGGGGTTATTTACGAAAGGCAAATCCACTTTGCACTACAAGTGCAAACTACAAGTGCAAAGTGCACTTAAAATTGCACTGAAAGTGCACTTGGAAGTACAGTCGCTGTAGATCCAAGGGGGACATGCAAGGAAAATCTTCCCCTCAGATTTACAGTGACTGCACTTCCAAGTGCACTTTCAATGCAATTTCAAGTGCACTTTTCACTTGTAGTTTGCACTTGTAGTGCAAAGTGGATTAGCCTTTCGTAAATAACCCCCACAATGTCTCAGAAGTAAAGTTTGGCAGAGGTTCACCATTCTGTAAAAAGTTGCATCTAAAAATTGTTGAACAATTTAAAAATAATGCTCCACAAAATTAAATTGTAAAGACTTTAACCACTTTAAGACCACCGCATGACTATATACGTCCAAACTTTGAACGGGGATATCATTGTTATGGCAGCAGCTAGCTGCCATAACCCCGGTATCCCCGTTTTCGTGCGGCGGCCGTTTTTCAGATAAAAGTGGTCCCTGCGGCGGATTCGCCGCGAGATCACTTTTATTGGTGGCGGGAGAGGGCCCCCCCCTCCTGCCGCGATCCGGTGCCCTCCGCCGCTTACCGGAGCCGTCGGTAGCGGCGGAGGCAATTACGTCCTGTCCTGTGTCTGGAGACAAGTGAGGCCAAGATGGCACTCACTCGTCTCCAATACACTGCTGGGCGGAAGCGACGTCAATATGTCACTTCCGTCCACGCCTCTTAAAGGCACATTTTTTCAAATGTCATTTTTCTAAATTACTTTTTTTTTTTTTTTTTTTAATGCATTTTAGTGTAAATATGAGATCTGAGGTCTTTTTGACCCCAGATCTCATATTTAAGAGGTCCTGCCATGCTTTTTTCTATTACAAGGGATGTTTGATGTTTACATTCCTTGTAATAGGAATAAAAGTGACACCATTTTTTTTTAAAAAAAACAGTGTAAAAATAAGTAAATTTTTGTAAAATAAATAATAAAAATTAAAAAAAAAATTTTTAAAACCCCCCTGTCCCGATGAACTCGCGTGCAGAAGCGAACACATACGCGAGTAGCGCTCGCATTTGAAAACGGTGGTCAAACCACACATGTGAGGTATTGCCGCGACCGGTAGAGCGAGAGCAATAATTCTAGCCCTAGACCTCCTCTGTACCACAAAATATGCAACCTGTAGAATTTTTTAAACGTCGCCTATGGAGATTTTTGAGGGTAAAAGTTTGACGCCATTCCACGAGCGGGCGCAATTTTCAAGCGTGACATGTTGGGTATCAATTTACTCGGCGTAAAATTATCTTTCACAATATAAAAAAAAATTGGGCTAACTTTACTGTTGTCTTATTTTTTTTTTCAAAAGAGTGAATTTTTTCCAAAAAAATGCGCTTTTAAAACCGCTGCGCAAATACGGTGCAAAAAAAGTATTGCAATGACCGCCATTTTATTCTCTAGGGTGTTAGAAGAAAAACCATATATAATGTTTCAGGGTTCTAAGTAATTTTCTAGCAGAAAAACCTGTTTTAAACATGTAAACACCTAAAATCCAAAACGAGGCTGGTCCTTAAGTGGTTAAATATATCATCATCTACAGTATATATTGTCATCAAAAGATTCAGAGAATCTAGAGAAATCTTGTGTGCAAGGGGCAAGGCCGAATCACAATATTGGATGCCAGTGATCTTCGATCCCTCACACTGCACTGCATTAAAATCTGGCATGATTCTGTGATGAATTTATGGGCCAAGGAATACTCCCAAAAATCACTGTCTGTGAACACAGTTCACCATGCCATCCAAAAATGCAAGCTAAAGCTCTATCATGCAAAGAAGAAGCCACATACAGAACATTATCCAGAAATGCTGACGTCTTCTCTGAGCCAAAGCTCATCTTAAATGATCTGTTTCATAGTGGAAAACTGTTCTGTGGTCAGTCAAATTGAAATTTGACATTCTTTTTAGCAACCATGTGCCCCCTGGACTAAAGAGGAGAGGGACCTTCTGGCTTGTTATGAGCACTCAAAAGCCTGCATCTCTGATGGGGGTGCATTAGTACATATTGTATGAGCAGCTTGTATATCTGAAAAGGCACCATCAATGCTGAAAGATATATACGGGTTTTAGAGCTGCATTTTTCAGCAGGAAAAAATAGAACAAAGAAAATCCAGGACTGTTGAACAGTTAGAATCCTATATAACACAAGAATGGGATAACATTTCTCTCTAAAAGCTCCAGTATTAAAATTGATCAGTCCTGATGTTCTAAATGCCCATCTCATTTCTTGAGCCCCCTAAATATCAGAACAGTTCAAATAATCTCTTTTTGAAAAGCAGACAGTCCAAGGTACAGTACCTGACTGCGAGAATGTGTTTCCTGGCTCACTCATCGGGAAAGGAAAACTTTTTTTCCTTTCGCATTGAGCAACAGGCAGTGCTGACAGCTGTCTGGTAAGAATCATGAGGGGGCATGGGTTCCCCCCAGGGGCATACCAGGCCCTTAGTTCTGGTATGGATTTTAAGGGGAACCCCCTACGCCAAAAAAACAGAGTGGGGGTCCCCCCCAAAATCCATACCAGACCCCTATCCGAGCACACAGCCTGGTCAGTCAGGAAAGGGGGTGGGGACGAGCGAGCGCCCCCCCTCCTGAACCGTACCAGGCCGCATGCCCTCAGCATGGGGGGTGGGCGCTTTGGGGCAGGGGGCGCCCTGCAGCCCCCCACCCCAAAGCACCTTTTCCCCCGGTCTTCTCTGCTGTCTTGTTCCTTCTTCTCTTCTTCCGATGTTGACATGACTCCCTCTCCCACTGTAATGCCGCGTGAGTGGTGCGCCATGACTTATATAGGCATGGGGTGTGGTCACCAGGTGATGTCACCCGGTGACCCCGCCCCCTTATGACATCACAGTCCCATCATGCCCCGGGACTGTGAAGTCATAAAGGGGCGGGGTCACCGGGTGACATCACCCGGTGACCACGCCCCATGCCTATATAAGTCGCCCACCCCCCATGTTGAGGGAATGCGGCCTGGTATGGTTCAGGAGGGGGGTTCTCGCTCGTCCCCACCCCCTTTCCTGACCGGCCAGGCTGCATGCTCGGATAAGGGTCTGGTATGGATCTGGGGGGAACCCATGCTGTTTTTTTTTATTTGAAATTTGGAGCGGCGTTCCCCCTCATGATTCATACCAGACAGCTGTCAGCACTGCCTGTCGCTCATCGTGAAAGGAAAAAAAGTTTTCCTTTCCCAATGAGCGAGCCAGCTCCCGTGATGGGGCTCGCAGGTGTCAAATCTCGCCGATAACAGCGGCGAGATTGACACAATATCACGGTCACCTACTGTATGTAGTAAGAGTCATGGTGAAATTTTGAAGTTTTCATTTTTTTGCCAAATTAAATTTAATGTTTTTTTGTCCCAAAGTTATCATTTTAACAAGTTATTTCTGACAGACAACATAGACATATTTGCAATTATACACCACAAATCATTATGCTATTCCCCCGAGTATTGGGAAACCACATTTGTGTGGCTTTTACACAGCCTAACTGCAAAGAGTAGCCCAGAATCTAAGGAGCACCTTCGGGCTTTCTAAAAGTTTAAACTACACATCTAATTTCTTGACTGCTTCTCACATTTTTGTGGGGCCTGGAGCACCAGGACAGTGGAAACACCCACTAAATTACCACTTTTTTGAAAGCATCACCCCAAGGTATTTTTGAGGCATAATGAGTTTTTTTAATATGTCTTTTTTTTGCCAATGCAGGAAAGAATATGAAAGTTGCCAATTAATAAGATATTTCTAACACACATCATAGACATACTTAGAATTACATCCTTAAACACATTCTGCTACTTCTCCTGAGTATGGCAGCACCACATGTGTGAGACTTTTTGACAGCTTAGCTATTTAGAGATGCCCAAAATTCAAGGAGCATCTTTAGGCATTCTAAGGACATCAATTAGGCATCTAATTTCCTCACTACCTATCACATTTTTGGCCCTGAAGAACCAAGACAGTAGAAACACCCACAAAATGGCCCCATTTTAGAAAGCAAGCACCCAAATGTATTTTCTAAAAAGCATGATAAGTCTTTTAAAGATGTATTTTTTTTTTGAAAGCATGAAAAGTAAAATGTATTTTTTACACAAAGTATTCAATTATTAGGATATTTCAAACACATAGTATAGGCATACTTAGAATTACATCCTAAAACACATTCTACTACTCCTCCCACGTATGGTGATACCACATGTGTGAGACTTTTTCATAGCCTGACCACATAGAGGGCTCCAAAATCCAAGGACCACTTTAAGGCTTTCTGATGGCATAAATTACACATTTCACATTTTTGGAGTCCCTGGAGCACCAGGACAATAAAAGCACCTACAAAATGACAACATTTTGGAGAGTAAACACTGAGGGATGAGTAAGGACTACCACAATCCATGAATGAGGCTCTCATAATTGTCATCTTAAAACCGGGAAAAGACCCTCTGTTGCCTAATTCATGTTGGCCTATTTCTCTTTTAACCTCAAATGTTAAGCTTCTAGCCAAGGTATTAGCAACCAGATTATCTACTATCATAGATACTTTAGTGTACCCTGATCAATTGGGTTTTATACCTGAGTGATCCACTGTTATCAACATTAGGTGTTTATTCCCCAATTTACAGCTTAGACCAGATAATACAGACAACAGGGGCACAGATAAAGCATTTGATAGTATAGAATGGAAGTATCTGTGGAAATTACAAAGTTTGGCTTTGGCCTGTTTTCTTTTAGATGACTCCAAATATTGTACACTGCCCCTGTAGCTAAAACTCAGTTTAATGGCTTTGTGTCAGACTCCTTCCCTCTTTTTAGAGGGACATGACCAGCGTGTCCTCTCTCTCTTCCCTACTGTTTGCATTGGCATTATTAGACAGTCACCAGGCATAATAGATTTTTGTTATCCTTCAAGTGAAGAAAAGTTTGCACTTTATCCAGATGGTGCACTATTTCTTTTGGGTAATGAATTTAACTGTCTGTCTTCTGTTATGTCCTTGATAACTGACTTTAGCTGTTTTTTTAGTTTTACTATAAACGGGAAAAAAAATCTGTGCTTCTTTTGTTAGATCCCATCTCTGAATGACTACTAGTAGTGGCCGACCAAATAGTTTTGGTACAATACCTTGGCTTACAGATTTGTCCAAGCTTGGCAGATTATGTTCCATTAAATGTAGAGCCCTCTTCTGCTGAAGTTCAAACAAACTTGTAAAACTTGGTGCAAACTGCCCTTATCGGTAGTGGGTAGAGCAAATTTAGTCAATATGGTCTGGATGCCACATTTGTTATATGCTCTACATAATACTCCAATTTGATATCCTACAATTACCAAAATACAGCACATTCCCTCTTCAGAGATCTCATTTGGAAGCAGAAATGACCCAGAGTCAGACTGGAAACCTTACATCTGCCAAAGGATGGGGGTAGTCTGATGATCCCAAATGCCAGATTATACTTCATAGTAGCCCAACTTCAACATCTTGGGGGTGGCACCCCCTACCTATTGATTACTTGCCGCCTTTCTCCCACAATACCCTCCTATATCCCATATTGAAGCTGGGCAATGTCACTCACAACAGCAATCCACATGCTTTTTCTTATCCACAACATTTGGAAGGCTACCGTGAATTACTGAGTACACTGGGTTCAACTCAATAGGCTCTGCTTTAGAACAATGCAGTCTTTATTGAACTTGCAAAATTAGCAGGGTTTGATACTTGGAAACAAGGTGGCATCCTGTTCATTCACCAACTATACCATAACATCCTATCATCCTTACAAACTCTAGCTGAGAAATATCACATGCACAAACATTATTTTTTTTTCAATATCTTGAAATTTATCATGCCATACAAACGCAATTCTGTACTACTGCTTTGTTTAGAATTCAGAATATTAACAATGATGGCATCTGCGCAATCAACCAAAAAGGGACTAATATGTTCTGGAGACTGCCTATAGTGCTAAGGTTCAGCCGCAGTGTAAAGAGGGATGGGGGCCAATAGTTCTGAAGCCTTGGAAGCCATTCCATTGGTCTCCTTATCTCCTCCGTTCTACTGCAAATCATTCATCTTCTAATTTCAACTTGCCATAATTTACTATACCAAGTTATCATATGCATTTAGTAAGATTGGCTTACTCTTACTTTCTTACAAAAGGGTGTTACACATGCATTATTTTAATGTCAGTTGACTTTCGTAACTGCAATGTATATTCTAAAGTCTACTGTGTTGCACTCATATGGTCTGTACCTGGAATGCACTGTAATGTTCTTTTCTTTACTTCTTTTGTGCGGTAAAAACCAAAAACTGTATACAAAAGTGATTATTTTTTTTAAAAAAACAAGCAAAGAAGGAAAGAAGGGTAGAGTAGAGGCGAAGAAAAACTGTGTACTCAAACACCAACCAGGGCCAGAGCACCGCTTGCCCAGAATCCAAAGTTAGTAGAAATCTGGATGGAATTATGCTAGGATAGATTAAAGGGTGTCCTCCAAGGTATGCCATGCCCTGCCTCATAGTATTTGTCAACCAATTTATTGATGGTGGCTGTAAGGTCTTCCATCATTTTGACATCCCTAATCCTGAAGTGAAGCTCCGTCAGAGAAGGAGGTTCACATTTTTCCAATAGAGGGTAACTAAATACCAAGCTGCCGTAAGAACATATTTCAGTGATTGTTTAGATGTCTTTGAAAAACCGGAAGGCGGTAGACCCTGAAGAATGTTTTAGGTGTAAAAGGGATCCAGGTTTTAAATAAAAACGGTGGATCAGCAAAATGAACAGCTTGCCAATTAGGTGTGAGAGCAATAACAATATATAGTGTTTGTTGAATTGTTCCATTAGTCGTCTTGCATCTCCAGCACCTATCATCAACAGAAGGGTATGGGGCACACCGCTAATCTGGACTATAGTACCAATGAAGGAGTATTTTATATTGATTCTCTTTGTATAACATGCACATTGAGCTTTTAGTAGCTGAGGAGTGGGGACCATAATAGTTGCCAGGTCCCGCAGGACAATTCCTCACTTATGATTTGTGTAGCACTGACCCCTGAAGGAGCTGCTGATATATTTGGGCCTGTACTCTGCTTTGTGTCCCCCCGGAATATCTCAGTCCCCCTGACACAGCTGTGGTGTAATAGTGTGCAATCAAAGCGGAATCATAAAGGCAAGTTCACAATACTCAATATTATATACTTGCCTGTAGTTACCTTACCCTCCTCTTGGCTGGTGATGAAGAGTAAAACAACACTCACACAGTTATACTTGAATAACAACCTTATTTACTGTAGTTGAATTAGAAAGGTTAAACTACAATGGTTGTACTGTCAGACCAACATAGTCTGACAGACAACTAAACTTTACAAATGTACAATACAGGTGTATAATGTCTGAAGTAATATATGAGAAGTATAACAAAGTAAATAGGATACCGTCAGAGCGAGTGTATCTCACTCTAAGCACTGTCCTATTTCCTGCGTGCTTAAAGCTATACTAAATCAATAATACAACACTAGGGAGCTCCCTCCTGTAATATCACACCACCCTGATATAGTAAAATAACCCAAGGCCTTATATGTTACTTAACAGTCCTTCTTCATCTTCTTTTCTTCTGCTAGCAACAAGGTAATTTTGTAATCCAAGGGTTAATGATTCCTTAACAAAGTAACCTGATATATAAAGCAAAGTCCTGATGCAGAAGAGCTATAAATAACTTTGATGCAGTGACTTAGTGTTGAATCCTCTTGACTATGCCTGTGGGACTACAGGTCCCAGCAACTCTGTCTTGTGTAAACTGATGTATGAAAGTGTGTCAAGAAACTTGTGGGCCTCAGCTCTCTCACCCAACCAAGGACAATGCTGTCAGGAGACTCCGCTCTGGTGTGCCGGGTTCTTCCTCTGCAGAATCTCAGTTCGTTCACTGTGGCCACACCGCCATGCTGTACCATTTCACAGACAACCAGGAGTCCTCGGTTACCTCCTTCAAGGGTCTCTGGAACGATCACACTGCTGCTCCAGCACGCTGTGATGTAAGGCCAGATCAAAGACTGCTCACAGATGACCGGTAGTCCTCGGTTACCTCCTTCAAGGGTCTCTGTATCGATCACACTGCTGCTTCAGCAGGCTGTGATCTAAGGCAGGATCACTGGCTGCTGTTCTGCTCCACACAGGGTAGGCCACACTGGGCTGGGGACCTCACACAGATCCTCCCAGGCTGGCCATGCGTCTCCAATAGGGATGAGCCGAACACCCCCCTGTTCGGTTCGCACCAGAACATGCGAACAGGAAAAAGGTTTGTTCGAACACGCGAACACCGTTAAAGTCTATGGGACACGAACATGAATAATCAAAAGTGCTAATTTTAAAGGCTAATATGCAAGTTATTGTCATAAAAAGTGTTTGGGGACCTGGGTCCTGCCCCAGGGGACATGGATCAATGCAAAAAAAAGTTTTAAAAACGGCCGTTTTTTCAGGAGCAGTGATTTTAATAATGCTTAAAGTCAAACAATAAAAGTATAATATCCCTTTAAATTTCGTACCTGGGGGGTGTCTATAGTATGCCTGTAAAGGGGCGCATGTTTCCTGTGTTTAGAACAGTCTGACAGCAAACTGACATTTTGAAGGAAAAAACTAATTTAAAACTACCCGCGGCTATTGCATTGCCGACAATACACATAGAAGTTCATTGATATAAACGGCATGGGAATTCCCCAAAGGGGGACCCCAAACCAAAATTTAAAAAAAAAATGACGTAGGAGTCCCCCTAAATTCCATACCAGGCCCTTCAGGTCTGGTATGGATATTAAGGGGAACCCCGGCCAAAATTTAAAAAAAAAAATGACGTGGGGTTCCCCCTAAATTCCATACCAGACCCTTCAGGTCTGGTATGGATTTTAAGGGGAACCCCGCGCCAAAAAAAAAAAAAAAAACGGCGTGGGGTCCCCCCAAAAATCCATACCAGACCCTTATCCGAGCACGCAACCTGGCAGGCCGCAGGAAAAGAGGGGGGGACGAGAGTGCGGCCCTCCCCTCCTGAACCATACCAGGCCACATGCCCTCAACATTGGGAGGGTGCTTTGGGGTAGCCCCCCAAAACACCTTGTCCCCATGTTGATGAGGACAAGGGCCTCATCCCCACAACCCTGGCCGGTGGTTGTGGGGGTCTGCGGGCGGGGGGCTTATCGGAATCTGGAAGCCCCCTTTAACAAGGGGACCCCCAGATCCCGGCCCCCCCCCTGTGTGAAATGGTAAGGGGGTACTTACCCCTACCATTTCACTAAAAAACTGTCAAAAATGTTAAAAATGACAAGAGACAGTTTTTGACAATTCCTTTATTTAAATGCTTCTTTTTTCTTCTATCTTCCTTCATCTTCTGGTTCTTCTGGTTCTTCTGGCTCTTCTGGTTCTTCCTCCGGTGTTCTCGTCCAGCATCTCCTCCGGTGTCTTCTATCTTCTTCTCCTAGGGCCGCTCCGCACCCATGGCATGGGGGGAGGCTCCCGCTCTTCTCTTCTTCTTTTCTTTTTTTCTTCTCTTCTTCTCTTCTTCTCTTCTTCATTTTCTTCTGCGGGCCGCTCCGCATCCATGCTGGCATGGAGGGAGGCTCCCGCTGTGTGACGGCGCTCCTCGTCTGACAGTTCTTAAATAACAGGGGCGGGGCCACCCGGTGACCCCGCCCCCCTCTGACACACGGTGACTTGACGGGACTTCCCTGTGACGTCACGGGGAATGCCACAGGGAAGTCTCGTCATGTCCCGTGCGTCAGAGGGGGGCGGGGTCACTGGGTGGCCCCGCCCCCGTTATTTAAGAACTGTCAGACGAGGAGCGCCGTCACACAGCGGGAGCCTCCCTCCATGCCAGCATGGATGCGGAGCGGCCCGCAGAAGAAAATGAAGAAGAGAAGAAGAGAAGAAAAGAAGAAGAGAAGAGCGGAGCCTCCCCCCATGCCATGGGTGCGGAGCGGCCCGAGGAGAAGAAGATAGAAGACGCCGGAGGAGATGCTGGACGAGAACGCCGGAGGAAGAACCAGAAGAGCCAGAAGAACCAGAAGAACCAGAAGATGAAGGAAGATAGAAGAAAGAAGAAGCATTTAAATAAAGGAATTGTCAAAAACTGTCTCTTGTCATTTTTAACATTTTTGACAGTTTTTTAGTGAAATGGTAGGGGTAAGTACCCCCTTACCATTTCACACAGGGGGGGGTCGGGATCTGGGGGTCCCCTTGTTAAAGGGGGCTTCCAGATTCCGATAAGCCCCCCCGCTCACAGACCCCCACAACCACCGGCCAGGGTTGTGGGGATGAGGCCCTTGTCCTCATCAACATGGGGACAAGGTGTTTTGGGGGGCTACCCCAAAGCACCCTCCCAATGTTGAGGGCATGTGGCCTGGTACGGTTCAGGAGGGGGGGCCGCACTCTCGTCCCCCCCTCTTTTCCTGCGGCCTGCCAGGTTGCGTGCTCGGATAAGGGTCTGGTATGGATTTTTGGGGGGACCCCACGCATTTTTTTTTTTTTTTTTTTTTGGCACGGGGTTCCCCTTAAAATCCATACCAGACCTGAAGGGTCTGGTATGGAATTTAGGGGGAACTCCACGTCATTTTTTTTTTAAATTTTGGCCGGGGTTCCCCTTAATATCCATACCAGACCTGAAGGGCCTGGTATGGAATTTAGGGGGACTCCTACGTAATTTTTTTTTAAAATTTTGGTTTGGGGTCCCCCTTTGGGGAATTCCCATGTCGTTTTTATCAATGAACTTCTATGTGTATTGTCGGCAATGCAATAGCCGCGGGTAGTTTTAAATGAGTTTTTTCCTTCAAAATGTCATTTTGCTGTCAGACTGTTCTAAACACGGGAAACATGCGCCCCTTTACAGGCATATTATAGACACCCCCCAGCTACGAAATTTAAAGGGATATTACACTTTTATTGTTTGACTTTAAGCATTATTAAAATCACTGCTCCTGAAAAAACGGCCGTTTTTAAAACTTTTTTTTGCATTGATCCATGTCCCTTGGGGCAGGACCCAGGTCCCCAAACACTTTTTATGACAATAACTTGCATATTAGCCTTTAAAATTAGCACTTTTGATTTCTCCCATAGACTTTTAAAGGGTGTTCCGCGGCATTCGAATTTGCCGCGAACACCCCTAATTGTTCGCTGTTCGGCGAACTTGCGAACAGCCAATGTTCGAGTCGAACATGAGTTCGACTCGAACTCGAAGCTCATCCCTAGTCTCCAAGAGACTTAAGATGGCTGCTCCCAGCCTTTTTATAAGCTTCCCACAATGCAGTTATGCTCCCCAAGGATCATGGGAGTCACTGTGCATTGTGGGCAGGTCAAGTTAATGTCCAGATATAAACAAACAAAAACTTCCAGGTCAACTTGAAAAGCGAAAAGAAAATAAAGATTCAGTCCTTTTGCACTTTGGCCGTTAGATGGCGCCAGAGGATAAGATATCACATTAACATTAAGTTACATCAAATATGTGTCCCAGCTACATTTGCTTTCACTTGGTCATGTGTAAATGTTTAGGGGGAACGGAAAGGAGAACAATACATTGTAAATTTGTAAGAATAACCCCTTGCTTGGCTTATTTTCACAAATATGTGAAGAAGGAAATTCTAGCAAACCTATCAAGATTTGAGCATAGTGACAAATCTGTAAATATCCAAAGAAGGCCTGCTCATAAGGTTTTTATTTTTTATTTTTTTGCAATGGTATCTCTCTCCCGTGGCAAAGCACAGAGTCTGATTCTTTTTTTTACTTCAGTAGGATTTTCCTCCAAGTTCAGGTTCACCGGATTCTGAACAAGGTTCTCCAAGCCCATGGGGAGAATACTGTTGCATATTTGCTCTAGCCAGTATCAGTCTTTGTCTGAGGACATCAGTCATCTGCAGCAAACATTCCCTTTCTTTAGGAAACAATGTTTAGCCAGTTTGGATCATATAGATAACTAAAATAGTTTTATTGGACACTTTTCTGATGGTAATCTATGTGAAGAATTTCCTCATAGAAAGACTAAGGCAAATTAAAAACCCTATGCAATTGTCCTGTAAAAACCACAGAATGTGTGATGAAAATCCTTAGGGATATACAGAGCCTAAACATCATTCTCAGACACCCAAGATTGTAAACACACATACACATACACACACACACCAAAAAATGTCACTAAATGTCCCAGTTATTAACTAAAAAAACAGCATTTTTACTACATTTTTAGTTAATATTCAGATAGCATTTCTTCCATTTTATTAGACCCAAGTGACTACAAGTCCTTGAGTAATTGAGCCAACCAAGCTTTATTTGAAGCAAATTTGTTCAAATTGCTTTCCTATATTATTGAAACAACCTTGTAATACAACGGTAATCACTTGCAATAGCTTATATTTTTGGAGGAAAATTTTAATTAAAATGATATCTGCTGTAACATTTGCCTTGCAGCAACATCATTGATTGGTTTACCCTTTGACAAAGGCCATGAACATTTTGAGTGGAAACCAATTACTTAAAGAATGATTAGATATAGCTTTATATCTATGTAATGCAAAACCCAGTATAGTATATATTCCTAGAATGCCTAGAGGCCATTCTTGTACTGATGGTTATGACTTCAAATTGCAGAACAATTATACATTTTGGAATACATAGTTGTTCAGGAGTACCAGGGGCATTGCTGAAAACTGTTAACCAAATATAGCATGTTTGTTATGTTCACATTTGGGTCCCATTGAGCTAGACAACCAAAGGGATCCCTGATTTGGGGGCTGAAAGAATGGCTCAGTGCAAACCAGCACTTACTACAGTAACATTTTCACTTCACTATGACTATGACACATAGCTACATTGATGCTACAGTGGATCAGTCATATACATTGTCTCTACATTGTTGCACAACAAGTAAATAGCTACTAGTTTAGTAAAAGGGGTTGTAAACCCTCATGTTTTTTCACCTTAATGCATCCTATGCATTAAGGTGAAAAAACTTCTGACACTGACTGGCCCCCTAGCCTCCCCCCGTTTTACTCACCTGAGCCCATTCGTTCCCTCGGTGGAGACGCGCTGTACCTCTCTGCCCAGGGTTCTCGGCTCTTCATTGGATAGATTGATAGCAGTGCAGCTATAGGCTCCCGCTGCTGTCAATCAAATCCAATTAAGAGCCGAGGTGGGGCCAAGTGTCTGTGTCTATGGATGCAAATGCTGGACTCTGGAGAACGCCCGCAAGATAACCCCCAGGGAGAGCGCTTCTCCTAGGGAGTTTAATGAGCACCCTTGGGGGACCCCAGAAGACGAGGATCGGGGCCACACTGTGCAAAACGATCTGCACAGTGGAGGTAAGTATGATATGTTTGTTATTTAAAGAAAAAAAAAAAAAACAAGGGTTTACAACCCCTTTAAGTGGATGTACTACATAATATGATTAGCCATGATGCGGTGACATGGCAAGTGAACATGGAGCTTTATGGTTTCATGCTAGAGTGTTGTTAAAAGAAGAGGGGATGCTACACCATGGTAAACATGGCCCTGCATTTGTTTGGCATGTGTTGCTGCCATATATTTCAAAATGACCTTATTTTTATTTTATAATACATTATTATATTTTATATATTCTATTCTTTTATAATATATGTATATTTATTTTCTGGTCAGACACAGGTTTATTGTTCTGTTATGTTACAGGTCCATTGTAAAACTGTTGCTACATCCATGATCATTCAGCATCACTTTTTTACAGTAGATTATAATTGTACAAGATTCATTTTGATTCAGTTAGCAAGTCTGTGTATGCACAGATAGTCCAAGTTGTATGATATCTAGAAAGTGACATTAAGGCAGGCCATAAACTGTGCAACCCTAGATTGCAGGAAAGAAATTTGCATGGTTCCCCCATCAACATAGACAGTGCTGACAGGGGAATCCCACCTGCCGAGCCATTGTCTGCTCCCAGCCGCCCTCGCTGTGAGAAGACAGTGATTAATACTAGTGGCTATAGCATCTGCTAGCGATAATCGCAAGTTAATCCGGCAGGCTGTACTGAAGTTGATAGATCGGTCAACTTGGTAAACGCAGCATGCCCAGACAAAGGTTACATTTCAGGTGGTTCCTGCTGAACTGCCTGAGATTCGAACCCCCTATGGCCAGCCTTAGCAGGGTCTTTATTAATAAATAGATCCTGTTACCTTGCCCATTCAGGTGTCACTTTATACTCACCTCTCCAGTGGTCCCCCATCATTTATTCTCCTGTTACCACCACTACAACTAACTAGTGCTTCTGGGTATGAGAAAGCATGTAACCTCCTCTCATCATGCCATGCTTGAGCCTAGTGGGCACATTTTAGACCCATTAACTTTTACAGAGGGGGTGAGGTCATTGCTCCCTCTGATTTTCTACAGTAGCTGGGGCTACATGTTTTTTGTGCTGCTGTGATGGGGAAGGGGCAGCAGTTAAGTGCTAGATAAAGGAAATTAAATAGATTGGGGGGGCTTTACAAGGTAATATCACTTTTCCATAAGTGAACAAGATGACAGTGTCACTTTATGTCTTGTGCCTTTATTTAATTAAGAATACTTTGTTGCTAAATCTTAGGTACACTTTCACCTAGCAACCAATCAGAAACCATTCTGTACTGTTATGATGGGCTGCTACAGTTTACTACATTTAAAGATTAGCATTTAAGTGAAATCTATTGAACAAGGCAAATTATTACCTAGCATTGTTACAAAATCACACATTATTCTGTGTGTACTGTTTTTGTATGGTAATCTACTAAATTATGGCAGTTAGAGATGATAATATATACCTATTTCACATCAGTTTATTGTAGTGATATTCCATAAAATATTACTGCTATCAGAGGGAAGCAAAAGTCAGGTAGCAGAGCAGTGAGCGATGCTGAATACAGATAAAGCCAAACTTCCATTCCCCCGAGCTGTGACAAACAAATGCATTTCCCTTTGCTCTGGGGAATATGACAGCTGCTATAATCCACTGTTGTAAGAGTTTTTGCTGCTGCTTTTCTTTTGTTGTTTGTGATTGCCAGTATTGCTTTGTCCTGGCACTTTGCAATAATCTGACTGAATCTGACTGCAAACACTTCACTGACAATGGCTGCATATTAATAATCTAAAGCACAGGCTGTAATGATAGCCTTAACATATTCAGTGAGCTACTACTTTAGATATTGAAGATTCTGAAATAAATTAGGATTTCTGTTGCGTTCAAGGGAGAAAGAGACAGCAAATCACAAACCAACCCATAAACAACAGCTCATAATATTATGTTTTAATGGCGGACCCACATATGTAATATTAGATGTTAGATGGTTTTCTATTGACATGTGTCTTTTTGAACTGTAGAATACATTTTTCTGCTGAATGCATGATAAAATCCATACATTTTTTAATGTATTATCTAGCTAATCATAGCTGTATTAGGTAACTGTTCTTGACAAGTAACTATGACAGAATCAGAAAGTATAATATGTTTCCCTGGTTTCTGCAAGACTGGTTTTGTTCACTACATTAGTCTCTATAAATGTATAAGTTGATACTATATTGAAAGTGACCAATGTTCTCATGATCCTGTGTTCATTATGGTTTCTGACCAGAATATTAAGCCACCTCTCTATAAGTACTGGAGGTCAACATACCGACTTCTAGGATTATAATGATGTGTCCTTTGATAACATACCACCCATGCATATGTATATGCAGGCCAGTGCTTTGCACCTATATATTTTGCCACCTTAAAGGCTAAGAAGATTTTTTTTCCTAAATTCCAGCTACCCTATGTACCAATATAACATTATTGTTCTTTGCAAAAACAAAACAGCTTTCCATTAATTCTACACAGAGTTGACAAGCTGATCTCATTAGTGCAAATCTACCCACAGCTGGTCAACTCCTTCCTGTGTCATGACTAGGGATGGGCGAACGGTTCGGCCCGAGCATAAGTTCGGGCCAAACTTTGGTTGTTCGGATGTTCTGCGAACACCGAACAATATGCGGTGTTCGGGGCAAATTCAAAAGCTGCCGGAACACCGTTAAATTCTATGGGACACTAACATGAAAAATCAAAAGTGCTCATTTTAAAGGCTTATATGCAAGTTATTGTCATAAAAAGTGTTTGTGGACCTGGCTCCTGCCCCAGGGGACATGTATCAATGCAAAATTTTTTTTTAAAGATGGCCTTTTTTTCGGGAGCAGTGATTTTTTTAATTCTTAAAGTAAAACTATAAAAATGAAATATTCCTTTAAATATCGTGCCTGGGGGGTGTCTATAGTATGCCTGTAAAGTGGCACATTTTCCCGTGTTTAGAACAGTACCACAGCAAAATGACATTTCTAAAGGAAAAATTGTCATTTAAAACTGATCGTGGCTGTAATGAATTGTCGGGTCTCGGCAATATAGATAAAACTCATTGAAAAAAAGAGCATGGGATCCCCCCAATCCATTACCAGGCCCTTTGGGTCTGGTATGAATATTAAGGGGAACCCCGAACCAAAATAAAAAAAAAATTGCGTGGGGGTCCCCCTAAAATCCATACCAGGCCCTTCGGGTCTGATATGAAAATTAAGGGGAACCCAGCACCAAATGTAAAAAAAAATGGCGTAGGGGTCCCCCCAAAATCCATACCAGACCCTTAAGGTCTGGTATGGATTTTAAGGGGAACCCTGTACCAAAATTAAAAAAAAGTTCTTGGATATGGGTCTGGTATGGATTTTGGGGGGGACCCATACGCCATTTTTTTAAATTCTGGTGCAGGGTTCCCCTTAAAATCCATATCAGACCTGAAGGGCCTGGTATGAATTTTAGGGGGACCTCCACACAATTTTTAAAAAAAATTTGGTTTGAGGTTCCCCTTAATATTCATACCAGACCCAAAAGGCCTGGTAATGGACTGGAAATGAGTTTTATCTATATTGTCGAGACCCAACAATTCATTACAGCCGCGATCAGTTTTGAATTACTTTTTTTCCTTTAGAAATGTCATTTTGCTGTGGTACTGTTCTAAACATGGGAAAAATGCGCCAATTTACAGGCATACTATAGACACCCCCCAGGCACGATATTTAAAGAAATATTTTATTTTTATTGTTTCACTTTAAGCATTAAAAAAATCACTGCTCCTGAAAAACGGCTATTTAAAAAAAGAAATTTGCATTGATACATGTCCCCTGAGGCAGGACCCAGGTCCCCAAACACTTTTTATGACAATAACTTGCATATAAGCCTTTCAAATGAGCACTTTTGATTATTCATGTTCGTGTCCCATAAACTTTACCGGGGTTCGTGTGTTCTGCCAAATTTTTTGCCTGTTCAGTATGTTATGGTGCGAACCGAACCGGGGGGTGTTTGGCTCATCCCTAGTCATGACCTAAAGTCTGTCCAGGAAGTAAGGCAGAAGTAATCGAGAATTGTGTTTAAACAGCTATGAAGAGAGTTAGGTAAGCTGGTGCATTAATGCTATATTGGTACATAGGGGAGATGGAATTTAGAAAAAAAACAAGAAGGCAAACAAAGGTGAACTTAGCCTTTAAGACCTTCCTATCTGTCCAAAGCATTTATTTGTCAAGAGAGTTTGTGGAGATATTTAGAACCTTTCTCAGTGGACAAAGAAAGGAGTAGCTCTTCTCTAGGTTTAAGCAGTTGTAAAACAAGTGATGCCTGGAAGAGTGACATACTCTTTAAAGCCTATTTGTGACTTCCTTTTGTAAGTTTCTGTTACAGTCAGAGTGCTCAAAAATATTTTTTTTGAAACATTAACGTTTTCATTTCAGTGCTATCTTCCCCAGCAGCATGCTAGAGATCAGAATTGCTCCACACTCTACTAGAGCAGCAGTCTATCTCCAGCCTTCTGAAACACCCCATGCACACACATGCAAGTAAAAAAAAACTGTGCACCAATCAATTATCCTGCTCCCTAAGCAGGAATACCCATTTGCAGTATCATCTTCTCTGCTCACTCAGCAACAATAATGCCCTCTGAGTAGGATGTGTTAATTGGTGCACACTAGTTCTAATGCCCCGTACACACGGTCGGACATTGATCGGACATTCCGACAACAAAATCCTAGGATTTTTTCCGACGGATGTTGGCTCAAACTTGTCTTGCATACACACGGTCACACAAAGTTGTCGGAAAATCTGATCGTTCTAAACGCGGTGACGTAAAACACGTACGTCGGGACTATAAATGGGGCAGTGGCCAATAGCTTTCATCTCTTTATTTATTCTGAGCATGCGTGGCACTTTGTCCTTCGGATCTGTGTACACACGATCGGAATTTTCGACAACAGATTTTGTTGTCGGAAAATTTTATCTCCTGCTCTCCAACTTTTTGTGTCGGAAAATCCGATGGAAAATGTCCGATGGAGCCCACACACGGTCGGAATTTCCGACAACACGCTCCGATCGGACATTTTCCATTGGAAAATCCGACCGTGTGTACGGGGCATAACTGTGCAAAAGTCTGTTGAACCATTGGAGATAAACCATGCTTTCACACAGATTGTAGCAGTTTGTATCTCCAGTATGGTTCCAGGAAAGTGGACACTGGGATTTCCCTGAAGAAATAGTAAAAACAAACAGAAAAAAGTTTTTGAAAAGGTACCTTTTTCAGAACACAGGCTATATGTAAAACATGCAAAGCAAAGGTGCATTTGAGCATAAAGTTATTGGCTAATTCTATTTGATTTAAGTTTATGGCCCAGCGAGCATCAACATAAGACTTTATTTGCCATCAGTTTTATAGTATAAGATATGTGTCTTGCACAGTGTGTCTTCTTTATTTTGAAAGAAAAACATAAAAAAATGATCCTGATAAAGAATATCTTTTAACTGGGTTAATGCAGCAGCTCCATGAACTGTTGGTTATGAATTTGTTATTGCCTTTATTATAACATTTTTGGTGGTTGATATTTGTATTCCTGCTATCTGAATGTGACACATGTATTCCTTGTCTTAATCCATTTCTTTCCTTTTTTTAAAGGTCCAGAGGAACACAACGAGTACAGAGGGCTCTATTTTCAAAGCTATAAGACCTGTTCATTGTTTCCAGCATTATCAGTTTAAACCCAACATCTGGACACAAGATGCTTTACACTAATGTATTCAGTTAGGTTTCATTAAAATGTAATAAGCTGCAGTTTCAGAAACAATTAATGTATTCACAAATGATGCTGCTAAATTGCAGTTTTGCATTATCGCAAATGAAAATACTCCTTTTTTGATGTTGCTGTACAGATCTATTTTCATTGCAGGAACTTTAATAACAAAATATGTGGTTATTATCCTTTCTGGGATATACATTTTTTATATAATAATTTAAAATAAACAAGGACCATGCACTTGGACCAGGAGGCAGCACAGTGTTTTGAAGAGGATTATAGCCAACGACACCAAATATAGCATAAGCATTTTACAGTTTACCTGTGCTGCCTAATCTGATTTTGTGAAATTATTTTTAAAAATGTTTCTTTATGTTTATTTCTGTAATATGACAAAAAAATGACTGCGCAATACAATTGATAAATTATGCCAATAAACAATTACATTTGTAAACCTTATATTAATCTAATAGTGTTTATTTTAGTTAACTATTTTAGGGGAGAAACAACTGGGGGAATCAATATTGGAAAGGATCTGGGTATTCTGGTAGATCAGACTAAATAACAGAACATCATTTCAAGCTGCAGATTCTAAAGCAACAAAATAATTTATTGTATTAAGAGGTATACTGAATGTAAAATATCCAACCATTTAATTTTGCAAAAAATATCCAATTACATGAGAGCAGAACAAAAAACATTATTTTTGCTTGTATTTAATTGGATGATGGTAGTCACCATATTCAAAAAGCTTGCAAAGAGAAAATGTCTTGCAAAGTTAACAGCATGCTTGCCTGTAGTAAATCAACCTCATTGACTCCAGATAGAGAGACAAAATCTCACCCCTGTACAGGGCATTAGTAAGCTCTCGTCTGGAATATGCAGTTCCATTTTGGGCACCAGTTCACAAAAAGGAATGTGGGGAAATAGAGAGAGTGAAGATAGGGGCATCCAAACTCATAAGAGGCATAGAGTAGCTCAGAAATGAAGAACAATTATCTGAACTGAGGAAGTTAAGGGAAGATATGATCATCATGTTTAAATGTATGGTCCACACAGTGCACTTGGTACAAAGATATTTACTGAAAAGGACATGGGGGCACTCTTTGCTTCTGAAAGAAAATCTCTCCACCTGAGCTTTTTGAATCTGGGGGTCCAGTTTCAGAACCATCAGGCTGAGCCAGGATGGGAGCTATCCTTTCAATAAAGCAATGGATGCCCCGGCCCTGTGTACAGGGTTCTCCCCTCTTAACATCGCAGGAGATCTGGAAATATTATTGGACACAGAAAGCAGTGCCAAACCTTTGACTGAACAACAAGCCCCAGCAACACATGGCACTGAACTCTTAGCCAGATTTAACCACTTCAATACAGGGAAATTTTACCCCCTTTCTGCCCAGGCCAATTTTCAGCTTTCAGCGCTGTTGCACTTTGAATTGTGCTGTCATGCAACACTGTACTCAATTTCACATATAATTTTGTTAACAAAACTAGAGCTTTCTTTTGGTGGTATTTAAATATTGTTTGCTAAATAAACAAAAAAAGACAGAAAATTTGGGAACAAAACAAAAACAAAATTTTCTTTGTTTCTGCTTTAAAATGTAGCAAATAAATAATCTTTCTTCAGAAAATTATGGCCAAAATGTATTCTGCTATATTTCTTTGGTGAAAATAACCTAAATCAGTATATATTATTTAGTCTGTAGGAAAATTCTAGAGTCCAAAAACTTTGGTATATATCTGAAAATTGATCAATCCTGATGCACTGACAGCCTTATTTCATGAGGCCCAAAAATGTCAGGACAGTACAAATATCCCCCAAATGATACCTTTTTGGAAAGTAAACAGTCCAAATATTTAGTAAGAGGGATGGCAAGTTTTTTGAAGTTGTAATTTTTTTGTCATAATTTTTTGGAAAATTAAGAAATTGAAAAAAATTATTTCAATTTATTTTTTACATACTGTGACCAGTGCAGTATAACGTCATCATATACAGTATCTCACAAAAGTGAGTACACCCCTCACATTTTTGTAAAAATTTTATTATATCTTTTCATGTGACAACACTGAAGAAATGACACTTTGCTACAATGTAAAGTATTGAGTGTACAGCTTGTAAAACATTGTACATTTCTGTCCCCTCAAAATAACTCAACAAACAGCCATTATTATCTAAACCGCTGGCAACAAAAGTGAGTACACATTGAAAATGTCCAAATTGGACCCAATTAGCCATTTTCCCTTCCCGGTGTCATGTGACTCGTTAGTTATTACAAGGTCTCAGGTGTGAATGGGGAGCAGGTGTGTTAAATTTGGTGTTATCGCTCTCACTCTCTCATACTGGTCACTGGAAGTTCAACATGGAAACTCATGCAAAAAACTCTCTGAGGATCTGAAAAAAAGAATTGTTGCTCTACATGAAGATGACCTAGGCCAGTGATGGTGAACCTTGGCACCCCAGATGTTTTGGAACTATATTTCCCATGATGCTCATGCACTCTGCAGTGTAGTTGAGCATCATGGGAAATGTAGTTCCAAAACATCTGGGGTGCCACGGTTCACCATCACTGGCCTAGGCTATAAGAAGATTTCCAAGACCCTGAAACTGAGCTGCAGCCAAGACCATACAGATGTTTAACAGGACAGGTTCCATTCAGAATAGGCCTTGCCATGGTCGACCAAAGAATTTGAGTGCACGTGCTCAGTGTCATGGTCTGGGACTGCATGAGTGCTGCCAGCACAGGGGAGCTACAGTTCATTGAGGGAACCATGAATGCCAACATGTACTGTGACATACTGAAGCAGAGCATGATCCCCTCCCTTCGGAGACTGGGCTGCAGTGCAGTATTCCAACATGATACCTCCAAGACGACCACTGCCTTGCTAAGGAAGTGAGGGTAAAGGTGATGGACTGGCCAAGCATGTCTCCAGACCTAAACTCTATTGAGCATCTGTGTGGTATCCTCAAACAGAAGGTGGAGGAGTGCAAGGTCTCTAACATCCACCAGCTCTGTGATGACATCATGGAGGAGTGAAAGAGGACTCCAGTGGCAAACTGTGAAGGTCTGGTAAACTCCATGCCCAAAAGGGTTAACGCAGTAATGGAAAATAATGGTGGCCACACAAAATATTGACACTTTAGGCTTAATTTGGACATTTTCACTTAGGGGTATACTCACTTTTGTTGCCAGCGGTTTAGACATTAATTGCTGTGTGTTTGAATTATTTTGAGGGGACAGCAAATGTACACTTTAATACAAGCTGTACACTCACTACTTTACATTGTAACAAAGTGTTATTTCTTCAGTGTTGTCACATGAAAAGATATAATAAAATATTTACAAAAATGTGAGGGGTGTACTCACTTTTGTGAGATACTGTATGTAACGAGCCCCTTGCTCGCTCGGTTCCACTCTCCCGACACTCCACTGCAGCTATTGAATCAGATTGCAGATCGCAACATCTGATTGCTCGGTCATCCAATGCTCCGGGATTAGAACTACAGCTCTGTGCCATTCTAGTCCAATTGTGATAGCTCAGAACAAACACCAGGCAGGCTGTATGTAAGTTCAAACAGGAATCTCACTTTATTGCAATATACAGGCTTTTATACACTAAAAGTGGAGGTGCAGACCTACCTGCTCATATTACTCTAACAATACAGCTGTAGCCTAATTAACCTAATTAACATGAGCTAATTAACTAATCCCTTTAGACAGCCTAGATGACTCAGACATGACCGTTAGGCCAGACTGGCCGTCTTGTAGTTCAGAAAATCCAATCAACATTATCACAATCAACATAGACTCTTCTTCACACAATAGCAGAGTTAATTAACACAAATAACAATGGGGATCTAATGACTCTTGGATCCCATAGTAGACTTATTTACAATACACATTTTAGCAGACAATAGACAGACAGGTGTTGGAATTTACATCAGCATCTCCTAACAGTATCTGTCCCAGCATTATGAATCAGCCACTATTCCAATATGGCAAATCCAGGGTCCCCAGAGTCTGTGTGTCCTGGGGGACCAGGACCCGAATCCACAATAATACCACCTCAAGGGTCCCCAGGCATACAGCTCACAAAGTGCACCGTTCCCCCAAATGCAAGAGCCCCCGATAGATCGGCAAGAGGCTAGCATACAGTCCCCTCCAAAAGTCTCTTTCCCGGCTAGGTCTGTCACACTGTATGTTGATGTATGTGTGAGGAGGTGGGTTGACAAATGTTTATCTTTATATTTATTATTGTTATGTATCCTATATGATTATGTGTCATTTTGTACAATATATGTGTGGATTGGTACCATATAAAATCCTTAAGGAAGGTGTATACCTTGATCTGTTTGAGCAACCAGTGGAATATCAGGATTTCATTAACTTACCTTGATTAACACAAACCATTTGAGTTAAATCTTGAACTTGGGGGAACAATTCGCTCACTATTTACCTATTCCTGCATAGCAGTGAGCAGCAGATCACTAATATACGCGATCTGCTAATGCAGAAATGCATAGGGAGGTTGAATCAGGGTCTTTCAACCTAGCCCAGCCTCCAATGCAGAAAAAAATTAAATGTAAATAAAAATTTCAAAGAATATCATCAAATAAATAAATAAAATACTTTCATTTGCATAAACCCTCACATTTGCATTTATGTGCACTTATAGTTCTGTCACATCAATTCCTATACACTCAATAATGAATTACTCGTACCTTAGTACAACACTAACAATTTATGCAAGCTGGTCTTTTTTTATCAGTGTGCATTGTGATGAAAAATTGAAAAGGAAGAAACTAATTTAATTAAAGATAATTAAAACCTATCAATTGAAACATATACATTCAAAGCTTCTTCCAAATTAAAGTAATACCTGTCCAGAGGAAAAAGTACATACTATGCTGGGATCTTTTACAAATGAAATACCTATTATGGATTAAACTACCATGGCTCCAAAATTAAAAAAAAAAAATCTTATGATTCAGAAGTCTGTGGTCCTGGAATGGTTAATTTATATCAGTTAATTAGCATTAGGCAGGTATATGAGTGAACCTTCTTACTGGATATAGCACAAACACAAAGAATAAAATACATTAGAGGATTAAAATGCCCCCTGTACTCAGCAACTTAGGATCTCTAGGTCATTTAGATAGATTAGCAGGAACAATAAGGTTAAGTGCATGTGGTATTTTATACATAGTTGAGGCCTTTCCATTGTACCCAAGAAACTGAAGCTCAAGCATAAAAGTACATATGTCAAGCTGTTATCTTACCCTCTTTATGGGCTTTCATTAAATGGACAAAGAAAAACATCAAATTAAACATTGTAAAGACAGGGCATTGGTCGTGTTTTGAATTCACCTTTTCAAAGAATCTTTTGTAACATAGGAGTTTCATTTTTCATTTACCTCTGGTTGACAGAATATATTCAACAATGAAAGGAGAGTGTGTTTTATAATTTTAATGAACATAAGCAAAAAGTAAAAGTATCAGACATGGATGTAAAAGAGCACAGTTCAAATAGTCACCTTGACATATTCAAAATGTATTTTACAATATACCCCCTAGCAGCCTGCCTAGCATGCTGTAACTAGAAACATTCAGCAATGGCAAGAAGGATTTTGTTTAACAATTGCCTTTTTTTTCTTGGCTTTTAATAATGAAAGTAAAATATCATCTTAAGGAAAATTTCATAGGAAAAAAAAAATCACTTTGAAAGGTTATTTCTATATTAACAGTTTTCACTTACGGTATTGCAAAATTCCTTGGGATAAATCTCCTTCAATTCCTGCAATTTTGAGTTAGAGCTTGCAATTGCCAACTTTGTCAGTATAAAGAAATCAAAATCCTTCCTGAACCTCCTAAGTCAATCAGATTTCCCAAAATGTTCTCTTGCTATTCTTTTATATACTTTTTTTGTTTAAACCTGTAAAATTGTACTTTTTATCAGGTTTGTTTAGTAACCCAAATCTGAAATTGCCTTTTTTTCTTTTTTTTTTTTTTTTTACAATGTAGTGTCCAAATCTAGACCCCATTTTGCTGGTGTGGACTTGAATAGTATAAACCAAGGCAATAATATACTAAAACTAGAGAGTGCCAAATCTGGTGCAGCTGTGCATGGTAGCCAATCAGCTTCCAACGTCAGCTTGTTCAATTAAGCTTTGACAAAAAACAAGAAGCTGGTTGGCTACCATGCACAGCTGCACCAGATTTTGCACTATCCAGTTTTAGTAAGTCAACCCCCTTGTGTCTTTAGTACCCATTTTATGCTCCCCAAAAGTTTTGCTTTTGCAATTGCCACTTGCCATTGAGTAATATTACTGAAGTTACTGAACTGATGTTCTCCTTCTGTTAACCTTCCTGGCGGTATGATTATTTCGGATTTTAGGTGCTGAAAGCGGTACAATTATTTTGCATGGAAATTTGGCATTTTATATTGTAGGTCTGTAATTCTTAACAATAACACACTTAAATCTGTCCAAACAAGAGTCTAGTAGATATCCCGGGTATGATAAAGTTTGAAACACAAAAACATAAATTATAATATAATAAATAAAAATAAATTATTAAAAAAAAAAAATTTAATAATAAAATAAATTTCCCCACGATTCACTATCGCTCAATTCTGCAAGTGTTCTAATTTACTATCGCTGTTTTCTAGCTGGTCTAAAGCCACTTTTGATGTAAAGGGACACTTTTTGTTTGCTATGGACAATCTCCAGTTTCCAGGCAGAAAGAACAGTATATATAACATAAAACTGCATGCAGGGCATAGGACAAAGCACTGGGGACAAAAGGGATGTGAAATAATTTCATACAGTACTGTAATCTGTAAGATTACAGTACTGTATGTGTTATGATTTTACAATTTTTTGAATTTGCCGCCAGGCTCCGCCCCCGTGCATCGCGCCGCTCGCAGGGAATGGAGCCTGGCACGGAGAGGCTTCGGAGGAGGACAGAACCCGCAGACACAGCGGGGGACGTTGCAGGATCCCGGGGACAAAGTAAGTAAAGCCACACCAGGATCCTGCGATGTAATCCCGAGTGTGGCTCGGGGTTACCGCTAATGGTCCTGAATTTTAACCCTGAGCCACACTCGGGAAAACCGCCAGGGAGGCTACGAAAAAAAACAAAAAAAAACAAAAAAAAGGTTTCGCAAAGATTAACCACTTCATCATTTTTTTGCTAGAAAATTACTCAGAACCCCAAACATTATATAAGTTTTTTTAGCAGACACCCTAGGAAATAAAATGGCGGTCATTGTAACTTTTTATCTTGCACTGTATTTGTGCAATAATTTTTCAAACGCCTTTTTTTGGAAGAAAAATGGTTTCATGAACTAAAAAATAACAAAACAGTAAAGTTAGCCCATTTTTTTTGTATAATGTGAAAGATGATGTTACACCAAGTAAATAGATACCTAACATGTCATGCTTTAAAATTGCGCACACTCATGGAATGGCACCAAACTTTGGTACTTAAAAATCTCCATAGGCGACACTTTGAAGATTTTTACAGGTTACCAGTTTAGAGTTACAAAGGAGGTCTAGTGCTAGAATTGTCAGATGATATCTGAATGATGCCTGTAGCTGCAGGCATCATTCAGATATCCCTGCACAAAGTCAAGGCGCCCTAAGGTATTGAAGTGGTTAAAAAACGAAATTCTTAACTGCTTTTGTCCTTTGTAGGCTAACATATGCATTCTACTCCTACCCTACTTCCTATGTGATAAGTCAGAGGCTTTGCATTCTATGATCACACAATCACAAACAGTCACATCGTTTTATTCAGAAGAAATCTACAAAAAAAAAGTAAGGCAATCGTAACCAACAAAACACACTTAGGGCAGTATTCTAGTCAAAATGATGTCATAGAATGCCTGTAGCATTGACATAGTTGGCACATTTTAATTTAAATAAAATCATAGCTGAATCTGAAATGGAAAAATAAGTTCCTATGATCTTAAAGTACATAGTGGCTGGTTTAGAAGCTACAGTAACTAAATTTTTTCTGTGAACAGATGGTTCCTTCAATCAATATATTCCCTAATCCTTCTCCAGGTCCATTTTGTATGAGGGCAGTATTAATTCTATGACCTAAGTGTGCAACCTTATTTTTTTTCAACAATTTAATTTGCAAGATCCTTTTACCATACATCATCATCCTGCAGAAATTTAATAAACCTGCATTATATTGTGTGATAAGCAGAACAGCACAATACTACTTTTTATTTCATCTAACAGTTTGTTAATAAATAGACTGAAAAGAATTTGACTAATACTGATCCTTTTGTACACAGGTACTTTTTAGCTCAAACATAAAGTTGAGCTAAATGTGAAAAAAATTTTGCTAGGGGGTACAGTTTTTTGGTAAAACAAATTGTGTAAGTCTCTTCTGCCTAATTACAGCTTTACCTATTTTGTAACATTTTTTTTCACATTTACTGCTATACATTTGCAGTGCAGTGTATACTCTCTGCCAAAAGCAGCTAGGTGCTGGGATAAGGTAACAGCAGCACGCATGCACAGGAATTACATCATCAATGGATGCCCAATGGCTGAAGAAAGAAGATACCAGTCAGAAAGGAGAGAAGGAGAAAATGGCAGCAGAAATGATGGAGCATCAACTGAGAGCACAAGAGCTGTTATCACTGGAGGAGAATGAGCTACTGTTAAAAGTACTCCACCTTCCCCCCCAACAAAGTTTAGTTCCAAAGGAATCCATTTACAACTACTCTTTGCCTTTTGTCTTTTAACCCTGCAATAAAAAACACTGCAAACTGTGCAACCAGATCAATCTATCTAAAAGTATCACACACACAAATGGGACCTTCACTATCACGGGATCATAATAAGAAAGGATCTTATGTTGGGGAAACAGGACAAAAGTTACAAGTGAGGATGAATTTGCACAGACATGCCATCAAGGAACATAAGGAAGACAGATTCTGCACACCTGTGGGACATCATTTCTCACAACCGGTCCACATTATAGAAGACTGCAATGTTTTAGTTCTTAAAGGGAA
Source organism: Aquarana catesbeiana (assembly GCF_042186555.1). Lineage (NCBI taxonomy): Eukaryota > Metazoa > Chordata > Amphibia > Anura > Ranidae > Aquarana > Aquarana catesbeiana. Next base: position 636,700,450 of record NC_133324.1, read on the forward strand.
TTTCAGAACTATCCAGGAAAGGAAAACATTTGAGCTAAGAATGATACTTCTTTTTTACACAAAAAACAATGGCTTAAATTTAGATATTGGTTTCCTCACCCACTATACTACAATTTTATGACCCCCTTCTGTGACTATCACCCCCACCCCCCTCCAGTCTATAGCTTTCCCTCTGTCTTATCTCACTTGCTGATAGCTTTATTACCATTGCCATAGTATTGATTTGTATGTGTTTGTTTTTCTTTTTCCTTTCCCTCAGAGATTTTTTTTTTAACATTTTACCTTCTGCTAAAACTTTTGTAAATCAGTACTGTTTGGACCTTGAAGAAGGGGATACACCCCGAAAGCTCGTCCATGAAAAATGATATGTTAGTGCAAATAAAAAAAGTATCACGGACAGTACTCAATTTTCTCTGTCACAATTGCACTAATATGGCTTCAATCACCTCAAGTATAACCAGTTATGCCTTGTTTCCACTGAGCGGATCGGTTCGGGTCGGTACAGTTTGAATGGCCTAGAATGGTCCGGTCTATTCTGGTGAGCGTTTCCACTGCAAGTGGGACCACAAGGGGCCATACAGAGTTTAGAAAAAATGCCTCAGCATAGCACAGCAGAGGGTTTTCTGTCAGCCAATCAGTGGAATGTATCGTAGCTCCGCCCTAACCGAACCGTTCCATTTTCTATGGCCCCACATGTGAAGCAGGACCCTGAATGGAACGGTTCGGTTGTATGGGCCGCTTTCACAATGGAAACACCCAAAATAGCGTACCGTACCGAACCGAACCAATCCGTTCAGTGGAAACAAGGCATTATTTATCCTAGTACAAACAGTCATCACTAGCATTTTCATTCACAACTTCTGTACCAGGCTATTATGAAGAACAATATCAAGTGTTTTAGCAACATTTCCTTATAGAACATCAGTGGTATCTGCAAAATCCTGAATAATTTGCCTCCTCAGAAAACAAGCATGTTATTTAGAACCTGAATGTGTCATATTTCAGCAGATATAAGGTACAGTAATATGGATCCAGAAATGATATAATCTTGTATGCACTATGGAGAATGAGAAAGTACTGCAAAGATTTAATGTATAACTAGAGGCAAAACTTTTTAAAAAAATTTTGGATAGCGTAAGGGAGGTTTATAACCCCTGTCATTTTTTTTTTTTGCTATCTCTTTCTGAAGTAATCAATATAATAATTAATATTATATCTGTGTATTAATTTGTCTAATCCCTATAATTAGTCTAATCTGGAAGAGTCTGATAAGCACAATGATATAACAAACACCTCTGCTTAGTAAACAAGTTACATTTATTTCCCAATAAAATAGGAATAAACAGCAGAATTAGGAATAAATTAGGAAAAACCTAACATAAAGGTATTACACGATATTGCAATGTTACAAAGCTTACAATCAGAACACAATACAAGACTTATACTTAACACATCCTATCGGCTGGTCTCCAGGTGTTGCAAGGAGGGAGCTCAATGCTGCATGGAGTCTAGGCTGAAACCAGCACCCAGAGCAAGGCCTCAAGATGGCCGAGCCACATGAGGCTTGCACAGAGCAACCTCAGCAGAGAGAGAGCAAGGGGCAGAGAGACCGAATCACCTGTGTGTGTGCTCTTTCATTCAAACATACATGCCCACTCATAGCCACCCCCATTTGCCTTTCATCCAATAGATATTGCCGAGAGGTATTCCGCCAAATGTCTGCCCATGCTCTAGGAAGCATGTTGTATTGTCCACTAGGAGCAGCTCCATTAGCCCTGTGACTTCTCAGCTAGCTCTTATTCTCTTTGAAGCCTGTAATTACACATGTCACAGCAGGTGGGCTTGAGCCAAGCCATTCTGCTTCTGATCACAAAGCTTTGATGTGTTTCATTCCTACCTGGCTGTGTCAACCAGGAAGTGAAATACCAGATGTAAGATATTAAACCATGTCGCTATCCAACATAAGCCGCTTTGCGCCTAAAGGGCGCATACCACCCTTCTTCCGACACGGCTCCTATTGAATAGTCCATAACTGTTTTCTCTCCAACATTTGTTTCCAATCCAATACCTATAGAACAGTCCTTAACTGTCTTAACGTGTTGTGTTTTTCAACATGTGCAGAAACAGCCCCTATGGAACAGTCCATAAATGTCTTAACGCGTGTTGTGCCTCTCAACATAGGCCTCAGAACCAGCTTCTGTGGAACAGTCCATAACGGTCCTAACGTGCTGTGTTTCCCAACACGTGCCGCTTTGCCACTGAGTGACACACCTCCAGCATTCTTCAGCGACAGCTTCTATGTCACCATCCTGTGTCTTCTTCTTTCCGATATCTTCAGGACGGGGTGCAGTACAGGCCTGGGGTGTCCATTCACTCACCATTCACCAACACACATTCAGAGCAACATAACAACCAGCTTTCAGATATAGAGTCTCGAGGAGGGCCTTTTGCCCATATTACTAGCTTAAAATATACCTTTATCACACTATACCATGACATAAATCAACCCATTACCATAATATATACATATATACCTATGACCCATCAAATTACTCATCCCACTCCCAACCTCCTATAACTCCTCAGTGTAGATACAGGCCGGGATTAGGCAGGTTCGCTCACAATGGCCTTTCCTACTGCAATTCTGGCATGTCAGCGGTATTGCAGGGCTCTGACTTGGCATCAAAGTCTCTAATTTGTATGCAGAGACCCTATCATCACTTCATCCCCCAGCTTGCACAGATAACTGGGCGACCCTTCTATATAAATATCAAGTCTAACAACACATACAAATCTGCAACAATGACAAAACCCACACAATTCCATCCCTGTGCCTGGATTTCAGAGACCATGCCCAGGGTATACCATGCACCTCTACCTATAGTTAGGTTCAAGGCACCCTCTAGTGCAGGGGTCTCAAACTGGTGGCCTTCCAGCTGTTGCAGAACTACAATTCCCACCACATTGGATCAGTGTAAGCGATGTGTTTTGGCAAAGTCTTACTGAGCAGTGATGCTAACTCATCAGGCCTCTGTCCCTCATATAGAGACTGTACAATCAGCTCCATGCTGGTTGACACTTCCACCTGCCACTGCATGCACGCCAGAGCCAATGACAGATTTCTGTCCTATACCATCACATTCCCTACCAACCTCCCAACATGGTTGACAAAATCTTGAGCCACTTTAACATGGGTATTTATGTGACTTTGTTGAATGTTATCAAGGATGCCACCAATCTCTCTGAGTAACAAAGCCCTGTCTGAAGCCATGGCTGTGAGTTTGTTCCTCAGGAGGCCGATGTCCACTCCATTAACAACACCCATCCCAGCACCTATTCCCCCAATATAGTGCTGAATACATCCCTCCTCTTTCGGGTTACTACTCAGAAATAAGCATCCTGCATGAAACTCATTCTGTGTCTGCACATCTCTGGGAGTAAGTCACTGGTACAATAACCACACTTGATTCAGTGTATATTCAGCACTTATAGGGCAATAGGTTTTTATCAACCACTGTGGGATGTTGCAGCACCATGTGGTGAAGGCATACTGTACCCTGGTAGCCAGCATTTTGTTCCCTTTATCTAACGGAGCATGCTCCTGTGTGTATTCACTGGCCTTCCCTGTGCCGGGTTTCAACCTCTCAGGTGAGACATCAACCAGGCGTATCCCCCCTACAAGGAAATTTTCACCCCATTGATGTGTCACCTGGCCAACCTCTAGTCTGGCCAACTGACACCTTATCATGTATAAGCACTAGTCTCCTGGGTACCTGCACCATATTACTTCCGTTACGTCAATACATGTCATACATTAAAAACCTTTTCTTCTTTCAATTCCTCCTTCCAACAAAAAAAAACATATATTTCACATTTCATGTTCTGATAGATTGGATGTGTATATTCCTTCCCCAACCTCCAACCCATTGCACATGTATTAATAGCATGTTTGCATATATCAGGAGAGTCTCCGGCAAAAATGTTTCACAAGTCTTGTTGATGGGCACAGTCCTTCAGATTTAGCATTGGCCCTAAATTGTCCATAAGCAAAAACAAGTATTAAACTGAATCTTTTAGTTCATCCCTTCTCTCCTGATGTCTATCAGAACAAATTTGCGGTGTGGTATGGCACAGACAAATTGCCAACCAGATGAGCATCTGTCATCCATGTTCCAGAGACCTCTCCAATCTCGCTCCACTAGGACTCTGGAAGTGAAACACAAGAGCAGAATCAAATTCTTATCCATAATATCTTCTCACTTGCTACGTTTATTTACAGTACCTTCCTTGGAACCCAGGAACTTAGTATTCCTGGATTCTGCAACTCTGACCAAACTATCAAAACAACCATGACCTCTTTAGGCTGAACCCACTCTAAAATGGATCCCCATGATATGATCAAAAATTTAAAAACAAAACGAGCGTCAATTTTGACTCTCAAAATTCTCAATTTAAACACTAAAAAAAACAATGCATTTATCTATCTTTAAGATCTATGCACTAACTCCCCTTTCAGGTGGACAAAGGCTAAACCTTTTGGAACTCTTTCCACCTGAATGAACATAAAACAAAGAGAAAAAAAACGAACTCCAGAGGCTAGAATGGCTTCCTACCAACAACTTTTGTCTTAAATAAACAAAATGTATTCAGCTGGAGGACATATTCCCATGACCATCTATTCAGCTGCTAATTGACAGAATAGCCAATTATCCCCCTTTCAGGTGGACTAAACAATAATTTTTCCACCTGAACAAACAAAAATAAAATGGATGATTAAACAAATACCAAAAATATTAAAAAAATGTAAAAATTAATAACAAAAAGAAATTAAAATTCTGCCCATTATCACACGAAAACAACATGACTAGACAACCACCATAAAACAATGACAAACACTCAACTTTTAACTAACGACATCCATGGATTTTCCTTCTGAGAAGAGTAAGTACTCATTTCCATCTGAAAGACAATTAATTAATGGGGAAAACAAAAAACAAAACATCTGTACCTCATCACAATATTTGTAACTTCATTTATAACTCTTTAATCCATTAATGCCTGACCATTGTTTATCTTATTTTTTTATTGTTTGCAAACAATTACTAATTAATGAGCTCATGGTACCATGTGATCGATTATGCATTTACAATAACATAACCCCTTGTTCTGCTAAATGTGCCCACTGTTCTCACTTTGAAGAACCTGCAAACAAAACACAGACATTAGTATCCAAACCAGTTTTAACTTCTTCCAAGGTCTCTGAAAAAGGAACAAAAAGACAGTGATTACACACAATTATCATGCCAATTGACTTTTTCAGTCCCCCAAGCCTTTTCCTATTAATTGCAAAGCTAAGGAACATTTGCCATATTTTCCTATAGTAAGCAATCAGTATTGATAAACTTTGCCATATTACTCAGGAAAAATGGCAATGCAATTTGCGTCCAACCACATACAAGCCAGAATGGTAGATTAGCCCAGGGGGCAAAGATTGGAATGTTCATCCAGTCTTGTTGCTGGCTGTTTTTAGGGTGTGTACTCTCATTTCTTATCTCTTCTTCAGAACTGTGTGATCTGTCCTGGCTGCTATCTTTCATATCAGGCCTTTGCGCTGTGATGTCCCTGTCCTGGGTGGGGGTTTTTGTTGCAGATACCTATATTTCTGGGGTTTCCTGCTCCATGTTAGCAATGTTAAGGGCTTTACGAAATCTATGTCCATGTCTATTCCATTTAGAACGTCTGAACTCTCTCTCTGCCTTCCTGTACCTCTGCTTATTACAGATACACCTGCCTTTGACCCATATTCCCTATCACTGGACTCTTGACAGAAGTCTTGCAGGATATTGACAACATTTTGGTAGGATCTAGCATTCCTCAGAGCCATTCTATTGGGATAGCTTACATAACACTGAGTTTGACATTGAGTATATGAAACTTGTATCATCCTCCAATAAGTCAGGACAGTTGAACACTTTCATATACGATGCAAGATACTCACTGCAGAACAATATTGGATCATCTCCTCTCCTAAATTTCATTCGTTGTAAATCACTCATACCATTATCACGACTGTCCACAATACGCTGCAACTCTTTCCTCTGCACCTCTGCATCTGCTAAGTTATCATTAACCTGTGCAGATAACTGGCCTGCCAAAGGTCCTGGTAGCCATGCTTTCAGAAGAGAACATGCATCCTCATTACTCAAATGAAATTTAAGGACTAGAGCCTCAAATTTATTGGACAGACTCACTGGTTATTCCAGGGCATTAAATTCACCCAGAATCTGGCACAAAGTAAGTCTCTCTTGGATTGTAATCAAACTGTTATTCTGCTTTGAAGCTATGGGTGCAATAGCAGACTGTGTTTCATCACAGCCCTTCTCCTCATTGATTGTGCAGATATTGGCCAATTAGCATGTTCCTTCATGCTCATTGAGCGATACTATACATTGCTCTCTAGTAAGAAGCTGGGAGTGTGCATTTGCTAATTTTCTTTTTAAAGACATAACCAACTCTTCCATCTCTGACACCTTTATTCGCAATGACTCTAAAAGTTTGCTCTTCATATCACAGTCCATGCTGCACCTCTGAAGGTGTTCTTGTAGCTCACTGTTTCTTTCTGACAAATTACCTGCTGTAGCCCGCAATTCATCCATCTCACTACTGGAGGCTGTTGCAATCTTTAGAAGGTTTTCACTGATTTCCTCTATGTCCTCCCCGAGACATCTCTCTGCTTCCCACTTCCCCTCCATTTGCTCAGATATAAATTTAATTCTGAGCAACACTGCAATTTCATTTGCCAACCTTTCTTTTTTAACTTTCTTTTTTTAGCTGTTTACCCAATAATTTGTTATTAAGTTGCTGACACTGAGACAATAGTACCTTACACTGGCTTTTAAGAGGTTCATCTGCACATGAATGATAATTGGCAGAAGCGTACTTTTTAACATATGTATACACAAGTTCCATTTCACAACCATACAATCCACACAATACACAATTCTATTTGTACTAACGTTCCAACACTGCACTGAGTAATAAACCAAACTCAATTATGGTTAGCTCTTACAACTCACAAAAAAAACAAATCGCTCTTCTACCATTCAATATTCTTTATTCATTACCACTTTTACCTGATATCCTTCAAAACCATTAAACTTTTGCATATCCATAGAAAAGACTCACCACACTTACTGTGGCATTATCGGCTACCTTGTATCTGAGCACATATGTCCTGTAGGTTCTATGTGGCTTTTAGGATTACCACATGCTTTCTGGGGAATATCCATTGATATGCTAATTTGCATCTTAGTCTACACTGAAGCTCGTCTAACCTGTTTTTAACAGAGTTGCTTACAATGCATAGACAAACAAACAAAAAAAAAACTGATACAAAGCCGTTTAAACCTAACAGCGACTTGTAGTTGTACAGCCTACAAGACACAAGGCATATTTGTCCACACTAGAGATGATTTTCAGTTCTGGGTGTATTTGAGAATTTATGCTTACAGGGACTCAAGACAAAAAAAATACATTAGGTTTTTGTGGATCCTGTGTAAAGATAAAATTCACACGCTTTTCTGGGTGCCAAATGAAGTAATCGATATAATAATTAATATTATATCTGTGTATTAATTTGTCTAATCCCTATAATTAGTCTAATCTGCAAGAGTATGATAAGCACAACGATATAACAAACATCTCTGCTTAGTAAACAAGTTACATTTATTTCCCAATAAAGTAGGAATGTACTAAAACAGCAGAATTAGGAAAAACCTAATATAAAGGTATTACACGAAATTGCAATGTTAAAAAGCTTACAATCAGAACACAATACAAGACTTATACTTAACACATCCTATCGGCTGGTCTCCAGGTGTACAAGGAGGGAGCTCAATGTTGCATGGAGTCTAGGCTGAAACCAACACCCAGAGCAAGGCCTCAAGATGGCCTAGCCACATGAGGCTTGCACAGAGCAACCTCAGCGGAGAGAGAGCAAGAGGCAGAGAGACCGAATCCCCTGTGTGTGTGCTCTTTCATTCAAACATACACGCCCACTCGTAGCCACCCCCATTTGCCTTTCATCCAATAGATATTGCCGAGAGGTATTCCTCCAAATGTCTGCCCATTCTCCAGGAAGCATGTTGTATTGTCCACTAGGGGCAGCTCCATTAGCCCTGTGCTTTCTCAGCTAGCTCTTATTCTCTTTGAAGCCTGTAATCTTACATGTCACAGCAGGTGGGCTTGTGCCAAGCCATTGTTCTTCTGATCACAAAGCTTTGATGTGTTTCATTTCTACCTGGCTGTGTCAACCAGGAAGTGAAATACCAGAAGTAAGATATTAAACCATGTCGCTATCCAACACTTTCCCATTGGGGAGATTCCCTTTTCACTTCCTGTCCTATAGCCAAAATAGGAAGTAGGAGGAACCCCATGGTGTCACCAGGGTAACCAGAACTAGGGCCCCCATTGAAAGTTTTCTCCTCTACTACTACCCAAAACTTAGGCTTTTCTTTAATTTTGCTTTCAATGATAACAGGACAAAGAGAGAGAGGGTGAATCTCCATAACGGGGGGGCACAGACACCAATAAAAACTGACAAGTGTTCTATTCCATCTCCACTCTATCCAAAATATATGTTTTGCGTTTAGATAAACTTTAAATCCTAATTCATAGGTTTTTAGTCCCTATTAGCGTTCTTACTATTTGTGAATGACAAAGCTGTCCCTAATAGCCTTTTGTGAATGGCAAAGCAGAGACATAACACCAGTATTGTTTTCTATTATACCAGCCTTGCTGATTTTGACAATTGCCTTATAGGCAAGTGTGATCTGTACTAACTGGGGAGGGTATGATGAGTCAGCTTAATATGTTTCCTGGAGCAAGTCTAGCAAATAAAGGCACCTTAGATTTAAAGGGCTACTAGAGATTGTAAATCTATTCAACTGATAGTGTCTGGAATTACGTTTTAAGTATATAAGCAGTAACACTAGAAGTGAATGTGACATTCACTAAACAACCACTGTTATGCCCTGTACACACGATAGGTTTTTCCGATGGAAAATGTGTGATAGGACCTTGTCAGAAATTCCGACCATGTGTAGGCTCCATCACACATTTTCCATAGGAATTTCCGACACACAAAGTTTGAGAGCAGGCTATAAAATTTTCCGACAACAAAATCCGATCGGTTAAATTCTGATCGTGTGTACACAAATCCGACACACAAAGTGCCACGCATGCTCAGAATAAATTAAGAGATGAAAGCTATTGGCTACTGCCCCGTTGATAGTCCTGACATACGTGTTTTACGTCACTGCGTTCAGAACGATCGGATTATCCGACAACTTTGTGTGACCGTGTGTATGCAAGACAAGTTTGAGCCAACATCCGTCGGAAAAAATCCATGGATTTTGTTGTCGGAATGTCTGATCAATGTCCGATCGTGTGTACAGGGCATTAGTGTATCTTCATGGTTCATATATTTAAAATGACAATAATCAATAAACCTGCAGTGGATATTTGGTGACACATTCACTGCTTTATAAAATACACCCCATATCTTTGGTTAGTTTAATAGATGATTAGGAATAACTAAGTTGAAGAAAATACCTGGCTAAAAAGCTGACTGGACATGTGGATTGGATATTGGTATGACAATTGTTTAAAGATATTAACCACCTAAAGACCAGGCCTTTTTCTGACATTTGTTGTTTGCAAGTAAAAATCTGTATTTCTTGCTAGAAAATTACTTAGAAACCCCAAACATCAAAAATCTGGGGCGTGGCCTGGAGCCGATCCAAGATGGACGTGTGAGACAAGAGCTCCCGCTCCACGAGGTCCTTCTACATTAGCGTTCCACAGCTAAACAGAACTCTCTCCGTTACTAAGCTACTGGGACATGGTGAGGACGCCGAGGAGTATGTCAGCGACCCGCTCGCCGAGGACACAGTTAAGTGCTCAGATCCCCGAGATCTTCCGCTCACGGCCCAGGGAAAGAGCACAGGCCTCACAATCCACCTCCGCTCGTACTTCCCGTCCCCCCAGCTACAGCCCACGGCGCGCCGGAGCTCACATGGCGGCCGCAATAGACACAGAGCAGGGACCCAACCCCTCTTGCTCTTAACCTAGATGACTTACGCAGTGTAGCTGCAGATATAAAATATACAGTGCAGGCAGCCATTTCAGACTTAAGATCAGACATTCAGGCAATGGCACTGAGAGTGGATGACATAGAATCAACACAGGCCCGCCATGATGTCTCCCTCTGCCAAGTACAACAAGTCACAGAGTCGCATGCCATCCATCTCAGGGAGATTAATCGCCATATGGAAGACCTAGACAATAGGAGGAGAAGATGCAACTTGAGAGTAAGGGGTATCCCAGAAACCATAGACCCCGATCGTCTTTCTCAAACAGTGGCCGACATTTTTAACAATCTCCTAGAAAGGCCCCCTGGTACTCTGATTTCATTCGAACGCATCCACAGAGCATTGCGCCCAAGAGGCAGAAACACAGACCCCCCCCCCCCAGAGACACAGTCTGCTGTCTCTCTGAATTTCCCCTGAAAGAAGAAATTCTTCTAAAAGCCAGAGGTCGCAACCAAATACTCTTTCAAGGCACAGAAATTAAAATCTACCAAGATCTCTCTAATATCACACTCCAACGCAGAAGGGAACTAAAGCCCTTGCTGGAAGCATTAAGAGCCAGATCAATTCTTTATCGCTGGAAGTTCCCATTTTGTTTATCTGTGACTCATCAAGGTCGCACTGCAAACCTCAGAGTACCAGAAGATCTAGAACATTTCTTCAGTACCCTGGACATCCCATTTGTAGATGTTCCAGATTGGTACAGCGACTTTCGCCTACCTCCCTTGAACAGAGCCTTATCCATGGAAGGAATAGATGAAGCAGGCAATTTCACTTTGGGTCGCCACCGCCCACACCACTTTCCTTCTCGCACAAATGCGAGATCCTCAGAAACGCCCCGTAATGGCAGCCCAACTGCTTCACCAGCCCACCGTAGGGCACGTCTTACCTAATCAGAGAGATACCTAGAGCTCAAACCTGCAGCACAAAATAAGCATGACACCAAGTATACCCCTCACTAACTGGAGACTTACTGCTCTTACACAAGCAACATATATACTTTCCTCTTTCCTAACATCCAAATTGTGGAACATTGCGCTCTTATACCCCCCATGAGGAAACAACGATCCAGATACCACTAACTAGAATTTCCACAGCATTAATAATCTTCTCCTGGATTTCATTAAATTCAGGTCACCAAACGGATCATCCAATAACTGTTGGACCTTATGGTATTGCCGCCTATTGGATAACCCCCTTACTTTTCTGGATCAGACATGATGTTGTCATACCCTGAACAATGGGAAACTGATATCACTACTAGAAAAGGTATTCCAGTGTTTTGAACTTTCTTTAATTACACTTAATATACAAAACTAAAAAAAAAAAAAAAAAAAAAACGATCGTCCTTCCCAAGCAAAAAGTACAGCAAGGAATCAGGCCTTCAAGCTTTATACTAGACTGACACAGATAAGCTGATTGGAGGACCCGATTCCAGAAGATAACCAGAAGACAGCCGCCAAACTAATTTTTGTCGATCATAACCAGCTGTACACATGCTCCTCTATAACCCTTATTCTCTCTTCTCCCCCCCTTCCTCCCTCTTCCTTTAACCCCCCTCATTTTTTCCAAATCCCTTTCTCCCACTCCCACCCTCTCATCTCTCACCTTCCCCTCCCTTCCCATTACAGGCTGAAATTACAATAGAGATATAAGATTGTTATAGTTCTATCAACCACTGTTGGTTTTACTCCTATTTTCTATTATAGTTGGTAATACTTCACCTGTAATACCTAACTGTTATACTGATGTCCGAACAGGGTAAAACCTGAGAGGGCCACGCAAAGGTAAAGGTTCCACTTTATTTCAAATCTCAAATCTACATAAGACTGCCTCTTTACAGTAGGCAATGACAATTTATCACACAATACCTTCCCTATAGCAGGGCTTTGGTGTAATACACACATGTGTAATCACTACTTGGGGAAACTGTCCCAACTAATGGGCCTAGAGATTTACGTGCCCCCCTCGGACAATACAAACAGTGACCCATGGGTCCCTCTCTGCAGCATGATCTACCCTAGTATCACCACAGGTGAAATATTTATAATGGTAACGGTTCCATGTTTTACCCAGTTGCTATATTAAGATATACTTTACAGTTACAAGTTAAAGAGTTGCGTATTAACCAAGATGGCTTTCTTAAAGTATTATAGTGTGAACTACACAGTTAGCTGACTAATTAGCCTGTACTCTGTGTATGACCAATTAAGTCTAGGTTTACATTTACATATACTACCTGTCAAATATACATACTGCACTGAAAAAAAATCCAGACAGATCTTCCCTTTAGCAATTTCCTCGGACTCCTCCTCATGTCCAATTAATTATAAACGAATAATCTGCTGCCAAATCAGAGAGCCAGAAGGGAGGAGGAAATAAGTTTTCTTTTTTTCTCGTCTTTGATGGCCCTCTGATCATCAACAGGATGCACTAAACTTATGTTTTTACTGACCTCGTGGAGACGTTCACCTTGTTCCACTAGTTGAACAACTCCTTCCACTCCTCCATACAGCGGTCTCTGTCGGGACTGTTGACACTTACCGGTTCTCCCCTCTAACATTTTGAGTGGACGTGTACGTACACCTCCACATCCGGTTACATATCCTCCTACACACCCTCTCGTTCCCCCCCCCCCTTTTTTTTTTTTCTTCTTTTTTTTGGTCCTCTCCGGCTTCCCATTCCCAGAAGTTCTCCCAATACTTCCGAGCCCCTCTTTTATCATCACTATGACGTCCTTGAAGCCCAAAATGTCTGATATATCATTGAAACTACTGTCCCTTAATGCAAAAGGTCTTAACACCCAAGAGAAATGCTCTCAAGTACTGTCGGCCATGAGGACAATGAAGGCAGACGTAATATACCTTCAGGAGACCCACTTCCGCACTAACGCAACTCCAAAATTCTCTAATCACTCCTTTCCTCACAGTTATCACGCCACCTCGCCAATTTCGAAATCCAAAGGGGTTTCCATACTTCTGTCCAAAAACGTGCCAATCAAAATTACAGATTCTCTAATTGACGAACAGGGCAGATACATCTTTCTCAAGGGCACCTTCAGGAACACACCAATCACGCTTGCGAATATTTATAGCCCTAATTCGGTCCAGATTCCGTTCTTCCGCAAAATTACCCACCTCCTTTCTACTTTCCAAGTAGGTATTCTGATATTAGGGGGAGACTTTAATGTTCCACTCGACCCTCTAATAGACACCTCCTCAGGCACATCCCACATGCCTTACAGAGCGATCAAACAAATTAGACGGTGCCTCCAAGAGCTACTGCTTCACGACACCTGGCGCACCTTACATCCTAAAGAAAAAGATTATACCTTTTTTTCGACCCCCCATAACAAGTACTCCCATCTAGATTATTTCTTTCTCACACAACAAGACCTACCAACACTAAAGGCTGCATCTATTGAAGCTATGACATTATCCGACCATCATCCTATTTCGCTCACTCTTGTATTCCCAGAAAAGACCACCTACACCCCCATTTGGAGATTAGATCCATCTATCCTAACAGACAAAATAAATGAAATAGAAATCCGCACATGCTTAACCAACTACTTTAAAGAAAACAACACCCCAGACACCACCAAATTGACTCAGTGGGAAGCTCATAAATGTGTAATACGAGGTAAACTGATTTCCATTGCAGTGGCAAGAAAGAAAGAAAGGAAAAGGGTACTGTCCGACCTTTTTTCCAAACTTAAACTACTAGAAGCCTCTCACAAAAAAGACCTAGCCCAGAAAACACATCTAGATTTAATAGAAACGCGCACACAAATACAGGAAGAGCTAGGACATAAACTTAAGAAGAAATTTGCACTGTCTCAGAAACTTTTTTATGAGTTCAGAAACAAATGTAGCCGCCTTCTCGCTCAGGCCCTCCGCACAAAAAGAACCAATAACACAGTACATCGACTATGCTCGCCCATAGGTTCAGCAATCACAAAAAAACATGAAATAGCGAAAGAGTTTGAGAGCTATTACACATCTTTATACTCCCTAAACACTACGAATTCTCTACCAACACACCCGTCCAAAAGACACAACGAAATTAAGGCTTTTTTAGAGCAATTCTCCCCAGATAAAATTTCGGAAGAAATTTCTACATCCCTAGAATCTCCAATCACCCCAGAAGAATGGGAGCAAGCAATCAAACAAATGAAAACTGGCAAGAGTCCAGGCCCAGACGGCATCTCAGCAGTCTACTACAAGACATTTGCAGACATACTTAAAAGCCCCTTCCTTAACGCGTTGAATACACTATCCCCTACTAATCCACTTACAAAAGAAATGCTAGAAGCCCATATCTCGGTCATCCCCAAAGAAGGTAAGTCCACACATACAGGAAATTACAGACCTATTTCGCTACTGAATGTAGACATCAAAATATTCTCCAAAATATTGGCAAATAGACTAACTCCCCTTCTCCCCTCTCTTGTGTCCACAGATCAAGCAGGTTTTGTCATAGGTAGAGAAGCTAGAGACAACACAATCAAAGCAATCAACTTACATCACATAATTACTCATACCAACCAAAAAGGATTTTTTCTATCCCTAGATGCCGAGAAGGCATTCGACAGAGTGGCATGGGACTACATGGCAGCCGTCCTACAAGCCATAGGTATTGGACCTTACCTCTCTGGTCTGATCCTGTCCCTTTACACAAACCCTACAGCTAAAGTAAGGGTCAATAACACTCTGTCGAATGGCTTCCATATACGTAACGGGACGAGACAAGGCTGCCCCCTATCCCCTATTCTTTTTGTTCTCACCCTTGAACCCTTCCTCCGAAAGTTAAAACTCAATCCAGACATCCATGGTATAAACACACCCAATAAGGAATACATGTATGCCGCCTTTGCGGATGATATATTACTGTTCCTGTCACAACCTCTGATTACCTTACCTGTCCTACTCTCAGAATTTAAACAATTTCAATTACTATCCAACCTTAAAATAAATTTCGCAAAATCATTCGCACTCAACATCTCCCTACCGCACCAGATAGTAGACCAATGCAAAAGAAATTTTCCCTTTCACTGGAGACAAGATTCGATTACCTACTTAGGAATACAACTTCCCTCTAAACTTACAGATCTTTATACAAGAAATTATACACCCATTTTGAACAAGTTGATTTCAGATTTCAAACTTTGGAATAACCCATCCTTCTCATGGTTCGGCAGAGCCGCAATACTAAAAATTAATGCCTTACCAAGATTGCTATATATCCTTCAAACAATCCCCATCTTAATTCCCCAAACGTTCTTCAAAACATATCAATCAGTATGCCCAAGATTCCTATGGGGGTTACGTAAACCCAGAATTAGCTTTAAACAACTCACCAAACCAAAACACCTAGGAGGCATAGGTCTACCGAATATTCTCAACTACTACAATGCAACTCATCTTACTAGAATAGTAGATTGGAACATTCACTCACGTCATAAAGACTGGGTTGCCTTGGAAGCATCCTTCACAACACTATCATTAGCCTCCCTACCATGGTTGAATACACAGCATATCCCTGTGACACTATTTTCCCATCCTTTAATAGGACCCACTCTTAAGTGCTTTCATAAAGTCTGCACCCAAGTGAATATATCCTCTGTTCCAAGCCCATTAACTCCGGTGAAACTCAATCCAGATTTTCCTCCAGGAATGCATAATCGCTTCCTCTCAGACAACTTCCCACAAGATAATATAAAGGCACACCAATTCTTTCATCGAGGGAAAATCCTCACTGCCTCCCAAATCTCTGACCAAACAGGAAAATCACCTATTTCTCCCTGGACATACACTCTACTTGCCCATTACCTACAATCAAAAGACAAACAATCTGCTTGTTCGAGACCACTTACCCCTTTTGAAACACTGTGTAATCAAGTAAGTGCCCAATCCCACCTAATCTCTATAACTCACAATCTCCTTTTCACAGACATGCAGACTAACCAGAACATAGCTTGTCAAAAATGGGAAAAAGACCTCTCTATCTCACCCTCAGCAATACAATGGGAACAATCATTCCTCAACATACATAAAGGGTCAAGAAACGTTACTACACAAGAAAATAGTTTCAAAATTTTCTCACGGTGGTACCGCACTCCCACCCTACTACACAAAATTTACCCTGAGACACCTGCAAATTGCTGGAGATGTCATGCAAATGAGGGAACTCTACTGCACATTTGGTGGTCTTGCCCCTATATACAAACGTACTAGAAGGAGATACATAGAATCACTTCACAAGTCACATCTTATGATCTAGATTTTTTCCCAGCCCAATTCCTGCTTCATCTCTCCCCCTTACCACATAAAACATACCACAAATCACTTGCAATGCACATGATAAATGCAGCGAAACAATGCATCCCCTTATACAGGAACTCTCCACATATACCCACATTAAGAGAATGGTTTGCTAAAATCCGGAAAATATCAGAAATGGAAGAACTAATTCATATAGCTCAAGAAACTCCTCCTAAATTCACCAAAAAATTGAGTTGTTGGATCCACTTCCAATCATCATCTGAATATAGTAAACTCAACAACCCTTTGAAATAGTAAATATTGCTCACACACCAGAAACGTCATACCTTAGACTTAATTTAATAAGCCTTTTCTCAAAATAGTTTGTTACTATCCATCATATTGGCTCTTTCAAAATCTACAACTCCCGAACAAGTCCTCAAAATAACCCAACATAAATGAAGATGGAAGCCGGAGAGGACCTTGAACACACTGCCCTCCCCTTCTCCTTCCCCCCCTTTATCTTATTCAGGCCCTTCCAACCTTCCCCTTTCCCCCTTTTTTTTTTTTCTCCCTTTCTCTCCCCCACTCTCTACTTATTTACCTCACCCCACGTCATTCCCGAGATATCTAACTCAAATAAACACCCATTTTTCATAAGTAAAAATTCGGTCTCTTCTTTTACTAAGCAATATTCTAATTAAGCTCAGACCAGCTGTGATTAAGGTAATCATTATTCTTATTTATCATAGAAGGATGAGGCCGGATAATAGGCAAAATAGAGGGTGCCGTCTCTCTCCTCCGAACACAGTTTGACTCCATTTGGGGTGTTTGGGGCTGACAGAAGGCACACGGAGCTTTATCCATTAAACCCAAACAGGTATCTCACTGTTGATCTCATCTCGAATATATAAGTTTTATTTTATTTTGTCAGACTTTCCTGTACAATGAACCTTACAAGAATATATATAACTGTATGACAATGCTTATTGTCTAAATTTGTACTCTGTATGAAAAAAAAAAAAAAGAAACCCCAAACATTATATATACA
This sequence comes from Aquarana catesbeiana, assembly GCF_042186555.1. NCBI lineage: Eukaryota > Metazoa > Chordata > Amphibia > Anura > Ranidae > Aquarana > Aquarana catesbeiana. Next base: position 636,717,912 of record NC_133324.1, read on the forward strand.
TTATATATACTGCATATTTCTAGCAGAGACCCTAGAGACCCTAGAGAATACAATGGGGTTGTTTCAATATTTTATGTCACACTGTATTTGCGCATCAGTTTTTAAACGCAATTTTTGAGGAAAATATACACTTTAATTAATTAAAAATAAACAAAAGAGAAACATTAGCCCAATTTTTTGTATTACGTGAAAGATAATGTTTTTTTTTTAAAACTTTATATCTTTATTTATAAATTTCGTTATTTTTACACGATGTATCAAAATAGACATTTCCTCCAGAGCCCAACCTCCCTCCCCCATACTTTCCGCTCCCCTGCAAAAGCAATAAGTGTAATATCGACTGTATACATGTTGAATGTTGCCTGTGTGGAGAGGTCGTCCTGCAGGAGGACCTGTCTTGAGTTCAGTTTGAGTCTAAATTCACAACCAATTCACTACATCCTCTCAACTCCATCCATTCCTCTCATTCACTCATCTTTCGATCTCTCAAGGTCTATTTTCTTTTAAGTCAGTACCCGACCTTACAGTTTTTTTTCCTGGCTAGTAGACATTACACAATAATGCCTCTTGCTTCCCACCAGAGTTTCCAAATCAAGTCATATTTCTTTAGCGCCCCTTGTTTTGTATATATTGATTTCTCCTTAAGAATTACCCCATTCATGCTATTCAGCCATTCCCCACTGGACGGAGGTGACGCCGACTGCCATCTCCGGGTGATCAGGTTCCTTTCTTGGAATAAGCATCTCATGACAGCTACCTGGGTGTTTCCTGAATTTCCCACTCCCTCCACTAGTTGCAAGTAGGCAACGTTTTACCACCAGCTCAGTGGAGGATCCAAACGTCCGGTCGATGACTCCCGTCACCTCCGTCCAGTAACAGAACAACTTCGGGCATCTCCAAAACATATGGAGCACATCCGCTTCTAAGTCCCCACACCTAGGGCATCTTGAGTCCAGCCAGTGGCAGAACTGGAAAATTTTCTGAGGAGTATAGTAAGTTCTATACAGCAAGGACAAATGTGACATCCTCTGAGAGGGGGACAGCGAGACCAGTGGAGCCAGTTCCAAAATTCTTTTCCACTGCGATTCGGAAATGTCTCCAACATCTTCTTCCCATTTTCTCCTGTATGGGGGGGTGCCATCCCTCCCATTCTCCCCTTATTGATATGAGGATATATTTTTGAAAGTAGACCCTTTCCTGACTCAGTGTTAATTAATTTTTGAAGTACTGGGATTGTACTCCATTCTAGGGAGCTCCCTCTGAACTGTTCATCCAGTGCATGCCTGACCTGCAAGTATCTAAAAAAAGATTTGTTTGGTAGGGCATATTGGTCTCTCAGTTCCTGGAAAGTTTTCAGGGTACCGTTTAAGTATAGCTGGGTAATATATTTTATTCCGCATCTCTCCCATTCCTTTACTACCCCCATCTTTTGTAGTTCTCCCAGTTTGCTATTCTCCCACAAGGGGGTTTATTCCGTGAGACCTCTATACTTCAATATTATTTTCGCTGTGTCCCATACTCTCATCATTAAGTTCAGGGTAGGGATTCCTGAGGGAAAGGATCCTGCCTCTAGGGCTTCAGCTATTGAGTTGTGTGGGGTGTTTTGTAGGAGCATCTTTTTTCCTGCTTCTCGGCCTACTAGCTTACACTCCATTATGTGTGCTGAAGTTGTGACGCTAAGAAATAGCTAAAAGGGTGTGGAAACGTTACTCCTCCCTCCACCTTCTGAAGCTGCAGGGTAGTTAAACGGATTCTTGCTGGACCGCCCTTCCAGATCATTTCTCTAAACAAAGTGTCCATCCTGTGAAACCACTTTTTATACAGCCAAATTGGGGAATTATGAAGTACATAAAGGAGCTGTGGCATCCAAATCATTTTAATTAGATTGCAACGACCTGCCACAGATAGTTATAGGCGTTTCCACACTTTTTTCCCCCTAAATTTGGCCAATAACTGGTCAATATTGTCTGAGGTATAAAGTTGGGGGTCCCTAGAAATATTTATACCCAAGTATTTAAATGTATTTACCACTTGGATCTGGGCCACCTACTTGGGCAAGGGGCCTCCCAAGGGGTCTATGGGTAGCAAGCTGGATTTTGCCCAATTTATCGTTAACCAAGAGATTTAACCAAATCTATTATTAATATTCATGGCTTCCAGAAGGGAATCCTGCGCATCCTGTGAAATAACAGAAGGTCGTCTGCATATAATGCAAGTTTTTCCTCCAGATCACCTCTTCTGGTCAGAGGATCTGAGGGCAATAGCCAGAGGCTCAATCGCAATGGCAAAGAGGAGGGGTGACAGAGGACATCCCTGTCTCGTCCCCCTCCCCAATCCAAATTTATCAGAATTTTCATTGTTTACCTTTACTCTGGCCTCTGGGACTCTATAAAGCATTTTGACCCAGTTGATGAAACCCGGTCCAAGTTGGACTGCTTCCATTGCCTTTCAGAGATACTCTAAGCTGTCAAAGGCCTTGGCGGCATCCAGAGATAGAATGACCCTCTCTCCAACCCCATCCATTGAGACCTGAAGATTCAAATATATCCGCCTTATATTTGTACTGGTGTTCTTCCAGGTATAAAACTCTTTCGGGGCGGATAAGTTTCGCTATGACTTTGTTAAACCTGGCCGCCAAGACCTTTGCAAGGATTTTCATATCTGTGTTCAGCAGAGCAATGGGCCTATATGAGGCAACATCAAGAGGGTCTTTGCCCTCCATATGTATGGTAATTATAGTGGAATCCATCATTGATAGGGGGAGCACTCCCATGAGCAGCGAGCCATTCAATACCCTCAGGAGCTCAGGAAGCAATACCTTCCCGTAATGCTGGTAAATCTCGGCTGGGAGGCCATCTGGGCCTGGGGATTTCTGCCTCGCCATCTCATTAGTGATCCGCTGCATCTCCTCTAGCATTATGGGATGGTCCAACTCTGCTCTATCCATCTCGGTAAGAAAGGGGAGATTCAGGTCCCTAAAAAAACTGTCCATTCCCTCCCTCGTCTCGTTCTGGCGAGAACTATACAGGTCCTTGTAATATTCTTTAAATGTACCCACTATTTCTGGAGTATATGAAGTCGCTATTCCATCCTCTGTAGTAATCGTAGGTACCACAGAAGTGGGGGAGTTCACCCTGACCAGTTGCGCCAGCATGCGGCCCACACTTTCCCCCTCACCGAAAGCAGCTTGTCTCTGAAAAAGATATTTGTTTTCTGTCTTCCAGAGGGTTATTAGATGATAGTTGTGTTTCTCTTCTGTCCAATTCCTGAGTGTGTTGGGTGTATTGTTATTAATATATTGTTCTTCCGCTATTGTTACCCTCTATCTAATTCGGGTCTCACATCAGTTTGATCCAAAAGGGGCTTAACCTCCACCCCCCTGGATGATTAAGTTCGCCCAACTCTAATGACACTGTCACCGGGGAATGGTCTGACAGGCCTCTTGGTTTATAATTCACATTTTTTATCAGGGGCATCATCTTATCATTCCCCAAGACTAAATCAATCCTGGAAAGAGTTGAGTGTGTCCTAAAAAAACACGAACACTGAAGGGTCTCCCGGATTCCGTGTTCTCCAGATGTCTCTCAATCCGGTTTCTTTCGAAAAATTGGAAAGCCGGCCATCCTCTGCATTACCTGTATATGTCCCTGGGGGGAACCTGTCTAATTTCCGGTCCATTACCATGTTGAAATCCACTGTTACTATTACCGGCACACTTGGCTTATCCAGGAGAAACTCAGTCAGCCCACAGAGGATTGAAACGTCAAAAGGGGAGGAATGTATACATTTGCCACTACGCAAGATCTATTTTCGATCTTGCAATACAGGAAAATGTATCGGCCTAGTTCGTCTATCTTAGACTGTATACAAGAGAAAGCCACTCCAGATCTAATAAAGATGCTCACCCCTCTGGAATAAGAGGAGTGAACTGAGTGGAATTGTGTTCAGTAGTCCCGCCACCTCAGTTGAAGAATAGAAGTTTTAGTAAGGTGTGTCTCCTGTAAGCAAAGGATAGCTGCCTCATATGTTTTTACAATCAGATGGACTGCTGCTTTTTTCTCTGGGTCTCCCATCCCCCGGAGATTCCAAGAACATAAAATTCATTTTTTAGACTGAGTGCTTTTAACCATCAAAGTATAGTTTTGTGTAAATCAAATAACCAGTGCCTTTTTCCATAAATGTGACTTTCTTGAGATTCATAATTTTCTAGTGTCAGTTTTGTGACCCTATCTTGCTTAACCTCATAGCTATAATTGCTTTCAAACAATCTTGTGTACCAAACACACCTCTTGATCCATCTCATCCATCCATGCATCCCACCCACCTGGCCACTAGGCCTATTTGGGGGCATCCTAATGTGACCGTTACATACTGTATATCAATCATTTTAAGTGTTATTAGCTTGTTTAAACGTATGTGCTTTCACTCTGCCCTCCCTATCCCACCCCTCCCCTTAACCCTACACAACCCGCATCTAAGCAAACAAACAAAACAAACAAAACAAAAACACAAAACAAAACACATATGGAGAAAACTCTATGCCATACCCCTTGATATCAGGGGGTACTATGCTCATTGTTCCCTCCCATCCACCCCCTACCCCCTCTCTGCCTCCCCTAATTATAGAACATTGTGCTTATTATGTGAATTGAACTAAATCATAGTGTTAATGAAGTTCTAGAATAATGCAGTCAGACTATGCTACAGTCTCTTCTTATTAGTTTCAATCCAATCTTCCACTCTCTCCAGGGTATCAAAAAACACAGTCTCCCCCATGGCATTTATTCACAGTCTTGCCGGGTATAGCAGTGCGTAGTTCAATGTTAATTGTTGTAGTTTACGCTTGACATCTCCAAACTTGGCCATCCGTTTTTGTAAATCAGGTGAAAAATCAGGGTACATGGAGACTCTATTACTGTTGTACAAGATATTGCCCATTTCTCTGGCTTTATTTAGTATAGTCACTTTATCCTTGTAATGAAGTATTTTTACCAGGAGAGACCTTGGAGGGGCAACTGGTTTAAGGAGGTCTAGGGGGGACCCTATGGGCTCTCTCTAGTGCAAAGAAGGGTGAAAAAGACTGGTCGCCAAACAAGTCTCTGAACCATTTTTCCAGGAATACAGTGGGCTCTGATCCCTCACTCCATTCGGGAAGCTCCACTATCCGTACATTCTTCCTATGCATCCTGTTCTCCATTTCATCAATCTTTGTCTGGTAATTAGTCATTTGTTCCCTTATATTCTCATCTCCCATTTCATAGGATTTAAATAATCTTCTATTAAACTATCCCTCCCCTCAAGGGCAGTAGTCCCTTCACGGACCTTTTGCATATCATGCCTGACGAGGGGCAATTCTTCCTGCACAGTTTTTAGCTGGACTGACATTTTATTTATAGAGCTTTTGCAGGAATTAATTGCATGCAGTATTTCCATTAATGATGGTTCTGCTTCCCCCAGCGCTGACGTATTAGGTGGTGAATTTACCCCCCCTTGAACATCCTCCGTCCCCTCAGCCAGCAAGCTTTCTGTGGGGGCCTTCAGCCCCTTCGCCGGGGTTACCTGGCCTTGTCCTAGACTCTTCCTTGTAGGGTTAGCCCCAGACTGTAGTTTGGATAATATGGTGGCGTGTACACTATTTACGAAAAATAAAAAGTGCAGCGCTATATTTAAGTGAAAACGCATATACATGTGAAGGTGACTTAAAGAGGTCTAAGTGTAGATCACCTCTATGTAAAGATGTGATTTTAACCAACACTCTTAATCTAAAAGTATCAGCAAAAGGTCTTATGAAAGCACCTGTGAATTATAATGTAATAAACTCAATAGAGTAGTGTTATCTCCCTCAAACTATATAAATGTGTCATAGCCATCCTCAAAATGCATAAACTTATATTTTACTCCAAAATATCAAAAAACATCATCGTGAGAAAATGACCAATACAAATGGATAGGACTCAAACAAGTCTCTAGGGTTTTGACAGTTCTTTCAAATGTAGGGGTGATCCCAGACCGTATATTCGGATCTCACCCTGCTACATACATGTTCAAAACAAGGGTAATTCTTCTTGTATTCAACTGAAGGGGATGTAAGTAAAATGCCCTTACCAGAAACGGTGGACTCACTGGCCGTTGGCGGTGAGTCATATAAGCTTTTACCGTTTGAACGGTAGAGTAAAAGATGTCTCCATTCCTGAGGCGGGAGCCGAGAAGGGCCTCAATCCTCCTAGATGGAACCTGGTCCTCTTGGGTGAGGAAACATATTCAGTTATCAGCTGGAATCTTCCACCGGATATCACTCACTTGGCATCCCCCGTGTATGATCAAAAAAAGAGAAAAAGCTTCCACATGGTGTAAAATCCAAGTAACCAGAGATTTTATTAAAATTTCCAATAAAAAATTCAGGCTTAAAAAGTTTGGTTCATATGAACAAGAATCTAGCGCAATGAACTATGATGGCTATGGTAGCGTCACACACCCGACGCGTTTCGTCTACCAAGACTTCAACTGGGGTAAAGCTAGCCTGCCATCCCCTGCGCTTTTATATAAAAATACAAAGAAACTCCATTGGGGACACCTGTGCGGCATGACTTCCGGGTTTCCGCATCATGTGACTAACTATCAAGTCATGTGACTAACTCTAGACGAATCATAGGTGGAGAAACGACTGAGGAACCAAGCCTCTATTTGGTTCTCTCATCCACCCAATGTTTGTCAAAGATAAGGGTCACGCGACTGCCGCGTCATCACGTATCGGCGCGGTGACGTGGTATACATTAAAAAGAAGCCAAGCCTCTATTATGTTCTCCACTCATATCCTTCTCAGTCTGTCCATGGTCTAAATCACGTGACTGCCACGTCATCCTCCATCACCATGACAGCGCAAGGAACACTTCAGAAGGAACAAATCATTGGGATACGAAATCAGGAAGAGTTTTTGGCTTGTTTTGGAACGCAAATGCGATCCACATAGCGAAAAATGCAACTGAAATAGTGGAAAAATTTGTATAATCCAAATAATTATTAATAATAGTAAAAAGAAAGAGGTTATCATATCGCACTCGTTCCCCAATGGTTACATATACATATCCCTCATAGAGAAAGCAGAAACTTTTAAAATTTGTGAATAATAGAAATCTTATACATATTACCACACCACATATATTACAATGTGGGGAACACGGTATTACTTTGAAAATATATCAGTCCACTTAACTCTTTGTAGATATAAGTAAGATCTATATTACTGGATATATACAAAAAAATCTCAATATATTAATCGGGAAAAATCAGGTCTACAGTATTGGACCTGTACGCAGTCACTCTCCAGGTACATAAAGTAGTATTGTGGAAGGGAACGGTGCGTATCGCAAACAAGAAATATATATAAAATATAATAACATAAAATAAAACTGATGAAGGATGGAAGCATATCTATATTTAATATATAACCAGCAACTCCGCTCATAATGGGGGATTTTAATTATCCAGACATAGACTGGGTGGAGGGAACCGCGCATTCGTTTAAGGCTCACCAGTTCCTTAATGTCTTGCAGGACAATTTTATGGGTCAGATGGTAGACGCACCAACTAGAAATAAAACATTACTGGATCTACTGATTACCAACAATACAGATCTGATCACGGATGTGGAAATACGGGGCAATTTGGGTAACAGCGATCATAGGTCAATTAGTTTCAGTTTAAATCACACAAATAGGAAACATAAAGGGAATACAAAGACACTGAATTTCAAAAGAGCAAACTTCCGTAAACTACAAACCTTGCTAAAAGGCATAAATTGGGATAGAATATTAGGAACAAAGAATACGGAGGAGAGATGGGTTTGCTTTAAGAGCATATTAAATAAGGGCATTAGCCAATGTATCCCATTGTGTAATAAATTTAAAAGAGAGAACAAAAGTCCTGGATGGCTTAACTCCAATGTAAAAATGCATATAAAAGCAAAGGAGAAGGCCTTCAAAAAATACAAGGTTGAGGGATCATCCCCAGCATTCAGACTTTATAAAGAATGCAACAAGAAATGTAAGGGTGCAATTAGGAAGGCTAAAATAGAACATGAAAGACACATAGCGGAGGAGAGCAAAAAAAATCCCAAGAATTCCATAAGTATGTAAACAGTAAAAAAGGGAGGACAGACCATATTGGCCCCATAAAGAATGAGGAAGGGCATCTGGTTACAAAGGATGGGGAGATGGCGAAGGTATTGAATTTATTCTTCTCCTCCGTCTTTACGAGTGAATCGGGGGGCTTCAGTAACCAAAACTGCAGTGTTTATCCTCATGACACAACACAGGAAGCACCTCCATGGTTAACAGAGGACGGAATTAAAATTAGACTTGAGAAACGTAACATTAATAAATCACCGGGACCAGATGGCTTGCATCCGAGGGTACTTAGGGAAATCAGTCAAGTGATTGCCAGACCGTTGTTCCTAATTTTTACAGATAGTCTACTGACTGTAATGGTACCAGCTGATTGGAAAAAAGCAAATGTAGCACCAATATTTAAAAAGGGCCCAAAATACATCCCTTGGAATTACAGACCAGTTAGCCTAACATCAATAGTATGTAAACTCTTGGAGGGGATGATAAGGGACTATATACAAGATTTTAGTAATAAGAATGGTATCATTAGCAGTAATCAGCATGGATTCATGAAGAATCGTTCTTGCCAAACCAATCTATTAACCTTCTATGAGGAGGTGAGTTGCCATCTAAATAAAGGAAGGCCCGTAGATGTGGTGTATTTGACACAGTTCTCCATAAACGTTTACTGTACAAAATAAGGTCCGTTGGCATGGACCATAGGGTGAGTACATGGATTGAAAACTGGCTACAAGGGCGAGTTCAGAGGGTGGTGATAAATGGGGAGTACTCAGAATGGTCAGGGGTGGGTAGTGGGGTTCCCCAGGGTTCTGTGCTGGGACCAATCCTATTTAATTTGTTCATAAACGATCTGGAGGATGGGATAAACAGTTCAATCTCTGTATTTGCAGACGATACTAAGCTAAGCAGGGCAATAACTTCTCCGCAGGATGTGGAAACCTTGCAAAAAGACCTGAACAAATTAATGGGGTGGGCGACTACATGGCAAATGAGGTTCAATGTAGAAAAATGTAAAATAATGCATTTGGGTGGCAAAAATATGAATGCCATCTATACACTGGGGGGAGAACCTCTGGGGGAATCTAGGATGGAAAAGGACCTGGGGGTCCTAGTAGATGATAGGCTCAGTAATGGCATGCAATTCCAAGCTGCTGCTAACAAAGCAAACAGAATATTGGCATGCATTAAAAGGGGGATCAACTCCAGAGATAAAACGATAATTCTCCCACTCTACAGGGCTCTGGTCCAGCCGCACCTGGAGTATGCTGTCCAGTTTTGGGCACCAGTCCTCAGGAAGGATGTACTGGAAATGGAGCGAGTACAAAGAAGGGCAACAAAGCTAATAAAGGGTCTGGAGGATCTTAGTTATGAGGAAAGGTTGCGAGCACTGAACTTATTCTCTCTGGAGAAGAGACGCTTGAGAGGAGATATGATTTCAATTTACAAATACCGTACTGGTGACCCCACAATAGGGATAAAACTTTTTTGCAGAAGAGAGTTTAACAAGACTCGTGGCCACTCATTAAAATTAGAAGAAAAGAGGTTTAACCTTAAACTACGTAGAGGGTTCTTTACTGTAAGAGCGGCAAGGATGTGGAATTCCCTTCCACAGGCGGTGGTCTCAGCGGGGAGCATTGATAGCTTCAAGAAACTATTAGATAAGCACCTGAATGACCGCAACATACAGGGATATATAATGCAATACTGACACATAATCACACACATAGGTTGGACTTGATGGACTTGTGTCTTTTTTCAACCTCACCTACTATGTAACTATGTAACTATATATATGCTGTATATCTTATAAGCAGAAATGGAACAAATATGGCAACATCTCTAAAATGCAAAGATATCACCAGATGTCATGAAAAATATTAATGATGAAACACAAAAACGAGGCGCATGCGCGGAGCCCAGCGAGATGGCCGCTTAATCTCGGAGCTCCGTCCCGCTCCGTTCCTCTGACGCTCCCTGCACTGAGCGGCATCACCCGGGAGACACCACAGCGCTGCCAGCACACAAGGGTAACATGCGGACAAACCCCTATGCTGGGGGGAACATCTAAACGGGGCTTAAAGGCACATTCTGTAGCCCCCTCAGAGGCGCTGGCCACATCTAAAATGGTGGCGGAACGGCCGCCTCATGAGGCAGCTGACATAGATGCAGGGACATCTCTCCCCTCTCCATGGCGGGACGCTCTGCAGGAAGAAGTTTGTGGCAGAGCTCCTATGCTCACATTAACAGAGATCCCTTCATCTCCAGCGACTACTGTGTCTCTCATAAATCAGACACTAGATGAGATGCTGCTGTCCCCCTCTGCTGCAGCCTCCCCCCAGCACAATATGGCTTATCAGGACAGGGAACCTCACAGCCCACAACACCATGACATTTCCCTCATGTTTAACAGATTCGCAGAACTGCTGGACAGGGGATTAGCACAGACTGCAGCCAGGATTACTAATGATATTAAAACAGATCTTCAGCTACTAGGTTCACGAATTGAAACCATTGAAAACAGAGTGGATTCCACAATAGACAGGGTTAACCAGAATACTGATCGTATCCAAGATTTAAATGACCAACTAGAACACGCTATGGCCAAAATTGATGACCTCGAAAATAGGTCCAGAAGGCTCAATTTCAGAATCAGAGGACTGCCTGAGACAGTTACGGATATTCCGGAAGCAGTGCATTCTCTTATTAAAAGTCTCATTCCTGATGTCAGAGCCCATAAAATGGAGCTTTATCGGGCTCACAGAGCGCTAGGACCTCCCCGGCCAGATGGTCTGCCCCGTGATGTTGTGGTCAAACCACATTATTATAACATTAAAGAAGAAATAATGCGGAAAGCTCGCTCTACCCCACAAATTCAAATAATGGGCCATCCGGTCCAAATCTATGCGGATATTTCTCCATACACAATCCAGAAACGACGAGCACTCAAACCCCTCCTAGCAATACTGACGCAGAAAAACATCAAGTACTGGTGGCTGTTTCCCGTTAGTCTGAAATTTGAGTTCAATAGCAAACCCTTCAGATTCTCCTCGTTCCAGGAAGGAGAACATCTTTTGCGAAAATTGGGCCTCATATCCGCCAATCCGCCCTCGCCAATGCAGACTTCATCCACGAATCTGTCTAAGCGACCACCACCGTCCAGCCCACTCACATCTGTTTGGCAGAAGCCTAAAACCAAAAAGGCCAAGGAAGGCTTACCCCCCTGATATGATGAGCAACCACACCTCTGTTTTTATTTACCTGTCCCAGGGCCTAGGTCCACCTGGCCCTTTGGGCAATACTGCCCACCTGGACTCACAAGTCAATTGATCCCCTGGAGCATCTTTCCCTACCTCACCATCGGACCCTGTTGATCCCCCACATTCCTCCACTCTGCATGCAAAATGTTGGACTGTATCCTTGCCCTATCTGGGTTTCCCTCTACCTCAGCATCTGACACTATCAAGGTCCCTCTGTGCTTCCTGGACCTATTCCTTGGACCACACACCGGGGATCTATTTTCACCCCTCTATCCTCTCTACCGCCAGATGGCCCCTATTGCTCCCTTTACTACAGCATCAGACACTATCAAGGCTCTTCTGGACTTTCTGGACCTATTCCATGGGCCACCCACTGGAAAACTACTTTCACCCTTCTCTCCTTTCTACCTCCAGAAGGCCCTTAATATTCTTTGTGGCGTATGATGTTATACAGCTGACTTTTGTGGCCCCTTTACTCTCTGGACGAGAACTGACTTTCTTCTGGCCCATGGACTGCCTCCCTCCTCACTTTTGGGAAGCTCCCATGTCACCTTTTACCACCTTTCCCTGGGAACATGGAGTTCCTTTCCCTATCTGGCAGATTCCATCCTCCTGCTCCACTTCTCCTGAAACCCCCAGCTGTGGTTTAGTCCACATTAGCTAGATCTTAATTGATGGTTTATAAGTAATAGTTTTTTTTTTTTGTTTTGTGTCTTTTTTTCTCTTGGGTGATGCACTCTGTTTAACATTAGTTAATTGTTACGTATTTGGGAGTACCGCGAACGGAGCGGTACCGTTGCACCTCCTCCTGTACTTGGAGCTGCAGATTTTTTGCCCTCCTGGTCAGGCCTTCCCCCACTGGATGGGGGATATTGCTTTTTTCCCCCAGGGATGGGTGGTATTTTTCCACACCCACTCTGGTGGCCTATTCTTTATACTTCTCTTACCTCTCTCTTTTCTGTCTCTCTTTGCTGGTACTAATCATATCCTTCTTCTAGTGACGTGTATGAACTCGCGCCTGCACGGGGTCCTAGTGACTGCTCCCCTTGCCGACGCCATCCCTCCGTACTCTGGTCATCTCACCGGACGAAAGGTGAGTGATTGGAGATCATTGGCAATGGCCTCTACGCTGCTCTATGGCTGACCACATCACACCCAGACCCTCCCTGCACATAGTGTCTCATAATGTTCAGGGCATTAACTCGCCCATTAAATGTCGGAAAATATTCCAGTCCTATCATGACCATAAAATAGACATACTGTTTCTTCAGGAAACACACTTCCCCAAGACATATTCTCCCTCCTTTATACACTCTAAATTCCCCAGGTTTTATCTAGCAAATTCTGACAACAAAACCAAAGGAGTGGGCATATTTTTTTCTCGCAATATCCAGTTCTCTTTTCTTTCTGAGTTTAAAGACCCAGAAGGCCGGTTCTTACTAGTGAAAGGTCTCATTGATGAACAGCTCTACTCATTTATCTCATACTATGCTCCAAATAGGGGACAATCAAAATTTTTCAAGACCCTCTTTCATACCCTGAACCACCTTACCGAGGGCATGGTCATGTACGGAGGGGACTCTAACATTGCTTTTGATGCAGGGCTAGATAAGTCCCGCCCCCCAGGCAGGGACTGTGTCCGTCCCACCAGGCAGAGCCTCAATGTAGCCAGACAAATTTTTTACCAGGGGTTGGTGGATGTGTGGAGAGAGATGAATCCACATGCACGGGACTATACACACTTCTCTAGCCCTCAAAATACCTATGCTAGAATAGACCACTTCTTTCTACTATCGACCCATATCCCACTGGTGACTAAGTCTGTTATAAAAGACTCTGCCTGTTCGGACCACTCCTTGCTCCTCCTTACATTGAACAGACCATCGGGACACCGACAGGGGTTTTGCTGGAGACTTAATGCCTCGATTCTTAGCAATCCCACACATGTACTTGAAATTGACAAAGGCCTACAGGAATATTTCTTGCTTAATGATATCCAAAATGTTTCCCCCATAACACTGTGGGCAGCGCATAAGGCCTTTATTCGGGGTAAGACAATCCAAATAGCCTCTAGGCTCCGTAAAGCTCGTAAGGCTGATATTGAAAGGCTGGAGAAGGAGTTTTCACTATTAAGTAAACTACACAAACGTTACCCATCCCCAGGTTCCGCTGGAAAACTTGATACAGCACGTACAGCTCTAAACCTTGCCCTCACTGCCCTAGCTGAAAAAAGTCTACTCTGGCAAGGAGGCCGGTTTTATCACCAGAAAGACAAAACAGGCACTCTACTGGCAAACAGGCTGACCCCTAAAATTCAACACCATACCTTACCCAAAATTAAGCTTCGCGATGGCACCCTTTCGCAAAACCCTCAAAAAATCTTGGAAGCTTTTCAGAACTTTTATAGCTCCTTGTATAATAGTGAAGGGTTGGTTTCCTCCCCTAACTTACGGGACACATTTCTTACTTCACTACATATACCCAAGATCACAGACCAACATAGGGACGATTTAGATTCACCAATATCAGCTGAGGAGGTGTCCCGAGTAATTAAAAACCTTTGAAACGACTCAGCCTCCGGCCCAGATGGCTTCTCAATTCCATACTACAAACATTTTTCCGCCACCTTATCCCCCTATCAGACACGCTTCTACAACCAACTACGAGCGGGAAATAAGCTTGATAAGGACTTGAATTCCGCTCTCATTACAGTCATCCCTAAACCTGGCAAGGACCCTAGTTGCCCCTCTAACTACCTCCCCATTTCATTAATTAACAACGACCTTAAAATCCTGACGAAAATTTTAGCGGATAGAATCTCCAACTTTATAAGCCTTAATATACATAAGGACCAGGTAGGCTTTATGCCTGGGAGACAGGGCCCAGATCAGATCAGGAGGGCAATCGATGTGATCTCTCTTCTAAGGTCAGGATGGGATGGGGGCACCCCGCAAACAGGGTTCCTGTTATCCTTAGATCTTATGAACGCTTTCGACTCGGTATCCTGGTCTTATCTGGTTCCAATCCTGCAAAGATGGGGCTTTGGACATTCCTTTTTGAACATAATAGGAGCCCTCTACTCCAACCCAGAGGCAAGAATTAAATTACAGGGATATTATTCGGAATCCTTCTCAATCCGAAAAGGTACAAGGCAGGGGTGTCCCTTGTCTCCACTGATTTTTGCCATTGTCATCGAGACTCTAGCCATTGCTATTAGGGATAACCCTGACATCCATGGAGTGCAGTGTGGGCCCAATACTCACAAGTGTGCCCTTTTTGCGGATGATGTCCTACTCTTTATCACCTCGCCATTAACTTCCCTACCAAATATGTACAGGGTGCTCGGTGACTTTGGCAAAATCTCTGGTCTTAAGGTGAACTACACAAAATCCCTAGCGCTAAATATAAACCTACCCGCCAGTATGGTCGCACAACTCAAAGATAATTTTCAATTTCAGTGGACCGAGAAAGAACTCCCCTACCTAGGAATTAACTTGACGGATTCAGTCAACCGCCTGTACGCCGCTAACTTCCCCCCAATGTTTTGTAAACTGGGAGATGACCTCACACGTTGGGATCGTCATTGGGACTTGGGACTATAATGGCTCGGCAGGGTCAACTCAGTTAAAATGACCCTATTACCACGCATTCTATACTTGTTCAGGTCACTACCCATCCCGATCCCTAGGGATCAACTCAGGCGATTTCAATCCAAGATAATCCGCTTTGTGTGGGGCACTAAGGGGCATAGGGTCGCCAAGAAGACCCTTTTTCAAACCAGGGTTCAGGGAGGAATTGGATTGCCGAACCTTGTTTGGTACCATCAAGCTGCTCAGTTATCTCAGCTCTCTGTCATCTACTCTAAAATAGCACACCCAGACTGGGTACATATGGAGCGGCAGGCAATTCCCCAATACACCCTTGATTTTCTCCTCTGGTGCCCTTCCAAAGCTAGACCTGCCGTCATGGCTCCTACACTGTCCCACTCATTGGCCCTATGGGATTCCCTCAAACAGAACCCGCTTCTAATTTCTCATTGGCACCCACTGTCACACATTTTTCGAAATCCCCTTTTTCCCCCGGGTATGGACATCAGGGCATTTCAGTGGTGGCTGGACAAGGGGCTCTATAGGATAGGACACTTTGTCAGTGCTGTGGGGCCCCTGACCTATGCCCACTGTTCTAGCAGGCTTGACATGCCCATGACGGAAAGATTCACATTCCACCAAATCTCTCACTTTCTCCACTCTCTAGGGTCCTCTACACCCACCCCTTTGACGGTTACAGCATATGAAATGTGGTGTGGTCAGGCAATGGAGCAGCGGGGAGGGATAACAATGATATACCGATCGCTTGCCATGGCGGAATCTAAATCTTCTTATATGGGGGAGTGGGAGAAAGACCTGGGACAAAGCTGGAGTCTAGGGGAGTGGCACAAAGCTTCCGTCTCTGCCTCTAAGGGCTTAATGAATACGACACTTATCGAGGCTAACCTAAAAGTCTTGATGCGGTGGTACCTTGTCCCACTAAGAATTGCTAAAATCTATCCGAATGCATCTCCCCTGTGCTTCCGAAATTGCGGTCACATTGGGACAATGCTACACACCTGGTGGAACTGCCCCAAGATCAGAGGACTCTGGAATAGAGTATTCCACGTCATTAGGAAACTTACGGAGAGACCCATCCCTCAGACTCCTCAATTAGCTCTCCTTAACTTCCCTTGCCCGGGGACACCGAAATTGGCCCAACGCCTCATTATGTTTATCCTTCTTGGAACCAAATTAACGATCGCCCGAGCCTGGAAACGTCCTTCAGTTTCTTTTACCTTGGTTAAAAGGAAAATTTCATGGATAATGACTCAGGAAAAGACTACAAGCATCCTATTGGATACTGTTGCCAAACATGATGCTGTTTGGGAGCCCTGGACTAGATTCATATCCTTGCCACCTGCTACTTCTCCCTCTCCTGGATCAGTGTAGGGGAGCGGGCTTCACACCGTCACTGAAGATTATACTATTGCCTCTTCTTGTCATTTCTTCTCTTATCTCTTTATCCTTCTTTTCTTCTCCTTATTTCCTCACCTTTTTAGGTCTTTCCTATGACCTTTGCTTACTGTTCGATTGTTTTTTGTTTAGTTGCCTTACACGGCCAAAGCACAGGATTCTTTTTAGGAACACGACTGCGTCCCCGTCTGTCGTGGATCAGAGAGACACCATGACAAGATGTCCTTTGAGACCATGGTTTGATTGGTGCCCTGACTTTAGAATTATCACCTTCTGGCCAATGGGCACCTACATAAACGACCCCCTCTGGTGCGCGACAGGCAACAGGGGCGCATTGGCTTTGCCATCACACGGAATGTACCGATGTCGTTTTAATGTGGACACAGTCTTCGTCACACCTGTGGTTTACGTTACAATTAATACAATTTATTTTCAGCTGATTAGATCTCCTGATCTGACTCTAGGACGACCACCCCACATACACATACACTGGTCTATTTTGAAACTGACTTTTATTAAAACATGTATCGCTCCTATCTCCTAATCTACCATCTTTAGGGGGGCTGACCCCCTCTCCCGACACAGCTAGATCCCTTGAGGGGTGCTGGGGGGGGTTGTCTTGTCCTCCTCCGTTTTATGAGGTTGAGATAGACACTCTTCCAGGAACATGTGGGATTTTAATATACTGTATAGTACTTGGCAGCTGTTATTATTTTTTATGAATATTCTTTTCTGTCTCCACATGTTTTTCTGTACCTATGCTGAAACGCTGTCTTTGAAATATTTAATAAAAATCTATTGAAAGAAAAATATTAATGAAGAATATTATTGAAAAATATTAATGAAAAATATTAATGAGAAATATTATTGAAAAATATTATTTGTAAAAAATATTATTTTATGTGGGGGGGCGCTTTATTCTACCAATATCCAACAGAGAACCCCAATTGGATTAACATCCTAGGTCAATGGACTACTGTCTCTGTGTAGATGGAATAAAATGACTGGCTAATGGGGGGACTCAAAACAAACATCTAGGATTGATTTATGAACGCATTGATGTCCCACTCGACGTTTAGGCCATGGGGCGTGTAACATTTTATTTGGTGTATCCAGAACGTTTCGAGTCTGGACACCGCTGTGATATTGGATTCTCCCCTCCAATGCGGTACAAATTTGTCTATGATCTGAAAAGTGGTACCCATTGGGTTTTGATTATGGTAAAGTGCATAGTGTTTAGGCACACTATGGTTGGTGCGCCCCTTTTTTATTGCTGTGATATGTTCTTTAACTCTTGTGGCAAAATTGCGTATTGTTCGACCTATGTACTGTTTCTTACAAGGACAGGTAATAAGATAAACAATGTACTTAGTTCTACAGGTGGCAAATTGCTTCATCTTATATTCTTTTCTTGTGATCGTAGAGGTGAATGTTTCCATTTTACGTGCTTTGCATGCATTATGTTTACATACTGTACATCTAAGGCATGGAAAGAATCCCTTTATGTTGTGAAAAAATAATATTGTGTTGGGGGGATCAATAACATTTGGTGCAATCTGACTTTTCACAGATGGAGCACCTCTAAAGACAGTAGCCGCTCGCTCAGGAAGCAGCGGTCCTAAGACAGAGTCATTTTTTAATACTCTCCAATGCCTACGGATAATCTCTTTAATTTGTTTATATTGGGTGGAGAAATTCGTCAAAAAAGACCATTTATGTTTGGATTCAGTCGGTCTTTTGGGTTGCACTGTCAATAAGGTCGTTCTGTCAATTAGAGCCACTTATCGAATTTCCTCATTAATTTGAGAGATGTTATAGCCTTTTTCATTAAACCTGGACTTTTTCTGCCTGTTGGAAGTAGTCAGAAAGATGAGAACAATTTCGTCTTATCCTCATTAGTTGACTTCTGGGTACGGACCTCAGCCATGCTGCATGGTGGCAGCTATCCGTCGGAATATATCCATTACGGTCTGTTGTTTTGAAAAAGGTTTTTGTTTCAAGAAGGCCATTTCTAGACGTGATCTCTAAATCCAAAAAATGGATCGTAGATCGACTTGCTTCATAAGTCAAATGAATACCAACACAGTTGTCATTAAGAGTGGCCATAAATGCCTCTAGGGATTCCATACTACTTCTCCATAGGAGGAGGATGTCGTCTATATTCCTCGCCCACAGAGCTAACTGTGGGGGGTCTAAAGTATAGACGACATCCTCCTCCCATTTAGTCATAAAAATGTTCGCCAAACTGGGGGCAAATTTTGCCCCCATGGCTACTCCCCTTATTTGCAGGTAGAATTGGTTATCATACCAGAAATAGTTTGAACTCGTAGCAAACTTCAACAGGTCCATTATAAATCTTTTCTGAGTTCTAGGGATGATCTTATCTCTGGAGAGGAACAATTCCACAGCTCCCAGACCTAGTTCCTGAGGTATGCACGTATACAAGGACGTAACGTCAGCGGTGACCAATATTAAGTCATCGCTATATGTAATCTGTTGTAATTTTACTATAGTATCTCTGGTATCCTTCAGAAAGGAAGGGATAGCTTGGACTATAGGTTGAAGGAAAAAATCAATGTATTTTCCTATCCGTGACGTTACAGAATTAATGCCGCTAATGATAGGGCGCCCTGGGGGGTGTATCACACTCTTATGTACCTTTGGTAGGTAATAAATTATAGGGATTCGCAGCGCAACCGGAACAAGGTAATTTTTTCTTTTTTATCTAGAATGCCTAACTGAGAGCCGGTATCTACCAAGTCCACTAGTGTTTTCTTGTATTCCGAGGTAGGATTATTTGGGAGGCAGCGATATGTCTCAGAATCACTTAAAATCCTGGTCATCTCACCATGGTAGTCACTCTTGTCAAGGATGACCACCCCACCTCCTTTATCCGCGGGGCGGATGATAAGATCTTTCCGTTCGCATAAAGATTTTAGTCCAATTCTCAACCTTGGATCGCTGTGTGTTCTTTTATACGGAAGATCATCAAGGTCTTTAAGTACCAGATCTCTAAACACTTTAATTGAAGATGCTGTACGAACTGGAGGGTTGAATAATGATGGATTAGTCAACCCAGAATGTACAATATGTGTGGTGATTTGTAAATGAGAAGGTCTACTTGGATTTGAAGCAATATATCTTTGGACATTCAATTTTCGTACATATTTATGTATATCGATAAATGTAGAAAATTTATTTAGTTTTCTCGGAGGTACAAATTTAAGTCCTTTGTCAAGGACAACTTTTTCAGCTTCCGTAAAATTCACCTTACTTAAATTGAAAATACCATTATGTTTTATGACCATTTTCTTTTTCCTGGTGCGCCGCCCCCCGTCTGGTACCGCGTTTTGTTCTCCATTGCGTTGGGTATTTTCCATTTCCCTGTGAAAACCCTCTGTCTGTGGTGGTCTAGGCAACCGTTGATTGTAATTAAACAGTGATCCCTCGGGATAGTCATTCTCTCTATCTCGGTAAGAGTATTGAGAATTATAGTTTCTATTTTGCTCCTCTCTTAGTGGTGAAAATCTGTTTCGAGTATAAATGGGTGTCCTTTGGGGGTAGGGTTGATATTGATAATAGTCGTTACGACTCTTATATCTCCTACGTGTTGGAGAGTCTTGTGAATCTTGCTCATAATGAAATGAACGATCTCTATTCCTTTTGCCTTTACCTCTACCGTTTTTTCCTCTACCTCTATAGTAAGGGGCCGGACTTCTATAATGGGGTGTAGGCATATGGGGAATGTACACCATTTACGTTTACACTGAGTAAATAGATACCTAACATATCATGCTTTAAAATTGCGCACACTCGTGGAATGGCAACATACAATGCTTAAAATGTACTTAAAAATCTCCACTGGCGACGCTTTAACATATTTTACAGGTTACCTGTTTAGAGTTACAGAGGAGGCCCTGCCCTAGAATTATTACTCTCGTTCTAGCGATAGTTTGAATGATGTTTACATATGCGGAAGTGCAGGGCCGATCCTAGGGTCGCAGACGCCTGGGGGCAGCAATATTTCTGGTGCCCCTACATGTTTCTATAGCGACCAGTCAATGGCACAACACGTCAGATGGTCAGAGACTGCAAACATGGTATGTGAGATGGTCAGAGACTGCAGGCATGGTATGTGAGATGGTCAGAGACTGCAGACATGGTATGTGAGATGGTCAGAGACTGCAAACATAGTACGTGAGATGGTCAGAGATTGCAGACATGGTACGTGAGATGGCCAGATATTGCAAACACGGTACATGAGATGGTCAGAGATGCAGATATGGTACGTGAGATGGTCAGAGATTGCAGATATGGTTCAAGAGTCTGAGAACATGCCATAGAAGTTGTTGGAGACTCTGACATGTTTCTGGAGATGGTCATAGACTAGAGACATATTACATGGGACTAATAGAAATCACTACTATAACAGGGCAATATTGAAATACAGATTAGTGTCTGCAAGCCAAAGCTCTGGCTGCAACAGGAAGTAATACACATAACAGTGGTATTACTAGCACTACTAAAAGTGACAACAACCAGTGACGGAATCCTAGCTGACAGCTGAATTTAAACAAAGGGGCAGGGTTAGTGGTGGACATCACTAACAAGATATGTCCATGGCTATATTTGGTCAGTGACATCAGTCACTCCCCTTATTTACATTTACCTGTCAACTGGCAATCTGTCATTCATCAAGTAGTGGAAGATGATCATCAGGCTCTGACGGAGACCTGCATCACTGGATATGATTAACAATGGACTTTACATTTTGGGACTTTTTGGGGTTTTATTTTTTTTTTAAATATAGGACTTGTCAAAGTGTGTGGTGTGTTTATTTATGGTTTACATTTTTTAGTGAATGATTAGGGGGGTATTGTGTAGTCCTTACTCATTTACTTAGGGAGGAAGTTGGTATCTAAGAACCCCCTTATGTTTTCTAAATTCTGATAAGCTCCCTACCTGCAGACCCTTACAACCAGTGAGCAAGGGTTGTGGGCCAGAGGTCATTACCCTCATCAATATGTAAAGGCTTTTTTTTTTGTCAGGGAGCCTTCAACTAATAAAATACACTCCCCATGTTGAGGACCTGCGGCCTGTTATGGTTCAGGAGAGAGGGGAGTAGCATGCTGGTTCAGGAGGGGAGCTGCAATCATCTGGTATCTACAGTCAGGTCCATAAATATTGGGACATCGACACAATTCAAATCTTTTTGGCTCTATACACCACCACAATGGATTTGAAATGAAACGAACAAGATGTGCTTTAACTGCAGACTTTCAGCTTTAATTTGAGAGTATTTACATCCAAATCAGGTGAACGGTATAGGAATTACAACAGTTTGTATATGTGCCTCCCACCTTACCAAAAGTAATGGGACAATTGTCTGCTCAGCTGTTCCATGGCCAGGTGTGTGTTATTCCCTAGTTATCACATTTACAAGGAGCATATAAAAGGTCCAGAGTTAATTTCAAGTGTGCTATTTGCATTTGGAATCTGTTGCTGTCAACTCTCAATATGAGATCCAAAGAGCTGTCACTATCAGTGAAGCCATCATCAGGCTGAAAAAACAAAACAAACCCATCAGAGAGATAGCAGAAACATTAGGTGTGGTCAAACCAACTGTTTGGAATATCCTTAAAAAGAAAGATCGCACCGGTGAGCTCAGCAACACCAAAAGACCCGGAAGACCACGGAAAGCAACTGTGGTGGATGACCGAAGAATTCTTTCCCTGGTGAAGAAAACACCATTCACAACAGTTGGCCAGATCAAGAACACTCTCCAGGAGGTAGGTGTATGTGTGTTAAAGTCAACAATCAAGAGAAGACTTCACCAGAGTGAATACAGAGGGTTCACCACAAGATGTAAACCATTGGTGAGCCTCAAAAACAGAAAGGCCAGATTAGAGTTTGCCAAACAACATCTAAAAAAGCCTTCACAGTTCTGGAACAACATCCTATGGACAGTCCGAGATCAACTTGCACCAGAGTGATGGGAAGAGAAGAGTATGGAGAAGGAAAGGAACTGCTCATGATCCAAAGCATACCACCTCATCAGTGAAGCATGTTGGTGGTAGTGTCATGGCGTGGGCATGTATGGCTGCCAATGGAGCTGGTTCTCTGGTATTTATTGATGATGTGACTGCTGACAAAAGCAGCAGGATGAATTCTGAAGTGTTTCAGGCAATATTATCTGCTCATTTTCAGCAAAATGCTTCAGAACTCATTGAACGGCGGATCACAGTGCAGATGAACAATGACCCAAAAACATACTGCGAAAGCAATCAAAGAGTTTTTTAAGGGAAAGAAGTGGAATGTTATGCAATAGCCAAGTCAATCACCTGACCTGAATCCGGCTGAGCATGCATTTCACTTGCTGAAGACAAAACTGAAGGGAAAATGCCCCAAGAACAAGCAGGAACTGAAGACAGTTGCAGTAGAGGCCTGGCAGAGCATCACCAGGGATGAAACCCAGCGTCTGGTGATGTCTATGCGTTCCAGACTTCAGGCTGTAATTAACTGAAAAGGTTTTGCAACCAAGTATTAAAAAGTGAAAGTTTGATGGATGATTGTTAATCTGTCCCATTACTTTTGGTCCCTTAAAAAGTGTGAGGCACATATACAAAGTGTTCTAATTCCTACACCGTTCACCTGATTTGGATGTAAATACCCTCAAATTAAAGCTGAAAGTCTGCAGTTAAAGCACATCTTGTTTGTTTCATTTCAAATCCATTGTGGTGGTGTATAGAGCCAAAAAGATTAGAATTGTGTCAATGTCCCAATATTTATGGACCTGACTGTATTTTACAGAAAAAAACAAGCTGGTAGGAAAATGTAATTCATTTTTATTAGTAGTAGTATTATTAGTATTAAACCAGGCACTTTTAGTTTTATTTCAAATGAGCAAACTATTTTTTCATTTTGTGGATTGTAATACAATGGTAGTCATACAGTAAGCGATTTAAAGTGGTTTGAAACACAAAAACAAGCATTTATTAAATTGTGGCTCACCAATTTTAAGGAGTGGTGACTGCATTCGTTTTCTTTTCTAGATGCTTTTCCTATTTTCACCTGATGATTCAGTCTGTTGTTTTTCAACTTATTTTAACAGACCAAGCTGTCCAGACAAAGTAGCAGTTAGAGGGTTGAGACAAACCATTTAACACTGAAAGGGGTGCTTAAAATGCTCTGTTTTTTATTTGTTTATGTGAAGCCTTTATTCCAAAAGGAAAAAAAAAACTGGTGAACACAGAATCATATAATGTAATACATGTGACCTAATCTTTCTACAGAGATCACATAGTATGTCCAACATGTTTCAAAGTCAACTAGCCTCTTATTCAGGGACAACTCTGCAAAAAGTATGATGTGATCTGTGGTAATAATCACAGCATATTAGCATATGTAGGTGGAAATGAAAACGATCATGTAAAAACAGCAGGTAAGACCACACATTTCCAACCATCCACATGGAACTACTGCAACACCCAGAGCCAGTACGGACATACGGGGGCGGGGGAAGAGAATTGGATAGGCTTTCCTCCCCCAGAAAGGGCCAGTCAGGTGTGAACTGAGACCGCCTAGCACCGACATACAGAAAAAAGGTTTAGGAAATATAATTTAGGAATATTTAGGGAAAACTAATGAAGTGTCTCAAATAGATCACAAAGGTGTATCTATGAGGATCACATACCTCAAGCTGAAGCATAAAGCTCCCAAGTAAGCTGTTTGGAAAGGGGCTTTTGTAGGTAGATGTTATGTGTACATCGGAAAAAGTATCTACAAATGAATGAATAATTTTATTGTAGCAAACTGAGATTGTAATAGTTTCCAATATTGAAAGAATGCAGCTATTACTGCAATACAGATGGCAAGAAGCATAAAAAAGTGCTATCTCTGCAATGGGGATGGCAGAGAATTCGTTGCATTTCATGTAATGAACCAGTATGAATTTATATTATCCACCAGATTAAGAGGATTAAGTAAGGTAAATATATATAATAATTTAAAAAAGGTTACAAAAATAGAATTACACCGAGATAAAGGTAAATCTGCTTAGTGGTGGGTGTTTCAAAATTACAGTCGTATGCAAAAGTTTAGGAACCCCTGACAATTTCCATGATTGTCATTTATAAATATTTGGTTGTTTGGACCAGCAAATTCATTTTGATCTATCAAATCACTGAAGGACACAGTAATAGTTCAGTAGTGAAATGAGGTTTATTGGTTTAACAGAAAATGCGCACTATGCATCAAAACGAAATTAGACAGGTGCATAAATTTGGGCACCCTTGTCATTTTGTTGATTTAAATACCTGTAACTACTTAGCACTGATTAATTGGAACACACAATTGGTTTGAGCTCATTAAGCCTTGAACTATATAGACATGTGCATCCAATCATGAGAAAAGGTATTTAAGGTGGCCAATTGCAAGTTGTTGTTCTCTTCGACTCTCCTCTGAAGAATGGCAACACGGGGGCCTCAAAACAACTCTCAAATGACCTGAAAACAAAGATTATTCTACATTATGGTTTAGGGGAAGGCTACAAAAAGTTATCGAAAAGATATTAGCTGTCAGTGTCCACTGTGAGGAACATAGTGAGGGAATGGAAGACCACAGGCACAGTTCTTGTTAATAGGTGTATGGGGTAAATCCACGCAATGAATTGAATGTTTTAGTTATGGATATGGCTGCTGCCTCTACACATACAATACCACCTAAGTGGAAAGTATTAGAAAATGGTAAAAAAGCAGGAGTAGTATGGCGCTGCCCTTATGGAGACAAAAAGATATTTTCTTCTTTGTAGTGAATGTATTGCCTAGTGTCCTTATAGAATTGCTTCTAAAACCTGTATGTGTTCAAAAATTGAATAAAACTGTGACTGGTGGCGAATATTTCTATTAGAAGTGAAAATACAACAACTGGTGCTCCAATTGTTCAACAAAGGTGCATTGTGCCCTTTAAATTAAGTAATAAAGTAGTTATGGATATGGATACAATATCATCTAGGTGGAAAGTGTTAAAAAGAAAAAAAGAAAAAAAAAAAGGAAAAAAGAAAAAAATGAAAAAAAGGAAAACAAGAATAATATGGCGCTGCCCTTATGGAGACAAAAAAACAAAAAACAAAAAAAACCTCTCTTTATAATGACTTTATAATTCCTAAAGTGTGTGTGCGCCAAAAATGAATAAATATGTGACTGGTGCCAAGTCCTTACTGTTAAAAGTACAATTGCAACCTAAGGTGCTTCAATTGTTCAACAAAAGTGCATAGTGCAGCATCACTAAAGTGACCAGTGTTAAATCATACAAATCCATACAACATTGTGCAAATTATCCATCATAAATAGTGACTCTTGTGCTGTGACTAGTATTAGTTGGATAGGAAAAGTTCAGTTTATGAAAAAACAAGTTCTTTTTGGAGTATTTTGTAGTGTTCAATCTTTGAGGGTCAAATATCTGTAGGAAAGCTTCTTATCCAGGTGCTGGTTTGTTTAATTAGTGCCTTGTCTGCATGCTCTGACAATGCTTGCACTCACCGGATTCTCCTTTCCCCTGCAGGGGTATAGATGGTCACAGTGTCTGCCACTGTGTAGCAATCAAGGATATCCCCCAAACTTTACTTGCGTATTGTGGTGTAGTAATTACATGTAAAGGAAAGAAAGTATGCCCATCGCTAGGGATGAGCTTCGAGTTTGAGTCGAACAGCGAACAATTTGGGGTGTTCGCGGCAAATTCGAATGCCGCGGAACACTCTTTAAAAGTCTATGGGAGAAATCAAAAGTGCTAATTTTAAAGGCTAATATGCAAGTTATTGTCATAAAAAGTGTTTGGGGACCCCTACCATTTCACTAAAAAACTGTCAAAAATGTTAAAAATGACAAGAGACAGTTTTTGACAATTCCTTTATTTAAATGCTTCTTCTTTCTTCTATCTTACTTCATCTTCTGGTTCTTCTGGCTCTTCTGGTTCTTCCTCCGGCGTTCTCGTCCAGCATCTCCTCCGCGGCGTCTTCTATCTTCTTCTCCTCGGGCCGCTCCACACCCATGGCATGGGGGGGAGGCTCCCGCTTTTCTCTTCTTCTTTTCTTCTCTTCTTCTCTTCTTCTATTCTTCATTTTCTTCTCCGGGCTGCTCCGCACCCATGCTGGCATGGAGGGAGGCTCCCGCTGTGTGACGGCGCTCCTCGTCTGACAGTTCTTAAATAACGGGGGACGGGGTCACCCGGTGACCCCGCCCCACTCTGACACACGGGACATGACGGGACTTCCCTGTGGCATTCCCCGTGACGTCACAGGGAAGTCCTGTCAAGTCACCGTGCGTCAGAGGGGGGTGGGGTCACCGGGTGGCCCCACCCCCCCGTTATTTAAGAGCTGTCAGACGAGGAGCGCCGTCACACAGCGGGAGCCTCCCTCCATGCCAGCATGGGTGCGGAGCAGCCAGAGAAGAAAATGAAGAAGAGAAGAAGAGAAGAAGAGAAGAAAAGAAGAAGAGAAGAGCGGGAGCCTCCCCCCCATGCCATGGGTGCGGAGCAGCCCGAGGAGAAGAAGATAGAAGACGCTGTGGAGGAGATGCTGGACGAGAATGCCGGAGGACGAACCAGAAGAGCCAGAAGAACCAGAAGAACCAGAAGATGAAGGAAGATAGAAGAAAGAAGAAGCATTTAAATAAAGGAATTGTCAAAAACTGTCTCTTGTCATTTTTAACATTTTTGACAGTTTTTTAGTGAAATGGTAGGGGTAAGTACCCCCTTACCATTTCACACGGGGGGGCCAGGATCTGGGGGTCCCCTTGTTAAAGGGGGCTTCCAGATTCCGATAAGTCCCCGCCCGCAGACCCCCACAACCACCGGCCAGGGTTGTGGGGATGAGGCCCTTGTCCTCATCAACATGGGGACAAGGTGTTTTGGGGGGCTACCCCAAAGCACCCTCCCAATGTTGAGGGCATGTGGCCTGGTACGGTTCAGGAGGGGGGGGCCGCACTCTCGTCCCCCCCTCTTTTCCTGCGGCCTGCCAGGTTGCGTGCTCGGATAAGGGTCTGGTATGGATTTTTGGGGGGACCCCACGCCGTTTTTTTTTGGCGCGGGGTTCCCCTTAATATCCATACTAGACCTGAAGGGCCTGGTATGGAATTTAGGGGGACTCCCACGTCATTTTTTTTTTTTTATTTTGGTTCGGGGTTCCCCTTTGGGGAATTCCCATGCCGTTTTTATCAATGAACTTCTATGTGTATTGTTGGCAATGCAATTGCCGCGGGTAGTTTTAAATGGGTTTTTTCCTTCAAAATGTCATTTTGCTGTCAGACTGTTCTAAACACAGGAAACATGGGCCCCTTTACAGGCATACTATAGACACCCCCCAGGTACGAAATTTAAAGGGATATTACACTTTTATTGTTTGACTTTAAGCATTATTAAAATCACTGCTCCTGAAAAAACGGCCATTTTTAAAACTTTTTTTTGCATTGATCCATGTCCCCTGGGGCAGGACCCAGGTCCCCAAACACTTTTTATGACAATAACTTGCATATTAGCCTTTAACCACTTGCTTACTGGGCACTTAAACCCCCCTCCTGTCCAGACCAATTTTCAGCTTTTAGTGCTGTCGCACTTTGAATGACAATTGCGTGGTCATACAACACGGTACCCAAATGAAATTTTTATCATTTTTTCCCCACAAATAGAGCTTTCTTTTGATGGTATTTGATCACCTCTACGGTTTTTATTTTTTGTTAAAAAAAATTTAAAAAGACAGAATTTTTAAAAAAAAATTAAATATTTTTTATATTTTGTTATCAATTTTTGCAAACAGTTAATTTTTCTCCTTCGTTTATGTACGCCGATGAGGCGGCACTGATGGGCACCGATAGGTGGCAGTGATGGGCACTGATGGGTGGCGGTTATGGGCACTGATGGGTGGCAATGTTGGGCACTGATTGGGCACTGACTGATGGCAGCACTGCTAGGTGGCACTAATAAGTGGCACTTGTGGGCATTGATAGGTGGCACTTGTGGGCATTGATAGGTGGCACTTGTGGGCTTTAATAGGTGGCACTTGTGGGCTTTAATAGGTGGCACTTGTGAGCTTTAATAGGTGGCACTTGTGGGCACTGTGGACACTGGCAGATGGCACTTGGAGGCACAGATGAGGCATCTGTGCCTCCTTCCTCTTCGGGACCGATGTCCCTTTGACATGAGCCGGTGATCGGCTTTTTTTTCCTCCTCATGCTGTCAGCAACCGATCACCGAGCTTTTGTTTACATCATGTGACCAGCTGTCATTGGCTGACAGCTGATCACATGGTAAGGGGCCGGGACCGGCCCCTTACTCGGATCTGTGATCACCCGAGTCTCCGTGACTCGGTGATCACAGCGCGCACACCGCGCGCCCTGCAGGGTGCGCGTGCATAGGGGAGGACGTCATATGACGTCCTCCCAGAGATTGAGGTCCGCGCTGTAGCCGTCATTCGGCTATGGCCCGGACCTCAAGTGGTTAAAATGAGCACTTTTGATTATTCATGTTCGTGTCCCATAGACTTTAACGGTGTTCGCGTGTTCGAACGAACTTTTTTCCTGTTCGCATGTTCTGGTGCGAACCGAACAGGGGGGTGTTCGGCTCATCCTTACCCATTGCGTAAAACCATAGGAGAACTTTTATTAAAATTTAATAGACAAATGTACTCACATTTCAAATGAACAAATCAAGCATGGCAAAAGTTAGCGAATTCCCTTTGTTAGAGGTGCTGCAAGATGTTCGTACCAAAGTTCTCCTTTGGTTTTACGCGATGGGCATACTTTCTTTCCTTTACATGTAATTACTACACCACAATACGCAAGTAAAGTTTGGGGGATATCCTTGATTGCTACACAGTGGCAGACACTGTGACCATCCATACCCCTGCAGGGGAAAGGAGAATCCGGTGAGTGCAAGCATTGTCAGAGCATGCAGACAAGGCACTAATTAAACAAACCAGCACCTGGATAAGAAGCTTTCCTACAGATATTTGACCCTCAAAGATTGAACACTACAAAATACTCCAAAAAGAACTTGTTTTTTCATAAACTGAACTTTTCCTATCCAACTAATACTGGTCACAGCACAAGAGTCACTATTTATGATGGATAATTTGCACAATGTTGTATGGATTTGTATGATTTAACACTGGTCACTTTAGTGATGCTGCACTATGCACTTTTGTTGAACAATTGAAGCACCTTAGGTTGCAATTGTACTTTTAACAGTAAGGACTTGGCACCAGTCACATATTTATTCATTTTTGGCGCACACACACTTTAGGAATTATAAAGTCATTATAAAGAGAGGTTTTTTTTGTTTTTTTGTCTCCATAAGGGCAGCTTCATATTATTCCTGTTTTCCTTTTTTTCTTTTTTCCTTTTTTTCTTTTTTCTTTTTTTCTTTTTAACACTTTCCACCTAGATGATATTGTATCCATATCCATGACTACTTTATTACTTAATTTAAAGGGCACAATGCACCTTTGTTGAACAATTGGAGCACCAGTTGTTGTATTTTCAATTCTAATAGAAATATTCGCCACCAGTCACAGTTTTATTCAATTTTTGAACACATACAGGTTTTAGAAGCAATTCTATAAGGACACTAGGCAATACATTCACTACAAAGAAGAAAATATCTTTTTGTCTCCATAAGGGCAGCGCCATACTACTCCTGCTTTTTTACCATTTTCTAATACTTTCCACTTAGGTGGTATTGTATTGTTTTTAACACTTTCCACCTAGATGATATTGTATCCATATCCACAACTACTTTATTACCTAATTTAAAGGGCACTATGCATCTTTGTTGAACAATTGGAGCACCAGTTGTTGTATTTTCATTTTTAATAGAAATATTCACCACCAGTCACAGTTTTATTCAACTTTTGAACACATACAGGTTTTAGAAGCAATTTTATAAGGACACTAGGTAATACATTCACTACAAAGAAGAAAAAAAATAAATGTTGTCTCCATAAGGGCAGCGCCATACTACTCCTGCTTTTTTACCATTACAGTTCTTGTTAAGGCCAGAAGTGGCAGGCCACATAAAATATTGGAGAGGCAAAGGATGGTGAGAACGGTCAGAAACAGCCCACGGACCACCTCCAAAGACCTTCAACATCAACTTGCTGCAGATGGTGTCACTGTGCATCCGTCAACAATTCAGCGAACTTTGCACAGGGAGAAGCTGTATGGGAGAGTGATACGAAAGAAGCCTTTTCTGCACACATGCCACAAACTGAGTCGCTTGAGGTCTGCAAACGCACATTTGGACAAACCAGCTTCATTTTGGAATAAGGTGCTGTGGACTGATGAAACAAAGATTGAGTTATTTGGTCATAACAGGGGGCGTTATGCATGGAGGCAAAAGAACACAGCATTACAAGAAAAACACTTGCTACCCACAGTAAAATTTGGTGGAGATTCCATCATGCTGTGGGGCTGTGTGGCCAGTGCCAGTACTGGGAATCTGTTAAGGGTCCCATGGATTCCACTCAATATCAGCAGATTCTTGAGAATAATGATGAGGAATCAGTCTCAAAGTTGAAGTTACGCCGGGGCTGGATATTTCAACAAGACAACGACCCAAAACACTGCTCAAAATCTACTCTGGCATTTATGCAGAGGAACTAGTACAATGTTCTGGAATGGCCATCCCAGTCCCCAGACCTGAATATCATTGAACATCTGTGGGGTGATTTGAAGTGGGCTGTCAATGCTCGGTAACCATCAAACCTAACTGAACTGGAGATGTTTTGTAAGGAGGAATGGTCAAAAATACATTAATCCAGAATCCATACACTCATTACAGGCTATAGGAAGCATCTAGAGGCTGTTATTTCTGATAAAGGAGGCTCTACTAAATATTGATATGATTTTTCTGTTGGGGTGCCCAAATTTATGCACCTGTCTAATTTTGTTTTGATGCATATTGTGCATTTTCTGTTAATCCAATAAACATCATTTCACTACTGAAATATTACTGTGTCCTTCAGTTATTTGATAGATCAAAATGAAATTACTGATCTAAACACCCAAATATTTCTAAAAGACAATTGTGGAAATTGTCAGGGGTTCCTAAACATTTGCATATGACTGTAGCTTTAAAGCTATATGGAGCATAATGACAAACTGCTAATGTGTAATTTAAATAGGAAACTAAGTGCTTGGATCCACCCAGGTGGGGATGGACCTAGGTGTGTCATGTCCATATGTGTCTCTTTTCCTCTCTCTGGTTGGTGCCAGCAGGCTGGTCTCCTGAACGCAGCACATGATGTCTCCACATGGCAGTGGGTGGGGCGACATCCCAACAGAAGTCCTCCGACATGCTACATTGGACCAAATGTTATTGGGCAACGAACTGGAAAGTGAGGCCAAGCCATCCTCAGTCCAGATAGGATCGGAAATGGAGTGGAAACTTGCTGCGCTCCAGGGTCAAATACCAATGGGGCCACAAATCTGCCCAGAAGGGGACAGGAACACAAAGACAGAAAACCTGCCCACACGAACATGAGAATGATGGCAATGTATATGCACCACAAGTATGTGCAATAAATAAACATTTCCCAAACAAATGAATAAAGGGAAAAACCCTTTACACACTTTGGGCATACATAGTAAGTAACAATCAAGACATAACAATTATACAGAAATAAAAAATACAGTGGGCAGGAATGTATGGAGCACTGGAGAAGTTTTATTTTTCCATCCCTCCTGATGTGAAACCATCAAGGAAAGGTTTAAAATTAACCATCTCACTGAGGCCTGAGAATGTAGTAGCTTTTAAATGGTGAATCCACTTTAGCTCCCTCTGTAAGAGGAGCTTGTTTCAGTCCCTGACTGGGATGGATCAAGAATCAAAAAAAAATAATTTTTGGAAAAATGCCCCCATGGATGGGGTTGATGTGCCGACCCAGGGGCAGCCCTGGATTGCAAGTTTTCATGCTGTGAATGTGTCTGTATACCCTCCTCCAAAAGTTCACCGTAGTCTTCCCCACTTAAAAAGAACCACAGTCGCATAACATTAAATATACTACTCCAAAGGTTTTACAATTGACAAATTGTTGTGCTTTAATGATTTTGCCATTGGGTAATTGGACAGAAGAATTTGTGCACATGTACCTACAGTAGTGGCATGCCCTGCGTATAAAGGTGCCTTTATATTTGCATGGGTCCCTCTGCTTGTCTCCCTTAAATTTACTATGGATAATGCCATCTCTAATAGAGGTTGCTCTCCTGAAAGTTATGAGAGGGGTAGGGGGTACGAATCTACCAATGTGTGGGTCCATGGAGACTAGATGCCAGTATTTTTGTATACTATTTCTGACTTTCTTAAGCTGGTTAGCAAATCTGGTAATGATTCTCATTTGACATAATTTGTCATATTTGACATGGTGCTATACATTGCCATTGTTCTTGTGTTTCAGAGGGGCCCTCGGTTCCCAGGGGGGGCTGTTGAATAGCACCCGGCATGCATGGGCAGCTTTTCTGTCCTTGTGGGGGGAGGGAAGCTCCTTTTCCCTGTTCCCTACTGGGGAGATCTGTGGCCCCCTTGCTATTTGACCCTGGAGTGTAGCAAGTTTCCGCTCCGTTTCCAGTCCTATCTGGACTGAGGACAGCTTGGCCTCGTTTTGCACTATGTTGTTGGCAATGTTTGGTCTAATGTAGTGTGTCGGTGGGCTTCTGGTGCGGCTTGGGAGACCAGAATGCTAGCGACAACCAGAGAGGGGAAAGAGACACAGGTGGACATAGGTGGATCCAACCACTTAATTTCCTATTTAAACAACACATTAGCACTTAGTCATTACATTGCCTCCCCATTGACACGCTGCACAGATTTGATTCAGCCATGAATTCACTTTTAGCCTCCAGGGAGCCTAACCAGATTTAATTTTATGCAACTCTATTTTTGTAAATTTTTTTAATCATTTTTCCTCACGTGATCTTTTCTATCAGGTGGACAATATACAATCATATTCGTTTTTCATATGAGATGCAATGGGTTCCCTCCCACCTCCATTGCAGAGATAGTATTGTTTGCTTTGTTTCAACATTGGAAATGATTGTAATCTTAGTCTGCTGTGTAAGCAAGCTAATTTTGAAACACCCACTTATTGAACAGTAATACTATGGAAAGGAGAGGACACTTTTTAGCATGAGATAATATGGTCAATGATTAACAGTCAATAAACATATGTAACCACTTCAATACTTTCTCCCTCTACCTGCCCAGGCCAATTTTAAGATTTCAGTGCTGTCAATTTGAAAGACAGTAACGTTACACTCTATCCAAATGAAATTTTTGCATTTTTTTAGATAGACAGAGCTTTCTTTTGGTGATATTTTATCACCATGGTTTTTTTTTATTGTTTGGCCAAGTAAATGAAATGGTCAGGCATAATATATAGTCAGATTGTTGGCAATAAATTGGTTGGCATAAACATTACACTGGTCCACAATTCAATTCAATAAATCTAATGTATCAACCTCTATGTATGTGAAGATAGATTTGATAGTGAAAAAGATGCCATTGTGTAAGAAGCTATTACATATTTACATAGTAGGTGAGGTTGAAAAAAGACACAAGTCCATCCTATGTGTGTGAAAGGTGGAGTTTTGTGTTCGGAGGTATAAAAGGAGGAAACACGCAGTAAGTTTCTTGTGGGTGTATGCTATATGCCCCCCATGTTAAGGAGGAGGATGAGGCCCATCTACTTTCACAGTCAAAGATGGTGGGGAGGCAAGGCAATGTTATAATCATGAAGGACTTCAGCGCTCTTGATATTGATTTGGCAGAGGAAACTACACACTCAGCTAAGGTTCATTGCTTCGTGAATGTGCATGATAATCTTTGTAATTAAATGGTGGAAGCCCCAACTAGAAATAATGTTCTGCTGGAATTACTAATTACAAACAACACAGAGCTAATTGCAGAAGTGGAAGTAAAGGATAATTTAGGTAACAGCGATCACAGAGAAGTTACATTTACCATAAATGATAAGAAAAGGAGACATGAGAGTAACACAAGAATATTAAATTTCAAAAGAGACAACTTTACTAAGCTACATATCACATGACACTAAATGAGATTAAATGCTTACAACAAAGAACACTGATGAAAAGTAGGAATACTTTAATAAGGACATATTAAACATTTGCATTTTTCAGTGCGTTACACTCGGCAACAAATATAAAAGAACAAAAGTTAAACCTGGGTGGCTAAATACTAGAAAATTAACTAAAAATTAACATTAATGAGAAAAAAACAGTGCTTTAATAAATATAAGGCCAAACAGTCACTATCAGCACTTCAAAACTACGAAAAATGTAATATGAAATGCAAGAGCATGATTAGGACAACTAAAATAGTTTACGAAAAAAACAATGCTGAGGAGAGTAAAAAAAAAATCAATTTAAAATATATATATATATTACTAGTAAAAAGGCTAGGTGTTTTGCTTTGTATCTTTTGAGTCACTTTACAGTAAAGCAATGAACACAAACCTGTGTAGTATATTATGTGCTTTTACTAAACGAGAATGCTGTACACACACAAACTGCTTACAATTGTTGGAAAACAATACAAGACATACAAAGTATTATATACATACAACATATGCACACACTACCTAACCCTCCTTGTAAAAGAGCATAGACAATGGTCTGTGTACAATAGGCATACACAAAAATTACTTGCTTGGGTTCTGTAACAATATGGCTCCAGGCTCTACTCGAGCGATGGCAGAAAATTGGGTGCTAGCATTATCCTCAGGTGAAGTTCCTCCTTTGGTGTTGTGATGTCCCCTCTGGGACAGACTTTGCTTCTTAGTTCTTGTACTGTAATGGAGCCTTCCTTTTAGCTTTTGCTGCTGGCCTTTTATTTGAAAAGCTTGGGTGGGGATTCCCACATGAGCAAATCTTTTTCTGCATCGGTTTCTATGAGTAAAACATTTCCTAACACTAGATGTCACTGCTGTATCACATATGGCATATGTCAAATATGTCAAATGTTCAAGCTATTGTCAACTTTTATTGATGTAGTCTGGGTCTAGTGTTTGACTAGAACCTCTCTAAAACAATGGAAGCAGCTAAAAATATGTACATTGCACATCGGTAGAGCTGGACAGTACCAGCTCTCGAGGGGATCTACAATGCCTTGAAAAAGTATTTATACCCCTTAAAATTTTTCAAATTTTGTAATGTTACAACCAAAAATGTAAATATATTTTATTGGGATTTTATGTAATAGACCAACACAAAGTGGCACATAATTGTGAAGTGGAAGGAAAATAATAAATGGTTTTCCAAATTTTTTAAAAATAAATATCTGAAAAGTGTGATGTGCATTGGTATTCAGCCCCCTTTACTTTGATACCCCTAACTAAAATCTAGGGGAACCAATTGCCTTCAGAAGTCACCTAATTAGTAAATAGTCCACCTGTGTGTAATTTAATCTCAGTATAAATACAGCTGTTCTGTGAAGCCCTCAGAGGTTTGTTAGAGAACCTTAGTGAACAAACAGCATCATGAAGGCCAAGGAACAAACCAGACAGGTCAGAGATAAAGCTGTGGAGAAGTTTAGAGCAGGGTTAGGTTATACAAAAATATCCCAAGCTTTGAACATCCCACAGAGCATTGTTCAATCTATCATCCGAAAGAGGAAAGAGGAACTGAAAACCTACCAAGATGTGGCCATCCACCTAAACTGAAAGGCCAGGCAAGAAGAGCATTAATCAGAGAAGCAGCCAAGATACCCATGGTAACTCTAGAGGAGCTGCAAACATCCACAGCTCATACACACCACAAATCTGGCCTTTATGGAAGAATGCAAGAAGAAAGCCATTGTTGAAAGAAAGTCATAAGAAGTCCCATTTGCTGTTTGCGAGAAACCATGTGGGGGGACACAGCAAACATGTGGAAGAAGGTGCTCTGATCAGATGAGATAAAAAATTGAACTATTTGGCCTAAAAGCAAAACGCAATGTGTGGTGGAAAACTAAAACTGCACATCACCCAGAACACACCATCCCCACCAAAAAGCATGGTGCGGGCAGCCTCATGTTGTGGGGATGCTTTTCTACAGCAGGGACAGGGAGCTGGTCAGAATTGATGGGAAGGGGAATGGAGCCAAATGCAGGGCAATCTTGGAAGAAAACCTGTTAGAGTCTGCAAAAGACTTCAGACTAGGCTGAAGCTTTACCTCCCACCAGGGCTACGACCCTAAACATAGAGCCAGAGCTACAATGGAATGGTTTAGATCAGTGTTTCTCAACTCCAGTCCTCAAGGCGCCCCAACAGGTCATGTTTTCAGGCTTTCCATTATTTTGCACAGGTGATTTGATCAGTTTCACTGCCTTAGCAATTACCACAGTTGTTTCACCTGTGAGAAATCCTGAAAACATGACCTGTTGGGGCGCCTTGAGGACTGGAGTTGAGAAACACTGGTTTAGATCAAAGCATATTCATGTGTTAGAATGACCCACTCAAAGTCCAGACCTAAATCCAATTGAGAATCTGTGGCAAGACTTGAAAATTGATGTTCACAGACCCTCTCCATCCAATCAAATAATTTCACAACCAGATATAGTAACTTTACAAGAATACCTACTTAGACTAGAGGGTAAGTAGCTATTTGGCAGATGAGATTTAATGTTGAAAAATTTAAGACAATGGATTAAAAGCTAAACATATGAATGCAAGTTACTCACTAGGGGGCGAACCTCTGGGGAAATAGAGAATGGCATTGATCTTGGGGTCCTGGTAGATCACAGACTCAGCAATAGTTTGCAATGCCAAGCAGCAGCAAGCAAGTCTAGCAAACTATTAGCATGCATTAACAAGGGTATTTACTCAAGAGAAAAAACTATAATTATACCACTCTACAAAACTCTGGTTAAGCAATATCTTGTGTATGCAGTCCAGTTCAGGTCATGATTCTCAGGAAGATTGTGCTTGAACTGAAGAGAGTGAAGAGAAGGGTAACAAAATTAAAATGGGTGCTGGAGGACCTCAATTATGAGGAATGACTAAAGACACTAAAATTATTCTCCCTGGAGAAGTGACTCTTAAGAGGGGATAAGACTGAAACATGCAAATCTTTGAATGGTGACTCTAGTATTGGGAGGAAACTATTAAACCTAAGGCCTCTAATTAAGACACGTGGCCTCATAATGAAGTTTGACAAGAAGTGGTTCAATCTTACACTGCGTAAGGGATTTTTACTGTTAGAGTGTTAAGGCTGTTGATCTACCTTCCACGGTTGGTGGTGTCAGCGGGTTGTGTGGGCAAATTTAAAAAAACTTTTAGAAGTGTTTCTTAGTGAGTGCAATGTACAGGAGATATGAAAAGATGTAGTCACACACATATGTGTGCAAAAACACATACACCAACACACACTCAGGTTGAACAGGATAGACTGGTGTTTTTATTCACCCTTATCAGCTATGTAACTATGTATATAGAAACCTTGCACCCACGGCAGAAGTGGACCAACACTTGCAGTGTACATTGCATTAATAGATATCTACAATGATAATTACAATTTTGTACTAGGTTTATCTATAAACAGATAACTGGGAATGAGCTTGAGCATTATTTGACAGACAATGAAACGGGGGGGGGGTTATTTTTGTTAGAGGGACAACTGTGAGCATAACAAGAAGTCAAGTTGAATTGTTGGGCTTTTCCATGGTAGCAACCTCAAAAGCATTGACTGAAAACAAGGCTATAATATCTGATCAAATCACAGATCAATAATTAAAATTACAATACAGCAACACTGAATTAACAAATATGCACTCCTTTTATCTTTAATTATGGGGTAAAGAAAATTACTGACTGTAAAACCACACTGTCCGATGTGAAGAGTCCTTATAGGAACTGCAATAATAGACTTATACTAATAAATCATTGTACGTATGCCACAGTTGAAATAAATATCCTATCATCAGATTAGGACATTTGCCCAAGAGATGGATGTCTGCATGGTTGCTTTAATGCCTTGACATGGTAGGACCCTTTAGGATTCAGTGGCACTATATTTTTTAATATACAGGTACATATAAACTATAGCTTGGTAAATCTCTTTCAACATTGTACCAACAACATAGCTTTTTATGGGTTACAGCAACCAATAAAGTACTTCTCTAGGACAATTTCTTTAGATATGTTAATAAATCTGCCCCATATTTCTAGATGAGAGAGAGTTTCCAGAATACAGACTTTTATCCCCTATATAAACAGTTGATGATATACAGTTATGCCACTTCCAAAGCATTTCACTTGTGCTCAATACTGCAAAGAACAAACCAGTTTATTTCAGCATAGATTGATGATTGTGTCCTCTATTGCTAATGCCCAGACTTTGCCAAGTAAATCTATTAAAAAGATGATAGAGTTTAAGATTTAGTTTGCAGGCAGTCATTTCTTTGATGAAGGAAATGAGTTTGGAGACATTAGAATTGAAAGCCAAAACTTAACAAGCACAAAAGCAATTAGCCTAACAAGCCAGCCTTTGCGCTATAGAAACTATTATTATTACAACCATGCACAAAGGATATAAGAAACATAAGGTAATTAAACAACATATACTCTAAACTTTCCTTCTGCACCTAATGCAAAATTTTAAAATAGTGCTTTTTCCCTAACAGTAAGACTGTATAAGAATCGGTGATTTTTGGCTAAGTGCAGTGCCCCATACTGACTAATCAAAGCTTCATTTTACTATGGTCAGATCAATGAAATGAGTTCTCTTTGTGTTTCCATATTGAAATGAAAGTGTAATCAGGCACACCTTTTGAGAAAATGAGACCAGATTAACATTTTTCAAATGTTTATTGAATATGGCTGGCAATAAGTTACATATCACCTTTTGCCTTTTTTTTCTACACCTGTCTGAGGGAGCAAGTCTATACTCATTTGCAAAGGGACACACAGGGACACAGATCCTGATAAGCCCCCTGTCAACAGACCCTTACAACCACTTGGCAAGGCCTGTGGAGAAGAGACCTAGTCCTCGTCAACAGGAATGGGGGAAAATATACAGAAATTTGGAGCGCCACTCAAAGCACTGCAAAACTTAC
This sequence comes from Aquarana catesbeiana, assembly GCF_042186555.1. Lineage (NCBI taxonomy): Eukaryota > Metazoa > Chordata > Amphibia > Anura > Ranidae > Aquarana > Aquarana catesbeiana. Next base: position 636,757,395 of record NC_133324.1, read on the forward strand.
CCCTGCTTTCCAAAGCACAGATTGAGTTCTTACATTCAAACAAGCTCATCCAGGCTAGCTGAAATAGACTGAAAGACAGAAAGTAGAACCCAACCACTATACAGTATAGAAAGATAAAAATGAGGCTTCAGCCTGAACTCCTCCTGGTTATGCTCCTCTGACATCTATATGATTAAGCCCCATAGGTGGGGCAGAACATGTCAGAGGAGCACAGCCAGGAGGAGTTAGGGCTGATGGAAGATGCTTTGTTATGTTGAGGGCATGTGGCCTGGTATGGTTCAGGAGGGGGGTGCACATACTCATCCCTCCCCTTTCCTTGCCAAACAGGCTGCATGTTTAGATTAAGGCTCTGGTATGGATTTTTAGGGGGACCTCACATTTGAACACACGTGAAGTACCCCCTTAAAATCCCCACCAGAAAAAAATGAAACAGTTTACATTGCTGGAAACTGGCATTTTTTGCCAACTTTTTAAAAATAAAAAACAGCACACAAACCTTTCCAAAGGTTCCTCAAAATACTTTTTGGTGGGTCTGTGTACTGATTTTTTTTTAAAACAAAGAAGCTTCCTTTGACAGCTGTCAAAGTAATTTACCTCTGTAAATGTCAGTACTGAATACGGGGATGTGATCCTTCACTGGCATGTTTCTTTAAGAATAATCACTGCTGCTGGCTGAATTGATTTTTTTCTTTTAATTTTGTTTGCAATGTTCCTCCCTTGCCTGTTAGTCCAGAAAATTGACATTTTTAATTTTACATATATGGCTCAGGTTAGCTTTTTTTTCTTTTGTCAGGTCAGCGGGCATTGTTCATTGTGATTGTTAGGGCTCTACATTGCCTAATGATGTGATTGGCAATGAATTTACATTGTACAACATTTTTAGAGTTTTTATTTTTTTAAAGAATGTGTTAAAAAGTGTGTTTATTGACATTTTTTTATGAATCTGTAGGGGCCAGAGTTATGGTGGAAAGGCCCTTGTCCTCATTAACATGGGAATAAGGTGCTTTGCCAGGAGGGACCCTGAATTTTTCTTTAACCACTTTCCGACCACTGCACGCCAATATACGTTGGCACAATGGCAGCGGTGGGCAAATGGGCATACCTGTACGTCCCCTTTAACTGGTGGGGTTAGCGGGCACGAGCGCCCGCCATGGACAGCGTGACTGTGCCCGTGGGACCGGCGGCCTAGATGTCCACCGGTCTCCCCGCGATCGTGTCACGGAGCTGCAGAACAGGGAAGTGCCTATGTAAACAAGGCATTTCCCCGTTCTGCCTTGTGTCATTACAAAGATCACTGCTCCCTGTCATCGGGAGCAGTGATCGCTTTCATGTGAGTTGTAGCCCACCTCCCCCAGTTGGAATCACTCCCTAGGACACACTTAACCCCTTCATCGTCCCCTAGTGTTTAACCCCTTCCCTGCCAATGTCATTTACACAGTAATCAGTGCATTTTTATAGCACTGATTGCTGTATAAATGACAATGGTCCCAAAAATGTGTCAAAAGTGTCCGATGTGTCTGCCATAATGTCGCATTCATGATAAAAATTGCAGCTTGCCGCCATTACTAATAAAAAAAAAAGAAAAATGCCATAAAACTATCCCCTATTTTGTAGACACTATAACTTTTTTGCGCAAACCAATCAATATATGCTTATTGCAATTTTTTTTACCAAAAATATGTAGAAGAATACATATCCTCCTAAACTGAGGGAAAAAATGTTTTTTTATACATTTTTGGGGGATATTTATTATAGCAAAATGTAAAAAATATTGAGTTTTTTTCAAAATTGTCACTCTTTTTTTGTTTATAGCTCAAAAAATAAAAATTGCAGAGGTGATCAAATATCACAAAAAGAAAGCTCTATTTGTGGGAAAAAAAGGATGTCAATTTTGTTTGGGTGCAACGTCGCACGACCGCGCAATTGTCAGTTAAAGCGACGCAATGCCGAATCACAAAAAGTGCTCTGGTCAGGAAGGGGGTAAAATCTTCCGGGGTTGAAGCAGTTAAAGTGCTAATATTGTAAACTTTGATACATTTCTATACTTTCTCTAGACTACTTAAAGATTACCTCCAGTAACAAATTAGAAGTTCCTCAGATTACCATTTAGCAGAGGGTATTCATCTTACTTTCATTTTATTCTTAAATTTCTCTTTTATTACCTCTAATATTTACCTGTCTATCCTCATAAGAAAATGTATGAATTTGACTTGATTTTTAAGGTCATTATTTTTTTAAATAGTTCATTTGCCTTTAAAAGCTGAAGTGAAAAAACTTATACCTGACCGGAATGAATGTTTTAATGCATGAGTAGCACATCCATGCATATGCATTATAAAGTGTACATTTAAACAAAACGTATTCTAGATTGCAGAAGAATGAGTTTGTCATTGTTTTTCTTCTCTCAGACATATTTGTACTTCAGTCCAATAATCAAATCAATGCACTGTGTAATTAAAAATCCACGTATTACCTGTGTAGGGTTTAAATATAAATAAATCAGTTTGACAAGAAAATGGGGTGGGAAAAGGTATAGTTCTGTGAGATTGTTTGCACAAATTCCAGTACATGATTACAGTTTTGCTAACTCCAGGAAATAGAAAAGCAATATTTTATATACCTTTATTAAATTTATAATAAAATTGCTGAAATTTGCTGAGCAAAAGTACATAAAAAAAATTAAATTGAAACAAAAAGATAACTGACTAATCCAAATATATCTTTACTTGCATATAAATTGAATAATCTGATTTGAAATGTCGATGAAATTAGTTCTGAAGCTTCTTCACAGATGTTACTACTACCCTACCAAATTGTCTAAAATCTTCCCATCCCAGTCACCGTTGTGCTGGAGGGAATGCGGAAACCACGGATCCCTGCTACACATATGGTGGGAACGCCCTGTGATAAATTTCTGGAACTATGTCTTCACTTTTCTGTCCTCTGATCAACAGTCCCTAATGGAAGGTAATCCTGCAACAGCACTCCTCCTACTACACCACAAATCCTGGAACTCAACACAAACCCCTTTTCTTGTACATGGCATCATTTCTAGAGTGTAAGCTCTAGCTAACAGGACCCTCTGATTCCTCTTGTACCAAATTGTAATGTAACCGTATTGTCTGCCTTAATTTTGTTAAGCGCTGCACAAACTGTTGGCGCTATATAAATCCTGTATAATAATAATAGCAGACAGTAGAAACGAACTGATCCTCCGGATCATTCTTTCTTTCTTCCATACTTAAACACCAGCACACAATTTGAACTGATGTTTGCTGTTAAAAATGGCAGACGTACACTCTTCTGGAAGCAGTGGCATAAGTGGCTGAGTCATTCGGACTGCACAGCAAGTATCTAATAGTTTTAACCTGGCCTTTTAAGGCAGGAAATAGCTTACCCTAGGTATCCCGTAGAGGCCTTCTACAGATTTTGTCTATTGTATACTACCATGTTGCAAATCAAATCCTCACTCATAAGTTCCCCACTCCTGTACTCCTTAACCTCTCATTTCCATATGTACCATATTATTGAAATGTTTTATTACTGTAGAAGCTCTGTAATTACCAACTCCATTGACACCTGTGGATCTTTTCTGCATACATCCTTAATAAAAATTAAAGATTTAAAACATACCATTTGACCTTAAACAACTATCTGACAAGTGTCAGAGTAAAATCACAACTGCTGATCTCCCTACCTGTTCCCGTTTAGTGACTTTTGAAGCTCCTAGATCAGGGGTCTCAAACTTGTGGCCCTCCAGCTGTTGCGGAACTACAAGTCCCATCATGCCTCTGCCTGAGGGAGTCATGCTTGTAACTATCAGCCTTGCAATGTCTCATGGGACTTGTCGCTTCGCAGCAGCTGGAGGGGCGCCAGTTTGAGACCCCTGTCCTAGATCATCGGGGCTCGCAGACAACTAGTATTTTCAAAAGAGGAGGTCAGCTCAGATATTTCTTCCCTTAAAGGAACCAGGTGCTGTGAAAAATACACAGGCTGCCATTGATGACCTCTCCCTGAAAATGCTTATTGCTTGTTTGTCTCTGGTTTTGATACTTTGAGTCACTTATCTGGAACAAGAATGTAACCAGTAAAGCCAGATTGAATTTATAATTTGTTATATGCATACTTGTTGCTGGTGAGGGATGCTATTAAAACCAAGAGCTCCACATGAGAGCAGTTTGCTTTTTTCTTTTAAACATAGTTACTAGACATGAGCGGTTCACTTCGTTCCGAATTAAAATTCGGACAAATTTTTATTTTTTGGAAATTCGGATGTATCCGAATTTCCAAATTACAATTGTACCAAATTTAAATGAACCCGAAATAACGAAAAAAAATTTGGACGAAATTCGAATGGTTTTCAAATAATTTTTGAATACCGTATATACTCGAGTATAGGTCATTCCGAATATAAGCCGAGGCCCCTAATTTACCACAAGAAACTGGGAAAAAAGAGGGTCAACAATGCCCATCTGCAGCTGCATGCCTCCCTGTGTCCTGTGCAGCCTGTATGTGTCCTGTGCATGTGTCCCTGTGTCCTGTGCATGTGTCCTGTGCATGTGTCTCTGTGTCCTGTGCATGTGTCCCTGTGTCCTGTGCAGTCTACCTGTGTCCTGTGCATGTGTCCTGTGCATGTGTCCCTGTGTCCTGTGCATGTGTCCTGTGCATGTGTCTCTGTGTCCTGTGCATGTGTCCTGTGCAGTCTACCTGTGTCCTGTGCATGTGTCCCTGTGTCCTGTGCATGTGTCCCTGTGTCCTGTGCAACCTACCTGTGTCCTGTGCATGTCTCCGTGTGACGATCTGCAGCCTCCGTATAGCGATATCCATCCTCCGTGTGCCGCTCTGCATCCATCGATCAGCGTGTCAAAAATAACATTCGGCAGCCAAACTACTATTCAAAAGCCGTGCCTCCTCCTCGTCTGTGATAGGCAGAACACTCCATTTCTCAGCAGTCAGCCTATCACGGACATTCTCTCATCCCCATACCATGGACGAGGATGAGAGAATGTCTGTGATAGGCTGTACACTGACTGCTGGGAAATTGAATATTCTGTCTATCACAGACGAGGAGGAGGTGCAGCTTTTGAATAGTGGAATGGCTGCCGAATGTAATGTATCACATGCTGGCCGCCGCCGGTCTGCATGACACGTTGATCATGTAGGCAGACGGTGGTGACTCGAGTATAAGTCAAGGGGGCACTTTCAGCCTAAAAAAAAGGGCTGACAATCTGGACTTATACTCGAGTAAATACGGTACTTTTTGAATTTGAATAGTTTTCAAATTACTAATTCAAAAAGTTTTCGAATTTGAATAGTTTTCAAATTTCCAAAGAGAATAAAATAGAAAATAAAGGAATAGAATAGAAAAAAAAAGACTAGAAAAGGATATAACAAAAAATAAAAGAATATAATAGACTAGAGAACAAAATAAAAAAAACAAACAAAAGAACAGAATAGATAAGAGAAGCAAAACAGAATAGAATAGCATAGAAAGAATATAATCATCTTCTGAAATTCGAAATCCAATAAGAATATATTTGAAAATCCAAAATGCAGCGCTTAAGTAAAGCAAATTATATAAAAATATATGTAATAGTTCTTGTGAAAATCAATATAAGATAGAGGTGACGTAGAGCCTCCACCAGACTTCAATGTGCAAAAGTAAAGCACACCACACCCACGTGCTATCAATCTGCTTACCAGAAAGATATAAAAACAAGCACTGTAATCATATCATGCAAGAGGTTAATAGTGGATCCGAATAGCACACTCCATACTTGATAGGCAGGTCATAGAAATATCCAGGTTCATCAATATGAAAAAGACATCAGGACTCAAACAAGGAGATGGATATATTGTGCAATCACCAACACGATATAAGCCCAGTAAGGAAAAAAGCAACAATAGTGAAGCCCCTAAAGGTAAAACACAATTTGAATTTGAATATATAAGAGAATAATAGAATAGAGAAAACATGAATAGAATAGACTATAATAGAATAGAAAATAATAGAATTAAAAAAAACAATATACTAGAATAGAATACAAAGAATATAACCATATTTGAATACAATATAAAATAATATATTAGAATAGAATAGAAAATAACAGAATAGTATATAAAAAAACAACAGAATAGAATAGAAAGAATATAACCATCTTCCGAAATTTGAATTTCAAATAGAATAGACTTGAATTTGAATAGAAAAAAAATAAAATAGTATAGATAGAATAGAATAGAATAAACAAATAAAAAAAGAATGTCATTAAAAAAAAACTGAATAGAATAGATTAGAATAGAACGAATATAACCATTTCCCAAATCTCAAATAGAATCAATTTGAATTTGAATAGAATAGAAAAAAATAGATTAGAATAGGAAGTTGGTTATATTCTATTCTATTCTGTTGTTTTTTTCTATACTATTGTGTTATTTTCTATTCTTTTCTATTCTACTCTATTCTATTCTTTTCTAATCTATTCTTTTCAAATGCAAATTGATTCTATTTGAATTTTGGAAAATGGTTATATTTTTTATATTCTATTAAATTATTTTTTTAATTACTTTCTTTTCTATTCTATTCAAATTGCAGAAGATGGTTATAATCTTTCTATTTTTGTTATTCTATTTCATTCCTTTCTATTCTATTCTATTCTATTTTGTTATTTTATGTTCTATCCTATTGTGTTCTGTTTCACTCTATTATATTATATTCTTTTATTTTCTGTTATATTCTTTTCTATGCTATTCAATTTTTTTCTATTCGATTCCTTTATTTTCTATTCTATTTTATTCTCTTTGGAAGTTGGAAAATGATTCAAATTTGAAAACGATTCGAATTAGAAAACCTTTAGAATAACTTTTCGAATCAATCCGAAAACAAATAAACAAAATGAATTCTGAAAACGAATGAAACCAATGAAACAAATTTAACTAATTTATGTAAATAACGAATCGAGGTGAAACACATTTTTTCGCTTTGCACATGTCTAATAGTTACAAAGAAACTTAGGTTGAAAAAAGACAGGACAATTGAATCCAACCAATAGAAAAAAATAATAAATATAAACAAAGAAAATCACTCAATCCATCCCGTGGAGCTATTGTGCTCTGCTGGCTGGTTGGGTGGGGTGGTCACGGGAGCCATTGCTTTCAGGAGAACACAAAGATTATTGCTAGCAACTATAGCAGTAATCGTATGCTAGAAATCCGACATACTGGTTGTACCCAAGTCATTTATTGGATCAACTAGGGTACGATCAGTCTGCCCATAGATGGATTATTCATGGCTGGTCCCTACTGAATCAGCCGAGATTTTAACCATCTATGGCTGGCTAAAGCAAATGCTAGTCCACAAACAGTCAGATTGCTAAAACTGTAACTCCACTTTGTTAAGAAAAAAAAACAATACTCTCAAGGTGATCTATATACTTTGCAAGGATTTTATCAAACTTTACAGCAGAGTCTTACCTGTTCCTGTTCTTAAGAAAAAGCTGTATGTTACACTGTGTCCTTGGAATACTGATTCCTGAATGGGAGTCTTTGTGCTCAATAAAATCAACTGATACACTTGCAGTTCTAATGAGAAAAGTTGCAGTGGCTGCATCCCTTTATAAGTCATTAACCCTTAGGCCCTATTCACACCTGAGCATTTTTCAGCTCGTAAAACCCTCATCTCTAAAGTTCCAAAACGCCCAACAAATCCCATTCATTTCAATGGCCCCTGTTCACATATGAGGGTTTTATCACCTGAAGCAAAATGCCTGAAGTTCAAAAAAGTACACAAGCTTCTTTTTGGCAGATTACAAGTGTTTTTGGCCCCATAGACTTCAATAGAAATGCCTGACTTGAGCAGAAAAACGCTTGTTAAAGCTTGTAAACGCCCATAAAATGCTCAAATAGCAGCTCTCCACCCCCAATTTTCTCTCCCTCTCCTCTCCCTAGTGATTTCTATTGGCTGAACAAAAATGCCTGAAGCTGTAAAACGCTTGTAATACACTTCTAAAATGCTTTAAAAAAAGCTTGTAAAAAGCTGCAAAAAAAGCTTAAAAAATGCCCGAAAAAAAAAAAACACTTGATAACGATACGCTCAAGTGTGAATGCAGCCTTAGGAAGTATCTTATCAAAAATTTACTCCTATTGCAGAGAATACCTAAATTGTTTATATCTTAGTGTAACCAGTAAGTCAATCACAAAAGAAGGAAATTACATTTCTGGTGAAGTTATGCACACAAACTGTGTACAAAAGGCTTCCAGGTTGCCATATTGCATTGAATATTCCATAAAATGACAGGGGCTGCAAATTGAAAAGGAAAAGTCATTCATTTTTCCTTGTCAAAAGAAGTTTATTGAGTATACCATATTATAAAGATACATAAAGTAAGTTTACAAGGATCTATAAAGTAAGCTCATTGTTTTACAGTAGGGTTTATATAGGTAAATATCATGAAATTTCAAATATTAAACATTGGGTTCACGTAAACCTAAATTAAAGATATATATCATTTCCTTAGTTACTTTTGTAGGTATTTAAATGTTTTATACCTACTATACATATTGTTTACAAGTAGAGTGTATATAGGTCAAATACATTCTGATAATGAGCTTTAATCGTAAGGTGGAGAAAAGGAAAGAGAAAGAAGAAAAAGGGTTGAAAGGTAGAGGTATGGTCCACAAGGTTGTCCCGCTCGTCAGTTTATTATTCTTTTTAGTTCTCTTTGAAGCCTTAGAATGGGAGTCTCTGTAAGTCATTTAATCTGTTACCATGGCAACAGGACAGAGTCATTGAAGTTTGACAGGAACTGTTGTTTTATCCAAGGATGCCAAAGTTTTTCAAATTTTGGAATTTGATTTTGATCGATGGCTACCAACTTAGCTTGGGACATTGTATTATTCATTCTGTGAATTGTTTCTGCTAGTACCAATGTAGGAGATTTCCATGCCTTGGCCATTGTTTGTTTTGCAGCCGTTATTAGTTGGATCATAAGTTTGAATTGAGAGAGTGTTAACCATTCCGGTTTTAGATTAAGTAAAGTTAAATATGGATCTGGTTGTATTATTTTTTTAAATATTTTAGATGCAATCACGAAGACTTCCTTCCAGAAGGTTTGGATTACTGGGCACGTCCACCATATGTGTAAATATGTGCCTATTTCTGGGCATCCTCGATAACAAAGAGCTGAGGTATTAGGTGAATATTTTGCCACTCTAGCGGGTACAAGGTACCAGCGAGTTAGGACTTTATAATTTGTCTCCAGTGCTAAGATGTTGGGTGAAGATGACTTAGATGTGAGCCATATGTTAGACCAGTCCGTGTCTTCTAAAGTTCGTCCCAGGTCCTCCTCCCACCTCTGAACGTAAGAGGGTCTATTAAGATTTGCTACTCCATATAATTGATTATAAAGTGATGAAATTGTACCTTTAGCAAATGGATCTTTTGTACAGATTGATTCAAAAATGGATAATTGGGATAATGGTGTATCCCCCTTTAGGAATGGTGTATAGAAATTTTTGATTTGGAGATATCTAAATATCTCAGAGTTTGGTAGATCATATTTTTCTCTAAGCGATGGGAATGAAAGGAATGATTTAGATGCTATGAAGTCATTTAGTGTCTGAATGCCTGATGTTGTCCAAGCTTTAAAAGAATTTGGGTAGATCCATGCCGGATAAAAGGCCGGATTTCTGATAAAAGAAAGGAGAGGATTGTGTGGAGATTGTAACTGATATTTGGTTTTTAGTTTATCCCAGAGAGATAAGAAGTGTTTAGTTATGGGATTATGAATTTTAAAGCGGTCTTTAGGATCAAGCCATAATAAATTTGATATTAATAGAGGGTCATTTTCTGAAGCCTCTATAAATACCCATAATGGGATTTCCTGTTTTGCATGGTATTTGGACAGACTGGCCAAATGTGCTGCTCTGTAGTAGTTAGTAAAATTAGGGTATCCCAGGCCTCCTTTATTTTTGGGAAGATGTAGTGTGTGTATAGGTATACGTGGTTTAGAAGAGCCCCATATAAACGAAGTTGCTCTTTTTTGTACTATTCTCAAAAAATAGGAAGGAATTGGAATAGGGAGGACTCTGAATAGATAAAGCAATTTGGGTAGAATAGTCATTTTGATTGCATTAATCTTCCCTATCCAGGATAAAGGAAGTTGCGACCATTGTTTTATCAGATTTGTGATCTGTCTTAATACAGGAGGATAATTGGTTGAGAATAAGTCAGAATGAGATGCTGTTAAATGAATTCCAAGATATGGGATTGATTTTTCTGCCCATGTGAATGGGAGTGCAGCCCTAGCCGGGATCAATTCCATGTTTGTGAGTGAAATATTAAGCACTAGGCATTTCTTAGGATTAATCATAAGGCCGGATAGGGCTGCAAATCCATCAAGAGCTGGTATTAAGTTAGGACCAGAGACCTGTGGTGATGATAGAAAAAGTAATATATCGTCTGCAAATATACATAATTTGTGTGTAATACCTCCTACTTCAATGCCAGTTATAGTTTGGTTTGTTCTGATGTATTGGGCCATGGGTTCGAGTATAAGGGCAAATAATAAGGGAGATAATGGGCAACCCTGTCGGGTACCTCTTTCGATATTAAAGGCTTCAGATTTGTATCCAGCATATTTTATATAGGCTTTGGGTTTATTATATAATGCTTTGATCCATGTTAAAAAGTGGGGTCCAAAACCCCATTTTTGTAATGAATATTGCATATATTGCCAGGATACTGTGTCAAATGCCCTCTTAATATCGAGAGATAGAAAACATAAAGGGATTTTCCGTTTTTTAGCAATATGTGCCAATAACACTGCCCTGCGTATATTATCGCCTGCCTGTCTATTTGGCATGAAGCCTGCTTGATCTCTATGTATTAATTTTCCTATAATGCTATTGAGGCGTTTTGCTATTATTTTTGCTAATAATTTAATATCGAGGTTTAACAGAGAGATAGGCCGATAATTCACACAGGAAGTATCATCAGAAAGGGGTTTTGGGATCATACAAACAATTGCCATTAGTGTTTCTTGCCGAAAAGAATGTCCATCTAGAAGTTTGTTAAAAGTTTCAGTGAGAATGGGAGAGAGTATTTCTGAGAATGTTTTATAGTATAAAGCCGAGTAGCCGTCTGGGCCTGGTCTTTTGTTAAGTTTTAGGTCTTTTATGGCGTTAGCAACTTCATCTATAGTTATAGGCTCATCCAAACTGCTTTTTTGATTCTGAGATAACTCAGGTAAGGTTGCATAAAAAGGAAGGTGGGACTTTGAATTGAAGCGGTTGAAATGCAGAGGTGATGGTATATATAAAGTTTTATTAGTATCAAATTATTAAATTTCGTTTATTACATATATGTACAAGATGTATTTTTGCACATGGAAACCCCCACAGGCACCCCTACATCTCCCCAAGCTAGTTGTGTACCACTACGCCGCCTCAGCTCCCGTGATGTGGTCTATGCTCCCGATTCGCCGTGTCTCGCTTGCCCCTTACTGCGCCCACTACTGTGGTTGGTGAGTGCACTGGGTTAAATTTCTTAAATTTTAATTTACATTTCTCACTTTTAAACAGAGTGTGGTTTACCTCAATTATTATATTTACAGGGATCTGTCGCATCTGCTCCTGACGAGTGGAAATTAATCCACGAAACGCATAGAGCTACATGATGCTACAGACACACTTATTATGGCCCATGATGTTACCTATATGAACCCAGCTATCTTAGATTTTTACCATGTGATCATCTATACAGGTGCCGGGCATGCTGTGTTTGGCTTGTTTAGGCCGCTTTGCTGTCGCATACTACCTACTTGATTGTCTTTAATTTATTTTATTCAGTTATGTTTTTTACACCTTTGTATTACCGTGCCCACATCTTGTACATATATGTAATAAACGAAATTTAATAATTTGATACTAATAAAACTTTATATATACCATCACCTCTGCATTTCAACCGCTTCAATTCAAAGTCCCACCTTCCTTTTTATGCATCCAAATATAGGGATGGAGGCGCGCATGTGTACCTCATATAAAGTCCCACATTCCCCTTTTTTTCTCCAGTATATATAGGGATGGAAGCGGTTGAAAAGTTGGATCAGCAGTGTTCCCCTGCTATCCACGCGTGAGATGTACCTTCAGATGTTTGTATTCCCCGTACAGGGATTCGCACTTTTGGGCCAGCCAAGTAATATTGGATACATTGGTGTACGTATTTACCCGCCTTACCAGTGACAGCAATATTATGGCATTCCCGGCACAAACCTAATTGGTTTAAACCTTTTTCCACTTTGTTTACGCTTATACAAGCCAATACTGTTTACGCCTATACAATTTCTGATTTTAACATCCATGTGTTCTTGTCGCACTGGCGGTGTGTGCGGGTTTGGGGTTTCTGAGCCTGTTCATGGTGTGTGGGGGGCTCTTTTCCACATTCGCGGGAGCTGCGATGCGCCTCGTGGGTCCTCCCCTTTCTCCCTGCACTGTAGTGTCTTGAGGATCGGGTGGACACCCCTTCACGCATCGGCGCCACGGTCCTCACGTCCACCGCTTGGCGTCAGTCATGACGTCATTACGCTGCCGCTGAGAGCACCACCTGCGTGACACATGTGGGGGCGTCTCGGCGCCAATCACCGAGCGTTCCGGCTCGGGTGCGGACGCTGCCTCTCGCCCCTCCCATGTTCACGCACGTGGCGTTGGCGGCGTATATATCCTACACCTTCAGTCGGAGCCGGCTATTCATTTGGCTGGTCTCCGCCTGGGGCTCCTGCACACCAGCCACTCCATCGCTTGGTGCTGCATGGCATACTACTTGGGTAAGTGTCCTTTGAGTCAGGTCCACTTTTGTTCACTCGTAATGCCACTGCACGTTTGTGTTCACACATACTTCCACCTTTACTCCCAGGTTTTTGTGTTTCATGCACGATTTAGTTTTTTCACAGTCACACTTATATTTAGGTTAGCTCACTTTATACACACATAACCATCTTCATACACTTACCACATTTTTCTTTGTCACCACCTACACATGCGGATATATTGGGTGTATATACATATCACCCAATTCACCACCTCATCTCACACACACTCCAACTGTTTTTCACACTTTCATTTTTTTTTTTTTTCCACACACCTTTCATCCCATTATATAATTTTTCATTTTTAATTTTTCATTTGTTTCCAGACATCTCCAATTGCAGTATCACATGCCGTATTTTTGCACATGGAAACCCCCACAGGCACCCCTACATCTCCCCAAGCTAGTTGTGTACCACTACGCCGCCTCAGCTCCCGTGATGTGGTCTATGCTCCCGATTCGCCGTGTCTCGCTTGCCCCTTACTGCGCCCACTACTGTGGTTGGTGAGTGCACTGGGTTAAATTTCTTAAATTTTAATTTACATTTCTCACTTTTAAACAGAGTGTGGTTTACCTCAATTATTATATTTACAGGGATCTGTCGCATCTGCTCCTGACGAGTGGAAATGAATCCACGAAACGCGTAGAGCTACATGATGCTACAGACACACTTATTATGGCCCATGATGTTACCTATATGAACCCAGCTATCTTAGATTTTTACCATGTGATCATCTATACAGGTGCCGGGCATGCTGTGTTTGGCTTGTTTAGGCCGCTTTGCTGTCGCATACTACCTACTTGATTGTCTTTAATTTATTTTATTCAGTTATGTTTTTTACACCTTTGTATTACCGTGCCCACATCTTGTACATATATGTAATAAACGAAATTTAATAATTTGATACTAATAAAACTTTATATATACCATCACCTCTGCATTTCAACCGCTTCAATTCAAAGTCCCACCTTCCTTTTTATGCATCCAAATATAGGGATGGAGGCGCGCATGTGTACCTCATATAAAGTCCCACATTCCCCTTTTTAACTCAGGTAAGGTTATTTTTGAGAAGAAGGATTCAGCCTCTGTAGGATTAAATTTATTGTTTGTCTTGTATAAAGTTGCGAGATGTGAGTGAAATTTATGGACTATTTTAACTGGATTACAAGTGTAAACATTTTTTGATAATTTCAAACGTATTGGTTTGAAAGATTTGTTAGTTGAATTTAATGCCCGAGCCAAATATGTACCTGGTTTGTTTGTATTCATGTAGAAATTGTGTTTGGAGCGTTTGAGGGATTTATCAACTGACTCAGTGAGAAATAGATCGTATTCCAATCTAGATTTTTCCAGATGAGATTTTGTACTCTGAGATGGATTATCTTGAAATGATATGTAGGCTGCATTAAAATTGAGTTCTAGTTTTTTTGCTAGATTTTTGCGTTCCCGTTTAAATAGTGCCATTTGTCTTTGTATTGTACCACGCAAGACAGGCTTATGAGCTTCCCACAGTGTTATTGGGGAGATGTCTGTTGTATTATTAATTGATATGTATTCCGTTAAAGCTTGTTCAATGTCCATCTGATGTAGTGGATGTTTGAGCATTATGTCCGGTAAGTACCACGTTGGGTCATGCGCTTTTGGTATAGCTGAGGCTATAGTAGTGTATACTGCATTATGGTCAGACCACGGAATCGGAATTATATCTGATGCAATAATTTCTGGTATCATTCCTATTGTTAGAAAAATATGATCTATTCTGGTGAAGGTTTGATGAGGGTGCGAGAAATAAGTGAATTTCTTTTTCATTGGGTTACTTTCTCTCCATGAATCTACCAGATTGTATTTGGAAAGAAGTTGAGAAAAAGGTAATCTAGAGGTTATTTTGGATGGTGTAAAAGGTGATTTATCTAGAAATGGGAGGAGGACCTGGTTCGAATCCCCACACATTATCACTGTTCCTATTTTGTGTGTATTAATCACTTGTAATATATGTGAGAGGAATGGTGTAGGTTGTTTGTTAGGAGCGTAGTAGGAAATCACCGTGATTGCTGTATCCATTATATAACCCATGAGTATCAGGTATCTACCTTCTGGGTCTTTCATTTCTGATGATAAGGTGAATGGTGTGGATCGGTGAAATGCAATTAGAGTTCCCCTTTGCTTGGTACAGGCAGAAGCCGTGTAAATTTGTTGATAAAAAGGAGAAATATATTTTGGAGTAGAATCTTTGGTGAAGTGTGTTTCTTGGAGGCATACTATGTGAGCCTTCTTGTTATGGAAAGTACGAAAGGCTTTGGTCCTTTTTTGAGGGACATTTATTCCCTGAACATTCAGGGAAAGTATATTCAGTGGTGCCATGGCAATAGATCAAATAGTTTTGACTTACTTTTTGTTATGCAGAGCTGACTGCGCAGATCAACCTGTGTGGACTGAAGAGATGAATAGATAGAAAAGAAACCAGTGAATTCTGGAGTAAAGAGTAAACAAAAAACATATGAAATTAGATGATACATTGTATAAATTATTTTTTGCAAGTAATCACAATTTACCCGTGAAAGAGAATAAATATCTCTCTCAGGGGAATAAGTGCCTTCGTCACACTCCCACATAATATGGTTGGGAGAATGAGGAGGGCTAATGGGGGTACACGGATCTTCCGCTTACAGGAGAGAAGTGCTATGTCAAAAGACATCAAAATGATGTTTCATTAATTGGAGTGCAGAATATAGTTTTTGTTGAAATTATTTATTCCAGGGTGGTTGTATATGGTTAGTCTTGCCCTAGGCTAAATAATTCAGTTAGAAAGGTACTGTTAAGAACTTTGGTATTGATGAAGATAGTTTGAATTATTTTGGGATTTTAACCCTTTTAGAGTAAACAATTACATATTTTATTCATATGTAACTGTTTAGATATGTTAACTCATAAAATTGAGGTTGTATTGCTTCAGATTAGAATAAACAAAAACATAATTCTAGGAACTAGTTAAGTAATAATATATTTGTTTTAAGAAAAGAAAGAAAAAGCTTCCATTACTTCTGGATTATTGAACATATTTGTCCTAAAAAGTAATAAATCTATTGTTATTACCTGATAATATATAACTGAACATGAATTTCCTTATTTCACTTATATATTCTAAGGCTATATGAATCAGAAGTAATAAGAAATATAACTGGAATGTAACATGATCCCACACAGTGTGTGACTATCAGAATGCAGTTACATTCAGTTATAAATATAGGTTTTTTTATAGAGAACCATCTCTTAGTATAATAAATGAAGAGATATTAGGAATTAGGATGTCAGTCCATTGAATCTTCTTGGTCCATGGATGATGTGGCATAACGGCCTCTTTTGTGAGAATGATGATTCCCATTTTGTTCTGAAATTTTCTGGGTGCTGCCTGAAGGTGAAGATGATGCCATTCTTCTGCGTGTGGGAGAGTTGCTGCTTGTGGGTTCTGTCAGATTTAATTTTAAAAGGGTTTGTTGTAGTTCATCTGCTGATCTGCTTCTGTAAATTGTACCTTGGTAGTTAAATCTGACTGAAAAGGGGAAGCCCCATTGATACATAATGTTGTGGCGTTGCAGTTCCATTAGTTGGGGTTTCATGGATCGTCTTTTAGTAATAGTAAGTTGGGATAGGTCAGCAAAAATTTGATAATTGTGTCCTTGAAAATTAAGTTCCTTTTTTTCTCTTGCAGCAATTAGTATTTGTTCTTTCGTTCTGTAATAATGAAATTTTGTGTATATATCACGTGGGGGTCCATCTTTCTTTTTGGCTGTGAGGGCTCTGTGTACTCTGTCCAGTTCTAAACGTTCAATAGGGATATCTGGCTTTAGTTCTTGTAATAGAGCAGTAATAGTAGATTGCAGGTCTGTCACAGTTTCAGGTTTTCCCCTTATGCGCAAGTTTGAACGTCTGGCTCTATTTTCGTAATCTTCGAGCTTAGTTTGAAGTATTAAATTCTCTTCTTTTAATTGTTTCAATTCTGTTATATTTACTTGGGTTGTAATTTCAATTTCATCCATTTTTATTTCTAGGGCTGCGGTGCGGTTTCCCAGCTCTCTTATTTCTTTGGTTAGGCTTTTTGTTATTTGGTCTGAGGTTTGTTTTAAAGCCTTATGAAGCATCTTTTCAAATTGTAATAATATTACTGGGGATACTGAGGAGGCTTGTGGAGAAGTTTGTGAGAGGATTTGTTCTGTATCTGACTCAAATGGAGAGTCTTGCTGTGACATTTTCTGTCTGTGAGAGCACCCTGATGCTGTATCTTGTGAGGTGACTGGAGCTGCTTCAGCTGCAGTGAGTGCTTGTGAGCTCTTTGTGAGGTGATTTTTATTTCTGCCACGGTTTCCTCCCAGTACCATATTTCCTGCCCAAACTTTCACAGTTTGTTCCCTGGGGCAAAAAGGTTCAAATGGATACCTTTTGAGCCTGCAGGCTCTGCTTTGTCCTTCTCTTCTCTCCTCAGCGGTGTGGAGCTCTAACAATGCATGTCTGCTCCGCTAGGCTCCGCCTCCTGCCCCCCAAGTCATTCATTTTTAATAACATTAGATTACAATATGGCTCATGCAACAAATGTATATGCTATATTATTTTTTTGTTTATTATTTTTTTCATGAAAATGGAGTCACTCTTTAAGCAGAGTGCTATATATTACAATTGTGATTTGCATCCTTTAAAATACACTTGTTGACTTTTTGATATGTTCTTTTTGTGCATAGTTACATAGTCATTAAGGTTGAAAAAAGACACCAGTCCATCCAGTTCAACCTGTGGTGTGTGTGTGCGTGTGTTTATTTCAATAGTACATCATATATCTCTGTATGTTGTGATCATTAAGATGCCCATCCAATCGTTTTTTTTTTAACTATCAACGCTCCCTGCTAATGCCACTGCTTGTGGGAGAGAATTCTGCATCCTTACTGCTCTGACAGTAAAGAACTACCTACGCAGTTTACGGTTAAACCGATTATCTTCCAATTCTTATGAATAGCCACCTGTCTTTTTAAACTCCCTAATACTTGTTGTATTGTTTGGCTTTATGTTTTACTTGTTTATAGTTTTTGTGGTCTTTGAATTTTTAATAACACCATTTAAAAAGATGCCTGTTAGAGTCTCTGCATATTGATAAGTACCAAGGACTGCTTCAGTGAAAACTGGACGTGACATCATAGCTTTGTAGTCCAGCAATAACCTGCATTCAGCAGCACAAAAAAAATCAAATATTGCATGCTCCAGAGGAAACAGGAAAGTATATAAAGTTGGCACAAGTCAGATCTAGCTCCCCTGAAAGAGTTCTCACAGAGAAGGGCCAAGAACTGCATAACCAGAAGGCAAAAAAGCATGAGACAACATGTGTCAAGACCATGACTCCTGGAAGTACATAGCAATCGAGACAAGAACAAGACTAAAAACATTCTGTTTACAAGATGAGCTTGATAAAACACAAAAAACATTAAAAGCAGACATTTTATTTATGACAGGGTCTGAATTAATTAGAGACGGGAAGACCTGGAAAAGGAGAAAAGAAGAAAGAAAGAAAGAAGCGTGGAATATATACTTTTACAATCATAAATAATATATCTATGGCATTATATTCAAACTATATAACATGAATACCTTAATGAAATATTTCTGAGATTTTATGTTTTGTCTTAAATTATTATAAGTTCTTTCATCTGAAGACAAGCAAATCCCTGAACACAGTTCAAGTATCACTGTAGTTCTTGATGCAGTTCTCAAACAAGAGAAATATGCATATCTTCCACTAGGTGGGAACTGCAGGGAAATGCTTCAGTTTAGTTTGCTTGTGGGCAACATATTGTACCTCGGAAAATGAAACTGTGTGTATGCTCCATCGGACTTTTTCTGGCCAAATTCCAGCCAGCAAAAGATTGAGAGCATGCTCTCAATTTTTCGGTTGGAAAAAGTTCCCTTCTGAAAATGTGATTGTCTGTGGCAATTCCGACGCGCAAAATTCCTACGCGTGCTCAGAAACAATTCGACGCATGCTCGGAAGCATTGAACTTCATTTACTCGGCTCGTTGTAGTGTTGTATGTCACCGCGTTCTTGATGGTCGAAAGTTCAGAGAACTTTTGTGTGACCGTGTGTATGCAAGGCAAGCTTGAGCGGAATTCCGTCTGAAAAACCATCCAAGTTTTTTCTGACGGAAAATCTGCTCGTGTGTACGCGACATTACAGTTGGATGATTGTTGGGATACAGTAGACGATAGTTTCTGTCCTCTCAGGCCTTAATTGACAGCTTAGAGGTTAAATGTGTATGACAAAATAAGTTATCTTCATAACTTTTTAATGATTCCTATTAATGTTATCCACCATCACAGCATAATGTTTACCTATAGTCTGCTCAATAAATGGTTTTTTCTTTTCCTCATCCATTCCCAGACATAGTCTTTTATGGGGAAATGCATCGGAAGGAGACGGGAGCTGTGACGTCACTATTGTCCAGACCCGCTGGTGATCCCACGGTGATCCCACGGTCAGATCTACCTCTCTCTACTGCTTGATTGCCTCAATTATTTTTTAAGTGCAATGTTTTTAAGTATAATATATTGCAGAGTTTGCCTATTGTGCAATGAGCCTTCCTTTCTTCTACACCTAAATCACAGACCGAGTGCGAGGTGCATAGGAAGCCTTGGTATAGTGAGACTGAGACGCTTATCATCTGGCTTATGGCCTATCTCCCAAAAGTGTTGGTGTATTAACCAGGCTGGGCTACACACATGATATCTTCTTATTTCAGTCTCACCATGATCTCCTATAATTTAGAGATCATGAGGATCTGGTAAGAGGTTACACTGGTGGAGCGGTGCATTTAATTTTGTTTTGAAAAATGGAACTGACATTTTGATTACCATTTTGGGACATATAGTTTTTTTCCTGTATTCAGGAATTGGTAAAAAGTGCAGCAGCCCTCTCTTTTTTGAGATTTAGCACGAGATATTATATATATATATATATATATATATATATATATATATATATATATATATATAGAGAGAGAGAGAGAGAGAGAGAGAGAGGAAATTGATGCCTCAGGAGATTATCCTGGACTGCACACCCAGGAAGCTGAAGCAGCAAGTAGAGAGCGTAGCTGGATTCCATCAAAGGAAGGAAGCTAGGTGCGGCATGCTGTGTGAAGCTGCGTGTGGAAGAGAGGAAGCTGTGAGTGGATGCCATGAGTCCCTGCTTTAGGTCTTGGCTAGCTGACAACAGTGGCCAAGAAGTACTGCAGGAAAGCTAGCAACACAGGAGTGAGTGAGCAAGGTAAGGACCAGAAGTGGCTGAAAAGGGAGGAACCAAGCAGATGCTGTTGTTACTTCAATGAGTTGTGGAAGTGGTGGAGTGAAAAGTCAGGGAAGTAATTTTGTGATATTACAGGGGAACAGTGATATTGCAAGGGAACTGTGATACTGTGGGGATACAGTGATACTGTGGAGGTACTGAGGCTCTACATGGGCATTGTAGTATGGGGAGCAGTGGGCAGCAAGAACTAAGTTAATTGAACAAAATGACTGAGAAACTGGTATAAAAAAGAGGGGTTTTGGTTCACAGAGAACTAGGCTGACTTCTCAGTCTGCTACTGTCTCTACTTCTGGGACATATTGTATCTAAATGGGGAAGTTAGATGATTGGAGGAGATTAACTTTCTGAGTGTGTGTTTGTGTTCCATTCTCACTCCTTTTTTTAATTACATAGGGGTAACTTATATTTAGGGTTGAGAAAATTTGATACACTAAGGTGATAGTTGTGGTCTTTTCAAATCTGGCTTGTTTGTCCCAAAGAATGCTAGCCAACTTTTTGTTTACCAAAATATTATAATTTATATAATATGAATATAATATAATATTTATCATTTCCACCACTCTACGCTAAAAACAATGACACATTTTCCTTTCCTCTCTCCCTCCTTCCTTTCCCCTACTTTCACCCTCCCTTTTCCTATATTGCACCTAGATAGTCCCATTGCCCCTGTCCCTTTGAGAGGCTTGGCTGGGGACCAAGCATCCAATCTATTTAAATATATGGGTTGAGAGATGTCATTCATCAATCCTGAAGAAATGTTAGAGACAATCTGCTGTCTTCTCTAATGGGGCGTACACACGGTCGGACTTTTCGTCTACAAAAGTCCAACGGACGCCGACGGACTAAAGCTGGCTGGTAATCCGATCGTGTGTGGGCTTCTCCGGACTTTCAGCAGACTTTTTGAGCCTCAAATCCGACGGACTTTAGATTTGAAACATGCTTCAAATCTTTACGTCGTAACTACGACGGACCCCGAAATCCGCTCGTCTGTGTGCTAGTCCGACGGACAAAAACCCACGCTAGGGCAGCTATTGGCTACTGGCTATGAACTTCCTTATTTTAGTCCGGTGTACGTCATCACGTACGAATCCGTCGGACTTTTGTGTGGTCGTGTGTAGGCAAGTCCGTTCGTTAGAAAGTCTGCTGCAAGTCCGCCGAAAGTCCGCCGGAAGTCTGTCGGACAGGCTGTCGGACTTTTGTAGACGAAAAGTCCGACCGTGTGTACGCCCCATAAGAATCACTAAGTACTATATCCTACAGATGTTCTCACGTCCTGAACCCTTATGCTGGACCATGGATTCCAACGGGGCTATATTTTTTTGAAGCATGTGATTAGAGCCTGAGGCTCTAATAGGCTTCAAAAAAGAGTGGGCTCCGGGCACAGAGTATTGCGCTCAGAGCCCACCCAGTTGTGTGACAACAGCAAATTAAAATTTGCTATTGTCTTCCTGCTTCTCCTCCCAGCCAATCAGGAAGAGGGAGGAGCGTGATTGGCCGTGAGGAGGAGTGACAGTATTGGCCGAGCAGGGGGGAGGATGTACGGGGAGATCTGGGGGAACCACAAGCCGCCATTGGTATGGGATGCAGACAGCCATACACACCTCTGGATTTCTTCAGAGCCAGTACTGCAGAGAGGATCGGTGTGATGGATGAATGGAAGGGAGGAAGGGAGCAGTCCCTCTGTTCTCTGATCTGCAGGTCTTCTATCTGCCCTGTGGGTACTGTGGGTGACGGTATCCTCTCCTTCCCCCCCCTCTGGACTGCATGGAATGGATCAGGCCAGCCTTGTGTCAGCCGTGGAGCGATGAGTGTGGCCGGGCATCTTGGAGCGGTGAGTGAAGACCTGGGGGGTGGTTGTTTAGCCCAGTAGTGCCCTTTGCTGCCGGTTGATGTGAGCTCTCTCTGTTACCCCAGTATGGCTCTGATTAGGACAAGTACAGTCACCTGCTGCTGGTGAACTACAAGTGCAAGCTTGCTCTGCCAGTCAGGGCTAATACAGCTCTCCTGTAAAGTTGGTGCTGTTGAGTTTTAGGGGCATGCTGGGTTTCATGGACAGAGACAGGTTTTCTTTTATAACGATGTAGTCCTTGGCTGCTGCAGATTTGGTATGGTGGCTCTGCTGGGACTTGTGGTTCTTTAGCAGTTGTGTTGGGTTTGATGTACTAGGGGGGGCTTTCAGCTCATTGGTGGGTCATGAGTTTGAGCTGTGGGGTGCTATGATTGATTCCCCTCTGCACTGAGTTTGTAGGTTGTTGTATTTGAGCTGTGGGGTACTGGGTTTGATAGCTTCCTGCATGGAGTTTGTAGGTTGCTTGTGTTTAAGATGCAGGGTACTAGGATTGATTCTTGTCTGCATGGAGTTTGTAGGTTGCTTGTGTTTGAGTTGCAGGTTACTAGGATTGATTCTTGTCTGCATTGAGTTTGAAAGTTGCGTATATGTGAGTTGCGGTATACTTGGTTTGATTCATGTCTGCATGGAGTTTGTAGGTTGCTTGTGTGTGAGCTGTGGGGTACTGGGTTTGATTACTGACTGCATGGAGTTTGTAGGTTGCGTGTGTTTTAGGCATGCTTTAGGTGCTTTGCTTTCCACCTGCAACTGGCAAGGTTAACCTGTGACCCCAATTAGCCTCGGTGTCTGTGATTGTGACGGGGATCTTAGATTGTAAGTGACACTTTAGTAGTGATTGGTGGATATGGTTCTTCGTAAGGTGCCATGAAATACTGTATGTTAGTGCTATAAGTCTTAGTGTGTATGTGTGTGTATACGAGGGGTCTTTAAAAAGTTTCCACACTTTTTAAAACTGTATTAAATGTATAAAAGTGCTGAAAGTATTTGAAGACCCCTCGTGTGTGTGTGTGTGTGTGTGTATGTATATAGTGAGTGCGGACCTAGAGGGGTTTGTTTGCACCTCCCCAAAAAATTTTAGCATCAGCCGCCACTGCCAATGACACAACTAATGTATGACCTGAATGGTAGCCCTGTGGGACACAGAGCACTGAATTTGTATTGGTTCACTCCTTCTTTGCTAAGCTATGCCCTTCTCATTTTTTGTCTTAAATGCACTGACTACTCATACATAGACCCAGTCAAGGGATGCAGCTGGGACACTAGTAAATGCATGTCTTACCAACATACTGAAATATACAGTATATACAGCATACTAATACTAGTCTTAAAGATATCATTCAAAATAGACCAAGCACCTACATATGAATGTGTGTATGAAAAATATGCTGAGCTTCTACTTGACCCTTTTGCTGCCAGGCCTTGCTCTTCACTTTTAAACTCATGTGACCAGACTAGTTTTGAAATTTTTCCATTGCTTTTTTAAAATTTTTCTCTTACAGCTTTCAGAGTTGGTGAAAAGACCCCCCAAACCATACTTTTTCTGAAAGCATAGGACCAGTAGAATAAAAGGGAAGTGCTACTGATTTTTAGGCCCTGTGATATAATGAGCAAATGTTTATCAAATCAATATTTGATCAATAATACACTGTATCGTTTAGTGTATCAATAATACATTTATTTACCAATACATTTAATGTATAATTAATATAATTTACTGTATCACTACTACACAAAAATCATTATTAATGATACATACATAGCAAAATTTACAAAATTCCTGTCAAATTCCTACTAGATATGAAAGCTAAAACTGTATTGAGTTAATAAATAACAAATATTCATACATTTTAAATTGCGTCTTTTTGTGTAATGGTGAAAACTGAAGGTACCCAATTTATTCAAAAAACCTGGAAGTTATCATTTTTCACTTACAACTTTCAAGTTTGTAAAAGACTCCATTAATTTTCTGAAAGCACATGACCCGTAGAATAAAAAAAATGTGTTACTGATTTTTCTAAGCCCCACAATAGTTGCACAAATGTTTATCAAAGCGCTATTTTTACTAAAAATACATTAAAATGTTTATCAGCGCACATAAACACAACATACCTTATACTATTTCTGCAAAATTTCTACTAAGGATAAACTACACATCTCAATATACAAGAAATCCACTGACTGATGAAACGATCTCCAGCTTCCAGCCCCAACATATCATATCATCATGCACAGCCACCAGATACCACCACATACTCTTTGACCCAGAAGACAGAAATAAACATCTCACAATTCTACCAGAATCCTGCTCTAAGAAAATTTACAAGAATAAAACCACCAATGCAAGCATTAACTTTGCCTTGCAAACCCAAACAGAAAATCTCTTACAATACAAAAAGAAAAAATACAAAAAAAAAGCATTAGAAGGGATAAAAAAGATAATTAAGGATTTACAGTGCATCATAACAGAGGGTGCACCTCTGAAAGATATATTCCAACAACCCCCAATGCTGGCCTTTGGGTAAACACCCCAGATATAAACTAATCAGCAGGTAAATTCATTCTGATCACAGAGATGCAAATAAAGGAACCAGGACTTATGACAACAACAACTGAAAACTGTGCAGTCAAATCAATCCATTAAAAAGCATCACACACACAAAAATTACTTTCAGTATTACAGGTTCATACAGATTCACCTTGAATAATATTGTGTACCTCATTCATTGCAAAAAGTGCAACCAAGGATCTTACATTGGCAAAACAGGACAGAAACAAAAAATGAATAAAACATTTACACAGGCACACCATAAAAGAACATAAAGAAGATGGTTGCTGCTGACCTGTGGGACATGACCTCATTTCTCACAACCAGACCATTGTATAGAAAACATGAATGTTTTAGTTCTTAAAGGCAACTTTAAAAATACCCAAGAAGAAAAATTTGAACTAAGAATGATAATTCTATTTGAAACAAAAGATAATGGACTGAATGTAGACCTCGCGTTTATAAATCACTCTTAAACCATTTTATGACCACCTTCACCTCAGTGACTTTTCCACCCACTCCCATTCCAGAGGCCATTCCATTACTTATCTCAACAACAATCCAAATGTAATTACCATTGCTGTGTTTTGTTTGTGTGTTTTTTTTTCTCAGAGATTGTCTTACTTAAAGCGGAGCTCCACCCGATTTTTCTACACTAGCTGCAGCTGATTACCACAATGTCCTAATGACAAAACTGCACTTTTTTTTTTTAGGCTGTACCTTTCTTGTAGATAATCTCTTTGTTTCTTCCAGGAAGCACAGGCTGTGGTTAGGGGTGTGTTTTCACTTAGTCACTTCCTCTTAGCCGCACTGGCTCCTGGGAGCTTGTGTCATTGTTCCCAGGAGTCAGTGCGGCGGCCTGTTACGAGAGTCATCTCGAGAGTATCTCCGTTGCCATCACAACGGGGCGGGACCTCCTACGACGCTGCTCGTTGTGATGGCAACCGGAGCTGTTGACGGTGCTCCGATTTCTGTCTAATGCGCATGCGCGAGATCAGTAAAAGAATGGGCGGTGCATGCTGGTCGATCAGCAGCACCGTATCCCAAAAGAGGATGCCTGTGGGCTTCACATGCCCACAGGCAAGATGGCAACCGTGTAGTTGTGATTATATAAGTTTATTTATTAGCGTAAAACAGACAGCACTGTCACTTAAAAACGGAACAAGTGAGTTTCCTATTGATATTTCATAATTAATGCCATTTGGCCAAAAAAAAAAATTAATCGGAGAGAGTGGAAGACCGCTTTAACATTTTGCTATACGTTTGTGTATTAGTACCTCTTGGACCCTATAATTAGGGTGTACACCCCAAAAACTTGTCTTGAAAATTAGAATGTTAGAGTAAATAAAAAGGATCAAGAGCAGTTATTGTTGCAAGTGCATTTATACAGCAATATCACTTCAATACTCAAATCTATAAAGAACCACATATTATGAACATTAGGAAAACCGTGTTTTACTATTATGTATATGAAAAATGAACATAAAAATTCACACAAATAATTGTACAGTGTTCCAAAATATGAATAGTCCACCATATATCTGCATACTCATAAGTCCAGTGGTAGAATCTACTCTATTATACCATCAGCTGTAGTGAAATAGTACTGTCTGACTGCAATAATGGCCTGTTATCTAAATAGTTCATGCAATCTTTGTAACATGTGCGCCTTAGAGATAGTCCATAGAAAGCAACATGTAAACAGCTACAGAATAAGGATGCATGGAGTGATTTTGGTGAAATTGATTTTGTCAAGAAATAATTAATTACACTGTCAAATTAACCACTTGCTGACCGTAACCTGTAAATATATGGCGTGCATACACAGCGGGAGCTAATCTGTGGGTGTGGCGGACTCAATGTCCGCTGGTACCCACCAATCGTTAGGCAGATTGTCGTTCTGTCAGTAGGTAAGGCTTTGATCCTGTGTTCCTGCAAAGCAGGATATGCAAAGCAGAAACACATATCTTTGCCTTCCTATAGTAAAAGCACCTCCCACACAGTGAGAAAGCACATGTTAGAAACACATTTAACCCTTTGATTGCCCCTGATGTTAACCCCTTCCCTGCCAGTGTCATTAGTACAGTGACAGTGCATATTTTTAGCACTGATCACTGTATTAGTGTCACTGGTCTCCAAAAAGTGTCAAAAGTGTCAGTTAACGTCCCAATTTGTCCGCCGCAATTTAGTAGTCCCGCTATAAGTCGCTGATCGCTGCCATTAATAGCAAAAAATAAATAAAAAATCCATAAATATTTCCCATAGTATGTAGACACTATAACTTTTGTTAATATATGCTTATTGGGATTTTTTTTTACCAAAAATATGTAGCAGAATTTTAACCACTTAATGACCGCGCCATAGCCGAAATGACGGCTACAGCACGGCTCGATAACTCTGGGAGGGCGTACATTGACATCCTCCCAGAATCGCACCCCCGGAGGACCCGGCGCATCACGGATCACGGTAAAAATTGTAAACAAACCAGCATCATGTCCAGTTCCTTTCTTCCCTCTCTGTACTGATCGTTACAATGTGAGTGGAAAGGGGAGAGATCAGGTGCTGCAGCGCTATGGGCTGTATCTGTAGTGCCCACAGCGCTGATATGTGACAATTCTAGCCTCATCCATCCATTTATGCTCAGCCATCCCATTCCTAATTAGCAATACTCATTCATGCTCATCCAACCCTAATCAGCAATACTCATCCATGCTCATCCATCCATCCATGCTCAGCAATACTCATCCATGCTCATCCATCCATCCCTAATCAGCAATACCCATCCATGCTTATCCATCTATCCATACTCAGCAATACTCATCCATCCATCCATACTCATCAATACTCATCCATCCATACTCATCAATACTCATCCATTGAACTCGTCGCATGCGCAATACAAGTTCACGTTGTGAACTCGTCACAACGTGACGTGGGTCATAACGTGAACTCGTATCGTGCATGCGCGATTCAATTTTAAACGGCGAACTAGCTTTTTTTATCTCTGATTAGATTTAAGTGGATTTTTACTCTGCATTTGAGCTGTATACAGCACTTATTTGATATACATTTTTTAAAAATAAACGTATTTGGCAATCTACACTATGGGAAGCCCCCTCTTTTCTTTAACACGGTTCACTTGCCGGAGTGCTTGAGCTTTCAAGGCATCCTGTTACTTCACGGTCCGGAGCGTTCCCTGCTGTCACTAAGGACATTCCTGGGAAGGAGGAAGGAGAGTCGAGGACCATCAGCCCATGTCCTATCGTGAATTCTCTGGTGATCTACTAAGCCTGTATTGACCCCCCTGAATAAGGGCAGTCGCAGGCTTTCTGGTAAGCCTCCATTCTTCTTACACTTGGTGATGGGCAGCACTACTAAGTTGGAGCATTATACTGAGATCGTTTAACACGCTCTTCGTATATGCAATTAATTTTGGACTTTTTTTTGGACTTTTCACTATTTTTTTTTGGACTTTTCACTATTTTTGAACCATTTCACTATTTTTGGTTTGGTATTTTAAGTACATTTATTGTATGTAGTGTTGACTTTTTTTCACCCACACTGTATCACTTTACTTTGATAATAATTTATTGATCTTGTCCAGCGCTGCACTTTATACATTTATATAGAAAAAAAATATAGAACATGTTCTCTATCTAAGTCCGTCTGAATTTTCGACGGAAAAAGTCCGATGGTGCATACACACGGTTGGAATATAGGATGAAATGCTCCCATCAGACTCTTTCTGTCGGAAATTCCGCTTGTGTGTACGTGGCATTAGAGAATTTATAGGAAGGGGATTAGGGCACTAATAGGGTCTTTTCTCCCTTTTTTTTTCTTTTTTCTATTTTTCTTCTTCCTTTCCTTGGGGGGGGGGGCTATATTAAATATCTTCGATATGAAGGAATATATTACGAGATAGATCCATGTCTGTGTCGATTATGTGTCTTGTTGTGTGTATTATGAATGTTTTGTATATGCTTTATAAGGTTTGGAAATTAATTGAAATGGAATGTTTTTATGTGTATAATAGTTTAATAAAAACAATTGAAACACAGGAGTTATCACACCCACCCTGCAGCAAATGCTTGCTGGGTGTGCGAAGCTCCAGCTTTGCCAAAAAAAATAGCTTGTCAAACTTGCTTCAGTGAAGCAACCAAAGAAAAAGAAGCAGGCGCTAGAGAGGTAACAGACCTCATCAGAGAGTCAGTGCGGGAATCTATCCTTGAGTCATCAGCACCTGGAGGAGACAAGGCGGTTATGAGCACATCATCTGCAGCTCCTCTTCATACTGCAGACACAGAGTTATCATCAGAAAATGAGGATCCAGAGTTGTCAGCAGGATTCGACTTCACCCTGGTTGAACCTTTTGGTAGATCGGTAAAAGAGGCCATAGGTTGGGAAGAAGATAAAGAGGTATCCCGGAAGGTCCAAAAATACTTCCCCAACTTGAAGAAAGAACCGCATTCCTTTCCTAGAGGAATTGGAAGATCTCATTAAAGATGAGTGGAAGAGAGCAGATAAAAAATCCAGCCTTAATAATAGGCTAGCAAAGCTTTATCCTTTAAAGGAATGTTAATCCTCTAATTTATGCACCAGTTGTCAATGTCTCTTTAATGCGACTTGCGAGACATGTCACCCTAGCAATCGAAGATGCAGTAACCTTCCTAGATATGCTTCAATTTAGATTTGAAGAGAGCATTCTCCACAGCGGGCGGTGCGTGTAGACCAGCCGTTGCCACAGTGGCAGTTGGTAGGGCCATTTCCTGGTGGACTGCCAATATAGAAAAATCTCTACATGAGGGAGCTGACCTGGAAAAAATAATTACCTCCCTACAGGAACTGAAACTAGCAAGCGACTTTGTTGCAGAAGCATCAGTGGACATCATCAGATCCTCTGCTAGAGCAATGTTGGCATTGGTCATGGCAAGAAGAGCCTTGTGGCTAAAGCCATGGGTAGCAGACACTGCATCAAAAACTAATTTGTGCATTACAAAGGTAACAGGAGGAAAGTCAGGCCTGATCCCCTCCGACAGAAGACCAAAGCCACAGAAAGGGTCTTAAGGTACAGGGAGGAAAAGACATATAGACCAGGAAAAGAGTTTAAAAGAAGCTGGAAGAATACACAGTCATCCTTTTTGAGACTCCAAAAGTCCAAGACCACCCTGACGGGGGAGCCACAAAAATATTTTTGAAGGTGTGCCCATCCTGCCTGTGCAAGTGGGACCCAGACTCAAACAGTTCATACAGATTTGGATGGAACATATAGAAGATGCCCGGACACTTTCCACAATCATGTTCGGTCACAAATGGAAAGTCATAGGCAGACTACCCAGAAATCACTTTCAGCCAACCAGACTCCCATCATCATCAGAGAAGAGGAAGTTACTATTCAAGTATGTAATGGAGCTGAAGCAGAAGGCACAATCCTGGAAGTCCCATTATCTCAACGAGGGTTTACTCCCCATTATTCCTAGTAAAAAAGAAGACGGGGATCTGCGCCCAGTATTGGATTTAAAGAATCTCAACAAAAGGATCTAAATCAAAGCCTTCAAGATGAAAAGCCTCTAGTCAATACTATTGGCAATAAACGTAGAAGATTGGATACTGTCCGTAGATTTGTTGGACACCTACCTACATGTACCTATACACCCTACCTTTCAGAAGTTTCTCAGTCAACCACCAGCACTTCCAGTTTCAATGCCTGCCATTCGGAATTTCTTCTGCTCCAAGGACCTTCACCAAAATTCTACTAACCATAATCACATATCTCAGGAGAAGGGGATTAAGGTTACACCATTACCTAGATGAGATCCTGCTTTTGGCGACAGCCAAGAAACCTTGCTCCATCATCACAAGATGCTGCTCACAACACTTCAAAACTTCGGCTGGTTAATCAACTGGGAAAAAAGCAACCTTCAGCCCACACATAATTTGATCTTTCTGGGGGCAAAACTAAATACCAAGGCAAACAAAGTGCAGCTTTCTCGGGAGAAGATATTTCCCTTAGTTCAGAAAATGAAGAAGATATGACAGTGAAACAGTCAGTGTGGTGGTGGACGCATACTTACAACCTCAGGAGGTAAAGACCCATAGTCTCCTCAGAGCCAGAGGTGACCACATCGGACGCCAGCTGGGAGGATCGGGGAGCTCATTACCAAGATCAAGCAGCGCAAGGACTATGGCAGTTCCAGGCTCAGATGGTCTCTGAGCCATTAAGCATTCACTCTCCTGACCAAAACTTGGGGCATGACGGCTATCGATCTGGCAGCAACACTGGCGAATGCCAAGTGTCAGAGATTCCTGTCGAGAGAGCCTTACCCTGCAGCCGAGGGAATAAAATGAAAAGAAAAAAAGGTGCCTCTAAGTGCAGAAGTAAAACTTTATGTTTCCCAAAAGGGTTAAAAAAACAAAAGGGTGGATGGGTAGGAGCACATCATATTAGTAACATGGCAGGTGGTCTGGTCTGGCGTTCAAGGAGTCTCAGGGATATCCGGAGGTGTAATTCTATGCTAGCATATTCTGAAGTGGCCAGCAGATGGAAGCCACAACCTCCTGGATACTGGGAAGACAGCTAGGCTGCTGTGTGTATATATATATATGTATATATACACAGTGGGGATGGAAAGTATTCAGACCCCCTTACATTTTTCACTCTTTGTTATATTGCAGCCATTTGCTAAAATCAATTAAGTTCAAGTTTTTCCTCATGAATGTACACACAGCATCCCATATTGACAGAAAAACACAGAATTGCTGACATTTTTGAAGATTTATTAAAAAAGAAAAACTGAAATATCACATGGTCCTAAGTATTCAGACCCTTTGCTGTGACACTCATATATTTAACTCAGGTGCTGTCCATTACTTCTGATCATCCCTGAGATGGTTCTACACCTTAATTTGAGTCCAGCTGTGTTTGATTATACTGATTGGACTTGATTAGGAAAGCCACACACCTGTCTATATAAGACCTTACAGCTCACAGTGCATGTCAGAGCAAATGAGAATCATGAGGTCAAATGAACTGCCTGAAGAGCTCAGAGACAGAATTGTGGCAAGGCACAGAGTACAAGGTTACAAAAAAATTTCTGCTGCACTTAAGGTTCCTAAGAGCACAGTGGTATGTGTGGAGAAAACCAGGCACTGCTCATCACCTGTCCAATACAGACCCAACAGTGAAGCATGGTGGTGGCAGCATCATGCTGTGGGGGTGTTTTTCAGCTGCAGGGACAGGACGACTGGTTGCAATCAAGGGAAAGATGAATGCGGACAGGTACAGGGATATCCTGGACGAAAACCTTCCCCAGAGTGCTCAGGACCTCAGACTGGGCCGAAGGTTTACTTTCCAACAAGACAATGATATAAATAAATATATATATATATATATATATATATATATATATAGGGATGAGCCGGGATGAGCCGAACACCCTCTGGTTCTGTTCGCAGCAGAATATGCGAACAGGCAAAACATTCGGCAGAACACACGAACACCATTAAAGTCTATGGGACACGAACATGAATAATCAAAAGTGCTAATTTTAAAGGCTTGTATGCAAGTTATTGTCATTGCAAATCTTTTTTTTTTTAAAGGCCTTTTTTCGGGATCAGTGATTTTTTTAATGCTTAAAGTGAAACAATAAAAATGAAATATTCCTTTAAATATCATGCCTGGGGGGTGTCTATAGTATGCCTGCAAAGTGGCACATTTTTCCCGTGTTTAGAACAGCACCACAGCAAAAAGAAAAAAAGTCATTTAAAACTGATCGCGGCACTAAAGAATTGTCGGGTCTCGGCAATATAGATAAAACTCAATGAAAAAAAGAGCATGGGTTCCCCCCCAGTCCATTATCAGGTCCTTTTGGTCTGGTATGAATATTAAGGGGAACCCCAACCAAATTTTTTTTGAAAAAATTGTGTGGGGGTCCACCTAAAATCCATACCAGGCCCTTCAGGTCTGGAATGCAAATTAAGGGGAACCCTGTGCCAAATGAAAAAAAAATGGTGTAGGGGTCCCCCCCAAAATCCATACCAGACCCTTCAAGTCTGGTATGGATTTTAAAGGGAAACCTGTGCCAAAATTAAAAAAATGGCGTAGGGGTCCCCCCAAAATCCATACCAGACCCTTATCCGAGCACAAAACCTGGCAGGCCGCAGGAAAAGAGGGGGGTGAGAGAGCACCCCCCTCCTGAACCGTACCAGGCCACATGCCCTGTGGCCTCTGACGCCACAGGGGAAGCCCCTGTGGCGTCAGAGGGGGCGGGATCACCCGTTTATGTCACCGGGTGGCCCGCCCTCAGTTATATAAGAACTGTCACAGCAGAAGACGCGTCACTCTGCAGGAGCCTCCCATGGAGGCGGTCCAGTTGCAGCTTTTTTTTTCTTTTTCAGTCCATCGGGCAGTGTGAACTTACATCGAGGGACATTTTTATTTTTTATTTTTTTAATAAAGGACCAAGCTGTCTCTTGCCTTTTTTTTACCATATTTGACACTTTTTTTGTGAAATGGTAGGGGTACAGTGTGCCCCATTACCAATTCCCATGGGGGAGGCTGGAATCTGAGGGTGCCCTTGTTAAAGGGGGCTTCTAGATTCTGATAATCCCCCCTCCCACGTACTCCCACAACCACTGGGCAAGGGTTATGGGGATGAGGCCCTTGTCCCCATCAACATGGGGACAAGGTGCTTTGGGGTCAGACTCCAAACCACCCTCCCCATGTTGAGGGCATGTGGCCTGGTATGGTTCAGGAGGGGGGCGCTCTCTCATCTCCCCCTCTTTTCCTGCGGCCTGCCAGGTTGCATGCTCGGATAAGGGTCTGGATTTTGGGGGGCCCCGATGTCGTTTTTCTTATTTTGGCACAGGGTTCCCCCTTAAAATCCATACCAGACCTGAAGGGTCTGGTATGGATTTTGGGGGGACCCCTATGCCATTTTTTTAAATTTTGGCACAGGGTTCCCCTTAATTTCCATTCCAGACCTGAAGGGCCTGGTATGGATTTTAGGGGGATCCCCACGCAATTTTTTTTTACATTTTGGTTGGGGTTTCTCTTAATATTCATATCAGACCCAAAGGGCCTGGTAATGGACTGAGGGGGACCCATACTCTTTTTTTCAATGAGCTTTAGCTATATATAGACCCGACATTTCATTAAAGCTGCGATCAGTTTTAAATTACTTTTTTTCCTTTAGAAAATATAATTTTGCTATGGTACTGTTCTAAACACAGGAAAAATGTGTCACTTTGCAGGCATACTGTAGACACACCCCAGGCACGATATTTAAAGGAATATTTCATTTTTACTGCTTCACTTTAAGCATTACAAAAATCACTGCTCCCAAAAAAATGGCCGTTTAAAATTTTTTTTTTGCATTGATACATGTCCCCTGGGGCAGGACCCAGGTCCCCAAACACTTTTTATGACAATAACTTGCATATAAGCCTTTAAAATAAGCACTTTTGATTTTTCATGTTAGTGTCCCATAGACTTTAACGGTGTTCCGGTGGCTTTCAAATTTTCCACGAACACCGCATATTGTTCGCTGTTCGATGAAAAGGGAAACACCCAATGTTCGAGTCACCCCTGTTCACCATGTTGTTCACCATTTTAGTGTTTATTGTTGATATATACATACACAGGAAGTGACGCACTTTCAAGCTGCTATGCTCCATCTACATGCAGTGATATTAACTAATTGCCTTGCGCATCACTCTTGCTGTTTTTGCATCATGTCTTTGCATCAGTTTACCCTGTATGTCATTCTTCTGTTTTTTATTTTTTGTGTCCCCAGTACACTGTTTTTATATTCATTATGTCATTTTATAAGCTCAGTGCTTCCCTTTGACCTGCTTATGCCTGCCCATAGTCCCGTCCAAAGCCCGCCCACAGACCATAATAAGCTCTGCTTCTAGTCACCTTTAGTCATTGCTTGAAGAAGGAACCAATTAGCTGTTCCAAAATGCATCGCATATTGATGACATCACTTCCGGTTTACTGTCCACGCTGGTTGTTGGTCCCTTCCCACTGACGTCACTTCCTGGATTCAGCATCCATGCTGTCTCAGACAGCCTAGCTGTTTTCCCAGTATCCAGGAGAGTTGCGGCTTCCATCTGCTGGCTACTTCAGAATATGCTACCATAGAATTACACCTCCAGATATCCCTGAGACTCCTTAGGACTACCAGAATGTGGACCACCTGCATATTACTAATATGATGTGCTCCTACCCATCCACCCTTTTGGGAAATATAAAGTTTTACTTCTGCACTTAGAGGTGCCTTTTTTTTTCTTTTCATTTTACTTCCAGAGTTTGCTCCTCTCTTCAAGTGCTGCCAGAAGTGCATGAAGACCCTCTTCTATTTCTACATAGACTGATATCTGCTTGGTCTGTTACTCAGAGTGCCCTTATACACACTTTTAGCCGAGGGAATAGACTGTCTTCTCCATCCTTGGAACTTCCAACTAGGATACATATTTCCTCCAACACCACTAATCGCCAGATTCCTCTCCAGGCTCAAGAAGTCATCAGCCACAGTGATAGCAGTAACCCCTTTCTTGCCAAGGAGACCTTGGTTCACGACCTTGCTACAACTCAGTCTAGAAGACTCGTTACCTCTGCCTGTGACTCGGGACCTACTTTACCAAGGCCAATTCCTTCATCTGCCTCCAGAGAAACTATGCATGACAGCATGGGGGTTGAGAGGAATAGGCTGCTAGAGCAAGGTTGCTTCCAGGAGGTAGTATTAAAGCTACTTCAAGCTAGGAAGAGTACCACTAACACCACCTATGGGAGCATATGGGAAAGATTTGCATCGATGGCGCAGCAGAAGAAATGGAATCCACTATCACCAGAGGCTCCGCCGATTTTAGAATTTCTCCAACCAGGCCTAGGTAAAGGACTAAGCTCAAGTACCCTCAAGGTACAAATTTCAGCCTTATCTGCGAAGGTTCCAGATGGGCATTACACCCTCTAGGGGTTCAGTTCATGAAAGCATGCCTAAAAATCAGGCCTCCAAGAAGGCCAACATTTCCAGCATGGGATCTCTCAATAGTAATGAATGCACTGTCAAAGTGTTGAATGCACTGTCAAGTTCCCCTTTTTCACCTGAACAATTCTATCTCATTGTGGAACCTTACACTAAAGCTAACCTTCCTCATCGCCATTACCTCAGCTAAAAGAGTTTCGGAAATGCAAGCATTGATAATAACTGAACCCTACATGTTTTTTTATCCTGACAGAGTGGTGGTAAGACCTTCAGACCGTTTTATTCCAAAGGTGGCAACGGCATTCCATTACAACCAAGACATCAGTCTCCCGACTTTTAGCAACAATCAAGGTGAACCACATGCCTTGGATGTAAAATCCGCTATTAGCTCTTATATGGTGGCTACAGCCTCCTTTAGAAAGTAGGACAACCTTTTGGTCGTGGCTAGTCAAGTCTATCAGGAAAGCTTACACCATTCAACAGCTTCCGGTACCCGAGGTCATTAAAGCTCATTCAACTAGGGCAGTGGCAACTTCATGGGCAGCGTATTGCAAGGAGACAATATGCAGAGCAGCTACCTGGTCATCCAGACATACATTCATGTCCCACTATAGGGTGGACTTTGCTCAATCAACAACGGTGGAGTTTGGAAGAACTGTTAGTCAATTCTGCAGCTAAATGTTAAATAAATCCACCTTTTTTTTTGCACCTGCCCGACTGGTGAGTTATTTCCCATTGTGTGCTGCCATGATGCGTCACGAAAATAGAAAATTGTATAATCACTTTTCCGTAATTATCCCTTCCTGACGCATCTTCGTGGCAGCACACAGCATCCCGCCCTTTCTTTATTAGTTGATAGTTACAGAGTATGAAGCGCGGTGTCTCTCTTTCAAATTTATAGCTAACCAAATCTGTTAGGTTGTGGGGGCGGAGTCACAACCCAGTGTGTGCTGCCATGAAGATGCATCAGAAAAAGGAAATTATGGAAAGGTGAGTATACAATTTTCTGTTTTTTGTTCATACAGTGAAAGTGAATTGATATTTGTGTAAAGACTTTACTGAAATATACAAATTGATCTATTTTTTCGTATAATGAAAATGAGATATAATGAAAATTTGGACATATAGTTTAATACTAAGGTGAATATGATATACACATATAGAAACAATATTACAATGATTATTATTAAGAAAATTATTATTAATAATAAAATCACCCATATGACATTTTAGATAAAAGAATCCTTCACAGCTCAGGACAATACATGTTTTTTACATACTTTTTTCCCTAAACCAGGTAATGTCCAGACCCTTATATTTTAATCTAGGATGGTGGCTGCTTGAATCATGTGCATTCCAATGTTTATTGTTTTCAGCAGGTTTTTTAGCTGGGGGACAGTAAAGGTCAATAGTAGTTTTCTAAATATAACAGGCAAGCATAAAATCGACAACATTAAATTCCGACAGTAACTATAGCAATTTAAATTACATGCTTGGTGAGAAACAGCATAGTCTGCATGTAGGTAAAAAAATGTGAACCGTCAGCCGTCAGCAACATTTGGCAGGCATATGATTTTACCAACAAAGGAAACTCTATTTGATAAGTCATGTGAGCAAGACACCCCTGCCCAACACTATAACGAGGATCTGGTAACAACAAAGGAAAAATGGCGCAAAATACCAGTCAAACATGAAAAAACAATCAGTATAAAAAAATAAGAAATATTAATAGTGTCCCAAAAAACGGTATAGGACCGTAATGTAAGCATATATGAAAGATAGATGGTGATGTCTAAAACCATATACGCTAGGAAGCTGAAGTCCCAAGATAATGGAAAGTTCAAATAAAAATGATACTGGGCACCAGCGGCAGCTCCCTTGAGAGTAGAAGCGAAAACTCTGGAAGGCAATATAGAGATAAAAAGGTGTGCCAATCTAAGTGCAGTATCCAAAAAAAATTATTATTATTTTATTAAATATATAAAAATGAATGGCCAAATGGCTACTCACAAAGGATCAGTATGTAATAACATAGAGATGGCCCATAGGCAAAACCGCAGCAGCTCTCAGTGCAGGGTCCCAAGATGGTGTGAGACGCTGTGGGGAGATGTAGGCAGGCTGTCCATGGTGTGTAGTCCTCTGCTGGTGGAGGCTTTGGCATGGGGGGAGCAGGATAGCCGCGGTGTCAGCAAGGTCGGACCGGCATAAAGGTAGGCTAGCACTCAAAAAACTTCCAGGTGGACAGAAATAGAGTTGGGAATTACAGCAGGGAGATTTCTCTGTTACCGAAAACCAAAGTTGTGATTCTGCCTACTCGGTCTTTGTATTAGCCTCTTGTAGTTCCCTACACAGCATCATTCAGATTGGGAGAAGAAGGGGCAATTCTGTATGCCAATCAAGAGACCATGACCAGTCTCTTTGTCTGGGCAGTAACAGACTCAATCCAGGAAAAAAGCAGCATCCTATACTCTTGCAGCTGTGAACATCAACAGAGTTGGTCGCTGAAAGATTAATAGTAGCCAAAATGACAGCTTGACAGGTGGGCTTGACTAAGGGCCACTACCTGAAAACGCATTGTCCTGGAGACCTGAGGTGCTTCTTGTCTTCCCGGAAGCATCCCCAATATTGGCAATTATGTCATGTCTAGTGATGTCACTTCTGGTACCAAGAGAGTGCAAAGGTGTGATTGGCGCAGGTCCTAGGGCACTTACTGTTTAGCACTATTGGGTTTTCAGCATTTGGGACTTCGCTTAGCTGGATTGGCCACCTGACTGGGCTAATTAGTTTGGTTCAACTCAACACCAAGGGGCTGCCAGGAGAACATGTAAGAGTACCTGCCAGGAGAACATGTAAGAGTACCTCTTACATGTTCTCCTGGCAGCCCGTTGGTGTTGAGTTGAACCAAACTAATTAGCCTATTAGGCTATCTACCTCCCAGCCAGTTATTATTTTAGTTTATCTGCATCGATGCACTGGTGTATACATAAGGATTAGCGCAGCACCACTCCCATTTGTGTACCTACACTAGTACTTTTAAATTACGTTTTTTCCTTTAGAAATGTCATTTTGTGCAGGGACTGTTCTAAACATGGGAAAAATGTGCCAATTTACAGGCAAACTATAGACACCCCACAGGTATGAAATTTAAAGCAATATTTCACTTTTATTGTTTCACTTTAAGCCTTATTAAAATCACTGCTCCCGAAAAAACGGCCATTTTTAAAAAAAGATTTTCATTGATACATGTCCCCTGGGGCAAGACACGGGTCCCCAAACACTTTTTATGACAATAACGTGCATATAAGCCTTTAAAATGAGCACTTTTGATTATTCATGTTCGTGTCCCATAGACTTTAACGGTGTTCGTGTGTTCTGCCGAATTTTTTGCCTGTTCGGTATGTTCTGGTGCGAACCAAACCAGGGGGTGTTCGGCCCATCCCATGTTAAATACATGTTACATAGACCGTGTATAACTACATATGGTCTTAGATTTAAGCAAAAACATAGGTCATAGGCCTTTAGTCGCTGCCAAACATGGCAGCTGTGATCGTATGAATCTGAATTTTCCAATAACGAATAACACATTTCAACTCTTAGTGGGGGTGGGGAGAACCCTCTGAATAGAAAGAAGTGAAAAGAAAAGGAAAGAGAGAAATGAGGATTAAGAAGAAGAGGAGAAGGGACACCTTGGGATTATTCCTACCCATCTTCCTCGGTTGGGCAGAGGCCCAAGGTATGGTCAATAATAGAGACTTAAACAACAGAAATCAAGGTTATGTGACATTTCTAAAAAATAGAATACATACTTGTTTGTTATGTAAAATCTATTGTATGGGTCATAACATCCCTAAAATTGAATATAAAAGGAGCCTGTAGAGAGGATTTCTCAGACGGTGTTAGACATTTGTCTCTGAAAGAGCACCACCTGGATTCAAAGTGTTTATTTTGGCAGTCATTTTGTAGTATGGTGTCAAGCTTTTCTCTGAATAGCAGGGTCTTGAGATCTCTTTTGGTTTTGGGTAAGGTGGGTCATAGTGGAGAAATCCAGTGCTTGAATATATTCCTATGAGCAATGAGTAAGCTTATGAGTGTTCATTGGTAGTTTCTTTGTAGCATCGATGTAAGTGAGACCCCTGAGGGGTTCCAAATTTTAGGGCATCCAAACAGGAGGAGCATGGGATCCTTTGATATCTGGCAGTCGGTTATT
This sequence comes from Aquarana catesbeiana, assembly GCF_042186555.1. Lineage (NCBI taxonomy): Eukaryota > Metazoa > Chordata > Amphibia > Anura > Ranidae > Aquarana > Aquarana catesbeiana. The sequence goes on from NC_133324.1 coordinate 636,797,183, forward strand.
CCCTGGATAAATGATAGGATTCAATCCCAGTATTCTGAAATGGACAGACATGACCAAATACAGTGGAATGACGTCAGTCTCGAGAATGAGCACCAATGACATGTAGCCTCCTTTGGTGTTGGATGATTGGTGGAGAAGGGATATAGGATCTATGAAGCAGTTTGAACTGTGTTTCCCTCCAGGGTTCATTTGTTACCAATTTTAAGGTAGTTGCATATCCTTAAAGGGTGAAAAAACTGCGTTAACCACTTGACAACTGGGCACTTAAACCCCCTTCCTAACCAGACCAATTTTCAGCTTTTGGTGCTCTCACATTTTGAATGACAATTACTCAGTCATGCAACACTGTATCTTTATGAAATTTTTGTCCTTTTTTTCACACAAATAGAGCTTTCTTTTGGTGGTATTTAATCACTGCTGGGTTCTTTATTTTTTGCGCCGTAAAAGAAAAAAGACCGAAAAATCTGTAAAAAAATACATTTTTCTTCATTTCTGTTATAATATTTTGCAAATTAGTAATTTTTCTTCATATATTTTGGCCAAAATTTATACTGCTACATATCTTTGGTAAAAATAACCCAAATCGGTGGATATTATTTGGTCTTTTTGAAAGTTATAGAGTCCAAAAGCTATGGTGCGAATATCTGAAAATTGATCACACCTGAATTACTGACGGCCTATCTAATTTCTTGAGACCCTAACATGCCACAAAAGTACAAATACCCCCCAAATGACCCCTTTTTGGAAAGAAGACATTCCAAGGTATTTAGAAAGATGCATGGTGAGTTTTTTGAAGTTGTCATTTTTTCCCACAATTCTTTGCAAAATCAAGGTTTTTTTTTTACTTTTTTTTTTTTTCCACAAAATTGTCATATTAGCAGGGTATTTCTCACAGACCGCATATGCATACCACAAATTACACCCCAAAACACATTCTGCTATTACTCCCGAGTATGGTGATACCACATGTGTGAGACTTTTACACAGCGTGGCCACATACAGAGGCCCAACATGCAGGGGGAGCACCTTCAGGCGTTCTGGAGCACCCAACTCAATTCTGACATTTCTCTCCTACATGTAAAAATCATCATTTATTAGCTAGAAAATTACTTAGAACCCCAAAACATTATATATGTTTTTTTAGCAAAGACCCTAGAGAATACAATGGCGATCGTTGCAACTTTTTATCTCACACGGTATTTGCGCAGCAATTTTTTTAACGCGTTTTTTTTGGAAAAAAAAATGTTTTGTGCTTTACAAAAACCAAAACAGTAAAATTAGCCCAATGTTTTTGCATAATGTGAAAGATGAAGTTACGCCGAGTAAATAGATACCCAACATGTCACCCTTCAAAATTGCACGCGCTTGTGGAATGGCGCCAAACTTTGCTACTCAAAAATCCCCATAGGCGACGCTTTAAAATTTTTTACTGGTTACATGTTTTGAGTTACAGAGGAGGTCTAGGGCCAAAATTATTGCTCTCGCTCTACCGATCGCAGCGATACCTCACATGTGTGGTTTGAACACCGTTTTCATATGTGGGCGGACTTACGTATGCGTTCGCTTCTGCATGCGAGCACACAGGGACAGGGGCGCTTTAAAAATTTTTTTTTTTTTTTTTTTTTATTGTTCATTTTACTTTATTTATTTTAGTTTGATGCTTTTTTCAAAAAAAAAAAAAATTTTGACCACTTTTATTCCTATTACAAGGAATATAAACATCCTTGTAATAGGAATATGGCATGACAGGTCCTCTTTACAGTGAGATATGGGGTCAATAAGACCCCACATCTCACCTCTAGGCTGGGAAGCCTGAAATTAAAAAAAAAAAACAAAAAGATCCTGGCCTCGATCGTAGCGGTGAGTCGGTAGAAGCACCGCAAGGCGGCGGGAAGGGGGGACGTCCCCTCTCGCCTCCCGTAAGAAGGATCAAGCAGTGGAACAGCTGCTATGATAGTTCTCATGGTGTAGGGAATCGCCGGCTGAAAAAGCTGATATCTGAATGATGCCTGTAGCTGCAACCATCATTCAGATATCCCCGCACAAAGTCAAGGACGTTGTATGACGGCCGGCGGGCGGGAAGTGGTTAAAACGCTTTTTTTTTTTTAACACAAAGTTATCCATTTATACAATATTTCTACCACATAACATGTACATACCAAAAATGACACCCCAAAATAGATTCTCCTGCTCCTCCTGAGTACGGCGATACCACATGTGTGAGACTTCCACAGCTTGGCCACATACAGAGGGCGAGTACAGCTGAGCATGGCTCAGCATGGCAGGGTATGGCAGGGTATTGCGGAGTATGGCGGGGTATTGCGGGGTATTGCGGGGTATGGCGGAGTATGGCGGGGTATGGCGGAGTATGGCAGGGTATTGCGGAGTATGGCGGGGTATTGCGGGGTATGGCGGAGTATGGCGGGGTATGGCGGGGTATGGCGGAGTATGGCGGGGTATGGCAGAGTATGGCGGAGTATTGCGGGGTATGGCGGAGTATTGCGGGGTAAGGCGGAGTATGGCGGGGTATGGCGGAGTATGGCGGGGTATGGCGGAGTATGGCGGGGTATGGCGGAGTATGGCGGGGTATGGCGGAGTATGGCGGGGTATTGCGGAGTATGGCGGGGTATGGCGGGGGCATGGCAGAGTATGGCGGGGGGCATTGCAGAGTATGGCGGGGGCATTGCAGAGTATTGTGGGGGCATTGCAGAGTATTGCACAGCATTGCAGAGTATTGTGGGGGCATTGCAGAGTATTGCACAGCATTGCAGAGTATTGTGGGGGTATTGCAGAGTATTGCACAGCATTGCAGAGTATTGTGGGGGCATTGCAGAGTATTGTGGGGGTATTGCAGAGTATTGCACAGCATTGCAGAGTATTGTGGGGGTATTGCAGAGTATTGTGGGGGCATTGCAGAGTATTGTGGGGTATTGCAGAGTATTGTGGGGTATTGCAGAGTATTGTGGGGTATTGCAGAGTATTGCACAGCATTGCAGAGTAATGTGGGGGTATTGCAGAGTATTGCACAGCATTGCAGAGTATTGTGCTGGTATTGCAGAGTATTGCACAGCATTAGTAGTAGGGATGGCTGAGCATGGATGGATGGATGTCACTGTGCAGCGTTGTGAGCACTACACATCCAGCCCACAGCGCTGCAGACATCCATCCATCCCCCTCCCCGCTCACTGTGTACCGATCGGTACACAGGAGGGGAGGAGAGGAACCGGCGTCATCAGATGACGCCGGTCTGTTTACATGTGATCGCGCCGTCATTTGACGGCTCGATCACATGGTAAACGGCCGCGATCAGCGGCCATTTACCGGGATCCGTGATGCGCCGGGTCCCCTGGACCCGGCGGTCACGGATGTGTTCGGGTGCGCGCCCCAGGGGGCGCGCGAGAGGGGAATTCTGGGAGGACGTCATAGTACGTCCACCCAGAGTTATCCAACCGCCCTGCAGCCGTCATTCGGCTATGGGCCGGTTGGTAAGTGGTTAATCAAATAAATAAAACTAATTTGGGTGAACCAATCCCAAAGCAGCAATTAATGTGAGATAAGCACAAATGTAAAATGAAAAAGAGAAAATCACGCTAATAAAGTCAAAAAAATTAAATTGATATATGGTGTTCCAAATGCTTGATCAACTGGAGATATGTTCAATGTTCACCCAGTGACTAAATCACAAAAAGTGTACCATCACCTTGTGGAAAACATGCTTACCAGATTGTAAGCCAAATGCGCAGGTGGCTTTCACCTAGCCCGGGCTATTGATTTTGAAAAAAGGAACACTACTGCATTACTGCGATGTATAGTTGCGAGCCTCTTAGCATAAATTGGAGTTGATTCCACAAATCATAATTTTGTGTCAACCAAAAAAAACAAAAAGATATACCATAGCGTAATATTGTCAAAAATAAATAAATGTACAATATATGCAATTGCACTCACAGTGTAAAAACAAAAGATTGCACAGACAGAAAACCACCCAGTGAATAAAACACGATTAAGTGTACTGCCACAACATAGATGGCCTCCTTACCAGATGCCAAACCAAAAAAAGCAGATGTCACTTTAAGAAAATAAATCCTCGGCTGGAAACAGACAAGCAGCTTGATTGATGGATAGAAAGACAACTCTCAGCAGCAAACTAAGTATTCCGTATGGGCCGTAAGTGTTAGTTGGTAATACCCCAAGAGAGGATACAATACACCATAGCGTAATAACGTCAACACTTGTTTTATTATGATAGAAAAAAAAATTTGCACTTACAAGCAAACGTTAAAATCCTGCATAGAAATATGAAGCCGGCCGGCTACAATACAAAAGCTCCCGTCCTCCTCAACGAGACGGTGTGGTGACGTCAGCACGTACCTCCTCAGACGCGTTTCGTTATAACTAACATTTTCAATGGGCATATCCTTCTAGAATTCTGTCAACGATATCTTCTCCCATTATATCCTTGCTCCAAGATTCAGATGAGGTGCGGTGTAGCGATTTTGTAAAGATTGAGTTCAGTGGTTTGTATATGTCCATGACTGAGTATTGTTGATTCTCAAGTAGCTTGTCTAGCAGGGATGACCGAAACCTGATTTTTTTTGGACAGGTCTTATGTGTAAAGGTTGAAATTTGTGAAACCTGAAGGAAGTGATGTTTTGGAAGGTGGAATTCCTCGGCCAGAGAGATGAATGGCTTGAGAGATCCTGTGTCTTCATCTTACATAGAGCCTACATTTATTAAGCCCTTATCTTTCCATTTTGAGAAAGGTTCATATTGTTGGCCTGGTGGAAACATTGGGTTCCCTTGGATAGGTATGTATTTGGAGATATTTAGAGAGAGTCCCAGCTTTTACCTTGTCTCCCTCCATGCTATTATAGTGTCTCAGATTAGTACATTTTGTTTAATATGTTTGTGAATCGATCTTAGTGAGCTATGTAATAGTGCGGATAGGTTGGACCATATCTGATTCTACATCATAGTTTGTATATTTTGAGGCTTGGAGAATCCAATATATCCCCATTCTCAGAAAACAAGATAAGTTATAAACTCTAATGTTAGGAAAGTTTGCCCCCTTTGCTCCTTTGGAAATATAATTTGCTCAAGGCTATTCTAGGTTTTTTGTTGCGCCATATGAAGGCTGATACTGCCTTATTAACTCTTTGGATAGCTTTGTGTTTCATGAGCAGATGTATTGTTTGGAGGGGGTATAAGAGGAGTGCAAAACAAACCATATTGAACAGGAAGTATCTCCCAAAGAACAATAGAGGAAGCTCCATCCAGGTTTCTAATTTACCCCAAATTTTAGAGATTAGATGGGATAGTTGTAAGAGTAAAGGGAGGAAGGTTCCCTACCTATTTTTATGCCTAGGTAGGTAATATGTTTGTTATTTGTGGGGAAGGGGGATGATAGTGCCCATTTGCGTGATGTCTGTGCATTAAGAGGGAGTACTCCGCTTTAGCTAAAGTTTATTTTTAGGCCTGAACAAAGATGGAATGAGTCAAAAATCTGTTGTATATTGGATATATCTGTAGATGGTGCTGCTGAAAAAATTAGAATGTCATCTACAAATAGGGCTACTCAAAGTTCTTTGCGTCCTATAGGGATTCCATGTAGTGGGGCCTTGTCGTTGAGGTAGCGGGAGAGGGGTTCTATTGCTAGAGTGAATAGTAGTAGTGAGAGGGGGCATCCCTGTCTTGTTCCTTTGTGTAGTTTAATTGGGTCAGATATGTGTTCTGCTGCTACTACCCTGGCTGTAGGTGCTGAATATAGACTGTGGATAAAATGACAAAAGAGAGGCCAAATCTTTGCATGACCAAAGAAAGCCACTCATTAGATGCTTTCTCTGCATCTAATGTGATGATTGCTATATCTTCTAGGGGGTGTGCTTTTGCATATTTCAGAACTGCTAGGACCTTACGTATATTGGAAGAGGCTGACCTTCCTTCGGTGAAGCCAGCTTGTGCCGGGTGTATCAGGGAAGGCAAAATGTTTGCTAATTGAGATGCCACTATTTTTGAGAGGATTTTAGAGTCCACGTTTAAAAGGGAGATTGGGTGATAAGAGCCAGGGTCCGTAGGGTCTTTGCCCTTTTTTGCTATTAATTTTATGTTTGCCTGATGTCCTGAAGGTAGATATAGGCCTCCTTCCCAAATGCCATTGTAGACTTCCAGTAGTGTATTGGCCAGCATATCTTTGGTCAGCTCAAAAAATTCAGGAGTGTACCCATCTGGGCCTGGGGCTTTACCATTTGCCATTTTTTTGATAGTCTCAGATATTTCCTCATGGATTATTGGGGAGTTTAATAATGTCAAGTGTTCTGAGTCTATTTTTTGGGAGGACTACTGATTCTAGCCATCTGTCCCCTTCATCCGTGTTTATAGCTTCCTCTGCGTAAAGTTTGGTATAATATGATTCTAAGATTTTATTGATGTCTTTCGGCGATGAGGAGAAGGTGCCTTTGGTGTCCTTTAGGGACATGATGTGGGTTGGGTGATATGGTCCCCTGCATAGTCTAGCTAGTAGCTTCCCAGCTTTGTTCCCATGTTTATGAAATTGCAGCTGAGTGTATGATGTATGATGACTTGATGTTTTCTATGTCATCAGCCCGGACATCAAAAAGTCACTTGGCTTCCTGCCAAAGTTTTAAGTTGTCTGAAGTGTGTTTTTCATTTAACCGTGTTTGTGCTAAATGTAATCTATCACTAGTTTCTAGATAGTTTTTTGGGCTGTTTTTCTTGTGAGTAGCTATGTATGATATGATCCTGCCTCACAAAATTGCTTTGCCCGCTTCCCAATAAAGATTGGGGTTTACCCTGTGAGGGGCATTTGTTTCCGCATACTCCGACCGAACATACGTTTGAATGATTCATTTTGTTGGAGATAGGATGAAAAGTGCCATTGTCTGGTATTATCACTAGGTAAAGAATGTGTTATGCCGCGTACACACGGTCGGACTTTTCGTCTACAAAAGTCCGACAGCCTGTCCGACATACTTCCGACGTACCTTCGGCGGACTTGCGGCAGACTTTCTTACGAAAGGACTTGCCTACACACGACCACACAAAAGTCCGACGGATTCGTACGTGATGACGTACACCGGACTAAAATAAGGAAGTTCATAGCCAGTAGCCAATAGCTGCCCTAGCATGGGTTTTTGTCCGTCGGACTAGCACACAGACGAGCGGATTTCGGGGTCCGTCGTACTTACGACGTAAAGATTTGAAGCATGTTTCAAATCTAAAGTCCGTCGGATTTGAGGCTAAAAAAGTCAGTTGAAAGTCCGGAGAAGCCCACACACGATCGGATTACCAGCCAGCTTTAGTCCGTCAGCGTCCGTTGGACTTTTGTAGACGAAAAGTCCGACCGTGTGTACGCGGCATTAGCGTTATTGATATAGGGCTATGGTCTGAAATGACCAGGTCATGGATTGCGGATTCTCTAATGCTAGGCAGAAGGGAGGTAGTGCAGAAGAGGTAGTCTAGCCTGGCAAATGGTTCTTGAACAGGAGAATAATAAGTATACTCTCTGTCAGATGGGTGTGATATACACCATGGGTCGACTAACTTCAGAGCAGTGGTCATCAGCAGTGCCGCCTGTACTGTACTGTATTAGTAATCAACAATTCTTTGGATGGGAGTTTAAGGTGAGCTGAAATCAATTGGCCCTCTTCATCTTTATGTACTGATAGCAAGTCATAGGACAGAGATTTGTGGAAAAGGATCAACACCCCCGCTTTCCTTCCCTGGGTGGCTGAACCAATGACTTTGCCTACCCCATGTTTTTGCATACGGGAGAAGTCTTCAGATAGATGGGTCTCCTGTAGCAAAGCTACGTCTGTTTTTAGCCTTTTCAAGTGCCTGAAGATTTTCATTCTCTTGGCCAGGGAAGGTAATCCCTTAACATTCCATGAAACTACTCTCATGTCTTGTATAGTGGGACATGGAAAGGGGAGATCCCTTGGTGTCTATACTTGCTACTTGGAAAGAGGAATCATATGTTCTGCTCATAGGTTACAGAAGTACAAATTAGGCAAATGGTGTGAGGGTTATTTCCCATACAGAAATAGAGAGAAAAAGAGAGAAATTAGTGAAAATAGAGTGAGAATAAAACTAAAATAGTAAACCATGAAAATAAATTACTTTACTCTTTTCCGCATGTGTTTTCCACTCCCAGTAATACCAATAGCCCGCAGGCACAAAGAAAAAGAAATGAGGAATCCCGGTTACAACTTCTCTTATGTGTGTACATGTTTGGGGTATGAATTATAGGATACCACAGTAGGTAGCTCCCCTAGTGGAATATGCTGGTAGTGGAATTTGAGCCAGGATTTGCAGATTAATCACTTTATAATATTTTAAGATTCACATCTATATAAAGATCTTTTAGACTTTTAGCAAGGTAAGTCAGTTTTTTAGGTGTATACAGGCATCCTCTTTGTTTTAGTCCCCTGGGGTAGAAGGATGTATATAATATCATAAACCTGAAGGCAGATCTGGGTTAGAAAACTGTTCAGTGGTGTTGATAATTTGGATCCGGTGTTGAGGTTGGTTTTAGATAATAAGGAGGATCCTTTCTGGGGCTTCTCTGTTCCTTGGGTCCCTGTTTGACGATATCAGCGAATGTATCAGCTGCCACTAGTCTGGGTGTTAGGGAGCGAAGGAATGGTTTTGCTTTTTCAGTAGTGTGGAATGTGAGTTGTTTCCCATCAGGAGCTTGCAGGTGGAGATAAGCTAAATATGCCAATGTGAAGCGGATGCCTTTCTTAACCACTTGCTTACTGGGCACTTAAACCCCCCTCCTGCCCAGACCAATTTTCAGCTTACAGCGCTGACGCACTTTGAATGACAATTGCGCGGTCATACAACACTGTACCCAAATTAAATGTTTATAATTTTTTCCCACAAATAGAGCTTTCTTTTGGTGGTATTTAATCACAGCTGGGATTTTTATTTTTTGCTAAACAAACAAAAAATGATGGAAAATTTTGAAAAAAAAATCATGTTTCATAGTTTGTTATAAAATTTTGCAAACAGGTAATTTTTCTCCTTCATTGATATGCGCTGATGAGGCGGCACTGGTGGGCACTGATAGGCTGCACTGATGGGCACGGATAGGCACAGTTAAGGTGGCACTGATAGGCACAGTTAAGGTGGCACTGATAGGCACAGATAAGGCGGCACTGATGGGAACAGATAAGGCGGTACTGATGGGCACAGATAAGGTGGCACTGATGGCCACTGATGGGCCCTGATGGGTGGCACTGATGGATAGCACGGATGGGTGGCACGGATGAGTGGCACTGATGGGCACTGATAGGTACCACTGATAGTTGGAACTGATGGGCGGCACTTATGGGTACTTTTGGGCACTGGTAGGTGACACTGATGGGCACTGATAGGTGGCACTGATGTGCAGCACTGTTGAGGCACTGATTGTGGGCACTGATAGATGGCATTGTGGGCACTGATGGGTGGCACTGTGGGCACTGATAGGTGGCACTGTGGGCACTGATGGGTGGCACTGGTGGGCAGTGGTAGGCGGCACTGCTGCCTATTGCTAGGTGGCACTGGCAGGGAGCACAGGTGAGCACTGTGTACATGCATCAGCTCGCCGTGATCAGGACTGATGTCCCTCTCATGATCGCTAGTGATCGGCTTTTTTTTCCTCCTCACGCTGTCAATGCGAGGAGAAAAAATAGCCGATTACCGGCTCTGTTGACATCACATGATCAGCTGTAATTGGCTGACAGCTGATCACGTGATAAGGGGTCGGGATCTACCCCTTACTCCAATCTGTGATCAGGCGAGTCTCATAGACTCGCTGATCACAGAGTGCGCAGCGCACACCCTGCAGGGGACGCGCAGGCCGCTCGTGCACGGGGCAACGTCAATGGACGTAGTCCCGGCAAAGCAGGTCTGCGCTGTAGCCGTCATTTGGCTATAGCATGGATCTCAAGTGATTAAAAAGCTCTGAGCAGACCGTTTGGAATTCCTTTAGTTTGCGGGACACCTCTGATGAGTAATAAGCAAATATTAGAAGCTTGTGTCCTTCGAATTCCACGGAACGGGCATTCTGAAAACTTTGCAGGATAGCAAGACGGTCTGTGTAGTTTGGATATTTGACATCACATTTTTAATGGTATTGCCCATAAATGTTTTTTTTTTACATTCTGTCATAAAGGATATGTAGAGTTTAATTTTAGTGAGCATTAGTGTGAGCTAGAAAAGGAAACTATTGCAGTGTATATATGAAAATATATTATGATTATCAAGTATCGGAAAACTTGTTATTCCATGTTAATTTATGAAATTAAAATTTTGGATTTGTACATTAGCCACTAGGGAGAACTCCTAGTGGTCTAATGTAGTTTTAATAACCAATGAGATACCAAGGTTTATTTACAAAAGCATTTGAGAACCTTTACTAAATAAATAAAAATAGAATATTGTATCAAATACTTACCATCATTTTCCTTTCCTGACACCAATCCATGGTAGCATACATATATACATACATACATACAGTACATACATGATGTAGCTCCACCCCTATATCCACCCACAGGACCTGTTTAAAATCTGTAAAAATAAAAGATCAAAAAGGGAGGGTTTGTATGCTGCCATGGATTGGCGTCAGGAAAGGAAAATTACGGTAAGTAGTTGGTGCAATTTTCCATTTTCCTGATGCCAACATGGCAGCATACATATGATAAATAATGAGCTAAGCATGGAGGGCTAAATTGTATAATCAAACTTTATTACAATGGACATGGAAGCCTGGACCATCATTCCATTAAAGTCCATTGATGTACGAGCCTCTGGATCTTCCCTGTAGGGCCTGAGGCAGGTGCACTGCACCAACCACCCCGCTGCTTTGCAGATGTCTCCATAGGCAAATGCCTGAATTTAAAGATGTAAAAATGGACCTAGCTGAATGAGCCTGTATCACTTTTGAATGCTCTCGCCTGGAAGTTTTCTGGATGACTTTGACTCTCCAAGATGACAAAGTTTTCCTGTAGGTTTCTCCTCCGTATTTGCCTGATGGAAACACAAACAGCCTTCCAGAGGATTTAAACTAGGAAGCTGCTTGAAGGTATGCATTTTAGACACTTGATACATCCAGCGTAGGTTAGGTACTATCTCTGCCGGAAAGGAGGAATCCGTCACTTTGTTTGTAAGATGAAAACAGATGCCACCCTGGGAACAAAGGTGCTTGAAGGGCATAGGCCCCAACTTGAATAAGATGTAGGACCCTGTAGCTCCATGTGCTTGCAGATCAGATACTCTGCTCCTTGAAGCTATCACCTGAAGTTATCAAGGGACACTGCCTCTCAAGTGATGTCTTACTGAGGACTGCTTTCTGATGATGCAAACAGAGTCCTGGCAAGGAAATCCAGTACCAGAAAAAAAACCTACTGGAGAACGTTATTCCTCAGGGCAAAGTCTCAGGACCGATCTCGTGAAGCATTCCCCTGGCAGGTAGCTCACATGCCCATTTTCCCTGGTAAAAGCTGAAATGGCTGAAATTTAAGCACTTACGGAACTAGGCTGAGCCCCAAATCCAGACCATGTGAGTAAATGATAGCAACTCGGCAACCTCCGGGTTACAAAAAAAGGGATAACACATATCTGTGGGAGAAAAGAAAAGGCAACCCTAACTCCAGCACCAGGATTCAGCTCAGGTGTGCAGAGAAACACATGCATCATGGACTGCAGCAACCAAACACCAGCTCGGATGTGCAGAGAAATACATTCATCATGGACTGCAGCATCCAAACACCAGCTCAAGTGTGCAGAGAAACACATGCATCATGAGCTCCAGCAAACACCAATTCCGGTGCAACACCTGAGGTTCTGATGTCTCTAGTTAGAGAGCTTCTCAGCCCAAAAAGACCCCAAGAAGGGGCTCCCCACCTTGTTGGTGCATTTAGCAACCTAAGATATGGAACTGGGCCTAGGAGAGGCTGAACCCAGATGTACAGTGACACAGTCAGCAAGTAGGGACTTATCGCAACATCACAGTCTTGCAGGTGTAGATCTTGAGGACAAAAAGGAGAATGGGGGAGGTTGCTCTCAGTCAGACAGATTTAAACAGGTCCGGTGGTTGGATATAGGGGCGGAGCTATATCATATGTATGCTACCATGTTGGTGTCAGGAAAGTGTGAGTTCACCTTTTCCAAAAAAAAGGAAAGCAAAAAAAAAAAAACAATAATTCTTGCAGTTATTACCTATAAATGTTAATATCATGTTATATTTTGCTTGATTTTAAACAACCTACTGATCTGGTCAAAACTTTTTCTTTAGGGAGACTATTCCACATTTCACAATTCTCACTGGGCACAATTTACCAAGCAATATTGCATGCAATATTTGGATCACATGACTCATTTGAACCAAATATCACATGCACTATTAAAAATCTCAATTTGTTAGCAGTTTATGCTGTATTTTCTGCAAAAATTATTATTTTCTGAAAAAAAAGTCAATTTATACAGTATATAATAAAAGTGAGTACACCCCTTCCCATTTTTGTAAACATTTTATTATATCTTTTCATGTGACAACACTGAAGAAATGTCACTTTGCTACAATGTAAAGCAATGAGTGTACAGCTTGTGTAGCAGTGTAAATTGGCTGTCCCCTCAAAGCAACTTAACACACAGCCATTAATGTCTAAACCACTGGTATGTATCCCATATTCATTTATGCAGGGCACTCGCTATTATCAGAGGGGGCTTCCAGATTCCAATAATGCCCCGCCCACAGACCCCCACAACCATCGTAGAAGAGTTCTGGTGATGAGGCCCTTGAACTCATCAATATGTGGACAAGGTGCTTTGCCAGGGGGATAAGGCACCCCCCATGTTGAGGGCATGGGGCCTGGTATGGTTTGAGAGAAGGAGGCCATACACTCACCCTTATTCATGGCCAGTCAGGCTGCATGCTCAGAATAGGCATCTGGTATGGATTTTAAGGGAAAATTCATATATATATATATATTTTTTGTGTGGAGCCCCTCTTAAAATCCATAGTGACCTGAAGAATCTGGAATGGATTTCCTGCGGGACCTCAAACATTTTTTTCTGTGAGCTACCTCCTTAAAATCCATACCAGGCTCAGTGGGCTTGGTATTAATTTTTTGGGGGGAGGGGAACTCTATGCATTGTTTTTCATTCTTGCTGGGGGGTCTGTGTGCTATTTAACTGCTTGCCAACCAGCCGCCGTCACTATACTGCTGCATGTCGGCAGAGGTTTTGTTATAATGAAGAAGGAAAATTATAACAAAGAAATGGAAAGGATTCTGAATGATAATATTAATGATAAAACATAAAATAAAGACCTGGTAGTACAGTACAGGAAGGAATTGAAAGAATTGATTAGGAAAGGAAAAAAATGGAAAGCTTATAACAACAAAGAAGCTGAATATCTACTCCCATCCAATTGCAGCATACCAGTCATCTATTTTCTCCCCATAAAAATAAGAACTACACACCCGAGAGACCAATTGTTGATAGAATAGATGGTCTCTGTGCATGTCTTGGAAAGTATATTTATTTTTACATTCAGCCTTTAGTGGAGAAAACTGATGCCTTCTTTAAACACTCTAAACAAATTATTCAAATTTTACAGTAACTGAACTGTGAATTGAAAATGAATGTAAGCTAGTAACAGCCAATGTCAATTCTCTTTACACTAGTATCAACCACAAAGAGGCAGCGGAGGCTGGGAAAAGGGCTTTGAACATGTTTTGCAATTTGGGAAGAAAACATAACACATTTATTTTTGAGTGTTTAGTCTAGCCCTATTGCACAACTAATTTCGGTGTAATTCTAAATATTACCAGAAAATGATTGGTATTTCAATGGGAGCCACGATTGCTCCTAATGTGGCCAATATCTTTATGTCAATATGGGAAGTTGAAAATATGTTTATCAATCGTCCATCTGAATTAAAATACCACTGGTGTTTTATTGACAATATTATACTAATATGGGAAGGGAACACCAATGGTTTGGAAGATTGTAAATCAATTTTTAATGATAATGAGAAAAATATAATTTTGACATGGAAGAAACATATTGAAATCCTGGATCTCTGGAGAGATAAAATAGATGAATGTTTCTTCACAAAAAACTTTTTTTAAGCAGGAATGGGTATATTCCAAGACCATCAAACATGGTTTGACAAGTATACCAAGGGGACAATTCATCCGGCTCAAGAGAAATTGCACTGAAGAAAAGGACTTTTGTGAGCAAGAGGAATTTATCTGTAAGAGGTTTACTGATAAGGAACATAAAACTTTTATAAAAGGCAAAATTTGTAGAGTTCAGAACTTGCAGAGGGAAACACTGATTCAGAATAGAGTGAAAGTTAATTAAACAGATTCAAAGTGGGGGACATTGATTGCCCTAGATTACAATGTTCAATATAGAAGAATTGAAAAATTCATCAGAAAGATGATCCTCATCAAATTTTTACAGATATCCTTCTTGATTCTCCAAAATTTATTTACAGAAGAGCCCCCTCTTTACATGAAAAATTGGTTAAGTCGGGGATAGATCCTCCAAAAACTATCACTTTCTAGTTTCCAGGTACAGATGGATTTACATGTAGGAAATGTTTAGCGTGTAGGACATAAAAAAGTGAACCCAAGGAAGAAATTTGTAGTCACAGCCACAGGTCAAAGAATTATGATTAATGATTGTATCTGATGTAATTCAAAAGGAGTACGCTACATGGTCTAATGTCCATGTGGCCTACAATATGTAGGTTGAATGTCTAGAAGTCTAGCCGCAGTAATTAGGAAACATATGAATAATATCAGAAAAGGCTATGCCAAACGTACCGTCTCACAACATTTTAGGCTTATGCATAATCAGGATCTGTTTTTTTAGGTAAAGACTTTGATCCCTTTTTTATTATAGGGAACACATTGACCTTTTGCCAATCTAGTGGTACCGAACCAGTTAAAAAGTCTCTAAAATTTAAAAACATTGGCTTTGAAACAACAGAGCCTAACTTTTTGAAGACATGTGGGTGTAAGCCATCTGGTCTGGGTGCTTTTTTTGCCTTTATTCTTTATTATTTAGTCTTTTTCTGGACCATATCAATTTTTAGAGCCATTGGGGTTCTTTTTGGGTTATGTTGTGGCCATCCCCATTAGGGACTTCAGCTCCCCAATTTTCCTTTGTAAAAATAGCAGAAGAAGGTATTTAATAAATTTGTAACTTTAAAATAATGATAGTGTTACTTCATTTTTATATTTTTGTACAATAAATGCCCTTTTTTCATTCTTTATAGTATTTTACTTTGGACGTGAGCCTTTTATACTTATTGCCCACAGGAATATATTTTGCAGTGTGTTAACATACCATCTCATTCCCATTTCTGCTCTGTGTTTTTCAATGAAATTATTCCCTCCCAGCCCTCAACTTTGGTAAATGCGTTCTCTTTAAAAGTGTTGTTATCTTCCCAGCATGTGCTTGTTGTTTGGTGATTACAAAAAAAAATTCATTTTATGGTCACTGCTACCTAAAATGTTCTTTTATATGAACAGTAGTAAAAAGCTCGGCGTGGTTTAAGATTACCAGATTCAGCAGAGCATAATTTCTAGTCGAGGCTTCTATAAACTGTGCAACAAAATTGACTTGTAATAAGTTTATATGTTTTTGCCCTTTTACTGTCCCTCATTATCACCACACCATTTATTAAATGATTGGATGAATAAAGCTGCAATCACTTTAATCATACAATCATATAAAGAAAACAAAATCTTTATTTTAAATTTTCCTGACAAATGATTTGATATTGTACTTGAATACAGGTACATAAGCATATGTGTATTCCATGGGCACCCTAAAAGTCCCTTTTTTGCTTTTTCTCCATCTTATTTTTTTCTTTGATTGTAGATTTGAAAATCTGCAAACAAATCTTGTATGTGGAATTAAGCATACATGGCTGTCCGCATGTTCTTACATAATTTTAAATTATGCAGAGACATTTTTTTTTTTTAAAACAAAAAACTTTTAGTGATAAACTTAATGACTCTTTTAATATACAGTATTTAATAGAAAGACTACACACTCTCTTTGTATATACTTAGTTTTACAGGTCTTTATTGTGTAAGTGATGTTTTTCTTGAGAGCACCCCCCACGCACACCTTTGGGAATCAAATTCCTAGTATTATAGTTGTAAAATATATATATATGACGCATACATCAGAAAACAAATACTTTAAAAAAAACAGCTGACAAATCTGAACTATTCAGTTATCAATTACATTACTTTATTACTACATAATCAGTGAACAAAAATTCTGTCTATTCACATAGGATAGGATATTGTAAATCAAATTACTGCTAAGGATTCTAGAAAGAAACACCCAATGAGTTGTACTTCCCACTGTGTCAAATCAGTGAGGAATAATTTATTTTCATGTTTTAATGTTCACACTGAGATAAATGACTAGTAACAGGAAAATAAGTTTGATGAGGTGGTAAATCCAGAGATAAATGTTGATTCATTAAGCAAGATCTTTCCCACAGCTAAAAACAAACTCTACTCATCAATTTGTACATATTGCTAATGTAGGGTACATCCAATTACAAATATTCACAACATTGGTCTCTATTACTCTCACTTCCCAATTACTTTAATATTTCTAAAAACAAATAGACTATTTCTCATAAAGCACAATAGCTAAAGGCAAGTACATAGTTACATAGTAGGTGAAGTTGAAAAAAGACACAAGTCCATTAAGTCCAACCTATGTGTGTGATTATATGTCAGTATTACATTGTAAATACCCGGAATGTTGTAGTCGTTCAGGTGCTTATCTAATAGTTTTTTTAAACTATCAATGCCCCCCGCTGAGACCACCTCCTGTATACGGTATTTATAAATTGAAATCATATCCCCTCTCAAGCGTCTCCAGAGAGAATAAGTTCAGTGCTCGCAACCTTTCCTCAAAACTAATATCCTCCAGACCCTTTATTAGATTTGTTGCCCTTCTTTGCACTCGCTCCATTTCCAGTACATCCTTCCTGAGGACTGGTGCCCAGAACTGGACAGCATACTCTAGGTGCGGCTGGACCAGAGTCTTGCAGAGTGGGAGAATTATAATTTTATCTCTGGAGTTGATTCCCTTTTTAATGCATGCCAATATTCTGTTTGCTTTGTTAGCAGCAGCTTGGCATTGCATGTCATTGCTGAGCCTATCATCTACTAGGACCTCCAGGTCTATTTCCATCCTAGATTCGCCCAGAGGTTCTCCCCCCAGTGTATAGATTACATATTTTTGCCACCCAAATGCATTATTTTACATTTTTCTACATTGAACCTCATTAAACTTCATTTGCCATGTAGATGCCCACCCCATTAATTTGTTCAGATCTTTTTGCAAGTTTTATACATCCTGCAGAGAAGTTATTGCCCTGCTTAGCTTAGTATCGTCCGCAAATAAAGAGATCTGTTTACCCCATCCTCCAGGTTATTTATGAACAAAATAAATAGGATTGGTCCCAGCACAGAACCCTGGGGGACCCCACTACCCACTTCTGACCATTCTGAGTATTCCCCATTTATCCCCACCCTCTGTACTTGCCCTTGTAGCCAGTTTTCAATCCATGTACTCACCCTATGGTCCATGGTCAATTGAAAACTGTTACAGACTTTTCATTCCAGGATGGAACTAAAGCCACACACATGGATTGTAGTCCATGTATTACTTACAAATACATTTTATTCCAATTCAGCATTTCAGTAATAATAAAGGAATCTAGACAGATTGTTGATCCTTTCAATATTCAAATTTTTATGTGAGACCTGCTTAGGCACATAAAAAAAAAACGGGTAAATGTATGTTGCAATTATCTATGATCCTTGTCTGGACATCTAGATAATAGCACAAATAGCCAAATCCTATTTGCAATCCCATTTTTTTCCACTCTTGATGGAGTAATAAGCAAAAAGTAATTTCCACTGCATTTCTGGTAATTTCTGGTGCATCAGCAAATCCACTTGTGGCAAACAACAATTTCTGCTGTAACTTATAATCCAACATTATTAGGGTATCCACGATATGCAGGATTTACTTTACTGGACAACATAACTGATAATAGATTTACATTAGGGGACATTGTTTTAATTTTTCCTGGAGGCAGTATTTTTATTAAGAACTTTATCAAAGTGTGAATATTTAATAATAATAAGTACTAATGTGCTGCTGTATTCATTCACCCGGGGAGTTGGCAGATATCTGGGGGCCTCTTTATTTTAACGGGAGTGCCTAGATTCCTATAGGTCTCTTCCCACAAACCCCTATTTCCTCTTTGGGACCTGGATATGGGAAAGAAGTCCTCATCTCCTCAACATGGGGGGCAAGGTGCCTTTCAAGGGGGCTGCTTTACCATTCCCACTTTCCAAGGTACCCTCCTAATGTCTACAGGCACATGGCCTGGTATGATACAGGAAGTGTGGGGGGTGCATGCTGACTGCCCTCCCGTTCCTGGCCACGCACACTGGTCTGGTTTGAATTTTAGGGAATCCCCTGTTATTTTGATATACAACATGAAGTTGAGGTATTAAAATGGAGTCTATTCTTGATGGAAATTAAATGTGTATTACAAGTGAACTATGTCTTACACCTTGCTGTGTTCTGAGTTCTTTCTTCTTCTTGTCTTGTGGCTTGTACCTTTTGGTAATAGTTTTTCTTTTATAATATGGGTTTTCTTTTATGCCTTTTTTGCTGATACATGAAACTGTAATTAATATGTAAACACCAATTATAATTGTTATACTACACGTACAATGTTATCTCAGATAATCAGAATTTGACTGGATATGTGCTGATTGTCCAAGATATAGAATAGTGTAAAAGATATATAACTAATACCATACAAAAACCCTGTGTTTATTTTTGAAATTTGTCCCTCTGCCTTTTATGTTTTGTGATCTAGCATACGCAGCTATTGTTCAGTAAACCATATACAGACGAGAAGATTCTTTATTGATGTTTTTTATTCAAGAGATCTACTTATCAGTGGTGACCTGAGGAGTGTCTCTCTGTCCTCTGTCTGCCTTACGCCCAACCCCAACAAGTGGTAATTCAGTAATTAAGATGGGAACTTTTCCCCATTATTTCCCTCTTCTGCTGCGTGGGTTTGGGACACTTGACAGATTTGAGGCATGGGAGGTAACATTGCCTTATTTATTTATTTTTTTATTTATGATGCATTGTGTATGTGTTTGGGTTATTGATTTGAAAATATTTATGCTATTTTGATTTTGCACAAATAATTTCTGTTTTCACTTTGAACGATCATATTATGTTTCATGAGAGTGCTGGGAAATTTTCTGTTGTTTGTGATGTGCAAATATTGGGGTGCTTGCCACTTGTCTATACAGCTTGTTGGCTGGGTTTGGCATGGGGGCACATTGGATGCCTTCAGCTGTCATTGTGCTCTTGCTGGGCATCCAGTGGGTCCCTGTGCCTTTAAGGAGGAGTGGGCTCCCTCCAGGCATACCTGCCCTTAATTTATGCACTGCTCTATGTCCCCTAACTTTGAGGATCTCAAAAATTTTGAGTAAGGACCACAGTATACAAAGGAGTCTTGGCGGAGCACTGCCTCTTTCACATACATTTGCATATGTGTGCAATTAAACCCTCTGTTTTTAAAGTCAATAGACAAGGTCAATTTGGTTTTCTTGCAGGCAAGCTGTTGGTAAGCTTGTAAGTGTAGCACCAGCTTGGCAGGGACTTGTCATATATACACATCTTTAAAAAGTCAGTCAGCCAGACTGCACAGGATGCGAGCCAGACCTTTAGACATACTATGGATAACCCCTCAGAACCAATGCCCGAGATATGTTGCAAAGCCATTTGGATGGTAATTTAGGTTCCGCCAAACCCCTGTTCCATCAGCTTCAAAAAGCAATGAGCAAGGAGATAAGGGCGTTTTGGGATACAAGTACCTTGTCTGAATATGTGGCCTTAGAAAGGATCCCGAGGGATCTTCGTATTAAAAAATGTCCTACCTTTGAGCTTCACGATAAAGAGCATAAAAAGAAATGGACTGGCACTCTACCTGATTGTTCCATTGCTCTTATGAAGATTATTATCTTGTCTAAAAGCAAAGAAATAAAGAAGTTTTAAAATGAAATTAATAATAGAAACAAAGAAAGAGAAAATGTTGCAAGACAAACTGGACTATGATACAAATGAAGTGTATGTGTGGAAACAATGACATAATTTGGGACATACACCGGGCAAATATGTCAGTTTTTCTGACACGGAAGTAGATTACGTCTCCTCTGATTCAGATCATTCCACTGCACAGGCATCAGGCACTGGACGGGCTGGTGTTTATAATACACCTACTTCTTCAAAACATGGGGTACAAAAATGAAAATCCCACAGGAAACAACACAAAAAAGGCACCAAAAAAAAAGAATGAGGCAGAAAGGAGGACGAAGAGGGAGGTGGCAATCGGTATCCAGTCCGGACCTCCAGCAGGACTTAACAGGTGTAAGAAATAGTTATATAAAAAACTGCGCTAAGTATTAAAGTCCATAATGAATGACATCAAGGAAAAAATAAGTCAAGAAAAAAGTGTCCATTAAGAACATAAAGCACCACCACCGTGCGCCTAAAGCTAAATGTGCTCATCCACCGTAGCTGTTGATTCAGCTTACCAGACGGCAAGCTTAAAAAGGCAAGTGGCTATAGCCCAGCCAAGGCCTTTAAGCTTGCTGTTGATCCTGGTGTTCAGATGGCGGGGGTTAAATCTCCAGGCTCACTCGCGGTGTCCACATATCCACATATTCCAATGAAAACCCAGGTAGCTCAGAGGAAAACAAGACTGGCCATAGTGTGATACCTTCTAAATATTTATTATAAAACATGTAGTCACTCACAGTTAAAACGGCAGAGTTGCGCATACGAAAGCCGGCCGGCATACAAGATAAGCGGAGCCTGTTCTCCTACTCCGAGGGCGTGGTGACGTCAGTGCATGCCTTCCCAAACGCGTTTCATCATCATCTGACGTTGTCAATGGGGAACGTAAGTGGGGTGTAAGTAATGTCCTCAATCTGTCAGATAGGACACTTTCTCCTGAAGAGACATCTCTTTTATTGAAAGGTCTCAATTTTTGTCCTCAGAGACATTTTAATGTATTTGATATGATTCTTGGCATTAATACATTTATCAGAAATATAGCTCTTAGGAAACATTATTATAATGCTATTGATGATCAATTTGTTTCTGATATGTCTCCATTTGTTTGTGGTGCTTTGAAGGAGGACACACTGTTGTTGTTTAGAGAAAGCATGCACTGGGAGATTTGAAGGATTTGTCATGTGAAGGAGCAGTTGGGCTTTTCAAGGATAGTGAGTCCATATTTCAATTTTCTGTTTTAATTACAAAACGCTCAGATTTTTATCCTGTCAATATACGTTGCCCTGAGATGGATACATTTCAGAAGATTGTTGAGGGATCTCACTACTTTATCTATACAATCCACATTGGCACTCGCATAAGACAGGACAATCTTTCATTTCAGGGAAGAAAAGCCCTCAAAACCCTTGAAAATGATACAACAATAGTTATTAAAAATTCAGATAAGTGAGGTTTGGTGGTTGTCATGGGGGTGGAACAATATAGATGTGAAGCAGAGAGACAGTTATCTGATTGGGACACATATTCCAGACTGAGTGGGGACCCCACCAAAAAATATAAGATGTTGCTAACCAGTTTAGTCGATGAAGGGGTACATTTGGATATTTTTTATTAAAAAAATGATTCTAGGTTTGATCCCTGAATATCTTCCTCCATCTTCTGAAAACCCATAAGGGGTTTAATCCTCTGTATGGGAGACCGATTATTGCTGGTATTGGCTCCCTTAATGAGAAAATGGGTGAGTGGTTGAAAAGTTTATTGCAGCCTTTGGTGTGTGGTCTCCCCAGTTAACTGAAAGACTCAAATCATTTATTGAGCATCGCAGGTGGCACAAGCTGGGATGCTGATTCGTCATGGATCACCTGCGATGTCTCAAGTCTATACTCCTGTATTCCTCATGAGAAGGCTTTAGAGGCAGTTGCCTTCTATTTGGAATGTGACACTGATTACAGTATCAAGTATAGATTGTCTGTCTTGGATGTTCTTCAATACCTGTTGACACACAATTTCTTTACCTTTAATGAGGACTGGTTTCTCCAAAAGTGTGGAGCAGCTATGGGAGCCCAATTTTCACCATCACTAGCTAACTTATATATGGGGACATCACATATATGGTGTCAATAATCTTTTCAGGTCATCGATCAAAATGTCCCATCGGTACAGAATGACAAAAATTTGCATTTTACCGGATAATGTGATAAAAAGAAGATTGACTTTTTAGATGTACACTTATGTGGTTCTGGAATGGACATTCACACCAGTCTGTTTAGGAAACCTATGTCTTGGAACACTTTGCTCATGGCTCAATCAGGCCATCCTCGGCATACTGTCAGGGTTATCCCCGTTGGTCAATTTTTGAGGATACATAGAATTTGTAGTGATCAATCATCCTGTGATAGAGAGGTGTGTGCTTTATACTCTCGATTTCTGCAATGGGGGTACCCCAGATATATGCTGGATAGAGCCTGTGCTATTGCTAACTCCAAAAGCAGGTCAGATCTCCTAGAAGGGTCAGGATGTAAGGCGAGTATTAGAAATAAAAATAAAAATAAACAATCTTTTAATAACCAGCATTTCATGATATTAGGAATATTGTACATCGATATCTACTTATCCTCTTTGAGGACCGGATATGGGCGAACCTCCAAAGGTGGAATTAATTTCCAGACATGCTCCGACACTAGGTAATCCTTTATCTCCCAGATTTTTTGATCCTCCCACTATTAGGTCCACTACCTGGTTGCATTTCCAACATTGGATGTGGGGCCACGGGATGTTCATGTTGCAAACATATTTTCAAAGGCGGTTTAGTACGTTAATTTTCAAATGAAAAAGACACATGAGATTAAGTCTTTTTTTAATTGCAACACTTGGTACGTCATATATTTTGTCACGTGCAGATCTTACAATGTGCAATACATAGGACGTACCACTAGGCGACTTAGAGGCAGGTTCCAAGAACACTTATATAGTATTGAAAAGAGTCTGTCAACTAATGTCACCTAACATTTCAATCAGTACCATAATGGCAGTAACACAACAGTGGGTGTACAGGTTCTAGAAAAAGTTCAGGTGCCAAAAAGAGGAGGGGATGTATTCATACTCCTCTGCAAGAGAGTTTTTTGGGATATTCAATTTTAAGACACGTATACCATTTGGAATGAATTATGAATGGGATATTACACATTTTCACAATTAATTTCTTTCCCATTTGTTTTTAGTTTAATCTCTTTCATCAGTCATTGTTCCATGTATTGTTTATACCATATACCTTTTTCACCGTTTTGTGATATGGTATTTTTGAGCATCCGCATGTTAAATGATATATTTTATTGTGGTTAAGATATAATCTATTCATTTTTTAATGTTTATGTCTTGACATATATCGTGATGCTCTAGAACATCTGCATTTATATGAAGATAGTCATATAATATAATATATTATGTGTTTTCTTTATTGAGAACTATGTCTTTATGTGTTTTGTGGCTTATTCACAGATATTCTTTTGGGTATATATATATTCATATATCTATGTATGTTCGTTATTTGTGTGTGTCTAGCATTTCGTTTTTCAGACTGTTTTTGATATACTTTTGGAGCATTTTTTGGGTATTTATTCCATTGCTCTTTACTATTGTTGCGGTCTGTTAGTCAATTATCTCTCTTGATGTGCCCGTTAATCTTTCATATATCTATTATACACATATGTGTGTTTGTCTATTAACCACTTGCCGACCGCCTAACGTAGATATACGTCAGCAGAATGGCACGGGCAGGCAGAATCACGTACCTGTACGTGATCTGCCTCCCGCGGGCGGGGGGTCCGATCGGACCCCCCCCGGTGCCAGCGGCGGTCGGCTTGTGACTGGGAGCGTTGGGAGGCGAGGGGGAGACCATCCGATCGTGGCCCCCCCCTCGCGATCGCTCCCAGCCAATCGGAATCCTCCCCTGCCTGTGTGTAGTTTCACACAGGCAGAGGATGTGATGTCATCTCTCCTCGGCTCGGCAGTTTCCGTTCCAGCGCCGAGGAGAGAAGACATGTAAGTGCACAACACTACACACAACACAGTAGAACATGCCAGGCACACTAAACACCCCCGATCCCCCCCCGATCGCCCCCCGATCCCCCCCCAACCACCCCCCCCTGTCACAAACTGACACCAAGCAGTATTTTTTTTTTTTTTTTTTTCTGATTACTGCATGGTGTCAGTTTGTGACAGTTACAGTGTTAGGGCAGTGAGTGGTAGCCCCCTTTAGGTCTAGGGTACCCCCTTAACCCCCCCTAATAAAGTTTTAACCCCTTGATCACCCCCTGTCATCAGTGTCACTAAGCGATCATTTTTCTGATCGCTGTATTAGTGTCGCTGGTGACGCTAGTTAGGGACGTAAATATTTAGGTTCGCCGTCAGCGTTTTATAGCGTCAGGGACCCCCATATACTATCTAATAAATGTTTTAACCCCTTGATTGCCCCCTAGTTAACCCTTTCACCACTGATCACCGTATAAGTGTTACGGGTGACGCTGGTTAGTTCGTTTATTTTTTATAGTGTCAGGGCACCCGCCGTTTATTACCGAATAAAGGTTTAGCCCCCTGATCGCCCGGCGGTGATATGCGTCGCCCCAGGCAGCGTCAGATTAGCGCCAGTACCGCTAACACCCACGCACGCAGCATACGCCTCCCTTAGTGGTATAGTATCTGAACGCATCAATATCTGATCCGATCAGATCTATACTAGTGTCCCCAGCAGTTTAGGGTTCCCAAAAACGCAGTGTTAGCGGGATCAGCCCAGATACCTGCTAGCACCTGCGTTTTTCCCCTCCGCCCGGCCCAGCCCAGCCCACCCAAGTGCAGTATCGATCGATCACTGTCACTTACAAAACACTAAACAAATAACTGCAGCGTTCGCAGAGTCAGGCCTGATCCCTGCGATCGCTAACAGTTTTCTTGGTAGCGTTTTGGTGAACTGGCAAGCACCAGCCCCAGGCAGCGTCAGGTTAGCGCCAGTACTGCTAACACCCACGCACGCACCGTACACCTCCCTTAGTGGTATAGTATCTGAACGGATCAATATCTGATCCGATCAGATCTATACTGGCGTCCCCAGCAGTATAGGGTTCCCAAAAACGCAGTGTTAGCGGGATCAGCCCAGATACCCGCTAGCACCTGCGTTTTTCCCCTCTGCCCGGCCCAGCCCAGCCCACCCAAGTGCAGTATCGATCGATCACTGTCACTTACAAAACACTAAACAAATAACTGCAGCGTTCGCAGAGTCAGGCCTGATCCCTGCGATCGTTAACAGTTTTTTTGGTAGCGTTTTGGTGAACTGGCAAGCACCAGCGGCCTAGTACACCCCGGTCGTAGTCAAACCCGCACTGCAGTAACACTTGGTGACGTGGTGAGTCCCATAAGTGCAGTTCAAGCTGGTGAAGTGGCAAGCACAAGTAGTGTCCCGCTGCCACCAAGAAGACAAACACAGGCCCGTTGTGCCCATAATGCCCTTCCTGCTGCATTCGCCAATCCTAATTGGGAACCCACCACTTCTGCAGCGCCCGTACTTCCCCCATTCACATCCCCAACCAAATGCAGTCGGCTGCATGAGAGGCATTTTCTTTATGTCCTCCCGAGTACCCCTACCCAACGAACCCCCCGAAAAAAGATGTCGTGTCTGCAGCAAGCGCGGATATAGGCGTGACACCCGCTATTATTGTCCCTCCTGTCCTGACAATCCTGGTCTTTGCATTGGTGAATGTTTTGAACGCTACCATTCACTAGTTGAGTATTAGCGTAGGGTACAGCATTGCACAGACTAGGCACACTTTCACAGGGTCTCCCAAGATGCCATCGCATTTTGAGAGACCCGAACCTGGAACCGGTTACAGTTATAAAAGTTAGTTACAAAAAAAAGTGTAAACAAAAAAAAAAAAAACACAAGCAAAAATATAAAATAAAAAATAATAGTTGTCGTTTTATTGTTCTCTCTCTCTCTATTCTCTCTCTATTGTTCTGCTCTTTTTTACTGTATTCTATTCTGCAATGTTTTATTGTTATTATGTTTTGTTTGCTTTTCAGGTATGCAATTTTTTATACTTTACCGTTTACTGTGCTTTATTGTTAACCGTTTTTTTGTCTTCAGGTACGCCATTCACGACTTTGAGTGGTTATACCAGAATGATGCCTGCAGGTTTAGGTATCATCTTGGTATCATTCTTTTCAGCCAGCGGTCGGCTTTCATGTAAAAGCAATCCTAGCGGCTAATTAGCCTCTAGACTGCTTTTACAAGCAGTGGGAGGGAATGCCCCCCCCCAACGTCTTCTGTGTTTTTCTCTGGCTCTCCTGTCTCAACAGGGAACCTGAGAATGCAGCCGGTGATTCAGCCAGCTGACCATAGAGCTGATCAGAGACCAGAGTGGCTCCAAACATCTCTATGGCCTAAGAAACCGGAAGCTACGAGCATTTTATGACTTAGATTTCGCCGGATGTAAACAGCGCCATTGGGAAATTGGGAAAGCATTTTATCACACCGATCTTGGTGTGGTCAGATGCTTTGAGGGCAGAGGAGAAATCTAGGGTCTAATAGACCCCAATTTTTTCAAAAAAGAGTACCTGTCACTACCTATTGCTATGATAGGGGATATTTACATTCCCTGAGATAACAATAAAAATGATTTAAAAAAAAAAAATGAAAGGAACAGTTTTAAAATAAGATAAAAAAAATAATAATAATAAAGAAAAAAAAAAAAAAAAGCACCCCTGTCCCCCTGCTCTCGCGCTAAGGCGAACGCAAGCGTCGGTCTGGCGTCAAATGTAAACAGCAATTGCACCATGCATGTGAGGTATCACCGCGAACGTCAGATCGAGGGCAGTAATTTTAGCAGTAGACCTCCTCTGTAAATCTAAAGTGGTAACCTGTAAAGGCTTTTAAAGGCTTTTAAAAATGTATTTAGTTTGTCGCCACTGCACGTTTGTGCGCAATTTTAAAGCATGTCATGTTTGGTATCCATGTACTCGGCCTAAGATCATCTTTTTTATTTCATCAAACATTTGGGCAATATAGTGTGTTTTAGTGCATTAAAATTGAAAAAAGTGTGTTTTTTCCCCAAAAAATGCGTTTGAAAAATCGCTGCGCAAATACTGTGTGAAAAAAAAAAAATGAAACACCCACCATTTTAATCTGTAGGGTATTTGCTTTAAAAAAATATATAATGTTTGGGGGTTCAAAGTAATTTTCTTGCAAAAAAAAATTATTTTTTTATGTAATCAAAAAGTGTCAGAAAGGGCTTTGTCTTCAAGTGGCTAGAAGAGTGGGTGATGTGTGACATAAGCTTCTAAATGTTGTGCATAAAATGCCAGGACAGTTCAAAACCCCCCCAAATGACCCCATTTTGGAAAGTAGACACCCCAAGCTATTTGCTGAGAGGCATGTCGAGTCCATGGAATATTTTATATTGTGACACAAGTTGCGGGAAAGAGACAATTTTTTATTTTTTTTATTTTTTTTTGCGCAAAGTTGTCACTAAATGATATATTGCTCAAACATGCCATGGGAATATGTGAAATTACACCCCAAAATGCATTCTGTTGCTTCTCCTGAGTACGGGGATACCACATGTGTGAGACTTTTTGGGAGCCTAGCCGCGTACGGGACCCCAAAAACCAAGCACCGCCTTCAGGCTTTCTAAGGCCATAAATTTTTGATTTCACTCTTCACTGCCTATCACAGTTTCGGAGGCCATGGAATGCCCAGGTGGCAAAAACCCCCCTCAAATGACCCCATTTTGGAAAGTAGACACCCCAAGCTATTTGATGAGAGGTATAGTGAGTATTTTGCAGACCTCACTTTTTGTCACAAAGTTTTGAAAATTGAAAAAAGAAAAAAAAAAAATGTTTTTTCTCGTCTTTCTTTATTTTCAAAAACAAATGAGAGCTGCAAAATACTCACCATGCCTCTCAGCAAATAGCTTGGGGTGTCTACTTTCCAAAATGGGGTCATTTGGGGGGGGTTTGTGCCACCTGGGCATTCCATGGCCTCCGAAACTGTGATAGGCAGTGAAGAGTGAAATCAAAAATTTACACCCTTAGAAATCCTGAAGGCGGTGCTTGGTTTTCGGGGCCCCGTACGCGGCTAGGCTCCCTAAAAGTCCCACACATGTGGTATCCCCGTACTCAGGAGAAGTAGCTAAATGTATTTTGGGGTGCAATTCCACATATGCCCATGGCCTGTGTGAGCAATATATCATTTAGTGACAACTTTTTGTAATTTTTTTTTTTTTTTTTTTGTCATTATTCAATCACTTGGGACAAAAAAAATGAATATTCAATGGGCTCAACATGCCTCTCAGCAATTTCCTTGGGGTGTCTACTTTCCAAAATGGGGTCATTTGTGGGGGTTTGTACTGCCCTGCCATTTTAGCACCTCAAGAAACGACATAGGCAGTCATAAATTAAAGGCTGTGTAAATTCCAGAAAATGTACCCTAGTTTGTAGGCGCTATAACTTTTGCGCAAACCAATAAATATACACTTATTGACATTTTTTTTACCAAAGACATGTGGCTAAATACATTTTGGCCTAAATGTATGACTAAAATTGAGTTTATTGGATTTTTTTTAGAACAAAAAGTAGAAAATATCATTTTTTTTCAAAATTTTTGGTCTTTTTCCGTGTATAGCGCAAAAAATAAAAACGGCAGAGGTGATCAAATACCATCAAAAGAAAGCTCTATTTGTGGGAAGAAAAGGACGCAAATTTCGTTTGGGTACAGCATTGCACGACCGCGCAATTAGCAATTAAAGCGACGCAGTGCCGAATTGTAAAAAGTGCTCTGGTCAGGAAGGGGGTAAAACCTTCCGGGGCTGAAGTGGTTAAGTAGAAAGGTTTTTGAGTTTAAAAACTCTTTTTTTCCCTTTTATCTCTTTTTATCTTTCAATCAATTGTTTTTTGTTTGTATCTGTTTTTGTTGTTTATTAGTAGTTGGTTTTAATCCATGAAATTTTTTTAAACATGTCAGTTGAGATGTTCTATATTTGCATGATGTATTTATCCGAGACAGGTGGTTCTGGGTGTAGCCTGATTCAGGTTGAAGGGATATTTAGCTTAACCACATCCATTTTACAATTTAGTTTCCATTTTGTGTTTTTCCCTGTACTCTATTTCACATATTACTAGGTGTGTAATGTAATCTAGTTTAGTTTCTCACATCCCTGTTATCTTTATTGTTTCGTTTCCTGTAAAGCACGTGATTTCTCAAAAATAATTAGTTTCACTTTTGTCATAAATTGTTTCTGTATTTGATTGTATAATTTGTATGACATGGTCAAGGGGCGGTAGTTTCTGAAAGCCCCCTTTAAAAAATTCACACCAAAGAATAAAGATTAGATTTGCTCGGCAAGACTTTGTCCATTCTTTTTTTATCATTGTTTCAATGGGCTAATCTCACAGGCCTGTGGGAATTGTAAGGTACACCTTATGCAGACTTATCAAGGGTCTAAAAATATCCCTAGACAACCTACATCTCCCTACAGTTTTGGCGGCTCGTCCGGAATTGATCATAATACGTCCGGTGAGTTGATTTATATTTATTTGTCTCTTGCCGTGATTTATTTAGAGATCGATTCCTTTTAAGGGACCTGTAATTAGTTTTTTAGACCTCGATAGATAAGCCCTGGGTGGGCTTCAAGAACTGCTCTGAGAAGCAGTAAGATAAGCCCTGGGTGGGCTTCAAGGAAAATTGCTCTGAGAAGCAGTAAGATAAGCCCTGGGTGGGCTTCAAGGAAAATTGCTCTGAGAAGCAATAAAAAACCCTGGGTGGGTTTTAAGGACTTTAAGGAGAAGTCCATAGAATAAGACTGCAGCCATTGTTTCGGGTAAACAGTGAGATAAATAGCTCCGGGAAAGCTTAATGATTTATACAGTACTGTAATTATAAGAAAAAGTCCCGGACAAAACCCGATCTTTTTGCTTTATCTTCCTGTTGTGTAGCTAGCTGTCATCAGATGATTTGTAATCTGTGTAATGTTTGTCTGTGTGGAATTTGTCGGGTGTCGTAAGGTAAGATGACACCTTTTCCACTGCACTGTTTATTTTTTAATGATTTATATATGAATGCTTTGACTTTCAAGTTTAAGATATAACCTGTATTGTATTGTAATCGTCAGATCGATTCTGGCATTGTTTCAGTGAGTAAAAATATTTTCTCTTCCTTGCAGTAATCAGACGTTCAGTGTCATTTTAGAGAAAGAACTAAAAAGTGAACTAAAATATTGGGTGGTCTGACAGAACTAAGTCTTATACCGGAACTATTGTTTTAAGGTTTATTGGTGTTTAGTTTCTGCTGATTTATCTGTATAGAGTTGAATAAGAATTTTAGAGTTTGTAAGGAACCCTGGATTGGTGAGTATCCAGGTTAATTTCTCCTTATGTACTAACAAATGTCTCAAAAGTGTCCTGATTGTATGAAGGTTTAATTTACATAACAAATTTGTGTTTTAAGAAGGGTTGACAGTGAAGGGAGTAATATCACTTATTCAAAGAGCAGGGGAGACTTATCAAGTCTGTCCCAGGTCTTTGAAGTATTGTGACATTAAGGGACGTTTTTTACCAATTAAAATATAGGTAGAGCATTAATAACACTTTATTAAGGTAATACATAAATTGGTGAGGCTAACTTTTAATTAAAACATGCTATTTGAATAATTCTTTTTGCTACTGACATTTTTTACGAAGGGAAAGTCAGGTGCAAAATTTGGACATTTGGCTTTTTGCCAACAGGGTTCAAGTACTAATATCTCACTAACTGTAACAGATAGTGGGGAATTGTTTGCGGCATTAGTGCTACCGCAATTGAAGGCACTGTTTGAACCTGTTGGCACTCTGACAAAAATTTGAAATGTAAATAAACATTTTTTGGTTATAAACATAGGAAAAGTAATAACATACAGAGACTTAGTATCTACAAGAATTTAGAATGTTTAGAAAGAAAAATAAAGATGAAAATAAAAATGCATGCTGTGGAGATCCCCCGGCTGGACTGAGGCTCCCTATAGCATCCTAGCCCAAACATTGTCCACGATGGGTTTAGCAGAGTCATAGGATGGTAAATTTAAGGGTTAAATCAATCTTCTCTATGCTTGTACTGTGTGCCTCGCCTCCTCCCCCTTACATTCCACAACCAGATAAGGACCTCATCACATAAAGACACACAGCAACACATTTTTTTTTTTTTAACAGCTTGCAAGCAAAAGTTAGCAGAATCTGTGTTAGAATTCTGGAAAAAAGATTTATAGACGTTTGGACACAAGAGACAGGATTTGTTCAGTATAACATGCACAGTCTCTTAATACAGACATACCTCAGCAACCTTGGCTTTAAACATACACTTATAGTAAGACAGCAAATATCAGAAGCTGACAGAGAAGGATGCTGCAGGATGTTTTCACATTCCTAAACAAACATCAGTGCAGACACATTATCAAAATGATTTCTCAGAAAATCAAAGGGGAAACTTTTATACAAAGAGGGAGGGGGCAAGGACAAAGAGGGAGTTACATACAGAGAAAAAGAGGATTTGTTAAAGAAAGGAATCTTAAGGGAAATTGTCTTGCCCTACAATACTCCCATTAACATGGTAAAGAAGGCAAATGGTGACTATAGGTTTGTACAAGACCTAAGGGTCATCAATAGCCTAGTGGTACCGATTGCCCCAATAGTGCCTGATATGCCACCAATACTTACCGCCATACCATACGATGCAGAGTATTTTGCTGTGATTGATTTAAAGAATTTTCTTTTTCTCCGTCCTTGTAGACGAGACATGGCCACTCTTTGTTTTTACTGTGTCGATTGACCAACACAGTCGTCAGTTTATCTGGTGTAGAATGCTGCAGAGTTATATAGACTCACCTGTGGTCTATTCTATAGTACTCCAAGCCACCCTTGGGCCTTGGACTGCCCCTCATGGTTCTGTACTGTTGCAGTATGTTAATGATCTTTTGATTTGTAGTTCTTCAGAGGAGGACTGCCGAGCTGATAGCCTATCCTTATTGAAATGGTTACATGTATGTGGTCACAAAGTGTCTAAGAAAAAGTTACAATGGTGTAAACAGGAGGTTGAGTACCTAGGGTTTGTGCTGTCTCTGGGAGTTAAGAAAGTCAGTCAAAAAAAGATCTGTCCTCTTGTGGGTTTGCCCTGCCCACTTACCAAGAAAGACATGCTTACCTTTCTTGGAATGATTGGTTGCTGCCGCCAATGAATACCTGACTGTTCTTTCTATGACAATATATTGAGACAAGCAACCCTCTCTGAAATGTCTGATAATGTAAAATGGTCTGATGAAATGTTAAATGTTTTTGCCATGTTGAAATGTGCAATGGTTACTTGCCCGAGCCTCGGCCTCCCTGAAATATGGCAAAATGTATAACTTGTTTGCCAGGGAAAATTGCAGAACCATGGCAGGAGTTCTGGCCCAAGGACATGGTGGGAGACTGCGCCCTGTAGCTTTTTCCTCAAAGATGATCCCGGTACAGGTTCAAGGCATGCATGTCTCAGAGCTCTAGCGTCCTGTGCGATGGTGGTTGAGATGGCCACTTCTTTCACTCTGGGACACGACACCACCCACAATGTGTCAATCCTGTTGAAAAATGTACATACACAGCACATGTCTGCTCAGAGGTTGAGCGGATATGAGGTGATTTTGCTGTCCAATCCAAAATTGCACACCAAATATGCTTCTCCCACTGCAGGCCCAGCACCAATTTTAAACGCCCTTTTAGGATTAAAAGGAGAACAGGATGAGGTTGTGCCACAACATAAACTGCATAAACCTCATTCACCAAGACACATCACCCAGGTCTGATTTATCTTCTACAGCACTACCAGATACACAGAATGTTTTTGTGGATGGTTCTTGCTCTAGGCCAAATGATCACACATACTTGAGGCCGGGCCTATCCCATATCAATGGGCACAGGCTGCTGAATTAATTGCACTCACTAGAGCATGCCATCTTTTTGAAGGTCAGGATGTAAACATTTACACTGACTGGAAGTATGGGTACGGTGTGGTACACGACTTCGGTGTGATATGAAGTAGGCGTGGCTTTGTGGCAGCAGATGGAAAGAACATTTCACATTTTTCTTTGGTAATGTTACTGCTAAAAGCTATCCAGCTACCTAAAACACTGGCTATAGTACATTACAGAGCACATACAGGCCAACAGACAGAGATAGCCAGGGGAAATGCTCTGGCTGACCTTGCTGCTAAACAACCTGCTATCTCACAGACAGCAGACATCCAAATGGCTATGCTGATATCTGACCTATCCCCATTTGAACAGTCACTCGCAGATCTCCAGGTTTATGCCTCAAATTATGAGTTAAGGGACTGGGATAAAAAGGATGTGCAGAAAGATCAAAAAAACTGGACTTCTCTGCAAAGAGGGGAAAACATGTATACCAGCGGCAAGTGCATCACGCTTAATCTCACAGTACTCACGGTTGATCTTCTAAGTAGAGATTTTTATATCACAGAATGCATCTCGCTGGTAAAGGAATATGTATCAAGATGCATTACATGTATCAGGAACAATCCAAACATCACACACAAGGCCAAACATGAACACCTGATATATCCAACAACTCCTTTTACACATTTGCAGATTGACTTCACACACATACCCAAACTAGGCAAAAGACAGGAATATCTTTTGGTAATTGTGGACATGTTCTCAAGATGGGTCAAACTTTTTGTGACCATAAAAGAAGATGCACAGACAGAAGTGAGGATCCTCACTCAGGAAATCATTCCTCGATGGGGATGCCCACTTCAAATAAACTCAGACAATGGTCCAGCTTTCATGGCCAGGGTCTGCCAGGACTTGGTAAAAACTCTCAAGATAGAATGGAAGTTCCATATTCCCTACCACCCTCAAAACTCAGGGATAGTAGAAAGAATGAACAGAACAATAAAAGACAAGATAAGAAAGGCCACAGGAGGAACCTTTGCCAACTGGAAAAACGTACTCCCAGCAGTCCTGGCAGAAATAAGAATGACCCCTTCCAAAACAACAGGGTATTCACCTTTTGAATTTTTGATGGGTAGACCTTTCCCCAACCCCATGGACCAGAGCACCTTTAATGGTAGAAAAGGGAGATTTAGACTTAATACAGGAAGAATATGTAAGAAAACTGGTTGAAACATTGGATACGGTCGAAAGAAATGTTGCTCGCATCTCTCCTTTTTCTTCACAGGAAGCTACTCACCCCTTCAAGGTGGGAGACACCATGGTGGTCCAACAGCTGAACAGAAATAAGAAGCAAGAGTATCCCTTTGGACCTCCTACCACAGTGTTTGCAGTGACAAGGAACAGCCATCCTAGTGGAAAACTGCCAGTCCTGGATCCATGCCAGCCGAGTAAAAAAGGTCGCCCAAAGCCACAGGAGCAGGAAGCAGACCTTGGATAAAGGAGGCCCTCAAGCAGAAGTCCAAGCAGATGAAGGAGGAGTAATCACCTTAAATAGCCTGCCAGGAGAGTATATCAATGTTGTTAACAAGCAAGCTACATACTTGTGAAACGCGTCAACTACAATTCCTATATTTGTCTGGCATTTGACAATAAAGACTATCATCAAGCAATATCTGTAATTCCGGTGTGCGACTATTCTCTTTCTTACTTATTGTGGACGGTGGTGAGCCGAGGTCTGCACCTGGTATTTGATTGCACCCCCAGTCAGACTGGAGCGGTGTGTCTTTCTCTGGTTTTGAAGCTGGTAAGAGTGCTGGGAGTTTTCCTGTTGTTTGTGATGATACTATGCTTGGTTTGAGAAAGGGATTGGCTCAATAGGTACCATGTTTCTGGATTGCATGAATGTTTTTTTGATGATTGCATATTTGTGAGGTAAAAGTATGTATCTGGGTGAGCTTATGCAGTAGCATCTGGTGAGTACTTGATCTGCTGTATTTTCTTTGGAATAGGAAGATTGCAAAGACTTAGGTAGGCCATAGATGGTGTGATTTTCTTTCTTGAAACCACGGGTCTCACTAATAGGCTATTGCTCCTTAAAAAAGCAGAATGCATTGCTAAAGGTACTACTTGTACACCTAAGGGGCTATGGAAAGTGAATAATAAATGTATTGCTCCTCCTACAGTCTTTCCCTTTCTCTTTTCCTTGAGTCATGGGCCAGGTCTCAACAGAAGGGATGACTGGGATGGTTAAGCAGCATTGGTCGGCTTCAGAGTTTCATGAAGTTTCATTTACAAAAACGGGTAAAAATGTGTAATGTGTCAAGAACACGATGGTGGCAAAACAGTGCCTACACCTTTAAAGCAAATTGTACACATAGATTTTTCAGAGATGCCACTCTCTAGAAGGCATAATATCTACTTGTATGTATTAACCAGTATGGCTTATCTGACTACAAAGATGGCAGTGAGCTGTCAAAAAAATAAACATTCACATAAAGAGAAAATGTGATTTTGGGGTGTTGCATGACTTTGGTTTCTTTTAAAGGTCTAGAAGCATTAAGCATGCTAAGTTAGTTGGTTGGCTAGGTCAAGCCTTCTAGCTTTTTGTTGTGGTAGCCATAATGATGGTTAAAGAGCAAAAAAGGAATACATCAGAGGCACATGGAAATTGTAAAGCAGACCAGGTGGCTAGGAATGCTGCATTGCAGCCCCACACACTTGCAGTGCCTCTGCAACTCACAGATTCCACCCCTAGTTCTGACCCAATAGGGCTGGGATTAAAAATTAGATTCTGAGTACGCTAAAATGAAAAGAACAAATGGTTCCCGGTGGGATCATTTACTGATGGAACTAAACTTTGGAGAAACTGTGGGCTTTTGTGTCTGCCAGCCACCCTTTTCCTATGATGGCCAGCCTGACATGTGGACCTGTCATTAGCCAAAAGCAGTCATGGCTACCTTAGTAAATTAACATTGGATAGTGCCTGGGTTCACATTGTAGCTTCTTGTTTTATCTGTTACCAACAATGTTACCAAAAAACTCAGTAGTCCTTTCAGAGATTCGAAATTGATATATCAAGATGATTTTATTAGTATGTACATGTCATGTGTGGACATGTTTTCTGAAGCTTGGCCAGTGGCAACTACTAGGGATGGGCCAAACACCCCCCCCGTTTGGTCGCACCAGAACATGGGAACAGGCAAAAAATGTGTTCGAACACGCGAACACCATTAAAATCTGTGGGACACGAACATGAAAAATCCAAAGTGCTAATTTTAAAGGCTTATATGTAAGTTATTGTCTTAAAAAGTAAGTTTTAGTAATGCTTAAAGTGAAACAATAAAAGTGTAATATTCCTTTAAATTTCATACATGGGGGGTGTCTATAGTATGCCTGTAAAGTGGCGCATGTTTCCCGTGTTTAGAACAGCCTGACAGCAAAATGACATTTCTAAAGGAAAAAAGTCATTTAAAACTACTCGCGGCTATAATGAATTGTCGGTCCGGCAATACACATAAAAGTTCATTGATAAAAACGACATGGGATTCCCCCATAGGGGAACCCCAAACCAAAATAAAAAAAATGCGTAGGGTTCCCCCCAAATTCCATACCAGGCCCTTCAGGTCTGGTATGGATATTAAGGGGAACTCCGCGCCAAAATTTAAAAAAAATGGCGTGGGGGTCCCCCTCAAAATTTATACCAGACCTGAAGGTCTGGTATGAATATTAAGGGGAACCCCATGCCAAAATAAAAAAAATGGCGTGGGGGTCCCCCTTAAAATCCATACCAGACCCTTCAGGTCTGGTAATGATTTTAAGGGGAACCCCGCGCCAAAATAAAAAAAAAATGGCATGGGGTCCCCCCAAAAATCCATACAAGACCCAAAGCACCTTGTCCCCATGTTGATGGGGAGAAGGGCCTCATCCCCACAACCCTTGCGGCGTTGTTTTGTAAAGTGCTTACATGCTCAGACCTGACCTTTTTACTATTAAAATATTTAAAGAATTTTTTGGGGTTTGTCCTACTATCTTTTGTAATCTGTCATTCGTTTTGAATTTTTGCTTCCTTTATTTCCTTTTTACATATTCTGTTATATTCTTTGTAACAACTGATCACGGATGTGGACATAAGGGGCAATTTAGAAAACAGTGATCACAGGTAAATTAGCTTCAGTATAAATCACACAAATAGGAAACATAAGGGGAATACAAAGACATTGAATTTCAAAAGAGCAAACTTCCCCAAACTACAAACCTTGCTAGAAGATATAAATTGGGATAAAATCTTAGGAACAAAGAACATGGAGGAAAAATGGGTTTGCTTTAAGAGCATATTAAAAAAGGGCATTAGCCAGTGCATCCCATTGGGAAATTAATTTAAAAGAGCGAACAAAAGTCCTGGATGGCTTAACTCCAATGTAAAAATGCATATAAAAACAAAGGAGAAGGCCTTCAAACAAAAAAATACAAGGCTGAGGGGCCATCATCAACATTCAGACTTTACAAAGAATGCAAAAAGGAATGTAAGGGTGCAATTTGGGTCCCTAAGAAAACGAAAGACACATAGCAGAAGAGAGCAAAAAAATCCCAAGAAATTCTTTAAGTATATAAACAGTAAAAAAGTGAGGACAGACCATATTGGCCCCATAAATAATGAGGAAGGAAATCTGGTTACAAAGGATGGGGAGATGACGAAGGTATTGAATTTATTCTTCTCCTCATTCTTCACGAGGGAATCAGGGGGCTTCAGTAACCAAAACTGCAGTGTTTATCCTCATGACACATTACAGGAAGCACCCTAATGGCTAGCAGAGGACAGAATTAGAATTAGACTTGGAAAACTTAAAATTAATAAGTCACCAGGACAAGATAGCTTGCACCTGAGGGTCCTGGCACTCAGTCAAGTAATTGCCAGACCATTGTTCCTAATTTTTACTGACTGTCTACTGACTGGAATGGTACCAGCTGATTGGAGAATAGCCAATGTAGCGCTAATATTTAAAAAAGGGCCAAAATACATCCCTGGGAATTACAGACCAGTTAGCCTAACATCAATAGTAGGCAAGCTCTTGGAGGGGTTGATAAGGGACTATATACTGTACAAGATTTTAGTAATGAAAACGGTATCATTAGCAGTAATCAGCATGGATTCATGAAGAATCATTCTTGCCAAACCAATCTATTAACATTCTATGAGGAGGCGAGCTGCCATCTAAAGAAAGGAAGGCCCGTAGACGTGGTGTATCTGGATTTTTCAAAAGCATTTGACACAGTTCCCTATAAACGTTTACTGTACAAAGTAAGGTCCGTTGGCATGGACCATAGTGTGAGTACATGGATTGAAAACTGGCTACAAGGGTGAGTTCAGAGGGTGGTGATAAATGGGGAGTACTCGGAATGGTCAGGGTTGGAAGGTGGGGTCCCCCAGGGTTCTGTGCTGGGACTAATCCTATTTAATTTGTTCATAAATGACTTGGAGGATGGGGTAAACAGTTCAATCTCTGTATCTGTGGGCAGGGCAATAACTTCTCCTCAAGATGTGGAAACCTTGCAAGAAGATCTCAACAAATTAATGGGGTGGGCAACTACATGGCAAATGAGGTTTAATGTGGAAACATGCAAAATAATGTATTTGGGTAGCAAAAATATGAATGAGGGGGAGAACCTCTGGGGGAATTAAGGATGGAAAAGGACCTGGGGGTCCTAGTAGATGATAGGCTCAGCAATGGCATGCAATGCCAAGTTGCTGCTAACAAAGCAAACAGAATATTGGCATGCATTAAAAAGGGGATTAACTCAAAAGATAAAGCAATAATTCTCCCACTCTACAAGACTCTGGTCCGGCCTCACCTGGAGTATGCTGTCCAGTTCTGGGCACCAATCCTCAGGAAGGATGTACTGGAAATGGAGCGAGTACAGAGAAGGGCAGAGAAGGGCAACAAAGCTAATAAAGGGACTGATATGATACTGAGGATATTAGTTATGAAGAAAGGTTACGAACACTGAACTTATTCTCTCTGGAGAAGAGACGCTTGAGAGGGGATATGATTTTAATTTACAAATACCATACTGGTGACCCCACAATAGGGATAAAACTTTTCTGTGGAAGGGAGTTTAATTAGACACATGGCCACTCATTACGATTAGAAGATAAGAGATTTAAACTTATGCCGCGTACACATGATCGGAATGTCGGCCCGCAAAAGACCGATGAAAATCGGAAAATGCGACCATGTGTATGCTCCATCGGACTTTTTCTGGCCAAATTCCAGCCAGCAAAAGATTGAGAGCATGCTCTCAATTTTTCGGTCGGAAAAAGTTCCCTTCTGAAAATGTGATTGTCTGTGGCAATTCCGACGCGCAAAATTCCTACGCGTGCTCAGAAACAATTCGACGCATGCTCGGAAGCATTGAACTTCATTTACTCGGCTCGTTGTAGTGTTGTACGTCACCGCGTTCTTGACGGTCGTAAGTTCAGCGAACTTTTGTGTGACCGTGTGTATGCAAGGCAAACTTGAGCGGAATCCCGTCAGAAAAGCCATCATATCTTTTTCCGACGAGAAGTCCGATCGTGTGTACATGGCATTAGACTGCGTAGAGGGTTCTTTACTGTTATGCCACGTACACACGGTCGGATTTTCCGACAACAAATGTTCAATGTGAGCTTGTTGTCAGAAACTGCGACTGTGTGAAGACTCCATCGGACATTTTTTGTTGGAATTTCCGACAAACAAAATTTGAGAGCTGGTTCTCAAATTTTCCGACAGCGTCGTAAATTCCGATCGTGTGTACACAATTCCGACGCACAAAATTCCATACATGCTCGGAATCAAGCAGAAGAGCCGCACTGACTATTGAACTTCATTTTTCTCGGCTCGTCATACATGTTGTACGTCAGTGCGTTCTTGACGTTCGGCATTTCCGACAACATTTGTGTGACTGCGTGCATGCAAGAGAAGTTTGAGCCAACATCCATCAGAAATAAATCCAGGATCTTGTTTTCGGAATGTCCGATCATCTGTACACAGCATTAGAGTGGCAAGGATGTGGAATTCACTTCCACAGGTGGTGGTTTCAGCGGGGAGCATCAATGGTTTCAAAAAACTGTTAGATAAGTACCTGAATGACCACAACATACAGGGATATACAATGTAGTACTGACATATAATCACACATATAGGTTGGACTTGATGGACTTGTGTCTTTTTTCAACCTCACCTACTATGTAACTATGTTCCTTAATTTTTATAGCTCTTTTCTTATTTTTTATAACTTTTTAACTTTGGATGTGAGCCACGTAGGTTTTATTTTTAGCCTTTTAAACGTATTTCCCATGGGAATATACTCTGCAGTCTAATCCAGTGTTTCTCAACTCCAGTCCTCAAGGCGCCCCAACAGGTCATGTTTTCAAGATTTCCCTCAGATGAAATGGCTATGGTAATTACTAAGGTGGTGAAAATGATCAAATCACCTGTGCAAAATAATGGGAAGCCTGAAAACATGACCTGTTAGGGCACCTTGAGGACTGGAGTTGAGAAACACTGGTCTAATCACATACAGTCGCTTTGAAGAATACCCAATGCTGTTCTGTGTTCTTTGATGCAAATATTCCCTCCCAGTCTAAGTCTTGGAGAGCAGTCATCATTCTTGGAAAATTTCTCTCTTAAAGTTAAGTGTTTTTATCCTTCCCGTATGTGTTTGTTGCTTACAGCTACAGTAACATTAAACAAAATCATGTTATGGTCACTGCTACCCAGATGTTCTTTTATATGAACGTTAGTAATGAGCTCTGCATCGTTTGAGATGACCAGGTCCAACAGAGCATCATTCCTAGTTCGGGCCACTATGAACTGTACCATAAAATTGTCTTGCCCTTTAACTTTTCCTGCGTTGCCATTACCCCAGTCAATATCAGGGTAGTTAAAATCCCCCATTATTATCACTGTCCCAGCCCTTGCAGCCCTTTTTATCTGTGCAACTAGCTGAATCTCCACCTCCTCATTAACACTGGGTGGCTTAGAACAAACTCCAATGATTAACTTCGAACTCCGCACATCTATATGCAGTTCCACCCATAATGCTTCAGCCTCATCACACTCTCCATCAACCTCTTTCACACTCCCTTTGAGATCACTTCTCACATAGAGACAGACACATAGAGACAGACACTCCCTTTTACCCTGTCTCTCCGAAAGAGTGCATAGCCAGGAATAATAATAGCCCAGTTATGTAAAGAATGAAGCCAAGATTTCATAATACTGATTAAATCATACTTCTCTTTATGCAGCAAAGATTCCAACTCACCTATTTTGCTTGGCAGACTCCCAGCATTGAACAAACAGGTTAATGCATTATAACATTTTGCTCTTGTGTTTCCTTGTACCTTTGGTTATGGTTTTTCTTTTATATTATGGGTTTTCTTGTATGTTATTTAATGGCTTTTTGGCGGATATACAAAGCTTTAATTAATATGCAAACATAATTTATCATTGTTTTGTGACTTACAATGTTACCTCAGATAATGAGAATTTCCCCTTTCTGGTGGGTATGTGCCTGAGATATATGCCCTGTACACACGGTCAGATTTTCTGATGGAAAATGTGCAATTGGAGCTTGTCGGAAATTCCGACCGTGTGCGGGCTCCATCGGACTTTTTCCATCGGATTTTCCGACACATAAAGTTTGAGAGCAGGCTATAAAATTTTCCAACAACAAAATCCGATCGCGTCAATTCCGACCGTGTGTGGACAATTCCGACGCACAAAGTGCCAAGCATGCTCAGAAGAAATTCCGAGGCGGAACTGCTCGGTCTGGTAAAATTAGCGTTCGGAATGGATATAGCACTTTCGTCACGGTGCAATGTTTGAAATTGTTTAATGCAGCGCACTCTCTTCTTCTTCTTTATAATGCGAGAAGAATGAAGTTGTTTTGCTGCTCATATTCACACAGACTTCTCACAAACTTCTTTCTTTATTATTTATCGTGATTTCATCAATATATTTTGATTTGTCACATCTGACTAAAAAATTATCTTTTTTTTTTCTTTGTTTGTATTTTTTTCAAGCCTGATCTTTTTTTTTTTTGTATTTTTTTCAAGCCTGCTCTTTTTTTTTTTTTTATTTCTCCAGAATAGTTTTGGTTGTGTTTTGTGTGTCAAGTTACCACAACACCATTATTATCTTGTATTATTTAATCTCAAGGAGGTTGTTTGGTGTTGGTGTTCCTTGTTAATTTCACATTGTATATTTGAAATGTACCTGCCTCCTCACAAACAAACTGTCCCTGTCCTTTTTGAAGGAAAACACACATAGGCGAGTATAATTGAAACAAAAATTCCTTTATTAAGGGCTCATAACCAAACAAAGGGGAAGGCAACGCTGGATAAACAGCAGAAATTGGCGAAGCCTTTGGTCCCCAGGGCAGACATCAATTATTTTACTGCAAAATTGGCGGCCTGAGGAGTCCATATATAAGGGAGTACAGTCCAAGAGAATCATGAACAGCTGCAGATGACATCTATGTCCCCAGGCTGTGGTCATACAAGAGCCTGCATGTTTTGTCAGACCAGACTGAACCCAGGTCCATCACTCTCTGGTCTTTCTTACACGATTCCTTCCCGGCTGTGGCTCTGGTGTTGGAGGTGTGACAGGAGGAGGAGTAGGACCTTGAGGAGGAGGACCTAGAGGAGGAGGACCATGGGTGAGCTCACAAATGCGGCTTTCGCATGTGAGTTGGCCCCTCTACTCCTTCTGTAGAGCTTCTAAAATGGCACACTCACATAAGAGGCGTTGGCCCTCCTCAATTTCCATCATTTT
The DNA here is from genome assembly GCF_042186555.1 of Aquarana catesbeiana. Classification (NCBI taxonomy): domain Eukaryota; kingdom Metazoa; phylum Chordata; class Amphibia; order Anura; family Ranidae; genus Aquarana; species Aquarana catesbeiana. The sequence continues at coordinate 636,840,132 of NC_133324.1, forward strand.
GCATGCTGTTAGGGCAGCAAAGTCCTCTTCCACACTATGGGGTGTTCTGAGGGCCTCAGTAGCCTTCCAAAATAGGCCTATTGCAGCCTCCTCCAGGTTACTTCTCTTCCTGCCACTTTTTCTTTGAAGGTAGAGGGGAGGGACCTGGGTATTGGTCAGCCTACTTGGCCTGGCCACCTCCTGGCTGAGACTTCCCTGTGTATGAAAGAGGGACATGGATTTAGTTTGTGGTTCATCAATCACAATCAGAAATGAGTACTAACATATATTTAACATCATTAATTTGACAGCCAGAAATATTTTGAAGAATGCTATACCTGGCTCAAGCTGGGCTCCTCCACATGTTGCTGCCTGGAAGGCCCAGGTTGGGCGTCAGAAGCCTCAGCTGGGGGGGAGGAAGCGTGGAAGGAAGATTGGAGAGTGCTGGCCTGGGTTCAGTCTGACCTGCCAGAAAATGCAGCCTGTCATAGTACCACAGCCTGGGGACATAAATGTCATCTGCAGCTCTTGATCTCTGGGAATCCTGGACCTTCTTGTGCTCCCTTAGATAAGTGCTCCTCATGCCACCAATTAGGATCTTCAAATAGGTGATGTCTGCCATAGGAATCACCGGCTTCACAATTTCCAGAGCAGCCTTCCTCTTTGTTTGGTTCTTATAATCAGGGTGGTTTACCTGCCACAGACAGGGCAGCTCCCTGAACATATCTATGCATATGCTGAGAAACTCCTGATCCTTCAAGATATCCATTTTCTCTGCAAGACACAACACAAGACAAACCCTAATGTCAGGCTAAAGTCTCCTAATCTTGTCCCAATAGAGGTTTCAATCTCGAAGCAGTATAGGCCCAATTTTAAATCCTACCTTCGTTATCATGATTGGCGCCTCCGATACTCCTTCCTCCGCTCACAGATCGTACATACTACACGCATGCGTGTTACGCTTAATATACACTGCGCATGCGTGAAACTCCGCCCGCCCCTGACATTCTTTCTAGTCTATTCCCCTCCCCTTATCGTTCGGCGCAGTGGGGGAAGATCACATGGCAGAGACACAGCAGGTGCGTGCTAATTACAGCAACGAGGAGGAGGAGGAGGAAAGCCCGGAGCCAAAAACGTCCCAAACCCAGAGGAGACGATTTAAGGCCTCAAATATGTCCATGGGGAGATGTTGGAGATGGTCGACATCCTGAAGAGGACCGACTATGATGGGAAGTATGGACCTTACCCCAACCCCAATGTTAGAAAGGCCAAGATCATGGCGAAAGTTGTCAAGAGTCTGCAGAAGAATTTTGGGGTACGACGATCGAATGATCAACTCAGGAAGCGGTGGTCAGACCTCAAATTAAGGGAGCACAAGCAGTACAGAAGGATCAGGAGAGTGCTGCAAAAAAGTAAGTAGCTGTGCTGTGTTCCTATTCTTTATTTTTCTAACGTTCGTGCTGCTCCATGTGTTTTTATTAACTGTTGTACATTTTAAAATGGCTACTTTCATGTTCATGGGCACAATATTCGTTCGTATGAATCAATGTTCGTTCGCCATAGAAAACACAATGTTTTGGACATATGAATTTTAATACATTTTTGCTAGCCTACTTCTCGTCAAATAATTTTTGTGTCTAGATGGGTTGGTAACTAGAATGAAATGCAAACTAGATTCTGTGTAAGGAGAGGACACTCAGCAGCTGTTTACACATCTGGACACTGGAGCACTAGTGTGGGACACAAGAACATCCTTTTTATTAGGGGGTCCCACACAGGTGCTCCAGTGTATACTATAGGGGTGTCTCCATCTGTGAAGCTTGTACAAAACAGGTAAGTATTCAAGCTTGACAAAGGAAAAAAATATTTCTTCATCTTGGAACTCTGCCAAAATAGACAATTGTATCCCACTTCCAAGCAATGTTTCATATTCCTATTTCTGTCATAAAATATCTGTGTGCTAAGTATACCTATTTTTTTTACATAGGGGAGAAAAGACTCAGAGGATACCACTCATCCAAGGAGACCACAGACCCCCCCCACCTCATGAGGAAGTGGAAATCCCCCAAAGTCAACAGGAGGAGGAGGTGGAAGAGGTGGTGGAAATTGTCACCACAACAGGTGAATGTCTGCGACCACAGGCTCAGGTAAGAGATGGATGCCGGCATATTTATAATACATGGTGTGTTTTTTTTATATATATTTTTAAGTGATCGTGATTTTGTGGATGAAGAACATTTCACCAGTGAGAGTGCCCAGATCCTGATTGGGGAGATCATGGGGTGTAATAGGGACTTGGAAAACATCCAGAAAAACATAAATGGTGTTAAAAACAAAATGAAGAACATCATTGATGTTTTAGGGAGAGTTTAAAACCCCTTGAAATCCCTAATGTAGTTTGCATTTTTTCCACAAAAAATTGTTGCACCTTTTTTTACATGTCGAAAAGCCAAATTTTGAAGATGCACACAGTGTGTCAACATGTGCTATCTGCCATCACGGGAGATCAATGTCTGCGTTTTGTGGGTGCAACCCCTTCCTCAATAATAAAGTAGCTAAGAGGAAGGGGTTTCACCCACAAAACACGTCCCTTGATCCCCCATGATGGCAGCTAGCACATGTTGACATTTGGCAATTTGTGTGCATCTTCAAAATTTGGCTTTTCCAGGGGTGACTTCACCCCATCTGAACGCAATATCAAACACAGTTTATAAATACTCATGTCTGATATAGCCTTCTATTTCTAACAAAGTTGAACTTTGTAAGTTCCAGATTTGTGTATTTCTTGTTGGTTTAAAACATGCCTGTTTTACCTTAAATGGACATTTCTACTTTTATTAATGTGACCCCAAAAATTGTTATACAACAAACATGTTGGTTTGTTTACAAACCTTAGATAAATGCACATGTGATTGTGCTTGTATTAAAAATATTGTTAATCAAAAATGTGTGAATTCTTCTTTCAATGCGAGAAACATTTTTTGTAGTAAAATTGGTGGTTTCTGTGACAATGGGGGTTATTTACTAAGGGCAAATCCACTTTGCACTACAAGTGCAGTTTCAGTGCAGTCTCAAGTGCACTTGTAGTGCAAATTGTCTTTGCCTTTAGTAAATAACACACAACAATGCTTTCTAATGTTACACAATCACGCCATTTTCAGGACTCACCAAATTTAAGTCAGGGTCAGCTAAAAGAAAGACAAGCAGTAAATATCAGCAAATATTTTAGTAGTTAAAATTTGTTTTTTATTTAAAAAATGTATCAGACATTGTCTGGCAAATCGATGGCCCCCCTACCCGCAAAGTACTCCATGTATCTTATATGGACCTCGCGGGCACTCAGGGGAGGCAAGCCAGGACGGCCAGCTTCAAGCGCCGTCTGGGTTGGTTCATTTACATGAATTCCAGATTCAGGCCCAACTGAGCCAGCAAAGTTCGTAGAATTTCTCCTTAAAAAGTTGTGGAGAACACAGCACGCCAGGATGATATGATTGAGTTTATACTCCGCCATATGTATGGGTGTAAGAAATAGGTGGAACCGGCTGGCCATTATTCCAAACATGTTCTCCACCATTCTTCTGGCTCTGGCCAGCCGGTAATTAAAAACCCTCAGGTCCGGGGTGAGGGTCCTCATAGGGAATGGCCGCATAAGATGGTCCCCCAGTGCAAACGCTTCATCCGCAATGAAGATGAATGGGAGTCCTTCTACATTGTCTTCTGGAGGTGGCAAGTCAAAGCTGCCATTCTGGAGACGCCTGTAGAACTCCGTCTGGTCGATGACTCCACCATCTGACATCCGGCCATTCTTCCCCACATCCACATACAGGAACTCATAAGTAGCCGACACCACTGCCAACATCACAATACTATTGAACCCCTTGTAGTTGTAATAGTATGACCCCGAGTTGGGTGGTGGGACGATGTGGACGTGTTTCCCATCAATTGCCCCTCCGCAGTTAGGAAAGTCCCACCGCTGGGCAAAGTGGGAGGCCACAGTCTGCCATTCCTGTGGGTTTGAAGGAAACTGTGGAGACAAACAAGAAAACAAAATTAATCATTTTGCACATAAACATGGAAAGCAGATTAGACACAAACATTCTTGGCCAACATCAGTATTACATTTATTTTAAGGAGTATAGGTCCACCTATCAGATTCCTCCCCCCCTCTCATGGGCCATTTTGTGAATTTTTTTTGAGGGGGAAGATGTTTTGGACAGGTTACCCTCTACACTTCATTGAGAGATGAATGCCTAAATAATGTGGATTACTTTGGCCAGCCCCTCCTTACTTACACTATTGGCAGCCCACTGGACAGGTAAGAAGTGTCATAATACAAAGATATAAATACACACTGTACACATTTGAGCACATTTTTACATTCTGATATTACCTATCAAGATAATAATAGGATACAAAAAATTCAAACAGTACCATTTGAAAGTATTGAGGCAGGCCCTTGCACTACATGCTTTGGCGAATTCATCCATAAATCTGACCACAAAAGAGGTGGGTATAGTGTGTATGGGTTTGGCAAAGTCAGCAGATAGAGGATTGGTATCAGCTGAGTTAGCAGTTGGGGGGAGGGAGGGTTCCAAATGATTTTGGGACCCAAAAAAAGAAAACCTCTGGCTCTCTGCCTGAATTTCAAGCACACATCACAATTTACAACATTTTAGGGGGGTTTTAGGGAAAAGCACTACTATGGAGCTGACAAAATAAATTGTTAAGTGAATACATGAGGTGAATATAGGCCCAGGAGAGCATGCTGGGGAGGTAAGTGAAGGCAAATATGCATGAAGGGCAAACAAAATTACATAAAAATCCAGCATGCATGAGGACAAAGGGGACATTCACAGCATATTACAATCATGGTAATTAGGGAATGAGGAAAGAAATACAATACATTAGTAAACATTAAAGACAATAAAATGTGATGTTAAAGGATAACAATCTTACCTTAATATAGTCCTTCTGCAGGACCTGGATGATGGCAGAACAGGTCTCTGGGATAATGATCCCCAGAGCCTGGGGGAGATGCCTGTTGAGAACTTGAGGTCCTGCAGGCTTCTCCCCGTCGCCAAGTACCGCAGGGTGGCGACTAACCTCTGCACCAGAGTGATGGCTTGCCTCATTCAGGTATCCTGCCTGCTGATATAGGGGGTCAGCAAAGCCAACAAACGGTGAAATACGGGGTTCGTCATCCCAAGAAAGTTCCTGAAATCATCAGGATTATTCTCACGGATCTCACGGAGCAAAGGCATGTGACAGAACTGGTCACGCTGGAGCAACCAATTCTTGGTCCATGAACTCCTCCCCACCCTGTTCATGGACTGGACTTGTGTCAAGGTAAGGACCCCAACACCAAGCCCCCGCACAGCACGAACTCTACGAGGAGTACGTATACGCAACATGGCTAGAAAACGGTCAGCTGCTCAGAACGCAGTAACAGAACGCACTGAAGAACAGCAAGGCCTGTGAAGAGCGACCTGAAAATTAGTAACGAACGAACAAGAACACAATGACAAGTCAATTGTACTCGCTGCACTCACTGAAGACCAGATACAAACCCACAAGCATAAACTGAACAGCAGAAAACGATCTGAAAGCCACGAGTCTGAAAAAGCGCGAATCGTCTCTCACCAAACTTTTACTAACACGAGATTAGCAAAAGGAGCCCAAAGGGTGCCGTGCTTGGTTCTGAACTGCCCTTTTATAGTCTCGTCGTACGTGTTGTACGTCACCGCGTTCTTGGCGATCGGAAATTCCGACAACTTTGTGCGACCGTGTGTATGCAAAACAAGTTTGAGCCAACATCCGTCGGAAAAAATCCATGGATTTTGTTGTCGGAATGTCCGATCAATGTCCGATCGTGTGTACGGGGCAATAGAGTAGTGTAGAAAATATGTAACTGATACCATATAAAAACTGTGTGCTTATTCTTGGAACCTGTCACCTATTATCCCTTATGATCCAGTGTACACTGCTATTGTTCAGTAAATCATACATAGAAGAGCAGGTTTTTTGTTGTTGTCTTTTATTCAAAAGCTCTACATATCAGGCCACACCATCCCCCTTTTGTAAAAGGGGTAGTACAGGTTTAAAAAAAATTTAAAGAAAATACAGAGACAGAAACAAAAAAAAATACAAATACAGATACAGACAGATACAAAGTTGGATTTCCCCCCTTAAAGGGAATCACTGCAGGCATATTGAAATCGGATCAAGCTTATGTTTATGTTAATTTATGATAACAATAACATCTGAGACCAGTTTTTAGTGTTAAAGTGTTATTCTAGGATACAGATTTTGAAGGCAACTAAATATGATATATTTGTACATAATCTGATGTCCCTTATTGCACATACAAATGTATGCTTGAATTGTCAACAAACATTAGGCTTCCCTAGTGAATACCTTTGGATTATAAATTACAGCAGAAATTATTGTATACCAGATTGGAAGTAAATGGGATTGCAAATATGATGTGGATCAAAGCCTTGTCTGTGTATTTGTGTTAATATCTACAGTAAATACCCAGATTTGGATCAAAGAGAATGGGTAGCATTGTGCATCATAAACCGTCTGTTTTTTGAATGTGCCCAAGCAAATAAGAATAAAAGGATAAATATTCTGCTTAATGCAAAAGCATATATAGAATGTATGTGAGCAATTATATCTATTTAAAGTTCTTGTAAAAGGTGCAAGTAATAGAGATCAATAGTGTTGTATCTCAGATAAACGTTACTGAAATGTAAAAAAAACTTTTTATAAAATTCAAACAGATCTACTTTTTTGCATAGTTAAATATATATATTTAAATAAATATCACCATAGTTCATTTTTCTTAGACATAACCCTTTGGAAGGACATGACATATCTAAAACAGTTTATTTTATGAAAACATATTTTCCTTCTTTTTAAGTCTGGGTTAGCTTTCCATCAAGTGCATACACATTTCATATATTTGATCTCATAATATTTAATACAAGTAAGAAACAGCTATAAACAAATTGTGTTGAAAAGAAGCGAAACTCTTCATTACCTTTTAAAAGTGAACATCAAATAGCATTAAATATCAAAATTCCCACAGGCTACCTCTGAAGGGAATGTAAGAACTATTTAGAAGAAAGTGATTTAGATCAGAAGACTTATTCTCATCAGTATTTACAATTCCTTAACATACCTTTAGGGCTGTAAGATTTCATTTTTAATAGGAATGTTGTTACATATTTAAAATAAACCATAATTTAGTCAAATTTGGCCTTTACACTCTCAAAGTCAAGTAAAATAGAAACAATAAACTCTTCAATGCTTTGGGTGTGTATGGGTGTGATTTATGAATAGTACTACATACAATGTATTCAGTTACTTTTGTGACATACTGCTGTTAAGAACATGTAGGGTTACAACTGTTGTGCAAGAGATCTGCAATGATAAATTGATATTATATAAATGTGTCCAATGTTTGTACTTACATTAACTTTGGTACATGAGTTAAAGGTGAAAATGCTAGAAAGGGATGAAACATTTATAATAACTTGAAAAGAAACATAACTACTAGAGAGCACATTATATTATAGATGGCATTTATACATCTAGGCTTGTGTCTGGTGGCAGATTGCCAAAGTTGACCTTGTACTTAGGTTCAGAACTGCTTTGTGTCCCTTTGTAAGGCATCCAGGGTGGGAATTTCTGCAGCAGAAAGCTTCTGCAATATAATGCATATGTGTTTGCCATATACAATAAAAAAAGATGAATGATGAGAGCTAGCATCAAGATGATTAATATGGGTAAACCCACAAGAAAAGGGAGGTTGGGACTTTAGATGAGGCCATTGACTAGTGGAGGTATAGATTGTAAAAGCATTTAATTGGCATAGACGGTTTAAATACATTACAATTATGAACAGACAAGTTAAAACTGTTAATTTCATTTATATACACACATGCATTCAGGGCATGGACATCAAAAAAATATCATGATTGCATACATATTGGTTTCACGGTATAGGATATAAAATGAATTGATAAGTAAATGTTTGCTGTAAATTCATACATATATGCAGACATGTCATCTGAGCAGCACATTGCAATGTTATAAAAGATATGTATACATTGTAAAAATCATTGGTTGTAGATAGCGGGTCTAGATTCCTATTGGCAGGCACGTGACTGCATACCTAAATGACCAATGCATTTCGTGTATGACGCACTTCCTCAGGGGCGGATGCTCAAAAGTATCTACAAAATATAGAATATAATTAGTATAATATAGCACTAGGAGTAACAGGAACAGGAAAAGTTGCCAATCCTGGGTACTTACATGAGATAAAGTACATTGTTGTAAGATGAGTATGGAGTATGGAGCCAGGGCCACAAAGATTTGTCTCTCCCGGGAGCTGAGGTAGTCTAAGACTGCGCACCAGTAGGGCGCACACACAGGGTCCCCAGAACACAGATCACCAGTCTTCATGGTGTATGCAAGTGAGCAAGGTGGTAATATTCAACAGATCTATGTTCAATAAAAATAATATTCATGAATGATATAGTATTTAAATGTGGTGCGTTGAAGATAGATAGTCAGATAAGACCGTGGTGATAATGAAACCATATGCAGGTGAAGTTATAGTAGTGAGCCGCAAACCAGGGAGACAGGAATGAAAGAAGAGTGTGCAGAGAACACCGTGACCAATTACCAAGGCATCAAAACGCAGTAAAGAAAAAGTGACTCATCATTGAAAGAGGCATTGTGAAAGGATAGCATGGTAATTACCTAGAGTGTGTGCATAAGAGCAGGGAGTTCCTGTGAAGGGCAACCTGTCCAAATATGTGGTAAGAAGAACTGTGTCTGGGGAAGTGATATATATACACGCCCCACACGTACACGGACCACCACCAGCGTCACGTTGTCATGGCAAATGCGGGGAGGGGCCATCGATCCAGGTGGTAGTCACCGCCATAACCAAGTCCCAGCTGTGCCAGCTATAGTGAAAGAAATTGTGTTGCCGCCGCGACGCCTAGATGTGACGTCACAGCGGAGACACGGTGCGTGACGCAGATGTGCTGCAGGAACCCGCCCAGCCCCCCAAGCCATCTGGCTCACAAAGGGGCAGAAGGAGAGGGAAGGGGAGAGCACCCAGACTGCATCGCAGCTCCCGTGCATGAAACAAGGAATGGTCTGAAAAAATGGGCAGCCATAACAGACCACCTAGTAAATGCAATGCAAAAAGTGCCATGAGATAACATGTCATAACAATATAAATGTCAAAAGTATGTGGGCACCAATTGCCTGTTGGACTGTGGATGGTGAGCTGAAGAATGCAATAGATTTGCAGTGGCCCCTTCAGAATTGTGAGGTAAACTGTACCCACAATCAGATCTGACAGAACTGGGAACACCATGGAGTCTGAAAATCTCCCCAATGAAGATCAGTGCCAAGGCTACTGCAGCTGAACTGATAGAGGTCAGAATCTTGAAGGGTAGTCAAAGACTGAAATTGAATAGGAGGGATGATAAACTCTCATTAAAAAGGAATGGGAAAAGGGCATCCACTCAAGAATTGGTCATTACCAGTTTGAGATTACCAGCTGCTTTCAGATACAGCACGTTCTTGTGAAATGTAAAGATTATAATCTGGTGAGGCGACCCTTCTAAGCGGTACTGCCACTCATCCAGGCCAGCTTAACAGCAGGTAATATTCCAACTGAATAGTTTCTCTTGACAGAATTTTTAAAAATTTTTTTAAGAAAAAAAGGCAAGGATGGGTCCACTTGAGGACTGAAAAATGACTGCTTACAGTATATACTGTACCTATTGAAGAGGCGTCCACTTTACTGGAAAATGGCTTGGACAAGTCTGCCTTATGAGAGCAGGGCTAGAGAGGAAAACTTGTTTTAGGACATGAAAGACTTACACTGCTTCAGGAGTCCAGTTCATGGGATTATCATCTTCGTGATCAGGGCTGTCATATGAGCAACATAGAAGCAACCAGCACAATAAAATTGTTAATGAACTACCAATATTATTTGGTGAAACTAAGACAGCATTGGGTAGATTTGATACTATTGGGTAAAAAGTCAGTTAGTGATATCTTTTCTTAATGCATAGAGAGAATGTAGCCCAGGAAGGATAGCTTCAAATAGACACTTCTCCACCTTATCATAATTGCTGTTTTTCTGAAGATGCTGAAGAAATGTGCAGACATGTAGTCTATGCATGGGAAGGTCTGGAGAGAAGAGGAATACAAAATCTAAATACAGCCATACATAAGATACTGTAAAATCAAGTTCACAAAGTATGAACAGTTGGGTCATTACAGAGGCCATAGGGCATTACAAGTGACTGTGCCAGGTGTTAAATTATGTTTTATACTTGTTACCTTCCTTGATGCATATTAGATTGTAGGTGTCAAGCAAACATAACTCTGTCATTGTCTTGTTCTCACACAGACTACCAACTTGACCTCTGGGGATACTTGCATCTGGGATTATATCAAAGGGCCTGTGGGAAGTAAACTGATCCACTTTATGCTTGTGAAAAAAGCAGTTTCAGGGGGGTCACCTTGCGAGGCATCTAGAATGATAGTCTGGGTCCCAGGCGAGTGGATGAGAAGTGGACCAACCGAACACTGCAGAATGTTGCTGCAACAATGGGAATCTTAGGATAAGTTTAGAGATGGCTTGGAGTCAATTAGAAAAAAGTGAAGTACTCCAACTGTCATCTTGATGGGGGAGGTATGGGATCTAATTAGTCCAGGAGGTAGAATGGTTCCATCGATGGCAGAAACTCGTACAATCTGCGGAAGATGTTCTGTCATCCAGGCAAGTTTGATTACAAGGCAGTCTAAGAGAATGATGCCAGCTACCCCCGAATCAGTAAACGTTCTACAGGTGCACCAGGGTTGAAGGATGCTGAGATAAAGAGTGAACCTAGGAATTTAATATGCTCCTCCGAAGGCAAAGAAATGTCCTTTTGACTATAGAAAATACTGAGGCCCTCATACAAGCATCTTATTCTTTCCTCTTAGGGAATGTGTGAGCAGCTCAGTTGCATAGGCTCCTTGTGGGAAGGCAAAGTTGTGGGCTTAGGTGGTTCTAAGGGTTTGAAAGTTTGCTGCCAAACAAGGCATAAAGGTTTTGCACTGGTGGGGTGCAGATGTCAGTGTGGATGGCCAGAGGGATACAATAATTCATATTGTTAGAAATTTCATAACCTCCCAGTTTATCTACTATACATTCTGCTATGCCCTGCTAGACAGTAGCTGTGAGAGCTTTGTTATTCTAGGAAAGCTCCACCGCAAGTGTGTGAAATGAAATTGTAAGTGATCCTTTGCACTGCTGAAGAAGAGCACTTGCTGTTGAGGAGGCTTGGGCGGGTTTGTTGAAGACTTTTCTGAGAAGAAAAGGGAATGATGTTATGTTGTTGATAACAGAATCACTTCTTTTCCAAAGTGAAGCCAGGCCAAAGTGTCTCCACAGTGCAAAAACACAACATAAACCACCTTAGCACAGTCAGAAGAGAAGAGTTGTGAGTGTAGTTCAAAGTGAATGTTACATTGGTTCACAAAGCCTTGGCATACATTTGGATCCTTGGAAAAGGGATCAGGTGGCAGCAGGTAAAAAGAAGATGCCGCTGGGGGCACTGGCTGCTAGGTAGGAGGTGGCAGTGGCAAAAGCAGCTGTTCAGGTGTTGCAACAAGAGAGACTTGAATTTGATCCAGGCAATTGATGACAGAGTGCTACATCATCTCAATTGAGTTGGCCTTATAGGGAGAGAATGTTTGAAAAAGATACTCTTTTAGATCTATGAATTGCTGTGGAGCCTTCAGCAGCATAGTTCAAGCAAACTGCCATGAGTGTCCTGGGAGTCTATTCCCACTAGGGGGGCAGACTGGCTAACCAGAATATAGTCTTTGTAGCTGAAGCTAGACAGTGGTGTTTGCCACAGATGAGACACATATAGCTATTTGCACTGATGGGGGAGCACAATGCGCCTGCACGTATAGCAAAGGTTAGAGCACTTTAAAAGGGCCAAGGTGCAGAGTGTAAAGAGCCATCTTTACTAGCGTTACTGAAGGTAGAAATAGTTTTTTCTACAAACAGCTCCCAGATTGCAGACTCAAACAAGCCAGAAGCTACTGGGAACTGAGTGCTGATATGCAAGTAGGAGTGAGATGCTGGGATTGCAGGTTAATAGGTAGTACAGCCCAAGCTGTCCCAACTTCTTACTTTGTTCACTGAGTGCTCTGGTTTCCGAACCCATAAATATATTGGTAAGATAACTATGAGTAGGGTCGGGCCTCTAGTTATACTCCCTCACAGACAGGTATAGATGTAAAGGGTTTCTTATACACTGCATATTACATTGGCACTTTATAAATACAGTACATGATTGAAAGTCTTGGTACAATAAACAAATACATAAATGAATAAAGTCTGGGTACAATAAACATGGGCAGAGACATGTGACTCTAATATTTAAGAAATAGACTGCATTTGCTGAATAAAGTTAAAAATACCAAATTCATGGCACAGTGGAGTAGTGGGTAGCACTCTCACCTAGCAGTAAAAAGCGTCGCTGGTTAAAATCCCAACCACGACACTACCTGCCTGGAGTTTGCATGTTCTCTCTGTGGCTGTGTGGGTTTCCTCCGGGTACTCTGGTTTCCTCTCGCACTCCAAAGACATGCTGGTAGGTTAATTGGCTTCTGTCCAAAATTGGCCCTAATATACAGTATGAATGTGAGTTGGGGTCCTTGGATTGTGGGCTCCTTGAAGGTAGGGTGTGATGTATGTGTGGAGCGCTGCATAAATTGATGGCGCTATATGGGTACTTTAAATAAATAATAATAATAGATGAGCATCTTAATGAGACACAATGTACAGGGATAGGGACAATTGTAGACACTCACCCAGGTTGAACTGGATGGACTGGTGTCTTTATTCAACCTTACCAACTATGTAACTATGTAACTAGGTAATGAACTGAATTCAATGTGAGGAGGGTATAGCTTAACAGGTACTGACAGATTCTTACTTCCAGTGCAACAATGGAGTTTCACGTTCCCACCTATGTTGATAAATTGAATAGAAAATATTAATCTTTTAATCTATTGAGATTTTTGCATGGGAAACAATGGGTCAAAATAAAGAACAATTTCCAGAGTGAAGAGTTCTTAAAAGATGCTTATCACTGCAGGCTATACAAAGCATACCCAAACATATGTATGCAGGATTTTGTAAAAAAAAAAAAAAAGATCACCAATAGAACCTTTGCACCACAGTTGAAGATTAAACAGCACCAATTCTAAACATGGGAAGTAAATAACAAGCACTAAAGAAAAATGAATGGGTATTAAAAGGCTCCCAAATTAACCCCACCAGGAAGATCATCAATGGGGGGGTGATCGGGGCAGAGAACAGAGGATTTCACTAAACCAGGGATACTCTTCATTCCTATTAAGTATTGTCCCTGGTGCTGTTTTTTTGTTTTAAATCACCAAGGCTGGGTTCACATATGCTGTGGCTGTGGCTGACAGCATGGGGTCCGATGCATCCCTGTTCACTGATTCAGGTGCGAATCAGGTCAGAATTTCTGCCTAAATTCACACCTGAATCGGAAGCAAAGACTCACAGGACCCTTTTTTTTGCAAATTCTTTTTATTAGAAATTTTCACTGTGAAGGTACAAAACAGGGCCATAGGGGCATACCCCGGCCAATTGGTGCACATAAAACATCGTAGGCACTGACATCCAAACAAAACAGCATCTGATGCCGTTTTGTTTGGATGTCAGTGCCTACAATGTTTTAAGAATAAATACCTTTTAAATTCGAGGAAAGATACGTTTCTAAACTTCTCTCCTTCTGAAGCTAAGACAATCCACACCTGGTGAATAGGGATGAGCTCGATGTTCGAGTCGAACATAAGTTCAATTCGAACATTGGGTGTTCACCTGTTTGCCGAACAGCGAACAATATGGGGCGTTTGCAGGAAATTCGAGTGCCTCGGAACACCCCATAATGCACTGCGAGATCGCAGTGCATTAGTGTCTGATGATTGGCCAAAGCATGCACCTGACCTGCATGCTTTGACCAATCACAGTGCACTCTGCAGAGAAAGCCCTAATTGGCCAAAGGCAGGTTGCCTTTGGTCAATCATGACTCAGGGTGACTAAGTCCATGCCCAACACTATATAAGGCTGCTTACATAGTGGCCGTGTAAAGTGTGTGGCTGTGGACGGAGATAGATTGAGCTAGAGAGCTAGATTAGGCAGGCAGGTTAGTTAGTTAGTTGCAGTGTATTTAATATATACAGTCAGTCTAATATATATATATATATATATATATATATATATACACACACACGCTGCATTTAGCGTAGACTACATATTCAGTGTATACTATATATTCAGGTGGTGTATTCATATTTATATGTCCACTTCAATACTGGGCACTTTCACCCCCTTCCTTCCCAGGCCAATTTTCAGCTTTCAGTGCTCTTGCACTTTCAATAATGCCCTGTACGATTTTCTGACGGAAAATGTGCGATCGGAGCTTGTTGTCGGAAATTCCGACCGTGTGTGGGCTCCATCAGACTTTTTCCATCGGAATTTCTGACACACAAAGTTTGAGAGCAGGCTATAAAATTTTCCGACAGCAAAATCCGATTGCATCAATTCCGACCATGTGTGGACAATTTCGATGCACAAAGTGCCACACATGCTCAGAATAAATTCCGAGACGGAACTGCTCAGTCTGGTAAAATTAGCATTCGGAATGGATATAGCACTTTCGTCACGCTGCAATGTTTTAAATTGTTTAATGCAGTGCACTCTTTTCTTCTTTATAATGCTAGAAGAATGAAGTAGTTTTGCTGCTCATATTCACACAGACTTCTCACAAACTTCTTTCTTTATTATTTCTCGTGATTTTATCAATATAATATTTTTATTTGTCACATCTCCCGAAAAAATAATATATTTTGGATGTTTTTAGATTAAATCTTTTTTTTTTGGATTTTGTTAAAGCCTGATCTTGTGTTTTATTTCTCATTTTTTTTTTACCCCAGAATATTTTTGGGTGTGTTTTGTGTGTCAAGTTACCACAACACCATTATTGTCTTGTATTATTTATTAATCTCAAGGAGATTGCTTGGTGTTGGTGACTCTTGTTAATTTCACATTGTATTTTAGAAATGTACCTGCCTCCTCACAAACAAACTGTCCTTTTTGAATGAAAACACACATAGGCGAGTATAATTGAAAAAAAAATTCCTTTATTAAGGGCTCATAACCAAACAAAGAGGGAGGCAACGCTGGATAAACAGCAGAAATTGGCGAAGCCTTTGGACCCCAGGGCACACATCAATTATTGGCCCCTCAACTCCTTATTTAGTGCTTCTAAAATGAGAAACTCACATAAGAGGCGTTGGCCCTCCTCCATTTGCTGCATTTTGCATGCTGTTAGGTCAGCAAAATCCTCTTTAACACTGTGGGGTGTTCTGAGGGCCTCAGTAGCCTTCCAAAATAGGCCTATTGCAGCCTCCTCCAGGTTACTCCTCTTCCTGACACTTTTTCTTTGAAGGCGGAGGGGAGGGACCTGGGTATCGGGCAGCCTACTTGGCCCGGCCACCTCCTGGCTGAGACATTCCTGTGTATGAAAAAGGGACACCATTTTAGTTTTTGGTTCATCAATCACAATCAGAAATTAGTAATCCAAACTAACATATATTTAACATCATTAATTTGACAACCAGAAATATTTTGAAGAATGCTATACCTGGCTCAAGCTGGGCTCCTCCACATGTTGCTGCCTGGAAGGCCCAGGTTGGACGTCAAAAGCCTCAGCTGGGGTTGAAGGAAGCGTGGAAGGAAGAGTGGAGAGTGCTGGCCTGCCAGAAAATCCAGCCTGTCATAGTACCACAGCCTGGGGACATAAACATCATCTGCTTCTCCTGATCTCTGGGAATCCTGGACCTTCTTGTGCTCCCTTAGATAAGTGCTCCTCATGCCACCAATTAGGATCTTCAAATAGGTGATGTCTGCCGTGGGGATCACCGGCTTCACAAATTCCAGCAATTGATCCAGCGATGCCTTCCTCTTTGTTTGGTTCTTATCATGTGGGTGGTTTACCTGCCACAGACAGGGCAGCCCCCGAACATATCAATGAATATGGTGATAAAGTCCTGATCCTTCAATATATCCATTTTCTCTGCAAGACACAACACAAGACAAACTCTAATGTCAGGCTAAAGTCTCCTAATCTTGTCCCAATATAGGCCTCAATTTCTAAGTAGTATAGGCCCAAGTAATTTCTAAGTAGTATAGGCCTAAGTTTAAATGTAACCTTCATTATCACGATCGGCGCTTTCGATACTCCTTCCTCCGCTCACAGATCGTGCGTACGACGCACACGTGTTACGCTTTATATACACTGCGCATGCATGAAACTCCGCCCGCCCCTGAAGTTCTTTCTAGTCTACTCCCCGCCCCTTCTCATTCGGCACAGTGGGGGAAGAGCACATGGTGGAGAAAGAGCAGGTGTCTGATAATTACACCAATGAGGAGGAGGAGGAGGAGGAAAGCCTGGAGCCAGAAACGTCAGGATCCCGGAGGAGACGATTTAAGGCATCGAATATGTCCTTTGTGGAGATAGTGGAGATGGTCGACATAATGAAGAGGGCCGACTATGACGGGAAGTAGGAATGAGCCGAACACCCCCCGGTTCGGTTCGCACCAGAACCTGCGAACGGACTGAAAATTCGCAGGAACGTTAGAACCCCATTGACGTCTATGGGACTCAAACATTCAAAATCAAAAGTGCTCATTTTAAAGGCTAATTTGCATGGTATTGTCCAAAAAAGGGTTTGGGGACCCGGGTCCTGCCCCAGGGGACATGTATCAATGCAAAAAAAACTTTTAAAAACGGACGTTTTTTTGGGAGCAGTGATTTTAATGATGCTTAAAGTAAAAAAAAAAAAAGTGAAATATTCCTTTAAATATCGTATCTGGGGGGTGTCTATAGTATGCCTGTAAAGTGGCGCGTGTTTCCCGTGCTTAGAACAGCCCCTGCACAAAATGTCATTTTTAAAGGAAAAAAAGTAATTTAAAACTGCTTGCGGCTTTAATGTAATGTCGGGTCCTGGCAATATGGATGAAAATCAGTGAGACAAATGGCATGGATACCCCCCAGTCCATTACCAGGCCCTTTGGGTCTTGTATGGATATTAAGGGGAACCCCGCACCAAAATGAAAAAAGGAAACAGCAGTATACAGGCTCTGTACTCTGAACAGCAGTATACAGGCGGTGCAAACAAGACAGGGACTGTAGGTTTGTTGTTAAGTAGAATCTGTTTATAATTTTGAACTGATACATTTTTAACGTGTTTAGCTCCAGCCAAAAAATCTATTTTAAGCTTTTTGGAAAACATAGGGAAGGGTTATCACCCTGTGACATGTGTTTTGCTGTCTATGCTCCTCTTCAGAAGATTTCCCCTCACTTTTTGTCCCAATGACAAATGAAAATTTGGGTTTTTTTGTGAAACAAGGATTGGTGATAAAGCATCAGTGGAAAGGAGAAATGTTTTTCCCATATTAACTCTTACAGGAGAGAATTTCCCTTCCTAGGGGTAGATTTCATCTCACTTCCTGTTGTCTCCTTCCGTTTGCAAGTAGGAGTCATTTGTAAGTTGGATGTTTGAAAGTAGGGGCCTACCCTATATACTCAGCAGAAATTTGGGCCTTAGGTGTTGTTGTGGCGGTGGTGCTGGTGCCAGAACACTGTAAGTCCTTACTCGCTCTTGGTGGGCGCAGAAACGGGCCCTGCTGTGAAATATTAGATCAAGAATTGTAATTACATGCTCCTGTTGAACAGGGGCTAAAAAATTGGGCCTTAAGCACTGGTGCTGGTGCCACAACACTGCAACCCCTCACAGATACTCTAGTTGGAATGCAGGAATGAGCCCTGCTGCAAAGTATTGCATCAAAAATTGTAATTACACGCCCCTGTTAAACAGGGGCTGAAAAATTGGGCCTTAGGCACTGGTGCTGGTGCCACAACACCGCAACCCCTCACAGATACTCTAGTTGGAAAGCAGGAATGAGCCTTGCTGCAAAGTATTGCATCAAAAATTGTAATTACATGCCCCTGTTAAACAGGGGCTGAAAAATTGGGCCTTAGGCACTGGCGGCGGCGCCCAGAACCAAAAATGTTCTTACAAGCTATCAGCGAGATCATTGAGGAGGAAGAGGATAATTACTCAGGATAGTCACTCAGCATCAGCATAGGCAGTCTTTGAAGGGATCTGAGATTTAAAGAAAAATTATTCGGTTACATCAGCATCAGGTGCTTGGTAGCTGGTGGTGATCCAAGACTGATTCATTTTTATGAAGGTCAGTCGATCGACCGAGTCGGTGGACAGACGCACCCTGTGATCAGTTACAAAGCCTCCAGCAGCACTGAATGTGCGTTCCGAAAGAACGCTGGATGCAGGACAGGCTAGTAGTTCAATTGCATACTGTGCAAGCTCTGGCCAGTGATCCATCCTCAAGACCCAGTAACCCAGAGGATTTTCGGTGGGAAAGGTGTCCAAGTAAGATCTTGCTCCTAGGTATTCCTGCACCATGTAAAACAGACGCTGGCAATGGTTGCTGGAACCGATCATACCTTGGGGCTGCGGACTAAAAAATTGTCTGAACACATCGGTCAGACGGCCACCTTCTCCACCGCTCCTTCTTTGACTGACTGAAGCCTCAGCAACATGTTGTCCAGAAACAGGAGTTTGTAACCTGCCAGTCTCTGGGAACGCGTTGCACAGACCTTTCTGCAAGGCCTCCTGAAGATGTTTCATCCTCTGCTCCCTCTGCGATGGCAAGATAAGGTCCGCAACCTTACCCTTGTATTGTGGATGAAGGAGGGCTGCCAGCCAGTATTGGTCCTTCTCCTTGATACCACAAATACGAGGATCCTTACGCAGGCTTTGCAGGATCAGGGAGGCCATGCAGCGTAGGTTTGCTGAGGCATTCGGTCCGGAGTCCTCTGGGTCACTAAGGATGACATGGTCCGCAGCCACCTCCTCCCAGCCACGTACAAGTCCATGTGTTTCTTGGGACTGATCCCTTAAAGACTGCTGCTGTCGCTGAGTGCCAGGCTCCACCTCCATACTGACACAATCCTCCTCCTCTTCCTCCTCCTCCTCCTCCTCGTCCTCTTCCTGTGTGATCAGCGGGCATGCAGGAACACTGTCTGTATAAAGGGGCCCTTGAGAGCTAAGGAAATCCTCCTCTTCCTCCCTCCATTCTGCCTCAAGTGCCCTGTCCATTATTCCACCCAGCGTGTGCTTCAACAGGTGGACAAGGGGGACAGTGTCACTGATGCATGCACTGTCACTGCTCACCATCCTCGTGGCCTCCTCAAATGGTGACAGGACAGTGCATGCATCCCTAATCATGGCCCACTGGCGTGGGGAAAAAAAACAAGCTCCCCTGACCCTGTCCTGGTGCCATAGTCGCACACAGGTATTCATTGATGGCCCTCTGCTGCATGTGCAGCCGCTGCAGCATGGCCAACGTTGAGTTCCACCTGGTGGGCATGTCACAGATTAGGCGGTTCTTGGGCAGGTTAAACTCCTTTTGGAGGTCTGCCAGCCGAGCACTGGCATTATATGACCGGCGGAAATGCACACAGACTTTCCTGGTCTGCCTCAGGACATCCTATAAGCCTGGATACCTGCCCAAGAACCGCTGCACCACCAAGTTAAGGACGTGAGCCAAACAGGGCACATGGGTCATTTGTCCCTGTCGGAGGGCAGAGAGGAGGTTGGTGCCATTGTCGCAAACCACCATTCCTGCCTTAAGTTGGCATGGCGTCAACCACCTCTGAACCTGCCCCTGCAGAGATGACAGAACCTTTGCCCCAGTGCGGCTCCTGTCCCCCAAGCACACCAGCTCAAGCACCGCATGGCATCTTTTGGCCTGCATACTTTCGTAGCCCCTTGAACGGCTACGGAACACCGCTGGTTCCGAGGACAAAGCACAGGAAGAGGCCATGGAGGAAGAAGAAGAGGAGGGGGTGAAGGAGAGAGGTGTGTCACCATCATTAGGAGTGGCATTTTGGAAGCGTGGTGGCGGAACAACCTCCAACACTACTGCACCTTGTCCTGCATCCTTCCCAGCTGCCAGCAGAGTCACCCAATGCGCGGTGAAACTTAGGTAACATTCCTGTCCATGCCTGCTGGACCATGAGTCAGCGGTAATATGCACCTTACCGCTGACCGCCCTGTCCAGCGAGGCATGGACTTTGCCTTCCACATGCCAGTAGAGAGCCGGAATCGCCTCCCATGAGAAAAAGTGACGTTTGGGTACCTGCCACTGAGGAACCGCACATTCCACAAACTCACGGAAGGGGGCAGAGTCTACCAACTGAAAAGGCAGCAGTTGAAGTGCTAGCAATTTTGCCAAGCTAGCATTCAACTGCTGGGCATGTGGATGGCTGGGAGCGAACTCCTTTCGGCGGTGCAGCAGCTGGGGCAGGGAAATTTGCCTGGTACAATCTGACATCGGTGTACCGAAAGCAGATTGCCCACAAGTACTTGGCTGTGACACACCTAATTCTACACCTTCATTCCTCTCAGTGCAGGTCTCAGAGAGGACTAAAGGTATAGTGGGGTTGGAGATCTCAGCTGATGAGGAGCAAGGAGAGGTCCTCTTTCTTTTTTGGTGTGGGTCTTTTAGATACGCTTGCCAACAAACTGCATGGCAGGTCAACATATGTTCGGTCAAGCATGTGGTGCCCAAGCGGGAGATGTTTTGGCCACGCGAGATACGCTTGAGACATATGTTGCAAATAGCAGCGGTGCGATCTGATGCACTCGTCTCAAAAAAGGCCCACAGCAAAGAACTTTTGGAATAACGCACAGAGACAGCCGCGCCCTGCACATGCGGAGCTTTGGAGTGTGATGCAGTCAGTGTGCTGCCCTTAGGCTTGCCCCTGGAGGGCATCCTGCCTCTTTGGTGATGTGCCTCCTCCTCCTCTCTCCTATCAGGCACCCACATTGAGTCAATGACCTCATCATCCCCTCCCTTGTCATCACTGGAGCAAACCTGGCAGTATGCTGCAGCAGGGGGAGCATGACTGCCAGATTGCTGTCCTTCTTGGGCACCCCCTCTGTCCGTGCTCACGTTACTGCCTTCATCTAGCTCAGTATCATCATCAGAGCCTTCTAAACGCTGGGCATCCTCCAGGAGCATGTACCCAACACTGTGGTTAATCAGTTCGAGGGACTCCTCAGGAGGACATGGTGGGGCTAGGGAAGGAGTCACTGATGCCATTGAGCCGAGGGAAGAGGCTGCGTTGGCAGCTGCTTTGCCAGACAAAGTACCCTGAGCATGGGTGAGAGAGGATGAGGAGGATGAGGACGGCTTGGTCATCCACTCGACCAAGTCTTCCACATGTTGCGGCTCAACACAGCCAGCTGCCGAAAAAAAGGCCAAGCGTGTCCCACGGTCATGTGCTGATGAGGATGCACCGTCTCCACAACCAGCACTGTTGCCTCTAGACACAGAGCCTGCTTGCCCTCTTTTATTGGCTTGCTGACTGTAGCTACACTAAGCTGGGATATATATATATATATATATATATATATATATATATATATATATATATATAATATTAACATATATATATATATATATATATATATATATATATATATACATATATATACACACATATATATATATATATATATATATACTGATACTGCAGCTAGCGAAATCAACTGCCTGCCTGTAGTATGAGAACACCACCAACCTTCTACAGGTAGCTTTAGCTGAACACTGTGCAAAGCTCGCAAAAAACTAACTTGTAGCTTATTTAGCTGCCTGCGGTAGTGATAGGATCAGGAGAACACTACTAACCTTCTACAGGTAGCTTTAGCTAAACACTGTGCAGAGCTCGCAAAAAAATAACTTGTAGCTTATTTAGCTGCCTGCGGTAGTGATAGGATCAGGAAAACACCACCAACCTTCTACATGTAGCTTTAGCTGAACACTGTGCAGAGCTCTCAAAAAACGAACTTGTAGCTTATATAGCTGCGTGCGGTAGTGATAGGATCAGGAAAACACCACCAACCTTCTACAGGTAGCTTTAGGTGAACACTGTGCAGAGCTCGCAAAAAACTAACTTGTAGCTTATTTAGCTGCCTGCGGTAGTGATAGGTTCAGGAAAACACCACCAACCTTCTACAGGTAGCTTTAGCTGAACACTGTGCAAAGCTCACAAAAAACTAACTTGTAGCTTATTTAGCTGCCTGCGGTAGTGATAGGATCAGGAAAACACCACCAACCTTCTACAGGTAGCTTTAGCTGAACACTGTGCAGAGCTCCCAAAAAACTAACTTGTAGCTTATTTAGCTGCCTGCGGTAGTGATAGGATCAGGAAAACACCACCAACCTTCTACAGGTAGCTTTAGCTGAACACTGTGCAGAGCTCGCAAAAAAATAACTTGTGGCTTATTTAGCTGCCTGCGGTAGTGATAGGATCAGGAAAACACCACCAACCTTCTACAGGTAGCTTTAGGTGAACACTGTGCAGAACTCACAAAAAACTAACTTGTAGCTTATTTAGCTGCCTGCGGTAGTGATAGGATCAGGAAAACACCACCAACCTTCTACAGGTAGCTTTAGCTGAACACTGTGCAGAGCTCGCAAAAAATAACTTGTAGCTTATTTAGCTGCCTGCGATAGTGATAGGATTAGGAAAACACCACCTACCTTCTACAGGTAGCTTTAGCTGAACACTGTGCAGAGCTCGAAAAAAAATGACTTGTAGCTTATTTAGCTGCCTGCGGTAGTGATAGGATCAGGAAAACACCACCAACCTTCTACAGGTAGCTTTAGCTGAACACTGTGCAGAGCTCGCACTACACTAACTTGTAGTTTTAGCTGAACACTGTGAAGAGGACGCACTACACTAACTTGTAGCTTTAGCTGAACACTGTTCAGAGGACGCACTACACTAACGTGTAGCTTTAGCTGAACACTGTGCAGAGGTCGCACAACACTAACTTGTAGTTTTAGCTGAACACTGTGAGGAGGACGCACTACACTAACTTGTAGCTTTAGCTGAACACTGTGCAGAGGTCGCACTACACTAACTTGTAGTTTTATCTGAACACTGTGAGGAGGACGCACTACACTAACTTGTAGTTTTAGCTGAATTCCTATTTCTGCCATCAAATATCTGTGTGCTAAGTATACCTTTTTTTTTTTTTACATAGGGGAGAAAAGACTCGGAGGACACCACTCATCAGAGGAGACAACAGACCCCCCACCTCATGAGGAAGTGGAAATCCCCCAAAGCCAACAGGAGGGAGACGTGGTGGAAATTGTCACCACAGGTAAGAGATGAATGGCGGCATATTTATAATACATGGTGTGTTTTTTTTTCTATATTTTTAGGTGACCGTGATGTTGTGGATGAAGGTCATTTCACCAGTGAAAGTGCCCAGATCCTGATCGGGGAGATCATGGGGTGTAATAGGGACTTGGAAAACATCAAGCAAAACATCAATGAAGTTCAAAAGAAAATTAAGAACGTCATTGATGTTTTAGGGAGAGTTTAAAACCCCTTGAAATCCCTAGTTATTTCTGCTTTTTTTCAAGCAAATATTTTTCACATTTTTTTACATATTCTGAAAAAGCAAAATTTTGAAGATGCACACAGTGTGTCAACATGTGTTATCTGCCATCACGGGAGATCAATGTATGCGTTTTGGGGGTGCAACCCCTTCCTCAATAATAAAGTAGCTGAGAGGAAGGGGTTGCACCCACAAAACACGTCCATTGATCCCCCATGATGGCAGATAGCACATGTTGACATTTGACAATTTGTGTGCATCTTCAAAATTTGGCTTTTCCTGGGATTACTTCACCCCATCTGCTGAACGCAATATCAAACACAGTTTATAAATACTCATGTCTGATATTGCCTTCTATTTCTAACAAAGTTGAACTTTGTAAGTTCCAGATTTGTGTATTTCCTGTTGGTTTAAAACATGCCTGTTTTACCTTAAATGGACATTTCTACTTTTATTAATGTGACCAAAAAATTTGTTATACAACAAACATGTTGGTTTGTTTACAAACCTTAGATAAATGCACATGTGATTGTGCTTGTATTAAAAAGATTGTTAATCAAGAATGTGTGAATTCTTCTTTCAATGCTCATAAACTTTTTTTGTAGTAAAATTGGTGTTTTCAGTGACAATGGGGGTTATTTCATAAGGGCAAATCCACTTTGCAGTACAAGTACAGTTTCAGTGCAGTCTCATGTGCACTTGTAGTGCAAAGTGACTTTGCCTTTAGTAAATAACACCCAACAGTGCTTTTTAATTTTACCTAATCACGTCATTTTCAGGACTCCCCAAATTTCTGTCATGGTCAGCTAAAAGAAAGACAAGCAATAAATGTAAGCAAATATTTGTTCATTTTCAAAAAAATTTTTATTCAAAAAATGTCTCAGACATTGTTTGGCATATCGATGGCCCCCCTACCCGCAAAGTATTCCATGTATCTTATACGGACCTGGCGGGCACTCAGGGGGGGCAAGCCAGGATGGCCAGCTTCAAACGCCGTCAGGGTTGGTTCATTGAGATTAATAATTCCAGCTTCAGGCCCAACTGAGCCAGCATAATTCATAGAATTTCTCCTTAAAAAGTTGTAGAAAACACAGCAAGCCAGGATGATGTGATTGAGTTTATACTCCACCGTGTGTATCGGTGTAAGAAATAGGTGGAACCAGTTGGCCATTATTCCAAACGTGTTCTCCACCACTCTTCTGGCTCTGGCCAGCCGGTAATTAAAAACCCTCAGGTCCGGGGTGAGAGTCCTCATAGGGAATGGCCGCATAAGATGGTCCCCCAGCGCAAACGCTTCATCCGCAACGAAGATGAATTGGAGTCCTTCTGCATTGTCTTCTGGAGGTGGCAAGTCCAAGCTGCCATTCTGGAGATGGCTGTAGAACTCCGTGTGGGCGATGACTCCACCATCTGACATCCGGCCATTCTTCCCCACGTCTACATACAGGAACTCGTAAGTAGCCGACACCACCACCAACATCACAATACTATTGAACCCCTTGTAGTTGTAATAGTATGACCCCGAGTTGGGTGGTGGGACGATGTGGATGTGTTTCCCATCAATTGCCCCTCCGCAGTTAGGAAAGTCCCACCGCTGGGCAAAGTGGGGGCCACAGTCTGCCATTCCTGTGGGTTGGAAGGAAACTGTGGAGTCAAACAAGAAAAAAAAATATTAATTTTGCACATAAACATGGAAAGCAGACAAAAACATTCTTGGCCAACATCAGTATAACATTTTTTTTAGGGATTATTTAAAGACAAAGGTATAAGGTCCACCTATCAGATCCCCCCCCCCGCATGGGCCATTTAAAAAAATGTATGGGGGGAGATGTTTTGGCCAGGTAACCCTCTCCACTTCATTGAGAGATGAATCCCTAAATAATGTGTATTACTTTGGCCAGCCCCTCCTTACTTACTCTATTGGCAGCCCACTGGACAGGTAAGAAGTGTCATAATACAAAGATATAAATACACTGTACATATTTTAGCACATTTTTACATTCTGCTATTACCTATAAAGATAAGAATAGGATCCAAAAACTTTCAACAGTACCATTTGAAAGTATTCAGGCAGGCCCTTGCACTACATGCTTTGGGGAATTCATCCATAAATCTGACCACAAAAGAGGTGGGTATAGTGTTTATGGGTTTGGCAAAGTCAGCAGATAGAGGATTGAGGATAGATAGAGGATTGGTATCAGCTAAGTTAGCAGTTGGGGGGAGGGAGAGTTCCAAATGATTTTGGGACCCAAAAAAGCCTCTGGCACTCTGCCAGAATTTAAAGCACACATCACAATTTTTCAGCATTTTAGGGGGTGTTTGGGGTAAATCACTACAATGGAGCAGACAAAATACATTGTTAAGTGATTACATGAGGTGAATATAGGCCCAGGAGAGCATGCTGGGGAGGTAAGTGAAGGCAAATATGTATGAAGGACAAAAAAACCCCATAAAAATCCAGCATGCATGAGGACAAAGGGGACATTCACAGCATATTACAGTCATGATAATTAGCGAATAAGGAAAGAAATACAATATATTATCAAACATTCTATACAATAAAATGTGATGTTAAAGGATAAAAATCTTACCTTAATATACTCATTCTGCAGGACCTGAATGATGGCAGAACAGGTCTCCGGGATAATGATCCCCAGAGCCTAGGCGGAGATGCCTGTCGAGAAATTAAGGTTCTGCAGGCTTCTCCCTGTCGCCAAGTACTGCAGGGTGGCGACTAGCCTCTGCTCCGGAGTGATGGCTTGCCTCATTCAGGTATCCTGCCTGCTGATATAGGGTCAGCAAAGCCAACAAACGGTGGAATACGGGGTCCGTCATCCGAAGAAAGTTCCTGAAATCATCAGGATTATTCTCACGGATCTCACGGAGCAAAGGCATGTGACAGAACTGGTCACGCTGGAGCAACCAATTTTTGGTCCATGAACTCCTCCTCTCCCTGTTCATGGACTGGGCTTGTGTCAAATTAAGAACCCCAACACCAAGCCCCCACACAGCACGAACTCTACGATGAGTACGTATATGCAACATGGCTAGAAAACGGTCTGCTGCTCAGAACGCAGTAACAGAACGCACTGAAGAACAGCAAGGCCTGTGAAGAGTGACCTGAAAATCAGTAACGAATGAACAAGAACACAATGACAAGTCAATGGGAACTCGCTCCACACACTGAAGACCAGATACAAACCCACAAGCACAAACTGCAACAGCAGAAATATGATCTGAAAACCACAAGTCTGAAAAAGCGCGAATCGTCTCTCACCAAACTTTTACTAACACGAGATTAGCAAAAGGAGCCCAAAGAACAGCGTGCTTAGTACTGAACTGCCCTTTTTATAGTCTCATCGTACGTGGTGTACGTGACCGCGTTCTTGGCGTTCCGAAATTCCGACAATTTTGTGCGACCATGTGTATGCAAAACAAGTTTGAGCCAAAATCCGTTGGAAAAAATCCATGGATTTTGTTGGAATGTCCGATCAATGTCCGACCGTGTGTATGGGGCATTAGAATTGTGCGGTTATGCAACACTGTACCCAAATGAAATTTTTATCATTTTGTTCACACAAATAGAGCTTTCTTTTGGTGGTATTTATTCACAAATCTATTTTTTATTTTTTTGGGGAAATAAGCGAAAAAAAGAGTGGAAATTTTGAAAAATATATATATTTTCTACTTTCTGTTTTTTAAGAAATCCAATAAAATCTAATTTTTTCATAAATTTAAGCCAAAATGTATACTGCTACATGTCTTTGGTAAAAAAAAATCCTGTTAAGTGTATAATAATTGGTTTGTGTGATCGCGGACAGATGTACGCAGATGATCATGTACAGATGTGCGCAGATGATCACGGACATATGTGTGCAGATGATCATGGACATTTGTGTGCAGATTTTTTTCAGGCGGCACAGTGGTGTAGGGGTGGCACAGTAGTGTAGTGGGTAGCACTCTCATCTAGCAGTAAAAAGGGTCGCTGGCTCAAATCCCAACTACTACACTACCTGCCTGGAGTTTGCATGTTCTCCCTGTGCCTGTGTGGGTTTCCTCCGGGTACTCCGGTTTCCTCCCACACTCCAAAGACATGCTGGTAAGTTAATTGGCTTCTGTCCAGAAATTGCCCCTAGTATATGAATGTGAGTTGGGGATCTTGGATTGTGGGCTCCTTGAGGGTAGGGACTGATGTGAGTGTGTGATGTATGTGTGGAGCGCTGTGTAAATTGACAGCTCTATAGGGGTACCTTAAATAAATAATAATATAATAGATGAGCATCTTAATGAGCCACAATGTATAGGGATAAGGACAATTGTAGACACACACCCACACTCACTCAGGTTGAACTGGATGGATTGGTGTCTTTATTCAACCTTACTGACTATGTAACTATGTAACTATGTAGATGATCACAGACATATGTGTGCAGATGGTCATTGGGACATATGATTTTAGTGTTACATATGTGGGGGGGCAGGTGTTTTTACTGTGTGGGGACACTATTTTTGGGACATTGTGTGTTTACATGTGTGGGGACACTGTGTCGGTGATTAGTGTGTAAAAAGTTGTAAAAAACAGCTCATACTGATCACCGGCTGACTGCAGCGATCTGCTCTCCTCTCCTCACTGACAACTTCCATGTGGGGAGAGGAGAACCGATCCCTAGCAACCAGATCTCTATTTACATTACATGATGGCTCTGATTGGACACAGCCGTCATGTGATCAGGAGGGCCAATCACAGAGCCCTCCTGCCGATTGGACATGCGCCGTGTCCGGGTGACATGACCACATCTGGATTGCGCCGCTGTGCGGGCACGCGCGTAGTCCCCCTCCTTTTGAGGGATGTTCCTGATGATGCTGGATATGATTTCAGGGATTTGGCAATCATCTTATAGCCCAGGCCATCTTTATTTAGAGCAACAATTCTTTTTTTTTAGATCCTCAGAGAGTTCTTTGTCATGAGGTGCCATGTTGAACTTCCAGTGACAAGTATGAGAGAGAGATAACACCAAATTTAACACAGCTTCTCCCCATTCACACCTGAGATCTTGTAACACTAACAAGTCACATGACACCGGGGAGGGAAAATGGCTAATTGGGCCCAATTTGGACATTTTCACTTAGGGGTGTACTCACTTTTGTTGCCAGCGGTTTAGATATCAATGGCTGTGTGTTGAGTTATTTTGAGGTGACAGAAAATGTACACTGTTATACAAGCTGTACACTCACTACTTTACATTGCAGCAACGTGTCATTTCTTCAGTGTTGTCACATGAAAAGATATAATAAAATATTTACAAAAATGTGGGTGTACTCACTTTGTGAGATACTGTATATATATATATATACGCTACATTAAGTGTAGTGTGTATATATACAGTTCATTTGGTGCTGCACATTATGTAATACACTTCAGGCAGTGTAATATATATATATATATATATATATATATATATATATATATATATATACACACACACACACACACTGCTTTCAGTGCAGCCTATATATACAGTGCATTCCATGGTGTACAGTTTCTAATACACTTCAGGCAGTGTACACAGTATATATTACAGTGCAGCAGGTGTACCGTTTCTAATACCTTGCAGGCGGTGTACACAGTATATAATACAGTGTAGTGTGCTGTGAAAAGAAAAAATCCCCATCATGTCCGGAAGGCCACCAAGGAGAGGCAGATGTTCACAGGCCACTAAAAGAGGCCTCTGTGTCTACAGTCAACAGTGGTGGTTGGGAACATGGTGCATCCTCTGCAGGTGGCTGTGGGGCACGCTTGTCCTTTTTTTCTGCTGCTGGCCGTGTTATTGAGCCACAACATGTAGAAGAGTTGGTGTAGTGGATAACGAAACTGTCCTCATCCTTCTCATCCTCTGTCATCCAGGCTCATAGTAGTTTGCCTTCCATGCAGCTGCCAAAGCGGCCTATTCCACCGGCTCCTTGTCCACAGTTACTCCTTCCGTAGCCCCACCATCATGCACGGAGGAGTCCCAAGAATTATTCAACCACAGTGTCAGTTTCATGCTGCCTAAGGATGCGCAGCAATTGGAAGGCTCCATTGTTGGTTCCCAGGTGGAGGAAGGGAGTAACGTGAGCCTAGAGAGAGGGGGTGCCACAGAAGGACAAGAAACTGGCAGTCATGTTCCCCAAGCTGCAGCATACCGCCAAGTTTGCTCCAGTGATGAGGAGGGAGGGGATGATGAGGTCATTGACCGTACTTGGGTGCCTAAGAGAAGAGAGGAGGAAAGTGAGAAGGAGGAGGAACAACTCCAATGAGGCAGGATGTCCTCCAGGGGTCAGCCTAAGAGCAGGCACCCTATTGCATCACACCGCAGAGCTCCGCAGGTGCAGGGCGCTGCTGATTCCCCGCTGACTTTTAAAAGTTCCTTGGTGTGGGCCTTTTTCGACACATGTGCAGCAGATCGCACCAATGCTGTTTGCAATCTATGTCTGAAGCAGATCAAACGTGGCCAGAACCACAGATACCGAGGTGCCTTGACGAGGCTCTGTGTCTTACGCATGCATTTGCAAATGTGTGCAGACTATACCCCTGTTTTTAATGCATACTGTTAGACAGGTTATTTGGTTGTCTGCAGGCTGGTGGTAAGTTAAGCTTGCTTTTTTCCATGGATTTATCCATGGCCCTGTTTGTACTTGTTAGCCCTCCAATGCTTCTTACTGCGATAGCCAGCTATAGATGTGAGCAAGTGGCGTCTTTTTGTATCACTGTCGTGTTTTTTGGTCAGGCAACGCACTGACACCTTTGCTGGAATTGTGCTTTACAAGGGCATGTGATTACAATTTTTGAAACAATATTTAACAGCAGGGCCCCTTCCTGTGCCATCAAAAGTAACTGTGAGGTGTTACCATGTTCTGGCATCACCAACACCTAAGGCCCAATGTTTCTGCCCCTGTTTAACAGGGGCATGTAATTACAATTTTTAAAATAATATTTAACAGCTGGGACCATTCCTGCATCCAACAAGAGTAATTGTGAGGGGTTACCCTGTTCTAGCACCACAAATACCTAAGGCTCAATGTTTCTGCCCCTGTTTAACAAGGGCATGTGATTACAATTTTTGAAATAATATTTAACAGCAGGGCCCGTTCCTGCTCCCAACAAGAGTAACTGTGAGGGGTTACTGTGTTCTGCCACCACCAACACCCAAGGCCCAATTTTTCAGCAGAGTATATAGTGCAGTCCGTATAGTATGTATACTGCAGTTCAGAGTATATGGGAAAAAAATGCAGCGCTAAGAAGTAATAGGAAGTTAGGGTGTAGTGAAACAATTAAGTAAGAGATGCTGTACTGAACAGTAAAGCATATGTGCAAAAACCATAAGTGAAATGAAATGAACAAACACAGTATAAAGTGTCCACATATGGTAAATGGATGATTCCAAACTCAAATTATTAAGAGGAACTGGTATGGACCAAAAAATGATGTGAAACTAGAAAATAAAGTCAATGGTGCACGGTGTGGATCTGTGACTGAGTCAACAACGGGGTACAGAACTTCCGTAGCTGTAAACCAACATCTCGATATGGGGCATCAGAATGAAAACATCAGGAAGTAAGATAAGATGGGTACTCTTACCAGATGACGTGGACTCCACTGTCATATGACATGGAGTCAATGGTGCATGGAGCCAAACCTAGGCTGGAAAACGATATCCGGAACGGTGGAACCTCTGTCTCCCTTCTTGACTTCTCTGGTGGGGTGAAGAAACATCAGGAAGGGCCGCCAACTGGATATCAGCCAATAGACCTCAAGGATGTGTTCCAAGGAGAAGCCGGGGACAGATTTGATCCAGACCCCGTGATGGAAGTAGGGCTACTGGAAGGCAGTTTCTTGCATCGGGATAATATGCAAATAAAAAATAAAAAGCTTCTGCATAGTGCAGGTAAACCAGGGATTTTTATTTCTAAAAATACCATACAAAAAATGGATAAAAGTGATCACAATTAAAATAAAATCTAAGCAGCGTAAGGAAGGGGAGATCGCCCGACGCGTTTCGACCAAGGGGGTCTTCAACAGGGGCATGAGCTTCTCCCTTCACGCTGCTCCTATATATAAATATCTAATCCAATAAGATAACCCCTATAGCCAATCACAGTGGAGCTACAAAGGTCAAGTAATCAGGAACTGGATCCTGTTGATCGCTAGACCAATCAGAATCATGAATAAAACAGCCGGTGAGTGTAGGACCCAATAGCGCAGTCTAATAATGAGACTGATGCCTGGAGACCTCCCCACCGCATGGATGACTATATGACCATCTTAAACTCCAATGATAGGGGTATCTCCCTAAGCTATGAGGCCAGCTCCTCTCATGTTCATTTCCTTGATTTAGAGATTATGGCCATGGAGGACCACTTGGAATTCAAAACCTATTTCAAACCCACCGACCGGAATGGGTACATTCCGGTCGAGAGTTGCCATCAAGAACAATGGCTTAAAGCAATCCCACGTGGCCAATTCCTTAGGCTACGCCGCAACTGTAGCAAAACATCCGATTTTTTAGTCCAATCACAGTTGCTCAAGAAAAGATTTCTTGAAAAGGGTTATGGACTAGACCATTTGGATGAGGAGATTAATGCCGTCTTGGCTGTGGATAGAACGGCCACATTGACGGAGCGTCCCAAAAATACCTCAGACTCTAGTTTTAAGTGGGCTTTCACCACCACGCATTCTATACAGTCTAAACAGGTCAAAAACATCCTTAAGAAACATTGGAAGGTGCTTTTGAATGATAGACTATTGGGTCCCGTTCTTCCCGAACGAGCACCAGTGATTTTTAGAGGTGCACGATCCATTCAGGGGCAGATTGCCCCTAATGTTATCGATCCACCCAAAAAGATATCCTTCTTCCAAGACTGCAAGGGTTTTTACCCTTGCCGTAAGTGCAACGTATGCCACCACAATAGTGCAGGCAGACAAAAGCTACTAACCTTTACATCCACAGTAACGTCTCGTGTATATCACATGAAGGAGTTTGCCACATGTGCATCTCAATATATTGTTTATTTGATAACATGTCCTTGTCATAAACAATATGTCGGACGTACCATCAGGACCTTCTCCATTCGTGTCAATGAGCATATCACCGGCATTAAAGGGGGAAAGAGCAAACATACGGTACCAAGACACTATTTGCAACATCATAATAGAGACCCTTCAGGCACCCTCTTCCAGGTCATAGACAGATTTGTCCCACACTGGAGGGGTGAATCGCGATTACATGGCGTATCACGCCTCGAAACCTACTGGATCTACGAGTTGAGGTCCTTCTTTCCGTTTGGGATGAACGTCGAGTGGGACCTCAACTCGTTTATCAATACATCCTAGTAGTCATGTATTTTTCATGTACGATTTTTCCATTTCTGCTTGTTCATTTTTTATGTCCCTTTTAGGTATGGGTGTTCCATTTGCCCCCCCCCCTCGCCTTTTTTTTTTTTTTTGCTGATTCATTATTGCGCTATTAGTGTCTTTTTTCATTCATTTCTTTTCCTTACAATACCAATTTGTTCCATGTTTTTATTTTCTAATTTTCCAATCTTATATTGGGAAATTACATTTATTATTTATTCAATTTAATATATTGATTATTTGTAATAGATTACCTAACAGCCATGTTAATATTTTTATAATTTTTTCTTTCATTGCTATGTATATTTTGTATGTACTGGTATAGATCTATTTGGGACATCTTGTGTCCGATTTAGGTAATGCTGCTTAGTATTGTTCAGTAATGTTTATTTTCTGTTTTGGTTTATCACCACTTGCTAGCACTGTTTCACTTTAGTGCTGCCATCTAGTGTTTGCCATTATTATTGTTGATTTTCACATTGATGTTTTTAGCCATGTGACAGCACCAGATCCAATCATGTGATCGGGACTTGAGCTGAGGAGATTCGGTTTCCGTGACTACCCTCTCCCATCCTGTGCACCTTTTGGTGGTTGTTGATTGGGTCAGGGAGCCGGGACACCGCCCCTTCACACCACATCACATGACCAGGAAGTGATTCATTACCAGGAAGTGATGTCCACTATTTGACCAGGAAGTGATGCATTACCAGGAAGTGATGTCTACTATTGTTTGCCATGCGGTGGGGAGGTCTCCAGGCATCAGTCTCATTATTAGACTGCGCTATTGGGTCCTACACTCACCGGCTGTTTTATTCATGATTCTGATTGGTCTAGCGATCAACAGGATCCAGTTCCTGATTACTTGACCTTTGTAGCTCCACTGTGATTGGCTATAGGGGTTATCTTATTGGATTAGATATTTATATATAGGAGCAGCGTGAAGGGAGAAGCTCATGCCCCTGTTGAAGACCCCCTTGGTCGAAACGCGTCGGGCGATCTCCCCTTCCTTACGCTGCTTAGATTTTATTTTAATTGTGATCACTTTTATCCATTTTTTGTATGGTATTTTTAGAAATAAAAATCCCTGGTTTACCTGCACTATGCAGAAGCTTTTTATTTTTTATTTGCATATTATCCCGATGCAAGAAACTGCCTTCCAGTAGCCCTACTTCCATCACGGGGTCTGGATCAAATCTGTCCCCGGCTTCTCCTTGGAACACATCCTTGAGGTCTATTGGCTGATATCCAGTTGGCGGCCCTTCCTGATGTTTCTTCACCCCACCAGAGAAGTCAAGAAGGGAGACAGAGGTTCCACCGTTCCGGATATCGTTTTCCAGCCTAGGTTTGGCTCCATGCACCATTGACTCCATGTCATATGACAGTGGAGTCCACGTCATCTGGTAAGAGTACCCATCTTATCTTACTTCCTGATGTTTTCATTCTGATGCCCCATATCGAGATGTTGGTTTACAGCTACGGAAGTTCTGTACCCCGTTGTTGACTCAGTCACAGATCCACACCGTGCACCATTGACTTTATTTTCTAGTTTCACATCATTTTTTGGTCCATACCAGTTCCTCTTAATAATTTGAGTTTGGAATCATCCATTTACCATATGTGGACACTTTATACTGTGTTTGTTCATTTCATTTCACTTATGGTTTTTGCACATATGCTTTACTGTTCAGTACAGCATCTCTTACTTAATTGTTTCACTACACCCTAACTTCCTATTACTTCTTAGCGCTGCATTTTTTTCCCATTTACCAGTTATTGTTTGTCACAATGTATGCAGCTGCTGGCTCACATATATTTTATTTTTGCTATTAGAGCGCAGTGTTTTCTTATTCTCTTGTACAGTTCAGAGTATATAATGCAGTCCGTATAGTATATATACTGCAGTTCAGAGTATATAGTGCAGTCCGTGTAGTATATATAATACAGTGCAGGGTACATAGTGCAGTGTACAATATATAATATAGTGTATTGAAGCGGTTAATGGGAGCCCTATGACAGAATTAAGAAAAATGGATATGGGCATGGGTTCCCCCGTCCATACCAGGCCCTTTGGGTTTGGTATGGATTTTGGGGGACACCCCCACGCCATTTTTAAAAAAGATTTTATTATCCGTACCAGACCTGAACGACCTGGTATGGACTGGGGGGGAACCCACGCTGTCTTCTCAATGATTTTTCTATGTATATTGCTGGGATCTGGCAATACATTACAGCCATAAGCAATTTTAAATTATATTTTTTCCTTAAAAATGCCATTTTGCTGCGGTACTGTTCTAAACATGGGAAAAACACGCTACCTTACAGGCAGACTAAGGGGACCCCCCAGGCACGATATTTAAATGAATATGAAAATATATCCCTGTGTTCCTGAGCATGGGGGGCAGGCTTGGATATCAATTCAGAAGGCTAGTAAATGTAAAAACTGCATAAACCTCTAAAGGGATTTTTAAGGCAATGGAAACTAAAAAATATTAAAATAAATGTTTATTGTAGATATATATAGATAGGTTGCATAATTACAAAGGTCAATAGAATAACTGGAGATAACACATAGCAGAATATTAAAAAAGTGCATTCATATAGAAACCAAAGAACAAGAATCGGAGAAGGTGATACATAACACTACCCGATACAATCACCACAGACAAGAAACCGTGGTGTCGAGTAGTGAAATTCCAACGCGTTTCAACATGCTCAATTCAGAGAAAAAGTCTTCTTCAGGGAAATGTATCACAATCTAAATGAAATCAAAAACAGCAATATTATGGGCTGTGTAAAATTATGTATATATCTCACATATTGCGGCTCACAATCTACTCACATCCTCCCAATGCACTTCAAGGGTTAATTGAATCTCCCCTGGCTGGTTATATAATTGTAATCCAAATGTTGGCATTCCAGCATCAAATATTAGATGCCTGTATATAACAGGGTAAAAAGTAAGGCCAAAGACCTGGTAAAGAAGCAAGGGGGGGTAAAAAGGGCCCCCCTTCCTCTATGCTAGTGTTAAGGTGTAAGATAAGTAACTCACTTTTAACAGGAAGTATAGGTCTAATACGTCCGGAGCAAGACCCCACGTGATGGATCTACCTTCCTATACTACAGACACAATACACCTATTACAAATCCTAAACAACCTGGTCATCCCTGACTCTGCTCTATTGGTCACCATCGATGTGGAATCACCCTATAATAGCATGCCACACGATGCAGGAATTGCTGCCGTTGAACGGGTCCTGAGGCAAAGGGCCACTATGGACTGGAAATTCAACGCTTTTGTGCTTCGGATGTTGGAATTCATTTTGAAACACAACACCTTTTAATTTAGGGGCTCCCACTACCTCCAGGTACAGGGGGTGGCTATGGGGACTTGCTGCGCACCCTCATATGCTAACCTGTACCTAAGGGAGTGGGAGAAGGATTTTCTACTTGGAGAAAAATCGTCTATGTACTCTTGCCACATCTGCACATGGCAGAGATACATTGATGACATATTCATCATCTGGGATGGTCCAGAGAGTGAACTCAGAGACTGTTTGGGCTGCATGAATCAAAACAGCCTCAATCTTTTTTTTACCATGACATATGATTCTAGAGAGGTCAACTTTCTGGATATCACCATTTCAAAAGATCACATTGGAGGACTCTCAAGCAGGCTATTTAGGAAAGAGACAGCTGGTAACACACTGCTACATGCAGACAGCTTCCACACAGAGCCACTGAAGAAGTCCATCCCATTTAGCCAGTTTCTGAGGCTAAAAGGAATTGTAGCACAGATGAAGACTTCCAACGAGAATCTGATGAACTGACCACCAGATTAATGGACAGAGGGTACACAAAATCAGCCCTCAAAAAGGTGTTTAGTTGAGTTAAAAACACTGACAGACAGACAGAGCTTAATCTTCAAGATGAAAAATCCAAAGAAAGAAGATACAACGACTAGAATCATCATGAGATTCTCCAATGAACACAACAAAATAAGGAAGATCATCTCCAAGCATTGGTCAATCCTCATGGAGGTTCCCATCATGGGTAGGCTGGTTACACCTAGACCCCAAATCACATACAAAAAAGCAGGTTCCATTGGGAACATGCTCACACAAAGTGAATACAAGAGACCCTTGCAAAACTTGGGGTACATACCCATGTGGGTCTTGTTCACAGTGTGGAGTTATTGGAAGGAGGACCACGATATTATTACCTAATAAAAAAACTTTCAACTACGTCATTTTGCCAATTGCAGAACACAGGGAGTCGTGTACTTGATGCAATGCCAATGTGGGGCCTTCTATGTCGGGAAAGCCTGACAAGAATTGGGCAAAAGAGTTGAAAAACACATGCACAGTATGGGCATTGGTAATCTCTACCTTTTGCTAGGAAGACATGTAGCCAGACAACACAACTATAGGATGCCCAAAGTCAATTTTACAGTACTGGATACATACCAATTAGGGAGGGTGACTGGAACAAGATCCTGCTCCAGCAAGAAATGCGCTGGATCAGGTGTCTTAGGGCCACCACCCCCCCTGGCCTAAATGAAACAGAGAGCTTCAGGCCCTTCTTGGATGGCTTTAGTTCATATATATTCTCATATATATTTAGATATTTGTCATACTTATACATGTATGTGGTTTTTTGCTGTCTCGTCACCACCTGATCTGGTCTATGCTGCCTGGGCCAACTCGGGATGGTGTTATGAGATTCACTACTGTTCTTCAATTGACTGTTTTTTATTTCATTGAATGACTTTATTGCTACATTATTTCTCTTGGTGTCGATTGGGGCCACCAAGCAGTAATTTGTTTTGATCTCGCATCTACTTCATCCCTCATGCATTTCTGGGTTGCCCGATGTGGGGGTGGAGTGTCATCTCCCTGGGGGTTTTCCCATTGGGAAGGGTATCTACCCTCTTTGTCCTGTCCTTACCCAGCACAGGGGGACTGCAGTGACTAATTTTTTCATTATGGCAATTTACCCCAATGCTTGAAATATGCTTCGAGCGGGGCCCCCCTGTGTCGGTGGTTACTAGTCCTGGCTATTTCTCCCCCCTTTTCCACCCTGGATATCCTGGGTGGATCAGGGGGATGGCCCTCTAGGTGTCACAGGCCCTTGGAGGAAACCCCGGTATTCCAACGTCCACCCCCTCCATGCCGTTCCGCCGACTGGGATTCACCATCCCGGTTGGTGGCTCCATGGGCACAATTTCCACCTTGGGGTGGGGGGATTTTTTCCTCCCTGCAGTGTGGACACTGCACCAGCTACGCCGTAGTGTTTGGCTGGCTCGGTGATACCTCACTGCAGGCTTTCCAACTATGGGCACGGTCCCTTTCCATCATGGCGGCCGGCCCATTCAGTCTGCTGTGCGTCCCTGTGATGCACACCGCCGCGACACGCACGCGCGATACCAGCGGGGGCGTTTGTCGCCATGGGAACGCACGGCGTGACCACGTTGGACTTCCCTGTCAGCAGTGATTTCAGGCGTGCCGCACCATTGGCGGATGCGGCGGACCATCCCCGCCCACACTAGATATAGGGACGCCAGGGATGGCACACGGCGTCACTCCTTCCCTCGGTTACCGCCGAGGGACACCAGGGTATGCGGATTGCTCCGGACCTATTAGACCTATACTTCCTGTTAAAAGTGAGTTACTTATCTTACACCTTAACACTAGCATAGAGGAAGGGGGGCCCTTTTTACTCCCCTTTGCTTCTCTACCAGGTCTTTGTCCTTACTTTGTACCCTTTTACCCTGTTATATACAGACATCTAATATTTGATGCTGGAACGCCAACATTTGGATTGCAATTATATATCCAGCCGTCCTGTAGAGGATTCTGGACACTGTTAACTCATGGAGAACCAGGACCTCTCACCCTTAAACGGGAGATTCAATTAACCCTTGAAGTGCATTGGGAGGATGTGAGTAGATTGTGAGCCGCAATAGGTGAGATATATACATAATTTTACACAGCCCATAATATTGCTGTTTTTGATTTCATTTAGATTGTGATACATTTCCCTGAAGAAGACTTTTTCTCTGAATTGAGCATGTTGAAACGCGTTGGAATTTCACTACTCGACACCACGGTTTCTCATGTGTGGTGATTGTATCGGGTAGTGTTATGTATCACCTTCTCCGATTCTTGTTTTTTGGTTTCTATATGAATGCACTTTTTTAATATTCTGCTATGTGTTATCTTCAATTATTCTATTGACCTTTGTAATTATGCAACCTATTTATATATATCTACAATAAACATTTATTTTAATATTCT
This sequence comes from Aquarana catesbeiana, assembly GCF_042186555.1. Taxonomy (NCBI): domain Eukaryota; kingdom Metazoa; phylum Chordata; class Amphibia; order Anura; family Ranidae; genus Aquarana; species Aquarana catesbeiana. Next base: position 636,879,429 of record NC_133324.1, read on the forward strand.
TTAGTTTTCATTGCCTTAAAAATCCCTTTAGAGGTTTATGCAGTTTTTTCATTAATGTTATGGGATGATACAATGACACATCCACACCACCAGGGTCAACTTTATATATAATGGCTAGTAAATGTAAAGAGGGAAGGATTATCGCTACTCCTGACCAGCCAAGGTAAAAAAACTATAAAGAGCGGCCTCAGCCTACATCCTTTCACCGAACCACAAACACATTTGACACTGCCCATCAGATCTTAGGGGCAGTGGACTTTGTCAGTAGGGCAGAGGATGGGGTCAGTAGTTTCTAATTTTTGCTAGCATTTTTTTTTTACTATTTAATTTTATTATATTATACTTTTAAATTTTTTTAACACTGCTGGAGGCTTTGGTGAAATATTAGGGGTCTAAATCCCTATTATTTCACTTTTAAGACAGAGAAAGGAGATTGAGGACACAGTTTCCATCTCTGCAGCCTCAGCTGCATGAATGAACAGGAATGTTGGTAATGACAGTGTCCACTTTTTTGGTACCTGGTTTTGACCAGGTCAGGTGTGTCACAGCGATCTGAGCCAGAAGTTTACCCCCCTTCCTCTGCAGCCCTCAGGGACCCTTAACAAGTCTCAGAAGACTGCAGCCCGTTCACAAAGCTCAGATGTCCTTGCCCAAAGCCTCAGCTTGGGTAAGGACATCGCTGGATCCCTGGACAGTTAAGTGTCCTTATATTAAAAGTCAGCAGCTACAGGAATTGTTGCTGCTAACTTTAAATTTTTTTGGGGGAGACTGGTGCTCCTCTTTAAGCAGGCATCCTCCGGTGCTGTGACTGATTCCACACAGTTTCTGTGAACATTATGACTGGCTACAATCACGCTCCAGCCCCCCTCATCGTACTATACAGGGTTAATGTTCCTGTATGGTATGTGATGATGCTGAGGTTTTAGGTGGAAGCAGAGAACTCTGCAGCTGGCTGGAGCATGGAAACATGGATGTGAAATAGGCTAGTCTCCCACCCCCTACCCCTTCCCCATACACACACACACACACACACTGCACTGTGGACTTTTTTTTTGTTTACTGGAGTTGGGCTGTATTAGGGCACCACTTCACTTTCTGTTAATGCTCAAATTCTTGAGTATGTTAGGAATATACTGGGACTTTTCAGGTACTACAGTAAATAGATGTATTCCACATACACATTCTTTTTAATATGATATAAGATATAATTTTTAATAAGATATAAGATAAAATGTGTATGTTGAATACATCTATGTACTATAACACCTGAAAAGTCCCAGTATATTCCTAACATACTCAAGAATCTGACTTACACTAAGTACAGAGTGGAAAGCAGAACAGCCAGGACTCACATGTAAAGAATGCAGCCTGACTGTCCAGGGGAGAGCTCTGGTGACTGCTGAATGAGGAGCTGTGATCGGGACTGAAGTGCAATGTTGTCTTCCTTTTCTTCCCCCCTCCTCCTCATGCTGCTGCTGCTCTCACTGTGTTAGACCTGAGGGGGAATGGGGAAGAGGAGGCTGAAAGGAACCCTTACCCAAGCCTGGGAGAGATTGCGTTTCTCATTTTACAGGCAGGGTGCAGGTGCTGCTTGAGCTCCATTATTTAGCAGCAACGGAGCAGAGGTTGGGCATAGGGTGGTGGGCAGACTCCTCTGCATGTTAACAACCCGGTGCCCTCCCAGCCCTACACAGATTGATGGGGTGTCTTACCTCAAGAATGACACTATGCTGGCTGCCAGGGGGGTGCTCTCTTCCTCCTCCCTCACTCAGCCCTGTCACAGCCCTGTCACGCAAGCTGTCAGCACCACCATTTTCCATCCTCCCTAGCTAGCTCAAGACTTACAAATGGCGCTAGAAATTCAGAGCTTCTCCCAGCCAACAGGAGTGGAGGGGTGTGGTTTGGAATGCAAAGTGGAAGACCAGGAACTCAACCATTCCACCACTTGCCTGCAGGCCACAATGAAGATTGGAGCCTGAGTCCAAGATTTTGTGTAGTTGGGGTATGCTAATGTGATAGGGAGGCCACACGGGCCACCTGGAATATGGGTGGGGTTGCAATTGCGACCCATGCCATCCCTATTGCTATGGCCATGGTGACTAGGATTATGAAGGACATAGGGAAATCTGGCAGGTGAAAAACAAGTTTTGTGCTTAGTGCAACAATATGTGTGCAGTGCTGCACCTATAAAATATACTGGATGTTATATCTAAATACATACACATATAATAGGTGAGTATCAGCCCAAATAAAGTCGTAAGAAACAGTTCATGTGAAAAGATATTCAGATTTCTGTGATGTGATACTCTTCAGCACAGTTCATAAAACAACAAAGAGTTCAAAACATAAAATTGAAAGAGTCAGTGAAACAATCAGCCATCCACCAATCCAGTGTAGGTATCTTGAAAGCCGACCAAACACTTTGTGTCCTCCACCACAGACAATAATGGCCTCTTACCAAATGAACTGGATCCCCATAACAGAGATCAAACACGCATGTTCATCAATGACCATCCAGGCAATCATCCATGGTGAAAGGACTCCGCCAGCCTCAGACTCCAAGATTGGACCAGACAGCATTCATACTTATAGAGGGGAAAAGAGGTTGCACATAATGTAAAACTGCCAAATAATTTATTATAAAAAAAGGCATATAGATAAAAAAGTGGAATACCGCGCTATGACAAACAATAAAATATAAATAAAAAAAGCAACTGCTAGAAGTGGGATACACACAAAAAGTAAATACAAAGAATATATCAGCGGTGAGGAGTGAATGGACAACACTTGTGCTAAATAATTGACATATAACCAAATGATAAATAATAAAATAAAAAATCACCAAAAACAATAGATCAAACTAAATATTGAAAAAGACTATGGTGAAAAAGTATTAAAAAAAATATTAAAGATAAATACATAAAAATATAATAATGTGAATGTAAAATCGTGTAGATAGGAATCTTGAATCAGAGGGTGTATAATGAATTCTCCCACCGTAACGACAGTCCAAATTCATAAACCAAGTGTTCATAAAATTATAATCAATTTCGTGACAAATCCACCACTGCAAAAAAATTGGGACCACCGTGTGAAATGCAAGCTTACCAAATAGCAAGCTAGCCAAGCTTGTGACCTATACCCAGTCAGGGCTTTTTTCCCAAAATGAACCAGGTATCTCAAATCCGGTCTCATATCCTGGAAACAGGCCAGATACCTCGGAGGGATCCACACTCTAGTGGATGCTCAATGGGCTCTCCTAATCCAGGAAGCTCCAATAGGTGGTCATACGAAACCCAAAAAAGAAAGACTCACCATAGCATAATTCTGTCTGACCATATCTATTAAAAGATTAAAATTACACTTACAGTGTTAAGAATGAATAGCAGGAAATAGCCGGCCAGCTGTACATGGACACCCATTCACTAGGACACTGGTACGCGGTGATGTCAGCACGTCAACTCCTCCCTAAAAAGGCATATACTTAGGCCTGGTTCACACTGATGCGAGTTCATGACCAATGTGATGTGTCAAAAACACTTTAAATTCGCATGTCATCCCTAAAGTCATTGTTTTCAATGATGGTCGTTCACATACATGCGTTGCGATTCCCCTACGAATGTGATCCGATTAAAAAAATGGTCTTGTACGAGTTTACTGCGTTGTGTTGCGAATTTAGTCTCTATAGACATCAATGTAAATCATTCTTAAATCGCATTGAGGGTTCACATATGTGCGAATTCCACCACACTACTCTCCACAAAAAACAGGAAGTACACAGGAAGTTAACACCTTTTTTTTTTTAACATTATGACTCCATTGGCTATAATATCAATCGCAGCTATGTCCAACTCCTGAAATTTGCAGTAAAATCACAATAAATTCGCACCTCACAAAGGACAAAAAACGGAACAAAATCACAGCGCATCAGTGTGAACTGGGCCTAACAAAGGTAAAAGCAGATACAGCATGTATTAAAAATAGCAGTGCCTCATCTGCGTTCACCTGGTGGGTGTAGTAACATCACAGGTTACCTGTGTTTTTACTGTGTTTTCTGAAAGTGCAAGAAGATGCAGCATGCAGGAAATATGTGCAACCTAATAGAAATCTATGGGACCATAGCTAACACTGCAGATACACTAGCACTGCAGCCAAACTGCAGCACCCCAGTGTGAATTCACTTACAAGCACAAAGGAACAAGTGCTGTGGCTGATGAAACAAAACTAAACTCTTTGACTGCAGTTATTGGGTACTAATGGAGGACAAAGTAAGAAAATGGGGAGAGATTTGGGAAATAGAAGGAAGGGGGAGGGGCAATCACAGTGCTCACTCACAAGGCTAATTGAAGAGGCTCAGTCAGAGGCTTCATGTGCTCACCATATAGCTGCCAGCAGCTCTGTTTAAAATTTCCAGCCCCCAAAACTCCTTCAAAGACACAGCACGGGCTGCATGGACTGGAGTGTGGGTGGTCACAGGGGAAGAGAGGCGGGAAGAGGCAGAGCAGATCCAGCCTCTCTCCTCTCCAAATTGTGCTGAAGGAGGGTTGTGCACTGTCAGACTGTAAGGTCCTGTACACACGGTCGGACATTGATCAGACATTCTGACAACAAAATCCATCGGATTTTTTCCGACGAATTTTGGGCCAAACTTGTCTTGCATACACATGGTCGCACAAAGTTGTCGGAAAATCCGATCGTTATGAACGCGGTGACGTAAAACACATAGGTCGGGACTATAAGCGGGACAGTAGCCAATAGCTTTCATCTCTTAATTTATTCTGAGCATGCATGGCACTTTGTGCGTCGGATTTGTGTACACACGATCGGAATTTAAACGATCAGATTTTGTTGTCGGAAAATTTTATATCCTGCTGTCAAACTTTGTGTGTTGGAAATTCCGACGGAAAAAGTCAGATGGAGCCCACAAACAATCGGAATTTCCGACAAAACAATCCGATCACACTTTTTCCATTGGAAAATCTGACCGTGTGTACAAGGCATAAGAGACACACTGAGCCGTGACACGTGCAGCCAGCCACCCCTAAATTACAGACAGCTTCTCCTGTCCCACGGACATTTGTGAAAAGGAAAAATGAGGCTCTCTTTTACAAACTGTTGGTAAATTTATGAATGGTTTGCAACACTGCCCCTGAGCGGGGCTATGTGCATCCATAGACACACATAGTGTGGCCCAGCACCACCCCCTGATCCCTTCTCACAGGATTTGATGCACTGCAGCCAATGGCTTCTGTTGTTCTTAATCTCTCCTTTGAATCAAAGAAGACAGACCAGTGCTGCTGCAGACGTGCACAGCGCTGGATCGAGAGAGGGCTCAGGTAAATATAAAAGGAGGTGGGGTGGGGCGATAAAACTACTGGGACAATTTTTATCTTAATGCAGGGAATGAGTTAAAGTTAAAAATGTCTAGCCTTTAGAAACACTTTAACAAAGAACTTTTCCTATTTGCTCCCTTTTGGCCTGTTAACCACTTGACCTCCAGAAGATTTACCCCCTGCATGACCAGGCCATTTTTGCGATAAGGCACTGCTTTACTTTTACTGACGATTGTGCAATGCTGTACCCAAATAAAATATAAGTCCCTTTTTTTCCACAAATAGAGCTTTCTATTGGTGGTATTTGATCACCTTTGGGTTTTTTTATTTTATGCGCTATAAACAAAAAAATAATGAAAAAACAGGAGAATTGGCACTTTATAGGTGCAGAATAAATTGTCAAAATATCAAATATAGTATATAAAAATTATTTTATTTTGAGAAGCAAAATAATATTGAATTCATTAAAAGAAGGGAAGAGGGGGGCGTGGCCTGGAGCGGCATGCAGTAGGACGCAACTAGACAGAGCTCCGCCGGCCATTGATCCGTTTCTCACATCCTGGGACCGACAAACGACTTTCTTTAGCCCTGAACATACCGCCGCTGTACCGGCAACTTACAGGAGCCATGTCACCTACCAAAAAGGCATCTGCTGCGGCCGCAAAACTTGAGCAATACCGCCGGCCAGGCACGGACCCCTCCAGCCAAGATGGCGCCGCCGCGCCGGACGAAGAACCCTCTGTTGGGACTGACACAGCGAGGGTGCTGGAGGCGATCTCATCATGCCAGGAAGCCGTAACAGTATGCCAGACATCCCTCACAGCGCGGATAGAAGAGGTTAAGGTGGACATTTCACTGGTAAGACAAGATTTTCAAAAACTAAAAGGCAGGGTCACTGAGGCAGAGAACAGGCTGAGCAATATGGAGGACTCCCTCCCCCCCCTGCAAAATACAACATCTGAGCTGCAGCATCAAGTGAATCAATTGATTCAGAAACAAGATGACATTGAGAATCGCCTCAGGCGATGCAACCTCAGATTTGTGGGTCTCCCTGAGGGGTCAGAGGGGAGAGACCCCCCCACGTTTCTTGAAAATCTGCTCTGCGATACATACGGCAGAGATTCCTTTTCCCCTACATTTGTAGTAGAGCGCGCACACCGCATGTCGGGCAGACTACCACCACCTGGAGCCCCCCCACGCACCTTTATTGCGAAGTTCCTGAACTACAGGGATAGGGATGCCATACTTCGCCTCAGCAGACTGAAAGGGAACATCCCTTTGGGAAACAAAATGATAGCGATCTATCCAGACTTTTCTGCAGAGGTGCAGCGGAAAAGGCGCACATTTATGGAGGTCAAAAGGCGCCTCCGCATCAAAAACATCAAATACGCCATGCTTTTCCCGGCCCGCCTCCGTGTAGAGGGAGAGGACAGAGCACACTTTTTTGAGGACCCGGAAGCCGCCATCGCCTGGCTGGAACAGAGAGAAAACCACGGATAAGTCTCAGCCTCACTTTTGCTCACCTATATGCCCCTGTGGTCCCTGCGGATCTTCCACTCTCCTGCACTCAGTCCCTCTCTGCGGATTGAATTTAAGTTTGAACCTTCACGCAAAAAAAATCACAGGATGGATTGCCCGTCCCTACACTCCCTTCTTATTCCCCCTCCTATTCTCCGGGGACGGATAACCTCTTTTCACCTCTGCAGGGACTGGATATACCCCTACACATCATGGACTACGACCGGACTTTAACCAACATCGCAGCAATATATCCCTTCAAGAGCACCCAGATGACAACAAACAATGAGATCTTATACCACATACCACCTAGAGCAACTGTTCAATGGGCGTTTTGCAGCCCCACGCCACCAAGACATACCTCAGCTACTTACCCATACTCACCCTAACAGGGTCCACACAGGCAACCGACGGAGCTTGACAACGTCTACAAAGTACTCACCAAGAATGGCGAGTAAAGTCCTAAAATGCGCAACGACACGCAGCGTATTTTCGCCCCACGCAACACAGTTTACCACCTGAAATGGAGCAAACCATCTCCGGCAACGCTATGCATGCGACTTGGGACTTCCAAGACTATTGGTAACCCTAGTATAGCAACTGCCATTTATACATGTTCATGTTCTAACCTTTTCTCCACAGGTGGGACAATGTTTATGCCCAGTTGGCAGTTCGGGATTGAAGCTCGCACCAGGTTTGGAAGGTGCAGAGCGGGGAGGGGGGAAGGGGTTTTTAGATTTCCGAATGTTCTAATATTCTACCCAAAGTCTAAACCATTTGATTGCTATCACAATAACCTCATGGTGTTCTTGTTACCGGTCATATTTTTCGGTGTATGTGCTAGGCAATTTGGGGGATGGGGGGGAGATCTGAGTCCTGGGGCTCAATACCACATGCACACATCCAAATGACTAACTTAAAATTCATTACATGGAATATCCGTGGGCTCAGGGAGCCCATTAAAAGGTCGGCGGTGTTTTCAATACTAAAAAAACAGAGAGCTGATGTGGTGGCTCTGGTAGAAACACACGCTGAAGGCCTCGCACATAGAGTGCTTAAGAGACCGTGGATTGGATGGGCGTACCATTCAACACACACTACACTATCTAGGGGAGTCTCAATTTTAATCGCTAAAAGCACTCATTTTGAGCTCCAGGACTCAGTGGTCGACTCATTGGGCAGGTATGTTTTACTGAAAGCTAAGATACACGGGGATATGCTTCTCCTTATGGCGTTCTATGTACCACCGCCGTTCAGCGCGGGTGTCATTGCTGCTGGGTTCGACTTCATGGCTTTGCATCCTGGCACCCCTGCTGTGTGGCTCGGTGACTTCAATAACGTTCTAGATCCAGCCATGGACAGACTCAACACGTCGACTACAGAGCTAGTGGCGTCACACCCCACAAGATTTGCCAGACTCCTATCTGATTTTAACCTAGTGGATACGTGGAGGACCAGGAACCCTGCAGACAAGCGATTTTCCTGCTTCTCCACGTCCCACCGAGCCATGTCCCGAATAGACCTAATATTGGTATCTAAAGTGCTCCTCCCTAGACTGTTGGACGCGGGCTTCTCTCCTAGGTCCCTATCGGATCACTGCCCTTACTGGGCCATGCTTTCCGTCCCCCACAACCGTCCTCCGATGTCGTGGAGGTTAAACCCCTTCTGGCTGACACTGTTGCCGGAGGAGGATGACCTCTCGACGGAGTGGGGAAACTACTTTCACATCAACGAGGGGTCCGCCTCGGTTCAGGTAGTGTGGGAGGCATTCAAGAAACACGCACGTATGATACTAACCAACAGAATTAACAATCTTAAAAGAGTGTCAGATTCGGCTATAATTAAGGCGGAGGAGAGCCTCCGGGATGCTGAAAAGACATTTCTCGAGGCCCCCACTGCAGATAGAGCTGACAACCTCAAACTTTGTTCAAGGGTGTTGACCCAGCTACACTACGAAAAGTCCAAAAGAAAACTTTTTTTCCATAGGCAGAGGTCGTTCGAGCATGGGGAACGGGCGGGAAAACTCCTTGCATATTTGATACATAGCGAGGATAGACCCCCTGTGGTAATCTCACTGCGTTCATCCAGTGGAGCTATAGAAACAGAACCACATAGAGTTACAGATATCTTTAAAAAATTCTTCCACAAACTCTACACAACAACAGCCTCACCCGACACCACCCCAATAGAAACATTCCTAGGAGAGCTGACAATTCCCCAGCTCTCTGCGGAACAAGTTGAGGAACTAGAAGCCCCACTGACAATAGACGAGGTATCGGGAGCCCTGGCGGAACTCCCGGCCTCAAAGTCCCCGGGCTCGGACGGCCTACCAGTGGAGTTCTACTCCACATACTCGGAAGTACTGATCCCCAGACTGCTACAGCTATATGAGGCCATATTCAAGGACTCTAGACTACCAGCATCCATGAGAGAGGCCACCATAGTATTAATCCCCAAACCTGGGAAGGACCCACTTATTCCCGAATCCTACCGCCCCATATCTCTACTTCAAGTAGATATAAAAATTCTTGCAAAAATTCTAGCCACCCGCCTCAATAAAGTAATCCTCTCCTTAATTCATAGTGATCAAGCGGGGTTTATGCCGGGTAGAAATACATCCTTCAACCTTAGAAGACTGTTCATAAACCTACAAGCCACGCATGACAATATAGGGTCTAGAATAATCGTCGCCTTGGATACAGCCAAGGCGTTCGATTCAGTGGAATGGGAATACCTGTGGAGGTGCCTGGGCAGATTCGGATTTGGCCCTAATTTTATAAAATGGGTACAACTTTTGTACCAATCTCCATCAGCAAGGGTATTAGCGAACGGACTGCCATCTGACCAATTCCTGTTATCTAGGGGCACGAGGCAGGGGTGCCCTCTGTCGCCTCTACTGTATGCACTGGCGGCAGAGCCCTTGGCCGTGGCCATCCGGGCACACCCCGAAATTAAAGGACTTAGCAGGGGAGATGTGACCGAAAAAATCAGCACCTACGCAGACGACACCCTGCTATACCTGGATGACTCTGAGAGTTCTTTACCCCTAGCACTGGACCTTATAGAACGATTCGGCAGGTTCTCCGGCCTCCGGATCAACTGGGACAAATCCCAGATATTACCTCTTGACAGCTTCCCGCAACCCAGGGACAGGGCCGAACTACCCCTGCAGAGAGTAGACACTATAAAATACTTGGGTATAAAAACCACAAAAGACCCAGCAGACTACGAGACACTCAACATAACCCCACTGTTTGCAATGCTTAAGCACAAAACACAGGTGTGGGCCCGCCTTCCACTGGGAGTAATGGGACGAATTAATTTGACCAAAATGGTCCTCCTACCTAAAATTCTCTACATGATCTGGCACTCGCCAATATACCTGGTGCTTAGGCATTTCAAGCTGATGGAAGCCATCATAAAGCCATTCGTATGGGGCAATACAAGACATAAAATAGCATGGCAGAAACTTAAAAACCCCACGGACCTGGCGGGAATGGCTGTGCCGGACCTTAATATTTATTACATCGCAGCGCAGTTATCCCAGCTATTCCATGTGGATAAGACAGACAGGAAAAGATTCCTACACTTGGTATGCCCGGGGCGGTCCCGGGTGTCACAGGACCCACTAACTGTGATAGCGGGGAAAGCCACAGGGGCAGACAGGAACACCAACCGTAAAACACTACCTTACCACTATACCAAAATATGGAATCTGTCCATGCATAGACTCCAACTACCAACGATTAACGAGTTCACTCCTCTGTGGCACAATTCGAACCTCCCTGAGTTTGATGTGCTACCAGACAGTGAACTATGGAGCTCCAGAGGGATCATTTATTTACTACATATTGTACACCACGACAGGCTAAAAACGTTTGATAGGCTAAAAACAGAATACATGCTCCCAAACCAAATGCTTTTCAGGTACATGCAATTGCGTCATGCTTTTTACGCGCAGTTCCCTTCGGGGGAATGTCACATGGTAGGCAACCCATTAATGGAAGCAGTGAAATGCCCTGACCCAAAAAAACTAATCTCCCAGTTCTACTCAATGCTAACGATACCACAGGCTACTTCATCAGCCTACGCCCTGAAAACAAGGTGGGAAGGAGAGGTAGGCACACTGACAGATGACGAATGGAGCGATGCTCTAGACGCATGCAAACTAGTGTCCCCCAGACTGTCAGACCGCTTGACCCAACTTTTCATGATCCACAGAGCATACCTCACGCCATTAAGACTGTCCAAATACAGGGAGGGTCAATCCACAATGTGCATAATTTGTAACCAAGCTACCGGAACCTTTTTCCATTTATTGTGGCAGTGCCCCCAAATCCAGGCATACTGGGTACAAGTGGTGAGATTCCTCCACGACACAATGGGCTCCCCCGTAACACTGCAGCCCAAACTCTGCCTATTGGGTATTTTATCAGACCCCGAAATAAATAAATTCCAAAAGGTCTTTGTGCACGAAACACTCTTTTCAGCTCGAAAAGTCATCGCTAGGGCCTGGATGAGACCTAATCCTCCGGAGTTCCCACACTGGCTAGCTGAGGTCAACAATACACTACCCTATAAAAAATTGATCTACATACACAGAAGTTGCCCCCTGAAATATGAGCAAATATGGGACAAGTGGACACAGTCACCTGACACCTGTACTTAAAAACAAATTAGGTGACAGGGTAGCCCGGGGGCCGAGCCCCCCCCCCCCCCGGCCACGTATGCTAAGATACTACAACACGATCAAGCCAAATTAGCACAATAAGACAGATTGGCTTTACATGCACACCATGGGTAAGAAGGTAACCAAAAGAAAAAAGAGCCGAGACATGGGTTAAAGTATTGAATATAACTCTACTTATATGCTTTGGAAAAAGTACTGTTACTCTTTATGGTTCTCACAGGGTACACCATACTCCTTTTATTTTCTGTCTTTATTTTTTGTTAATCCTCAATAAATTTGCATTTAATGTAATAAGCTTTGACAGAACATACCCGATTCAACTACATTGTTAGAACTATCACAACTTTGTTCCGTGCAAGGCCCAACAAACTGGCATAATACTCTTGCTAATGTATAACCTGCAGATTTTACAATGTATTTGTGCACAATGTACCTCTGTAATTCTTTATTTTTTTATGACAAATAAAACTTTTCTGATAAAAAAAAAAAGAAGGGAAGAGGGGGAGATACACAGGTGGCTAGTACAATTGGTTACAATTTCAACAACGCAGCAATATATGGTGAACTTCCCAACATGTTTTGCCCATATGTCGGGCTTCCTCAGGGGATGCTGTCCATTTGCAATGTACAGTGCCTTCTATCAAAAAACACAAACAATTGAGCATATTAGATTGATTCAAAATTCATACAGACATTTACATCTAATATTATTATTATACATATGCGTCTCCTCTGTCAGGGTACCACTGCTTACCTATATCTCCTAGAAAAAAGGGACCAAAAACTGCTGGGATGGCTAGATGTTTAGCTGCATCAGAGGAACCATGCGTTACAGGTGACCATAGATGGCAGACAAGGATCAACTAAAAGAAGGAAAAACATTGGATGCCCTTTAAAGTCTGAAGGAATGATGGAATATCCTTCCTGACATCAAAGGGCAGAAAGCTAAGATAAGGTCAACTTACAGGAATAGGTTCTGCAGCTGGCTTAATGCCAAGGGCCACACACCTCTGGAAACTTTAGTCACTCTAAGGCTATCTTATAAACACAATTAGAACAGCAGTTATAATTTGCAGTATAATGCCAGCAAGAAAAGATAATAATCTTAAAACAAAAACATGAAAATCCCGATCGCCATTGTGGAGATAGAAAAAGGAGCCATTTTTCAAAATTTAGACTAGCTAAAGGTTACCTGAATAGGAGATAGTAGCGTGCTTGTGTTCCCGCAGCGTCTCAATGCTGCATGCAGCAGCTTTATATACCATCCATCCGGTATGAATACCGGATGCGGATATAATAACCGTGCCGCGCATGCGCGAACCTCGTCATTCCCCGAAGCTCGTCCATTCCCGCCGGGTCCTAAGGCTCAGTCGGAATAATGGAACCAGGGCTCCCTCTGGTGGATAGGAGGGAAGATCTCACTTGTCAAAAGACATGTGAAGATTCCAAAGTAGATGGTGAAGCACACACAAGCTGCACAGTGGATCGGGTGCCCGGCCTGATTAGCAGGAACACCATGGGCGTTATATATATAAACAATAAATAAACAAAAAGGCTGACAATTTTGAAAAAGAAATAATATTTTTTACATTCTGCTATAAAACACATCCAATAAAAATATTGGGAAAATGTAATTTCTTCATAAATTTAGGACAATATGTATTCTGCTACATATTTTTGGTAAAAAAAAATCCCAATAAGCGTATTGATTAGTTTGCGCAAAAGTTATAGTGTCTACAAACTATGGGATATTTTTATTTATTTATTTATTTTTTACTAGTAATGGCGGCGATCAGTGATTTATAACAGGACTCCGATATTACAGCAGACATTCTGACACTAACTGACACTTTTGACAGTTTTTGGGAACCAGTGACCCTAATTCAGTGATCAGTGCTCAAACTATGCACTGTCACTGTACTAATGAAACTGGCTGGGAAGGGGTTAACATCAGCGGCGATTAAAGGGTTATCTGTGTGCCTAACCAGTGTTTACGTGTAGTGTGGGAGGTGTTTTTACATGAGGAAGATATGGAATTTATTCCCTGCTTTGCAGGGACACAAATGTAATCCCTTCCCTCCAGTCAGAATGGAAATCTGCCTTGTTTACATATGTAGATCACCGTTCTGTCTCTCTACCTGTTGATCAGCAGGTGCCGGCAGACATTGAGTCTGTGCCGCCCGCCGATCAATTACCACTGTGTGTAAACACAGTGGGAGCAAGCGGCCGGTGGTGTGCCCCTACTCAAAAGAGTCAGATATACAGTATACGTGATCGTTAGGAGACACTGGAGTGTGTTACTACGAGATAAAATGTTGGGTGGTGTTCTGCCTGAGCACCCCTCATTTGTGTACAGAAGAGCACCCAACCTAAGAGATATTTTAGCCCCGGGAGCCCTAGACCCCCCCTAATAAACATAATAATACTGTAGGGACTTTAACTCTCTTCCTCTCTGGCTTTTATGCCTGTGGGAAGTGTTTGGCCTGCAGAACAACAAAAGGATGAAATGTCAAAAAGAAATGTGAATTTGTGGCCACGGCCACGGGTAAAGTACACAAGATTAAAGATTTCATTACTTGTTCTACAGAAGGGGTTGTATACATGTTGGAGTGTTCATGCAAACTCCAGTATGTAGGTCGAACATCTAGACCACTGCTGGTTAGGGTGGATGAGCACATCAACACGATCAAAAAAGGAAAAAAAGAATATTGTGTTTCTACACATTTTAGGGATGTCCATAATAGAAATCCTAGTCAGTTAAAGTTTTGGGCTATAGAAAAGGTAAAACATCACTGGAGGGGGGGTAATTTCATAAGGCAATTAAGCCAACGTGAATCAGCTTGGATATATGCTTGGGTAAATGAGACCCAGGTTTTAACGCCCAGGGGCCTCAATATAGATTTCGATCTAAACTGTTTCATCTATAATGGGTGATTTTAGGTAACCCTTCATGAAATATATAAAGCCTAGTAGGAAACATAGGAAAGTTTTTATTTTATTCATATATATTTTTTAATTCACATATGTCTATGTGTTTATTATGGGAGTGGTGACCCTATATGTATATGAAGTACGCTGATTATATTTAAAATTTGAATAGTAATTTGAATTGAATTTAGTCCCGTAACGTATATATAGATTTGTTGGTTTGTAATAAACATGTAATGTTTTAAAGCATAATTATGTAATTTTAGAATGTTGGTATAGGTAGTGGATTTGTATCTATTAATGCTTAGCATGTGATAGATTGTAACCAGAGATTGTCATGTAGGTCTGCGGGTGCTTAGAAAGTTAAATATCCTAACTGCGAGTTGCTAGATAGCAGTAGGAGAGACACGCTCCCTGGTCTTGTTATTTTTGTGTCCTGGAGACATGGACAGTGGAAGGTTCTTTCTGCACCGCAGACTGAGCTATGGCGACGCCTGGATGGTTGCTATAGCAACGATACACTACAAATTAGCTTAGAGGGATCAGCCCACCCATCTACTGAGGAAGGCCTGTGATTGGCTGATACGCGTCTAGAAGGGAGGAGCCGATAGTGACGTTCAGCTAGGCACTGTGTATGTGGACACAGCGGTGCTACCCTGGAGGTTCACATGTGATTTTAAAAGTTTTTATCTTGTAAGTGCAACTTGTCTTTTTGGGGGCTTTGAATGCATTTGTATACGGAGAACACTATGGTCTCTATACTTATTATTTACATGTCCTGAACTCATGGAATCTTGAGCCAAGCTGGGAGGTGATTTGTTTCTTTGGATGTAAACGAGTTGAGTTACCATTAGAAAAAAGCCATCTGGATTACCCACCATTGATTGGGAAGAGGAAGAGAGAGCAAAGAGCTCGTGGGGAGATCCGCATATGAGTTTTAACTCATCTGGGAGGTGAGCGCGCATTTTTATTGGTGGTGGTGTGCACTCCTTTTGAGGATGAACAATCACTGTGGTGGAATTGTGTGTACACACTGATCATAAGAAGAATTTTCCATGTTTCATTTTTTCATTTTTTCATTTAATGGACTATTCATTATTTATATGTAGGATTAATTTATATTAGAGATTTGTACCTTATATTTATGTAGCGCTGGTAGATTTTTAATCTACTGCTAATATATAAATTTAGTGGGTCATCTGTTCTGTACATAGTTAAGATTTAATCTATGGCTAAATTAGCTTCTGTTCCAGCCTTGGTTGTGTTGCGTGCAGTTCCACTCCGTCGCCTGTAGATGTCGGTGTTACTACAGACCGGAGGTGGAAAGCAACGGACTGATGTGTATTGAGTGCTCTTCTTTCTCAGAAGTAACTCGACAGACGCCATATTTCTTGGTCTCTTTCTTTCCATCTGCTGGCCCTCCTGGCCGACAGGTATGTGCTAGGAGTCCTACCTCATGGTCCTCCGGGCTGGAGGACTGCATTGCTGCAGCGTGTGGGTGGGCCCAGAAGTCTGTCTGGGGCCTACTACAACTGCTGCGGAGATGGTCCTGTGCTGTCTGTCCTACGGGAAGAAGCTGGACAATTGAGAAGAATCCAGGGGAGGACCCGTCATGGAAGGATCATGTGGAGCGCTGGTCTGGAGAGGGGCCTGGTGACTCAATTGGAGGACGCATCTTAAGTTAACCTACCACATAGTACTGCCAGGTCGGCTTAAAGGTTCTGGTACTGTGTTGCTGTTCATCGAAAACTACTACATCCTGTGGCAGAGGATCGTACAGTTTTGTTCTATTCAAGTCTGTGGCAGAGACTTTCTGTTTGTGCTGCGCTCCGGCTGCTAGGTCAGTGAGAGAGGCCTATCAGGGCGGGCAAAGATTTAATCCTGAACTGAAGATACATTCATCCCTGAGATTTCAATTCCTTAGTGCTACACCCGAGAAAAGGTATTTGAACTTCCCTGCAACTCTTCTTCTACCTCTTTCCTGCTACTTCTTCCAGTTATCTCCCATTAAAGCATTTGAAAAATACTAAAGTGACTGGTGCCTACATTGTTAGATACTAAGCTCAACGTGGACTCTAAGTCTGGTATTGGTGAAACTACAGGTAAAAAGGTGACGAAAACAGCCCACTTTAAATCAGCAGCTCCACCGTGAGTTATTGCTACATTTATATTATATTAATATATATTTTAATACACATAGTGCTACATTTAGTTATTACTATCAATTATACATCTATTTGCCAAAGACAACCTCTGAATATGATGCTGAGCACATGCACTCAACTTCTTTGGTTGACCATGAAGAGGCCTGTTCTGAGTGGGACCTGTCCTGTTAAACCGCTGTATGGTCTTGGCCACCATGCTGCAGCTCAGTTTCAGGGTCTTGGCAATCTTCTTATAGCCTAGGCCATCTTTATGTAGAGCAACAATTCTTTTTTTCAAATCCTCAGAGAGTTCTTTACCAAGAGATGCCATGTTGAAATTCCAGTGACCAGTATGAGAAAGTGAGAGCGATAACACCAAATTTACCACACCTGCTCCCCATTTACACCTGAGACCTTGTAACACTAACGAGTCACATGACATCGGGGAGGGAGAATGACTACTTGGGCCCAATCTGGACATTTTTACTTAGGGGTGTACTCACTTTGTCGCCAGCGGTTTAGACATTAATGGCTGTATGTTGAGTTATTTTGAGGGGACAGCAAATTTACACTGTTATACAAGCTGTACACTCACTACTTTACATTGTAGCAAAGTGTCATTTTGAGTTGTCACATGAAAAGATATAATAAAATATTTACAAAAATGTGAGGGGTGTACTCACTTTTGTGAGATACTGTATATATATATATATATATATATATATATATATATATATACAGTATATTTATAAATGATTTCTAATCATTACTTATCTAACTAAATCATTTTAGCTCCTATGATATAATGGCTGATTTATTACTATATATACTCCCCCACACTGCTCACACAGTATTAGAGGGGTTAGAAGGGTCACATGAACACAAATACATCTAAAATACTGATGTTGTCAGCAACATGGTATAGAAATCTGGTGAGATTATCAAGTTACAAGAAAGGGGGAATTAGGAAGGATTTAGCTTATGTATTAAATTATTAACATTTTTATTCATCATTTAACTATTAATCATTACAATTACCAACAGCTAAGCCACATTGTTTAAAAAAATATTTATTTATGTTGCTGTTTAGTTATCTACTGTATATTGCTGTTTAGTATGACCTTATATACCACCTTATGAAATCAGAAGTAAATATTGCAATTATTTTCAGCTATGGCTTATAGATATAAGCAAAGTAAGGTTTTATTTTACACTTTCCAAATGCTAAATGCTCTGTGTTAATATGCACATAACTGTGTATTTACTGTAGCTGTTTGCTTGGAATTCACTTTAATGGTGTTATTAAATTATCAGTTTTTTCTGTATTTTAGTATTTTGTTTAATCTCATAGATTACATAAATGAGCAAGGCAAACCCCTTTAGCAGTTTCATATATTAAAATATCTTGATCAATCCCAAATGGTGAAATTAGGCTAGACAAAAAACAGTAAACTTAATATCAAAATCTGGGGGAATCAAGGGAATCTCTTTTAAAATATGTCTTACTGAGTTTTAGGCCTTTGACTTAGATTTCTGCTCTCTTGGGTCCAATTATAAATCATGCCACAAAAGATTTGTGTCACAAATAGTAGAATGTCACATAATTCAATGTCAGGTGAAAGTTACAGGCAGTGGTATTTAATAGTACAAGTACCATCTATCAGAAAGCAGGTTTACAAAGTAGTAGAGCAAAGGTCGGTGCATTTATTTTGATGTAAGAGCTCTAACAGCATGCATAGATTTATTTATTCATACAGTATGTATTTTGAACACACAAAAAAAACTGTGATGCTGTAGGGAGAAAAGAGCAAGAACAAGAGGGAGAGGAGGCAGGGAGGAAAAAATCTTCCAGAAGTAACATTTTGCTGTTACCCACTTGTTAAGAAGTAGAAAATCTACAATGTTGTATGTTCGTAGACAAGTTCTTCATAAGTTGTAACAGTAAGGTATACGTTAGTGAAAAAAAAATGTTTTATAATCAAACCTGTGTTGATGAGGTTACTTGTAAATTCAGCAAAGCCTATAAAAAAAATCATCTATACTTATCTTTCTAGAAGACCCTGACTTCAGATCCTGTTACTTAACTGCTCCCCGGCCTCTGCAGGTATTGGTTATTTCTGCTTTACCTGCTGCATACTGTTGTTCCTCCGACTGGCTCATAAATCCTGCAGTGACATATGAGTTGGCAAGAGAAAAAGTGATGTGTGGTAGGTAGAGCAGTATATACACACCCAGAACATTTGAGGTTGCAGGGTCATTTTAAGTACATACTGTATGCGATGGAAGTCACTTTGGGCGGGGGGGCTGGTGGAACCCAGAATCCCTTGGAGAGGTTGGGAAACCCTTGCTTCAGCTCCCCATGCACCTCTTATGTCTAAGTCACCCTGTGTCTATTAGGGGCACAGGGTGACCAAGAAAATGTGGCTTGGATTACAGGTCCCTCTCTGCTCAGTGAGTGGGAAGGGGCTTGTCCAGCGCTGCTGCTGCCTATGGAGAGATTGGACGAAAACGGACAGCATGTCTGTTTTCATCAGATCTCACCCGATCCGATCCGCCAGCGACGGATCTGAACATAGGGCCATCCGTCTGCTTTTAGCGGATCGGACCGGGTCAGATGTCAGTGGACATGTCTCCAATGACATCCGTCGCTCCATAGGCTAACATGGAGCGCCCGTTCAGGTCCGCCGTCAAAACTGACAGGCGGACCTGAATGGTCCGACCGTGTGAAAGGGGCCTAACACTGGTTTATTTGATTGTGAAATATACTGTACGTGTTAATTGAAAGAGCTGAACACATTGGCCTCTGTACAATGTAGGAGACGGTCTGTCTGCTACTAGGGGCTCCTGCTATTACGTGAAGGTGTCCTGTGTTTATGTTTATGATAATGTGTGTTGTGTCTTCTGAACTAAAAGACGGCAAGTCTGCCCTGAGAGCTCATACCTCTGAGTCACCTAGGCTGTTTAAATGATTAATTAGCTATGTAAATAATGTTTCTGGTTACAGTTTGCTAGGGTAATATGATCATAAGGGGAGGGCGGGGAAATGTCCTCCTGGTGTATATGTTTGTGTGAGTTTGTCCAATAAATTATTCCATGTTGCAGTTTTGTAACTGGGCTAGTCATGCCTGGTCCTTACAATATATGGGCTGTAATATCTGACATCTGAAGGTCTAGACTAGAGGAAGCAGTGTACTGACAGAAGCACTCAAGCAGAGTGCGGAAAGTGGTTCCATGGAAGTGGTGGCAAGCAGTGGGATGCTTCCTGCAGTCTGGGACATTCAAACCTCCACCAAGGTCTGGATAGCAGAAGAGGAGAGATACAGATACTAGCCGCCATGGAGGAGGAATTTGGAAGGAGGTTGTAGATGGAAGGAGATGCAGATACAGCACAGAGGATCAGTATCAGAGCAGATCCTGCTAGCCCGAGAGCAGTGACACCAGGGTAAAATTCTCTCCTCCATCCAGGAAAGGTACTGGTCGCAGTATGGATTGCGGGTGCTGTTTTGGGGAGAAAAAATGCACAAGGAGCAGACAGCTGAATTAAGCAGGCTGGTCTGGGCAGAGATGCGGCTGGATGAGAGCTACAGAGCCCTCCAGTGGCATGTATCTCAAGCATGTCCTTGGATAGCGAATGACAGTCCAATGGAAGGCTTTGGCTACAGCGGCCTGGGACTGTTGTACATGAAGCTGTCTGGGGACCCTAACTTTTGGAGCGATTTGGAAGAAATCATGGATTTCAGGGAAGAGATACTGAATGTCTCGGAAGTGCACTGGACACTAGAAGTTATAGAGTTTATGGCTGTTCAGGAATGGGAGCTGGAGATCACCTACAGACGGCTGCTAGACTCTGCTCAGCGCCAGGGCTGGTCTCCCTATCCAGAAGTACCAGCAGACAGTCCTGAAATCTCAGCTGAAGTGTCAGCAATGGAGCAGAGTAACAGTGTGCTTTGCCCATCTCCGCCCACAGCTATAGAAGCAGAGGTCTTATGCTGAATCCAGCAAGTGCTGACTGACCTGGACAAACCTGTTTCTGCACAGAATGAGCTTGGATTGAGAAATGCGTCTGTCCAGCGACAATTCAAGGGCTTGGAAGAAGAGGAAGCTGTCCTCATTCCCCAGACATGGATCACAGAAAGCATGGATTTACTTGACTTTTCATCGGAGAATGTTATGGATGATGAGTCACCTGCCCATCCCCTGACTGTTAGCAATTCCAGAGACTGGGGATTAATAGACTTTCCTGTAAAGGAGAAGCAACCACCTAGTCAACCCCCAGCAGAAGTGGTGGCAACAGGACAGAGTACTTCAGACCCCTGCACCACACCCATGGCAGTTTCGAAGGCCCGAGGTGAGAAGGTGGTTGTTCTTCTTCCCCAGTGCATTTCAGACATGCAGGGAGGGGAAGCAGCCATCCCCCCTCCCCAACAAGGATTCATGGACCTGGGAGACAGTACCAGAGAAAGGGCATCCCAGCAGCAGACAGCACCCCAGAATGATGACACCAACCCAGCTGAAGTGCTGGCAAATAGACAGAGGGTCCAAAACCTCTGCACCACAACTGTGGCAGTTCTGGAGGCCCAGGGTGAGGAGGTGGCAGTCACTCCTGAGCAGCAGATCAGGATCCAGTGGGGGGAGGAGAGAAGAGGTTGTCATTTTCCCTTCTCAACAGTCAGACAGAGAGAAGGAAATTGTCTTCGCTCCTCAGCCAGGATCCATGTACCTGGGAGACAGTGACAGAGAAATGTCATCCCAGCAGCCAGATGAGGAAGCCGCCTCTTGTCCCAACAGTGTCAAAAACCATTAAACCAGACCGTGACAGAAGTACAATTAAATCACGCGTGTTTAATAATAAAAGTAAATAGAAGAAACGGAGTCAAAACATAGCCAGAGTTCAGGAACCAGAATGGATAGTCAGACAAGCCAAATTTCAGGGACCTTAAGATGAGCGTAGTAAAACAGCAAGCAGGATCTGGAGCTAGAAGGGATGTCAGCCAAGCAAATCTTTTAATGGGAATGCAGGAGAATGTCTCTGTGATGTTGACTAAGGCGAGGGCAGAGATCCTCTGGACTGGATTGCTTAAGTAGGCAGAACTGACGAGCAGGATATCATCAACAGATGAGTACCTGTGGAGAGATAGGAGCTGGCAATTAGCCAACAGCTGAGTGGCCAGCTCAGAGAAGGTGGGGCTGAGCCCAGCCCTGACAGTACCCCCTCCTCAATGACCCCTCCCCCTCAGAGGACCACCAGGCTTGAGGGAAAAGCATCTATTTAAATTAGGAGGAGGACAGGGGCATGTACATCTGAGGATGAGACCCAAGAGCGTTCCTCCGGACCATACTCCTTCCAATGCACCAGGTACTGTATGCGCCCACGGAACCTGCAGGAGTCAACATTAGACTGTACTTCATACTCCTCATGGTTCTCAACCTGTACAGGTGAGGACGTGGCACCGAGATGGTAAAGCGGTTGCAACCCAATGTTTTAATAAGGAAACATGAAATACATTCGAAATACGCATGTTAGAAGGAAGGCCTAATGCATAAGCCACTGGGTTAATCCTGCGAAGAATACGGAAAGACTCAAAAAACCGAGGTGCAAACTTCAGTGAGGGAATATGAAGTCGGAGGTTGCGAGATGACAGCCAGACCCTGTCTCCAACCTGGTAGGAAGGCACGGGCAGGTGTCTGTGGTCAGCATGGAGTCTGTACCTATCATTAGCATGTCGCAAAGCCTCCTGGACTTGTGCCCAAGTGGAACGAAGACCACGGAGATGCTCCTCTAACGCAGGAATACTCTGCAGAGCAAATGAGTCAGGCAACATGGAAGGTTGGAAACCATGAAGAATTCAAGGCAATATTGTGAGCAAACTCTGCCCACGGTAATAGGTCTGACCATGTGTAGGGGTTACTAATGCGCAAACCACATAAGTTAATAACAAAATCTAAAACTAATTAAAGTAGCTGCCAACAAAAAACACTAAGCATAAATTGAAATAAATAGGAATGTGGCGCTTACTGAGCTAAAACTAAATTAACATTAATAGTAATAATGATAAATAATAACTGCAAATAAAACAGTATCAAATATCCACTAAAAGTGGTTGTGCAAAAAAAAATTGCAAAAATAGCAAAAAGGCAAATAAAGTGCAAAGTAGTGCTGCAATCTGGCAGACAATAAGTGTGCAGATATCAATTGTGCAATGATTGTGCAAACAATGGCAACATAAAGTGCAAATAGCAATCCGGGACTTCCAACAGTGCAAAAACAAGTTCTTTGTGCAAGAAAATATAAAGTCCAATATGTAAACAAGTCTCTTTATAAAGTGCAATAAACTCCAAACAAGGTGCTAGATTCAAACATGCGAGCCACTTCATCCGATGTAAAGTGCATGTGCCACAATCTAATAAGCTTCCTCCATCCAGTGTGAGTGATAACGTTTCCCCCAGCCTCTCACCTCATAAAACAAATAAATAAGACAAACTTGAGCGATCCACACTGGTCGATCGGTCCCTGGTAGATTGATCTCCCGATTATTCAGGAACAATCAAACTCTCAGGATGACAATGCTCAGTGACATGGAAAAGTAAGAGGAGGGCTCCTTAACGGACTCCGGAGACCAACTCTGTGGGTTACCATCCTTTCTAGTCATATCAGTCAGAGGCTTGACCAGAGATGAGAAGTCACGAATAAACTTCCAATAATAGTTGGCAAAGCCCAGGTAACGCTGCAGAGGATGTAAACCCAGGGGTCGGGAGCCACTGTAGGACTGCTGAAAATGGCGACCAGGAGAGAACCTCAGCACAGAGCCAATTAAAAGAGGCGTTGTGCCTCTGTAACCAAGGTTAACCAACGGAAACTTAGGGAAGGTAATAACTTGGAATTGGATTATCTCATGGTGAAGAGCCCCTATGACCATGGACAACGGAACCGTCTCATGAGTCACATGGGCAGGCTGTAGGGGTCTCCTGTCAAGAGCCTCAATGGCAAGTGGAGTGTCACACAGCTGCAGTGGAAACGAGTGCTTTGATGCAAAGGCAGCATCAATGAACAGGCCTGCAACCCCAGAGTCGATTAGAGCCTGTATCTCGTCGGACGACTCAGCCCAGGAAAGTGTGACCAAAACCAGGGGCTTATCCTTCTGGATAACTGAAGACGAAACAACACCACCTAAGGTCTGTCCATGACAGGACCTCAAGGTTCCGGCATTCCCTGGATGGGTAGGACAAGACTTCAAAAAGTGACCTGCCTGGCCACAATAAAGGCACAATCTCTCCCTCCTCCTAAAGGTTCTCTCATAAGCAGAGAGACACGTGAAGCCCAAGTGCATGGGTTCATCTTCACTGACCGACTCAGTACCAGGAGGCATGGGAGGTGAGAGAGGCACGGGTGGGGCTACAAAGCTTGGAGGCAAACGTATAGGAGGCTTCCGCAAGCGCTCCTTAAAAGAGAGTCTTTCTCTGAGTCTGGAGTCAATGAGGATGGCAAACGTGATTAACTTCTTCAGCTTAGTGGGTTTATCTGGGGCTGCTATCTCATCCTTAATGGAATCCAAGAGACCATGAGGAAAAAGCAGCCATGGGGGCCTCATTGTTCCAAGCAACCTCTGCTGCCAGAGTATGGAATTCAATGGCGTAGTCAGCAACAGTTCTCATACTCTGTTTTATGGACACGAGGCACTTGGCAGCAGAAGCGAAGCATGCGGGAACATCAAATACCCTTTAAAAGGAGGCCACAAACTCAGGGTAACTCAAGACAACAGGTTTTTGCATCTTCCATAGACGGTTTGCCCAGGCCAAGGCTCTCTCAGAAAGCAAAGATATCATGAAACCTACTTTGCTATTGTCCGTGGGAAACGCCTGGGGCAGCATCTCAAATTATACCTAAACCTGGTTGAGAAACCCTCTGCATTTAACTGGTCGCCCCCAAAACGCTGGGGAAGCATAGCGGAACCAGACATACCTCTTATAGAGGTAACACTCGGGGCGGGTGCCTGCACAGAGACTGGTGCAGCAACAGGGACGGCCTGCAACTCAGGTTGTACCGGAGCAGTCACACTGGGAGATTCCAGGTGAGCAATGCGAGTCAGGAGTGTTTGTAACACCATGGAAAACTGATCCATGCGGTGATCTTGCTCATCCAATCTGGAAAAAATATTACCAGCAAGGGGATTGACTGTATCTTCTGAATTCATGGCCTTCGCCTACTGTCAGAAACCATGAAATCAGACCGAGACAGAGGTACACACTTGTTTAATAATAAAAGTAAATAGAACAAACGTAGTCCAAACATAGCCAGAGTTCAGGAACCAGAACGGATAGTCAGACAAGCCAAACATCAGGGAGCCGGAGATGAGCGTATGAAAACAGAAAGCAGGATCTGGAGCCAGAAGATGTGTCAGCCAAGCAAGTCTCTTAACAGGAATGCACGGGAACGTCTCTATGATATTGACTAAGGCGAAGGCAGAGATCCTCTGGGCTGGATTGCTTAAGTAGGCAGGACTGACGAGCAGGATATCATCAACAGCTGAGTACCTGTGGAGAGATAAGAGCTGGCAATTAGCCAACAGCTGAGTGGCCAGCTCAGAGAAGGAAGGGCTGAGCCCAGCCCTGACAGTACCCCCTCCTCAATGACCCCTCCCCTTCGGAGGACCACCAGGCTTGAGGGGAAAGCATCTATGGAAATCACGGAGAAGGACAGGGGCATGTACATCCGAGGATGAGACCCAAGAGCGTTCCTCTGGACCATACCGCTTCCAATGCACCAGTTACTGTATGCGCCCACGGAACCTACAGGAGTCAACGTTAGACTGTACTTCATACTCCTCATGGTTCTCAACCTGTACAGGTGAGGACGTGGCACTGAGATGGTAGAGCGGTTGCAACCCAATGTTTTAATAAGGAAACATGAAATACATTCGAAATACGTATGTTAGAAGGAAGGTCTAATGCATAAGCCACTGGGTTAATCCTGCGAAGAATACGGAAAGACTCAAAAAACCGAGGTGCAAACTTCAGTGAGGGAATATGAAGTTGGAGTTTGCCAGATGACAGCCAGACCCTGTCCCCAACCTGATAGGAAGACATGGGCAGGTGTCTGTGGTCAGCATGGAGTCTGTACCTATCATTAGCATGTCACAAAGCCTCCTGGACTTGTGCCCAAGTGGAAAGAAGACCACGGAGCTGCTCCTCTAACGCAGGAATACTCTGCGGAACAAATGAGTCAGGCAACATGGAAGGTTGGATACCA
This sequence comes from Aquarana catesbeiana, assembly GCF_042186555.1. Lineage (NCBI taxonomy): Eukaryota > Metazoa > Chordata > Amphibia > Anura > Ranidae > Aquarana > Aquarana catesbeiana. Next base: position 636,905,289 of record NC_133324.1, read on the forward strand.
TAGTTCGCCATAAACGGGGACAATCGGGAAGAAGAATTCAAAGGCAATATTGTGAGCAAACTCTGCCCACAGTAATAGGTCTGACCATGTATAGGGGTTACTAATGCGCAAACCACATAAGTTAATAACAAAATCTAAAACTAATTAAAGTAGCTGCCAACAAAAAAAGGTGTTCACACACTAACCATAAATTGAAATAAATAGGAATGTGGCGCTTACTGAGCTAAGACTAAATGAACATTAATAGTAATAATGATAAATAATAACTGCAAATATAACAATATCAAATATCCACTAAAAGATGGTTGTGCAAAAAAAATTTGCAAAAATAGCAAAAAGGCAAATAAAGTGCAAAGTAGTGCTGCAGTCTGGCAGACAATAAGTGTGCAGATATAAATTGTGCAATGATTGTGCAAACAATGGCAACATAAAGTGCAAATAGCAATCCGGGACTTCCAACACTGCAAAAACAAGTTCTTTGTGCAAAAAAATATAAAGTCCAATGTATAAACAAGTCTCTTTATAAAGTGCAATAAACTCCAAACAAGGTGCTAGATTCAAACATGCGGGACACTTCATCCGATGTAAAGTGCATGTGCCACAATCTAAAAAGCTTCCTCCATCCAATGTGAGTGATAACATTTCCCCCAGCCTCTCACCTCATAAATAAATAAATAAGCCAAACTTGAGTGATTCACACTGGCCAATTGGTCCCTGGCAGATTGATCCCCGATTATTCAGAAACAATCAAACTCTCAGGATGACAACGCTCAGTGACATGGAAAAGTAAGAGGAGGGCTCCTTAATGGACTCCAGAGACCAACTCTGTGGGTTACAATCCTTTCTAGTCATATCAGTCAGGGGCTTGACCAGAGATGAGAAGTCACGAATAAACTTCCAATAATAGTTGGCAAAGCCCAGGAAACACTGCAGAGGATGTAAACCCACGAGTCAGGCTCCACTGTAGGACTACTGAAAGTTTCTCTGGGTCCATCGATAAACCAGCAGTGGAAATGACATAGCCTAGGAATTTAACCTGTTCACAATGGAACTCGCACTTCTCCAATTTACAATAGATTGATTGATTGTTCTCTCTTAGTTTCTGAAGCACACGACAGACATCTGTGTGGTGGCTCTCCAGGGACTTGGAAAATATGAGGATATCATCGAGATAAACCACCACACATATCTGCAACAAATCTTGGAGGACATTGTTAATTAATTCCTGGAAAACTGCTGGGGCGTTACAAAGGCCAAAAGGCATTACGAGGTACTAATAATGGCCTGTTCTGGTATTAAACGCAGTTTTCCACTCATCACCCTCCTTAATCCTCACGAGATTGTATGCCCCTCTCAAATCAAGCTTTGTGAAAACCGTTGCTCCCTTGAGGCGATCAAATAACTCCATAATCAACGTAATCGGATAGGCATTCTTAATCGTGAAATGATTGAGACCCCTATAATCAATACAAGGTCTCAGTTCACCACTCTTCTTCTTCACGAAGAAGAAACCAGCACTAGCAGGGGACGAGGACTTGCGGATGAAACCTCGAGAAATTTAATCTGAAACATACTTCTCCATGGCCTTATCCTCCAAGGGTAAACCCGGACATGAGGGGGTATGGCACCAGGTTGAAGGCCAATTGTGCAATCATACAGCCAGTCTGGAGGCAAACTACTGGCTTGACCTTTGTCAAAGACATTGCTAAAATTGTGGTACTCCTCCAGTAGGGAGGAGAGTGAAGAGGTGCACAAGACCTTGGCTACCTTCTGGAAGCATGTCTTACTGCATTGTGGTGACCAGGAGAGAACCTCAGCACAGAGCCAATTAAAAGAGGGGTTGTGCCTCTGTAACCAAGAATAACCAATGGAAACTTAGAGGAGGTAATAACTTGGAATTGGATTATCTCATGGTGAAGAGCCCCTACCACCCTACTACCATGGACAATGGAACCGTCTCATGAGTCACATGGGCAGGCTGTAGGGGTCTCCTGTCAAGAGCCTCAATGGCAAGTGGAGTGTCACGCAGCTGGAAATGAGTGCTTTGATGCAAAGGCAGTATCAATAAACAGGCCTGCAGCCTCAGAGTCGATTAGAGCCTGTATCTCGTCGGACGACTCAGCCCAGGAAAGTGTGACCAAAACCAAGGGCTTATCCTTCTGCATAATTGAAGACGAAACAACACCACCTAAGGTCTGTCCGTGACAGGACCTCAAGGTTCCGGCGTTCCCTGGATGGGTAGGACAAGACTTCAAAAGTGACCTGCCTGGCCACAATAAAGGCACAATCTCTCTCTCCTCCTAAAGGTTCTCTCATAAGCAGAGAGACGCATGAAGCCCAAGTACATGAGTTTATCTTCACTGACCGACTCAGTACCAGGAGGCATGGGAGGTGAGAGAGGCACAGGTAGGGCTGCAAAGCTCGGGGGCAAACGTACAGGAGGCTTCCGCAAGTGCTCCTTAAAAGAGAGTCTTTCTCTGAGTCTGAAGTCAATGAGGATGGCAAACATGATCAACTTCTTCAGCTTAGTGGGTATAGCTCGGGCTGCTATCTCATCCTTAATGGAATCCAAGAGACCATGAGGTAAAATCAGCCACGAGGGCCTCATTGTTCCAAGCAACCATTGCTGCCAGAGTATGGAATTCAATGGCGTAGTCAGCAACAGTTCTCGTACTCTGTTTTATGGACATGAGACACTTGGCAGCAGAAGCGAAGCATGCGGGAACGTCAAATACCCTTTAAAAGGAGGCCACAAACTCAGGGTAACTCAAGACAACAGGTTTTTGCATCTCCCATAGAGGGTTTGCCCAGGCCAAGGCTCTCTCAGAAAGCAAAGATATCATGAAACCTACTTTGCTTCTGTCCGTGGGAAATGCCTGGGGCAGCATCTCAAATTATACCTAAAACTGGTTGAGAAACCCTCTGCCTTTAACTGGATCGCCCCCAAAATGCTGAGGAAGCATAGTGGAACCAGACATACCTCTTATGGAGGTAACACTTGGGGCGGGTGCCTGCACAGAGACTGGTGCAGCAGCAGGGACGGCCTGCAACTCAGGTTGTACCAGAGCAGTCACACTGGGAGATTCCAAGTGAGCCATGTGACTCAGGTGCGTTTGTAACACCATGGAAAACTGATCCATGCGGTGATCTTGCTCATCCAATCTGGAAAAAATATTACCAGCAAGTGGATTGACTGTATCTTCTGAATTCATGGCTTTAGTCTACTATCAGAAACCATGAAATCAGACTGAGACAGAGGTACACACTTAAATAGTATGTAAATAGAACAAACATAGTCCAAACATAGCCAGAGTTCAGGAACCAGAACGGATAGTCAGACAAGCCAAACATCAGGGAGCCGGAGATGAGCGCATGAAAACAGAAAACAGGATCTGGAGCGAGAAGGTATGTCAGCCAAGCAAGTCTTTTAACAAGAATGCACAGGAACGTCTCTATGATGTTGACTAAGGCGAAGGCAGAGATCCTCTGGGCAAAATTGCTTAAGTAGGCAGGACTGATGAGCAGAATATCATCAACAGCTGAGTACCTGTGGAGAGATAGGAGCTGGCAATTAGCCAACAGCTGAGCGGCCAGCTCAGAGAAGGAGGGGCTGGGCCCAGCCCTGACAAACAGTTACCTAGAGTGGATGATGTGGTGTCCCCAGCAGAAGCACTGGCAACAGGGCAGAGTGCTGCTGGCCTCTGCCCTCAACTAACAGAAGATGGAATTCCTGTGGTAGTGGATGGGACTTCGGTCTCCACTGACCCAACCCCAGAAAAAGGTCCGGCATTGGGACATGAGAATGTCAGCCTTGCTCTGCAAATACTGGGGTATTTTCATCTAGTAACAGTGGAGGGGACTTTAGTCTCCACCTGTATACCCCAGGGATGCTGGGCAGTTGGCCCAGATCCCCAACAGCATGATGGAGTGAGCCCAGTCACCCTGTCTTCTCTCCAGCAGCTGAAAGAACTCCAGGGAGAAAGACCAGTCTGCACTTCTCTACAGCTTTCGTGTATGTTCTACGAAAGAGGCAGAGTAATGTTCTCTTTGGGACAATGTGTTTGGGGTACTGTTAGTGTACAGGCATTGGGGGACTGGAACTATGGACTAACTTTGGAGTCAACCCATCTGAGGTCTCCTGTGTTAGCCTTCTGCCAAAAGGGGAGAGATGTGACTGGAATCACTTTGGGTGGGGGGGGCTGGTAGAACCCAGAATCCCTTGGAGAGGTTGGGAAACCCTTGCTTCAGCTCCCCATGCACCTCTTATGTCTAAGTCACCCTGTGTCTATTAGGGGCACAGGGTGACCAAGAAAATGTGATTTGGATTACTTAAAATGAAACAGTAAAATTTATCCACCATATCTCCCAGGAAATATACAAAGACTATTCCTGGTTTATTTGATTCTGAACTATATGTTTTAATTGAAAGAGCTGATCAAACTGGCCTCTGTACAATATATTAAATGATCCGTCTGCTACTAGAGGCTCCTGCTATTATGTGAGGGTATCCTGTGTTTATGTTTATGATAATGTATGTTGTGTCTTCTGAACTAAAAGAAGACAAGTCTGCTCTGAAAGTTCATACCTCTGAGTCACCTAGGCTGAGGGTCCAGATTGGAGGAAGCAGTGTATTGACGGAAGCACTCATGTAGAGTGCAGGAAGCCATATATCAATTTGTAAATATGTACATGTTTCATACCTGTGGGATTCCCCCTGAAAGCTGGAATTTGCTATAGTGCTATTCCAGCGATTGCCACTAGTTCCTGGGTCTTTTGCTGAGAGGCTGCTCTGGTGTTTACGGAACAGAAAATGCGTGGGGGTCCCCCTCAAAATCCATACCAGACCCTTCAGGTCTGGTATGGATTTTAAGGGGAACCCCGGGCCAAATTTTTTTAAAAATGGCATGGGGTCCCCCCAAAATTCCATACCAAAATCTTATCCAAGCACGCAACCTGGCAGGCCGCAGGAAAAGAGGGGGGGACCGAGAGAATGCCCCCCTCCTGAACCGTACCAGGCCACATGCCCTCAACTTTGGGAGGGTTCTTTGGGATAGCCCCCCAAAGCACCTTGTCCCCATGTTGATGGGGAGAAGGGCCTCATTCCCACAACCCTTGCCCGGTGGTTGTGGGGGTCTGCGGGCGGGGGGCTTATCGGAATCTTGAAGCCCCCTTTAACAAGGGGACCCCCAGATCCTGCCCACCCTGTGTGAATTGGTAATGGGGTACAAATGTACCCCTACCATTTCACAAAAAAAGTGTCAAAAAGGTTAAAAAACACAAGAGGCGGTTTTTGACAATTTCTTCTTCTTCCATCTTCTTTCTTCTGTTCTTCCTTTGGTGTTCTTCTTCTTCCTCCATCTTCTTCTTCTCCATCTTCTTCTTCCCCATCTTCTTCTTCCTCCGCTCTTCTCGTCCTGCATCTTCCTCCAGCTTCTTCTCCGCTCCGTCTGCACGATCCACCTCAGTGGGAGTCTTCTGCCGCGTGACGCTTCGGTTCTTCTGTCACTTCTTATATAACGGAGGGCGGGGCCACCCGGTAACCCCACCCTCCTCTGACGCATTGGACTTCAGGAGACTTCCCTGTGCCTTACCCCGTGTTTTCAGAGGGGTTGGGGTCACCTGTTTACATAACTGGGTGACCCCGCCCCCTCTGACAACACGGGGAAAGCCACAGGGAAGTCTTCTGAAGTCTCAGTGCATCAGAGGAGGGGGGTAAAATGGTAGGGGTACATTTGTACCCCATTACTAATTCATACGAGGGGCTGGGATCTGGAGGTCCCCTTGTTAAAGGGGGCTTTCAGATTCCGATAAGCCCCCTGCCCGCAGACCCCCTCAACCACCGGGCAAGGGTTGAAGGGCCTGGTATGGAATTTACGGCACCCCCACGCATTTTTTTTTTAAATTATGGTTCGGGGTTCCCCTGTGGGGAAATTCCATGCCATTTTTATCAATGAGCTTTTATGTGTATTGCCGAACCGACAATTCATTATAGCCGGCGCTAGCGATAGTAGTTTTACAGTAGTTAGTAGTGATAGTAGCGATAGTAGTTTTACATGACTTTTCTTCCTTTAGAAATGTCATTTTGCTGTCAGACTGTTCTAAACACGGGAAACATGCGCCCCTTTACAGGCATACTATAGACACCCCCCAGGCAGTAGTGATAGTAGCGATAGTAGTTTTACATGACTTCTTTTTCCTTTAGAAATGTAATTTGCTGTCAGACTGTTCTAAACGCCCCTTTACAGGCATACTATAGAAACCCTTCAGGTACGAAATTTAAAGGAATATTACACTTTTGTTGTTTCACTTTAAGCATTATTAAAATCACTGCACCCGAAAAAACATCAATTTTTTTTTTTTGCATTGATACATGTCTCCTGGGGCAGGACCCAGGTCCCCAAACACTTTTTATGACAATACCATGCATATAAGCCTTTAAAATGAGCACTTTTGATTTCTCCCATAGACTTTTAAAGGGTGTTCTGCGGCTTTCGAATTTGCCGTGAACACCCCAAATTGTTCACTGTTCAGCGAACGGGCGAACAGCCAATGTTCGAGTTGAATTTATGATCGACCCGAACATAAAGCCCATCCCTAGTGCAGATCAGTGAAGCTTATCAGTTCCCATCAGTGCAGTTTATCAGTGCCGCCTCATCAGTGCCCATCAGTGCAGCCTCATCAGCGCACATAAGTGAAGTAAAATCACTTATTTAGCAAAAAGAAAAACTTTTTTCACAATTGTCAGTCTTTTTTCATTTGTTTATCAAAAAATAAACAGTGGTGGTTAAATACCACCAAAAGAAAGCTATATCTGTCTAAAAAAAAAGCTATTTCATATGGGTACAGTGTTGCATGACCACGCACTTGTCACTTAAAGAATGACAGCACTGAAATCTGAAAATTGGCCTGGGCAGGAAGGGGGTGAAAGTGCCGAATATTGAAGTGGTTACAGAAATTCATATACCTTTTGCACCTGGTTAGCTTTATATAATGGTCACCAGTGGCGCCCCGTCCATAGAAGGTGCATGGGCGCCACCTCCCCTATCCATGCGTCTACATATCAGTGTCAATGGACTATGGATTTCAATGCGGTGGGGTGTTTTTTTGAAGCATCTGATTAGAGCCAGAGGCTCTAATAGGCTTAAAAAAATGGTGAGTTTGGAGTGCAGAGCATTGCGCTCCGAGCCCACCCAGTTGTGTGACCATAGCAAATTAATTTTTGCTGGTATCACACTAAAGTTCCTCCCTTCCAATCAGGAGCCAGGTCTGTGAGACCTGTTTTCTGATTGGCCAAAGGGTCAGGTGATCCTATTGGGTGCCTAGCGCTTTGGCGGAAGACACACGGTGGAGGAAACTGGAGGAGCAAACACTGGAGCCACGGCGGCCGCTGCCCGCACTCCAGGAGAGGACACCACAGCCCCGCAACATGAGCGGGCAAGTGCTGGACCGCTGTGCCACCGACGCTGCCAGGGAAGGGTGTTGTCTGTTTGCCGCCCCCCCAAAGAAGAACCCATCAGCCGCCACTGATGCTCACATGCACCACACAGCTGTTTAGTTTTATACAATGCTCAAACCTTTTCAAAATTCTTCTAAAAAACAATTATGTGATCAGTTATATATTCTTTATTGTATCTACATATGTCTTATTGCCTGGGTTTTGTAATTATGTAAGGTATGCTTGAATATAATGACAAATGCCAGCATAAACTTGCTTATAGTTTACGGTGTGATAAGTAGAGGCATCTGTGTACAAAACTGTTTCATTTATAATAATTGATTTTATGACACACATTAATGAGTATAAGGTCGAGTAGTTGAAAGGGCAGAAGCTCTCAGATCTCATCATCAGCCAATGGTGAGTGCAAAGACTCATACACACGATTTTACTTTGTACAAACTTTCCCGTGGATTTTTTTACAAAGGGCGTTGGCCGTAAACTAATTAAGCATACACACGGCAATACTTTTTCAGCCAACTTTCATCAAATCACGTGGTTTTTCAGCTCTTTACCGCCACCCTTTGGTCAACTTCTGTATTGTTGTCTAATCTTTTGCATTGGTTCTGAGCATGCGTTTTTGTACTTTGGATTAAAGTCCTATGGACTTGTGTACACACGATAGGATTTTGCACCATAGGACTTTTGTTGCTGGAAAGTTTGTCTGTTTGCACAGCCAACATTTGTCCGATGAAAAACGAAAAAGTTTGTCCAATGGAGCATACACACAGTAGGATGTTGCCTTAAAACAGCTAATTTGCATGTTTGTTGTCAAAAAGTCCTATTGTGTGTATGGGCCTTAAGTCACCAGAAGGGGTGCATGCATTGATGATGGTGATAGAAGGGGAGTGCAGGTGTGGAGGGTGGTAACAGAAGGGGGAGTACAGGCACAGCGGGTGCTAGGAGAAATTGGACCTCAGGGACAGTGGATGTTAAGAAAAGGGGGCTTCAGGTGCAGTGGTTGCTAAAAAAAGGGAGGCCTCAGACACAATGAATGCTGAGAGAAGAGGGTGCAGGTGTTGTGAGATAAGGGAGGGCTGCAGGTGCAGTCAATGCTGAGAAAAGGTGTGTGACATGAAGGTTGGTAAGAGAAGGGGGTTGCAGACGTGATGTCTGTTGATAGGGGGGTGGGGTGCAAGAACATTGGATGTTGAGAAAAGAGGTTTGGGTAGAGAGGGCAGTAGAGGGACTGCTTAAAAATTATACCCCCTGTTGCACTTGCGATGTCAAGTGAATGAGCCACGCTGCAATGCATGTGGCTGTCTGGTTATCAAAGAGGTAAAACATGCAGTGAGAAGGCAATACAATGACTCCTCACCTCCTGTCTATTGCTGTCTGAAGAGTGATCCAAAGCAAGTCTAAATGAAGCCTTATAGTCCCCAAAAAGGGACAACCATAAATCAGTGCTCACTCCCTAGGATACAATCTCCTTATATTACTAGGTATATAATATAATATAACTTAGGCTCATCTGTTTCTTTTCACTCAAAACAACCCAGCTTATGCAGTTGCTTCTATAATATATGTATCAATACTGCATGTCTCAAGTGCTCTGTCTGTAAATGAAAAAGAGGTCTTTGAGAACTAGTATTCTTAAAATACTGCTTTTTGTGTGCCCACACAAATCTTTTGCATGTGTTAAAAAACAACTCAAGTTACAGTATCTCACAAAAGTGAGTACACCCCTCATATTTTTTTTTCCCATTTAGTGTTTAAGTTTTTATCAATACAGAAATGTAATATAGACATTACAAATAATAAAAAGGTTCGAAACAGTAAAACAAAACATATGGGTATGCACGCATGTTTGTCATGTGAAGAGTACAATCTTGGAATGGCAAGGTTGCTTATACGATATAAACTTTTCAGTAATAAATATTGTCATCAAATATCAAAAGTTTTTATATTTGGATGTCCAAATTAACCAATTACTGTCGAATGATTTGCATTTAAGAGAGTTCACTGCTAGCATCCTTTCAAGTAAGTAATGTTTTTGTACTATCTTTATTACCTCAGAAATGTTTGCAGTGGGAGCATTTTTCCAGGATCTAAGCACCAGTGATCTAGCCACCAGTAGAATGTGTGTTATAACTTGTCTCATTGTGTATGGAAAGTCGTCTACTCCTATATGCAGTATTGCTAATGCTGGGTTAGATTGGGTATTTATACCCGTGATTGAGAATATTAGTCGAAATATTTGGCTCCAGAAACTAGTTAGGCATGGGCATTGCCAGAACACATGCATAAGGTGACCTTTATGTCCGCAATTACGCCAGCAAAGAGGAGAAGTATCTGGGAACATTTTTGCTAGTCTACATGGGGTGGACTGCCATCTATGGAATATTTTGAGCATCATTTCCCAATGTCCTATACAGTGTGACGATTTGTGGACAATCTGAATTGCAGATTTCCATTGATCGTCTGTAAACGTGGTGCTTAGGTCCACTTCCAATTTCTTAAGTGCCTCTGTTTGCCTGAATTTAAGTTTGTCCTGCAGAATGTTGTAGTAAAGTGATATACCTTTACAGCTGTGTTTGTGCTGGGTGAGGTGATGCCATACTTTGGGACGGGGTATGTGCATAGAAAATGTGTAATTCTAAGACAGGTGAAAAGAGTATGGCTAGGTAAATCAAATTCTTTCATGATACTTTTCGCTGATTTGGGTACATTGTTTATGGTTAGATTATGGTTAGATTTTGTACAGTTGTGATCCCATGTCCTAGAAGGTGTTTCAGGGATAAAAATGGGATTTTAGCTGCTAGTATAGTTAGAGGAAAGGTATAATTTATTATACAACCATTGTTGTGGTGTTGGTTGAGAAGGAATCTCCAAGCCTTGAGCGATATTTGTATAGTTGGAGGAAGTTTATTCATTTTCCATGGAACCCAGGCGTCACCCATTAGTAGTGCCGCAAGATCAGGTATCGAGGCTAGATATTGTTCGATTTCTACCCAACGTGGTGTATCCGATTTGGTGAACCAATATTGGAGTTGATCTAGTCTAGTTGCCCACATGTAGTTATATATGTCAACTAAACCCGCCCCTCCTGCACTTTTGTGTGGGATTAGTTTGTTCTGTGAGCACCTAGCCTTCTTATGCCCCCATAGGAATTTCCATAGGAGGTTAGATAGGGACTTAAGGAGGTATGAGGGGATGTTTATAGGAAGTACTCTTAGGATATATAAAATTTGTGGCAAGATTGACATTTTAAATGTGGCTAGCCTTCCTAGCCAGGAGAATTCCTGTTTTGCTATGTGTTTGGTTTGGCTATCCAGATTGGCCAGCAGGGGTTTGACATTTGATTCCACCAACATTTTTGTGGAGTCGGTCAGAGTTATGCCTAAATAAGGTATCCCAGTTTTACTCCAACTGTACCGAAGGGAGTGTTGTAGTGAGGTCCTATCTGTGGGTGGTACTCCAAGATTTAAAATGAAGGATTTGTTGAATTTTACCTTGTAGTACAAGATCTCACCAAATTTTTGCAATATCTCATGCGCTATAGGTAATGAGGTCTGTGGTTTTGTTAAGAGCAAAATGACATCATCCGCGAATAGGTTGATGACATGGGAGCTTTTTCCGAATCTGAAACCAGAGATTGAAGGATGCGTTCTAATGGCCTCCGCCAGAGGTTCAATCATCAAGTTGAAAATTGCTGGGGATAGAGGGCATCCCTGGCGAGTGCCATTAGTTATGTGGAATGGGGTTGACAGCATGCTGGACGTATATACTTGAGCCGAAGGGCTGGAGTATAAGGCGAGAACTGCATTCAGAATGTGTCCACCTAAACCAAACTTAGAGAGTGTCATTGACATATAAGTCCAGTGGACTCTATCAAATGCCTTCTCTGCATCTATAGAGAGCAGCAGAGAAGACATTTTGGTTTTTTCAACATAGTGTAAAATATTAATAATTCTACAGGTAGCATCTGAGGCCTGTCTCCCCCTCACAAAGCCCATCTGATCTCTTTTGATGAGGGATGGCATGAATTCAGCTAGGCGTTTGGCTAATAATTTAGCGTAAATTTTAATGTCAGTATTTAACAGGGATATCGGACGGAAGTTTGGAGGCGAACTGATTTGCGATGTCTTGTGGGTTGGTGATCTTATGTTTAAGGGTAGGGTGGATCAGATGGGATATCCTTGTTTTAGAAGTTATACCTTTGATTCTGTTAGCCAGCTATTTTCCCGCTCTGTTTGCATTATCATATGAGTTTAAGTTTAACCTCCTGAGATATGTGTCATATTTCTGTGACAGTAACTCTCTCAGTTTTTCTCTCAGCTGCGAGAGTGACTGATCACGGGTCGGGTTGGGGGAGGCTTTGTTGAGTGTTTCTATGTTGTGTATTTAAGTAAGAATAGAATTAAGGTTGACGGTATGACGTTTTTTTTTCTCGTGCGCCTAAATGTATGAATATGCCTCTCATGTATGCCTTGTGGGCGTTCCATATACTGTATGGGTCCTCTACTGAAAGTGCATTTTCCTGGAAGAAGTTTTGGAGGTGTTGTGAGATTTCTGTTGATATTATGGGGTCTTGCATTAATCTAGTGTTACTACGCCAGATGGGTGGTGAGGAGGAGACAGCCCAATCATTAATAGACAATGTGATAGCCGCGTGGTCTGACCACGTAATGTCGTGGATCTGAGACAGCACTGTTTTTTGTAACAACCATTTATCAACTAGAAATAAGTCAATGCGGGAGTAAGAGCAATGCCTGTAAGAGAAAAAGGTGTAGTCTCGTTCATTTGAATGGTGACATCTCCATACATCAAATAGATCAGTTTTTTGCAATACGTTGTTCAAACAGTTGTGAGGGTTCCCTTTTTGAACTGAGGAGTCCAAAAGTGGATCTACGGTGAGGTTAAAGTCTCCACAGACAATGAGATTACCATATATTTGAGATTGAACCTTCTTGAGCAATCTGTTTATGAAACGTGTCTGATGGGAATTGGGAGCATATAAATTTACAAGTGTATAGGGTTTAGAGTTGATGTCTCCTTTGACTATGATATAACGGCCGTTGTCATCCACAGTGGTTTCCTTCAGTTGAAAGGTCAGAGTATTTCTGATTGCCAGCAGCACTCCGCCTTTTTTCTGACCAGATGTGCAGGCTAAGAAGACATGGGGGAATTCTCTGTGTGTACATTTGGGAGACTTTGAGATTTGCAAGTGGGTCCCTTGTACACATAATATGTCCGCTTTGTGTTTTTTCACCTCCGCCCACATTGAAAACCTTTTTGTGGGGTGGTTTAGGCCCCTGGCATTTATGGATAGGCATTTGAAAACCATGGGCGAGGGTGAATGTAATGTGGGTTGTTGTTATGTTTGTGTACTCACTGTGGCCTTTACTGTCCATCATATGGGCCGGTTATCCATTTGGTGGAACCAAGGTAAAGGGCGTCTTCGCAGGTAGAGAGTATTGTACGTTGTCTTCACGATGATGCGCGGTATACATGGTGCATAAAGAACAATAAAAAATAAACATAAAGAAAGGTATAATTAGAACTTTAAGAACAAGATCTTTAAATCGATCCATTTGCAGGCGTAACTGCTGCCTACTAAATGGAGGGATAAGACAAGGGTTGTAACAATGAACCCCTGCATCCAGAGAGATATGATTACTGATTAAGCAATATGTGCACGAGTCCCATCAGTGTTTTTCTTGGATGATCTTTTCCTTGAGACCACCTGCCAATCTTCTTGTAGTGGAGATGGTTGTGGATGAGGTGTGTTATGAACTGTTGGTTCAGGTAGAATACCCCATTGGTGTAGGGCCGCAATGCCCTCCTCCAGAGTGGAAATCAGGGTGGAGATCCCATTGTGGGTGACATACAACTTTGCAGGGTATCTCCATTTGTGGAGTAACTTGTGGTTTCTTAGGGCTTTAGTGATCGTTGCCAAGTTGCGGCGTTGTTGCAGGGTGTGTCGAGATAAATCTGGGAGCAGCTGAATAGCCTCATATGGTGGGTGTTTGATTACCTCTTTGCGGGAGGTCATGAGGAGCTGCTCTTTCACATGGTAGTAATGTACCCTGAGAAGTACATCTCTGGGGATATGATCTGGGAGGAAAGTAGGCTTGGGGATCCTGTGTATGCAGTCCACTATGAGGTCCTGTGGTGACAGGGCGGGTATCAGAGTGGAAAATAGCGTTTGGACATATTGTAGAAGTTGGGGGGCAGGTATGTCCTCAGGTATTCCCCGAATTTTGAGGTTGTTCCTCCTGGATCTATCTTCTAAATCTGCCACCTTATTCTTAAGCCATGTTATCTCTTCACTTTGTGTGTTGTGAGCATCCACTAGTGTATGAAAGACGTTGAATAATCGTCCATTTTATACTCTATGTGGTTTACCCTGCCACGTAAGGCCTGCACTTCTCTTTGGCAGTTCCTGATTTCTGCAGTCATGTCAGCTTTTAGAGATGCTTTTAGTGATAGAAGCATTTCTTTTAGGACTGTATCAGAAACACGCCTGTCTGCTGTGGGGAATGATACTATAGGATCCTGCAGGGGCTGTGCTGTGGCACTGTCCTTATCAGAGGGCCCGCTTACCTCCATAGTAGGATCTTCCAGCGGCCTTTCTGGTGAGGTAATCCTCTGCTTTTGCTTGGCTGGACTTCTGGTTGTGGGTCCCAGAAGAGGATCCGCTGCAGGATGCGAGCTTGTTGGCCAGCGTGGAGTGATTCAGCTGCCCCTTGTGCTGTATTGCGGCCTTGTCCTCCGGCTGCTTCGTGCACGCTCCGCCACCATTTTGCTGTGGGCCGCGGGCTGAGAAGAAGCTGTCCATCTTCCGAGGCTGCTGTGGGTTTTTGCGGTGCCTCGGCATGCCCCGTGCATGCAGCGGAGCCTGGATGTATTTTTGCCGGCTAGTGGGTGTGTGGATGGTGCCCATGGGCTCGGATGTATGCCGATACTCTCCGGTGGCCGAGCGGAGCTCTCAGCTCATGCGTCCATGTTGGAGCTCAGTCGCCACGCCCCCTCCACCCCTCATATTTTTGTAAATATTTTATTATGTCTTTTTATGTGACAACACTGAAGAAATGACACTTTGCTACAATGTAAAGTAGTGAGTGTACAGCTTGTATAACGGTGTAAATTTGCTGTCCTCTCAAAATAACTCAACACACAGCCATTAATGTCTAAACCGCTGGCAACAAAAGTGAGTACACCCCTAAGTGAAAAAATCCAAATTGGGGACAAATAAGCCATTTTCTCTCCCCAGTGTCATGTTAGTCTTGTTAGTGTTACAAGGTCTCAGGTGTGAATGGGGAGCAGGTGTGTTAAATTTGGTGTTATCACTCTCACTCTCTCATACTGGTCACTAGAAATTCAATATGGCATCTCATGGCAAAGAACTCTCTGAGGGTCTGAAAAAAAGAATTGTTGCTCTACATAAAGATGACCTAGGCCATAAGAAGACCCAAGACCCTGAAACTGAGATGCAGTGTGGTGGCCAAGACCATACAGCGGTTTAACACAAGTTGCACCCAGAACAGGCCCAGCCATGGTCGACCAAAGAAGTTGAGAGCACGTGCTCAGCATCACATCCAGAGGTTGTCTTTGGGAAATATACGTATGAGTTCTGCCAGCATTGATGTAGAGGTTGAACGGGTGGGGGGTCAGCCTGTCAGTGCTAAGACCATATGCCACACACTGCATCAAATTGGTCTGCATGGTCATCCCAGAAGGAAGCCTCTTCTAAAGATGATGCACAAGAAAGCCCGCAAACAGTTTGCTGAAGACAAGCTGACTAAGGACATGGACTACTGGAACCATGTCCTGTGGTCTGATGAGACAAAGATAAACTTATTTGGTTCAGATGGTGTCAAGCGTGTGTGGCGGCAACCAGGTGAGGAGTGCAAAGACAAGCGTGTCTTGCCAACAGTCAAGCATGGTGGTGGGAGCATCATGGTCTGGGGCTGCATGAGTGCTACCAGCAATAGGGAGCTACAGTTCATTGAGGGAACCATGAATGCCAACATGTACTGTGACATACTAAAGCAGAGCATGATCCCCTTACCTCGGAGACTTGGCCGCAGGGCAGTATTCCAACATGATAACAACCCCAAACACACCTCCAAGACGACCACTGGCTTGCTAAAAAAGCTGAGGGTAAAGGTGATGGACAGGACAAGCATGTCTCTAGACCTAAACCCTATTGTGCATCTGTGGGGAATCATCAAATGGAAAGTGGAGGAGCACAAGGTCTCTAACATCCACCAGCTCCATGATGTCATCATGGAGGAGTGGAAGAGGACTCCAGCGGCAACCTGTGAAGCTCTGGTGAACTCCATGCCCAAGAGGGTTAAGGCAGTGCTGAAAAATGATGGTGGCCACACAAAATATTGACACTTTGGGCACAAATTGGACATTTTCACTTAGGGGTGTACTCAATTTTGTTGCCAGCAGTTTCGACATTAATGGCTGTGTGTTGAGTTACTTTGAGGGGACAGTAAATTTACACTGTTATACAAGCTGTACTCTCACTACTTTACAATGTAGTAAAGTGTAATTTCTTCAGTGTTGTCACATGAAAAGATATAATAAAATATATACAAAAATGTGAGGGGTGTACTCACGTTTGTGAGATACTGTACATGGGTAGCACAGTTTTTCACAATATGAATTACACATGGCCTCCCTGACTAATTCTCTACTATCTCCTACTGACTTGTAGATATCAACTACTTTCTGGTTCCAAAGTTCAGTCTTCACTTGTTCAGTGTCCTGTGCAATCTTCTCCTACTGACATCCACACTGTCAGTAAAAAAAAAGACATCATTCTCCTTGAATAGTATATGCAATAAAATTGTTTTAAAATCACACTCACAATAGCAAAACTTGAAGTCAAGCATAGAATACAACATAATACCATAGCAATTCTTCCTAGAAAGGACTACTTCCTATGTGTTCAGTGCCGGCAGCTCACACTGTTGGCATGGGCAACCACAGTCCCAAAGAGATTTGGTAAAAATATTAAAAGGTATAAAAACACTTAGAGATATAAGAAGTCCAATGAATTAAGCATATGTCATATATTTTGACATGTTTCAGACACATATTGCATACTTCCTCAGAAAGAGGAAGACGGGAGACATAGACCCATGTTTTTTCTGAAAAAGGATATGGTATGTAGCTGAAATGCATCAAAATATATGGATTATGCTAAATTCATGGTGGTTGGAGGGATCTGTGTTTGGGGAGCTTATCAGAATCTGGAAGCCCCTTTAACCCTTTTACTGCCACCACCACAGAATCTATGGGTCTGGCTTCAGGGGGTTTTACACTCCCTCACACAGCTGCAGAGAGTGTATGTAAATCTGACAAGCCAACTGTCATCTGTCAGATGGAAGAAAACACAAACAAACAATATTGGTGCACTAGGGCTGAGGCTGGATAAGGTAATACATTTGACATTTAAGTATAGTAGTATGTTATAAGGAAAGTCCACACAGTTCAGTGGATGGCCGTGAGTCCTTCCAATTCCTAGAAACTGCTTGTCTTAGTAGATGCGAGCTCTAAAAAAAGCTGAAAGAACCTCTGGGGAATAAATAGGAGAGAAAAGCAGTGCCATCTAAGTGTAGCGATAAAAACACTTTTATTCTTATAAAGGAGAGACACTCACAGGACACAGGTAATATACCACTCTAAATGGCAATCCCGCTTCTGACCTCCCCTGTACATAGAAAGGGTGCTGGCTCCGCATACAATACCAATGTAGTGAAGAAATTCCAGATAGGATAGCTGCACTCCAATGCAATCACCTTTATAGGTATAAAGACAGTCCATATAGCATAAGAAGCACAAGCGACAGCTTAACTAACGCATTTCACACCCTCACTGGTGCTTAGTCATAGCTAAAATAACATACTTACACACGGATATATATAGAATAAGTGACCAAATACGTCAGCCTAAGCCAGAAATAGCTTTGAAATATACAGATCACATAATGCAATCGTAAAAATCCAACTAATAAATCTCATAGTGCCAAACACCTGGCCATATGTTTTCATATTTTAACTGTTGTACATATACATATAGTTTACAAATACACGCATGAGAGAAAAAAGTTTAAAGGCGATATAAACCTCACTCATAATAGTGGGAAATGCCCCATTCAAAGTTAAGACCTGCTGGCTTTCTGGTATTTTAGCTAAAAATTCAAAATACTTCTTTCTTGTATAGCATCCTAAACCTGTCTTCACCTCTAACTGGTAACAAAATCTTTAAACACCTTGTTTAACCAAAACTAGATGTATTTTTATTGTGATGTTCATTCCAATGCTTTGCCACATTCGTGGAATGATCTTTTTCTTTGTCATACAAGTGGTCATGGAGCCGATCCACATACTGGATTAGACATTACACACAGGTAATGTCATATACCTGGTGTTGCAGTTAGTAAAAGATGAGCTTTTAAAATGTTTACCGGTTGAGAACGAACAAACAATATCTCCTCTTTTAATATAAGAGCAGCATGAACACCCTTTCACAAATTCAAATAAAAATATATGTAAAACTAAGGTAAAATTAATAGACTAAAAAAACATGTGATAACAAAATCACTAACCATATACATGAAATATGACCATATTGCAGAATTGTTGAAATATGATAATCGTAAATCGAACATCAAAAACCAGATGTCCTTCAACTGTATATGCATACATATACTGATATGAAAACATCAACATCAACATGGGGACAAGGGGCTTTGTGGTAGGGGGTGTAGAGCCCCCCTTGCCCCAAAGCACCCCCCCATGTTTGGGGCATGTGGCCTAGTATAGTTCAGGAGGGGGTTCTGAAAAGTTTGAATTCGTTCGAAAATTAATAAATGAAACAAATTTTTACAAAAATAAAACAAAATTTAACTAAAACGAAATGAAACAATATGAATTTCAAAACCAAACCAAATTAATTCCATAACAAAATGAAATTAGTAACATAACAAATCTATCCAAAACTAAACAAGCTTTTCCCTTCTGCACATGTCTAGTGGAAACAGCACTTTGTATAGCTGATAGTCCTCCGCTCTGCTCTGGGATCAGTGCCACTGGGGGAGTAATGCCAATGGCTTTTTGTCCCCATGTGATGAAAAAATTATGTGTTTAGAAGAAATGTAGAAAAGTGTAAAAAATTTTAGTTACACCAAAGCACTTACCATCCCCCCCCAAAAACTTTTTTGCCCCACCTCCCCTTTGCATACACCCACATATGAACACATATGCACGCATTTGGGGGTAGCCTATGCACAAAAATGTTGATTGCACTATACATGTTACATCACCGCACATGCTGCAGGCTGATTACATAGTTACATAGTTAGTCTGGTTAAAAGAAGGCACAAGTTCATGCATTTCAACCAATAGGGAAAAAAATATACAATCCTCTACTCACAGTTGATCCAGAGGAAGGCAAAATTATTGTTTAACATTATTCGTGGTTAACTTTAAACTAATGACTTGTAGGTTCTTTTTAAAGTGCTGCAAAAGGAAAATATAGGATACTGAAGTTTGTTGCTGTTTCACAGGCACATGGAATTTTAAAGTTCCGCATGTTGGGCATTTATTTACTATAGCCTCTTCTTTTATATGTTACCAACAAAATGGGTAATTCATTGTGCTTGTGTGCTCTAAAATTAACTTTAGTGTATTTTTACTGACATTTTTGTGGGGACCGCACTCTCACTTTTTACTTCTTAGCCACCCAGGCTGCATGCTCAGATAAGGGTCTTATATACGGAGCGATGTAGTTGCCGCTAGTAACAAACAATCCACCAATTCACCCCACTGCCAGACTTCATACATCACTTTCAGAGACAATGAACAGTCTTTTGCTGGTTTTGTTTTTGTTGTTTTATTGGGGGGTACAACTTGGATGGGGAAAGGAATATGGTATGCCCATAGAATCTATCATTGCCATCATATTTAAGATTTAAGCACAACAGCACAAAGTTAGAGGCAGAAGATTAGATGTGCATTTAAACTGAGTGTGAATCTCCTCCTGCATTTACCTGCAGACTGTTGCTCGTCCTCTGCACAACTCCCGCTGATTATTCCTTCTAAGGGTTCCCTACGCATCACTGTGTGATGAATGAAGACATCACTTTTGTAAGTGTTTTTTTGTAAAAATGATGGTCTTAGAACACTTTTTCCTCCAGCCTGAACTTGTTTCCTCCTGCACAGTTACCTCCTGTAATTACTGAGTTAGAGTCATGTCACATCTTCTTCTATGGAGTATTAGGGACCCACTCTGAATAAGCCCCTAGAGAGGCTCTGGTTGCTCGCCACTAGGGATGAACCGAACACCCCCCCGGTTCGGTTCGCACCAGAACCTGTGAACGCACTGAAAGTTCCTGCGAACTTTAGAACCCCATTAAAGTCTATGGGACTCGAACGTTCAACATCAAAAGTGCTAATTTTAAAGGCTAATATGCAAGTTATTGTCCTAAAAAGGGTTTGGGGACCTGGGTCTTGCCCCAGGGGACATGTATCAATGCAAAAAAAAGTTTTAAAAACGGCCATTTTTTCGGGAGCAGTGATTTTAATGATGCTTAAAGGGAAAAAAAAAGAAATATTCCTTTAAATATCATACCTTGGGGGTGTCTATAGTATGCCTGTAAAGTGGCGCGTGTGCAGTCCCTGCACAAAATAACATTTTTAAAGGAATAAAAGTAATTTAAAACTGCTTGCGGCTTTAATGTAATGTCGGGTCCCAGCAATATGGATGAAAATCAGTGAGACAAACGACATGGGTACCCCTCCCAGTCCATAACCAGGCCCTTTGGGTCTTGTATGGATATTAAGGGGAACCCCGCACCGAAATTAAAAAAAGGAAAGGTGTGGGGCCCCCAGGCCTTATACTCTGAACAGCAGTATGCAGGCGGTGCAAACAAGACAGGGACTGTAGGTTTGTTTTAAAAGTAGAATCTGTTTGTAATTTTGAACTGGTACATTTTTAAAGTGTAGCTCCAGCCAAAAAATCTATTTTTAAGCTTTTTGGAAAACATAAGGAAGGGTTATCACTCCTGTAACATTTGTTTTACTGTCTGTGCACCTCTTCAGAAGATTTCACCTCAGTTTCTGTCCCAATGACAAATGTTTTTTGAAAATTTGGGGTTTTTAGAGAAAGAAGGATTGGTGATAAAGCATCAGTGAAGAGGAGACACATTTTTCCCATATTAACTTTTACAGGAGAGAATTTCCCTTCCTAGGGGTAGATTTAATCTCACTTCCTGTTGTCCCCTTCTGTTTGCAAGTAGGAGTCGTTTGTAAGTTGGATGTTTGAAAGTAGGGGCCTGCCCTATATACGCTGCAGAAATTGGGGCCTTAAGTGTTGGTGTTGCCACAACACTGTAAGCCCTCACAGTTACTCTTGGTGGGCGCAGGAATGGGCCCTGCTGTGAAATATTAGATCAAGAATTGTAATTACATGCCATTATTGAACAGTGGTAGAAAAATTGGGCCTTTGGTGGTGGTGGTGGTGGTGCTGGTGCCACGACACTGTAAGTCCTTACAGTTACTCTTGGTGGTAGCTGGAATGGGCCCTGCTGTGAAATATTATATCAAGAATTGTAATTACATGCACCTGTTGAACAGGGCCAGAAAAATTGGGCCTTTGGTGGTGGTGGTGTTGCCACAACACTGTAAGCCCTCACAGTTACTCTTGGTGGGCGCAGGAATGGGCCCTGCTGTGAAGTATTAGATCAAGAATTGTAATTACATGTCCCTGTTGAACAGGGGCAGAAAAATTGGGCCTTAGGCACTGGTGCCACAACACTGCAACCCCTCACAGATGCTATAGTTGGAGCGCAGGAATGTGCCCTGCTGCAAAGTATTGCATCAAAAATTGTAATTATAAGCCCCTGTTAAACAGGGGCTGAAAATTTGGGCCTTGGGCACTGATACTTTTGCCACAACACTGCAACCCCTCACAGATACTCTAGTTGGAGCGCAGGAATGAGCCCTGCTGCAAAGTATTGCAGCAAAAATTGTAATTATACGCCCCTGTTAAACAGGGGCTGAAAAATTGGGCCTTGGGCACTGGTGTTGGTACCACAACACTGCAACCCCTCACAGATACTATAGTTGGAGCGCAGGAATGAGCCCCGCTGCAAAGTATTGCATCAAAAGATGTAATTACATGCCCCTGTTAAACAGGGGCAGAAAAATTGGGCCTTGGCCACTGGTGGCGGTGCCCAGAACCAAAAATGTTCTTACAAGCTATGAGCATGAAAATTGAGGAGGAAGAGGACTGTCGCTCAGCATAACAGAATAGTCACTCAGCATCAGCATAGGCAGTCTAGAATGGATCTCACAATAAAAAAAAAATAAATTGGTTACATCAGCATCAGGTGCTTGGTAGCTGGAGATCCAAGACTGATTCATTTTTATGAAGGTCAGCCGATCGATCAATTCGGTGGACAGGCGCACCCTGTGATCAGTTACAAAGCCTCCAGCAGCACTGAATGTGCGTTTCGAAAGAACAATGAATGCAGGACAGGCCAGTAGCTCAATTGCATACTGTGCAAGCTCTGGCCAGTGATCCATGCTCAAGACCCAGTAACCCAGAGGATTTTTGATGGGAAAGGTGTCCAAGTCTGATCTTGCCCCTAGGTAATCCTGCATCATGTGAATCAGACGCTGGCGGTGGTTACTGGAACCGATCAGACCTTGGGGCTGCGGACTAAAAAATTGTCTGAACGCATCAGTCAGACGGCTACCTTCTCAACCGCTCCTTCTGTGAATGACCGAAGCCTCAGCAACACGTTGTCCAGGAGGACCAGGAAATAGTAACCTCCCAGGCTCTGGAAACGTGTTGCACAAACCTTTTTGCAAGGCTTCCCGAAGATGTTTCATCCTCTGCTCCCTCTGCGATGGCAAGATAAGGTCCGCAACCTTACCCTTGTAATGTGGATCAAGGAGGGTTGCCAGCCAGTAATGATCCCTCCCCTTGATACCACGAATATGAGGATCCTTCCACAGGCTTTGCAGGATCAGGGAGGCCCTGCAGCGTAGGTTTGCTGGGGCATTTGGTCCAGAGTCCTCTGGGTCACTAAGGACGACATCATCCGCAGCTACCTCCTCCCAGCCACGTACAAGTCCATGGGTTTCTTCGGACTGTAAATGATCCCTTGAAGATTTCTGCTGATGCTGAGTGCCAGGCTCCACCAACATGCTGACACAATCCTCCTCCTCCTTCTCCTCCTCCTCCTCTTCCTGTGTGTTTATCGGGCACGCAGGAACACTGTCTGGATAAAGGGGGCCTTGAAAGGTAAGGAAGTCCTCCTCTTCCTCCCTCTGTTCTGCCTCAAGTGCCCTGTCCATTATTCCACATGGCGTATGCTCCAACAGGTGGACAGGAGGGACAGTGTCACTGATGCATGCACTGTCACTGCTCACCATCCTTGTGGCTTCCTCAAATGGTGACAGGACAGTGCATGCATCCCTTATCATAGCCCACTGGCATGGGGAAAAAAAACAAGCTCCCCTGACACTGTCCTGGTGCCATAGTCGCATAGGTACTCATTGATGGCCCTCTGCTGCGTGTGCAGCTGCTGCAGCATGGCCAACATTGAATTCCACCTGGTGGGCATGTCACAGATT
This sequence comes from Aquarana catesbeiana, assembly GCF_042186555.1. NCBI lineage: Eukaryota > Metazoa > Chordata > Amphibia > Anura > Ranidae > Aquarana > Aquarana catesbeiana. The sequence continues at coordinate 636,928,386 of NC_133324.1, forward strand.
AGGTGGTTCTTGGGCAGGTTAAATTCCTTTTGGAGGTCAGCCAGCTGAGCACTGGCATTATATGACCTGCGGAAATGCACACAGACTTTCCTGGCCTGCCTCAGGACATCTTGTAAGCCCGGGTATCTGCCCAAGAACTGCTGCACCACCAAGTTAAGGACGTGAGCCAAACAGAGCACATCAGTTGTCCCTGTCGGAGGGTGGAGAGGAGGTTGGTGCCATTGTCGCAAACCACCATACCTGCCTTAAGCTGGCGTGGCTTCAACCACCTCTGAACCTGCCCCTGCAGAGCTGATAGAATCTCTGCCCCAGTGTGGCTCCTGTCCCCCAAGCACACCAGCTCAAGCACCGCATGGCATCTTTTTGCCTGCGTGCTTGCGTAGCCCTTTGAATGTCTATGAAGCACCACTGGTTCAGAGGACAAATCAGCACAGGAAGGGGCAATGGAGGAAGAAGAAGAGAAGGGGGTGGAGGAGAGAGGTGTGGCAGAATCACCACTAGTAGAATTTTGGAGGCGTGGTGGTGGAACAACCTCCAAAACTACTGCACCCTGTCCTGCATCCTTCCCAGCTGCCAGAAGAGTCACCCAGTGCGTGGTGAAAGATAGGTAATGTCCCTGTCCATGCCTGCTGGACCATGTGTCATCCGTAATATGCACAGTGTGTATGATGAAGACTCTGCTAATGACTGTGTAGAAGCAGAGTTCCCTCACAGACTTCCTGGCACATCCAGCCCTCCACTGTGGTAACACTCACCAACCTTCCACTGCCCTAAGTCCTTGATGAGGAAATTGACCGGACCATGCGTTCCGACAGCTTCACCTGCCCCTCTGCTTCTGGAGTTCTCTACCACCGACCGTGTGGTGGCAAAGACATTGCCAATGACCGTGTAGAGGCAAAGTTCCCTCACAGCTCTCCCTGGGCCTCCTCCTGCAATCGGTACACCCCCCCCCAGATGGGGTGTCCTCCTGTGGCTGCCTAGCATTCCATTCCTCACTTCAGTCAGCCGACCTCTCCCCCACAGTGGCATATCACCTCAGCTTATATAGGAGGCCCGCCTAAATTTGCCTGTGCTGACAGTTCCTAGTAAAAACCCATTACTAGCACCTACCTATTGGTAGAGGGTGCTACATAAAGATTTTGAAGGGGGACTTGTGTCCATTTATACCCTCTTTCATTTAGAAGGAGTGGATCAGAGGTAGTAGGGTGTAAATGGAGAGTGGAATCCATTTACTTTTGGCTGCCCATAGCGCAGAGCAGACTCTGTCTGTGTCTGCTCTGTATAAACTAAGCAGACACAGATGTGTCATCCACCCTGCTCTGATCAGCAGAGGATCAGCTCACAGATCCCCTACTGATTGTAATGGAATTTGCCCCATGTGAAAGGGGCCTTACACACATAATACAAACATTACAGGATATACAAGCATTTGTTACACTTGCATGCATGTTGAGACATTCACAAAGCATTTTTTTTATAAATAGATCCATTAAACCCATGCAATCAATTTATCAATATCCTGTATGCACTTTAGGCACTATAAACACAAAATTCACTTAGTTGTCTCAACAAAAGTTTCCTACCAGATATACAGCTGAAAATTCACATGGACAAACACTCAATTCTGATTAATTCTGTTAAGAAGCCTCATTCCCAACCTTGTACACCTTGTTTATAATATAGTATCAGTGCTAATTTCTTTGACGGTGAAAACAAAAACAATATGTGACAACCAGTTTAAATAGTTCTAATATATCACATAGCCTGTAAACTAACAGCATTGTCTGTCAAGCTAGTCATTATTAAACTTTCAGAGAGCTGTTAAGAGATATGGGTGACATTGATTGACATTTATTGCAATATAGTAGAACTAGGAAACATTAGAATGCCTAACAAAGTTTGGGAGACTGATTTTTTTTTTATTATTATTTTTATTATTTAAAAAGCCTTGAGAAATGAGTAAGATGTAAATAATATTGAATGCTTTCAGTGAAAGTATGGGGTTTACTGATAAGAAAAAGCTGTTCACTTGATTAAGAGGAAAAATGCAAAGTGCAACACCAATCATGTGTTTGTGTAGCAGCAATTTTATTCTAATGGAATTTAAGTAGTCTCCCAGGGTAAACATACTGCAGTATAAGTTTTACAACATGGTGATTTTGAGGCTGGTGAAGCAGTTACATTTCATGGATAAAGATATAATAAATATCAAAGGTGACAAAATGCATTCAGTATTCTTTCAGTAAAAACGTTGTAAACAGTTACGGGGCCTTCCGTCAGCAAGTGGTTATACCAAGCTCATGGCTGCAGCTGCCATGTCTCCATTAGGAATACCTGTCACCTACCCAAAGCCATCATATAGGGAGCATGTAAGACCCCTGGTGACAGCAATACAATTAATAAAATAAAAGAAAAAAAAAATAAAAACATGTAAAACAATGCATTTTAATAAAATAATTAAAAACAATTATTAAAAAAAAATGTAAAAAGCACTCGTGTTCCTCCGTGCATGCACCCAAATGCAAACATGCGCGTATGTAAACAGTGACTGCACCACACACTTGTGGGGTATTGCTTTAAACGTCAGAAGAACATAATTCTATGGGCATCATTCACAATTAACTCCGCACTGATGACCCATAAAAGCTTTTAAAGTGTCACCTATGAGAAATTTTAGGTACCGTAGTTTGTCACCATTTCTCGAATGGATGTGATTTTGAGTCTTTATATGTCTGGTATCTATTTGCTCAAAACTACTATATTTTTTTAAAGTTTACCAATATTGTGTTATTATATTGTGTTTGCGTGCACTATAGTTAATTTTAGGGTATTTGTCCTGATAATTTGTGTTTAATAAACGACTGCACAAACATCCTGTGACATAAAAAATTGCAACAATCACCATTTTATTCTCCAGGGCCTCTATTTCTGGGAATATATAAAATTGTTTGGGGGTTCTAAATAATTTTCTATCAAACAAAAGCTGATTTTACTGTGTGTGAAAAATGAAGAAAAATGCTGGACAGCAAGTGGGTAAAAGCTGGAAAACAACGTTCCTTCATACAGTCATAATGAAGAGAAAACATTGCCCACAGTCATAGTAATAAGCACAACCTGTCTAAAAGTTACTTCTTGTAACCACAGTGACAAGCACACATTGTCCAAAAGTTCCTTTTATATAGTCTAGAGAAGAGCACACTTCGTCCACAGGTGCATTCTGATAGTCATAGTGAAGAGCACATATTGTTCAGCAGCCCATGGTTATAGTCAAAGTAAAGAAGGACATTGTTCAGAGGACCATTAGTATAGTCATAGGGAAGAGTGCAAATTGTCTAAAGGTTTCTTCTTACAGTGATAGAAAACAGATCATTCACAGGTGCCTTCATATAGTTATCATAACATATTGGGGTTGCTTGTAGCTTATCTACTGTATAACATCAATCAATCAGACTTAATTAAAGTTTAGAGCAGTCAGAACAATGAAAGTCACAGTGCTATAACTACATCACATTCCCAAGGGACCCTCTGAGGACATTAATTTGTGGACTGCTGACTAATGCCCTGTACACACGGTCGGATTTTCCAACGGAAAATGTGCGATCGGAGCTTGTTGTCGGAAATTCCGACCGTGTGTGGGCTCCATCGGACTTTTTCCATCGGAATTTCCGACACACAAAGTTTGAGAGCAGGCTATAAAATTTTCCGACAACAAAATCCGTTCGCAACAATTCCAACCGTGTGTGGACAATTCCGACGCACAAAGTGCCACGCATGCTCAGAATAAATTCCGAGACGGAATTGCTCGGTCTGGTAAAATTAGCGTTCGTAATGGATATAGCACTTTCCTCACGCTGCAATGTTTTAAATTGTTTAATGCAGCGCTCTTCTTCTTTATAATGCTAGAAGAATGAAGTAGTTTTGCTGCTCATATTCACACAGACTTCTTACAAACTTCTTTCTTTATTATTTATCGTGATTTCATCAATATAATATTTTTATTTGTCACATCTACCGAAAAAATAATTTTTTTGATGATTTTAGATTAATTTTTGTTTTTTTTTAATCCTGATTTTGTGGTTTTTTTTTTTAACTCCAGAATAGTTTTGGGTGTGTTTTGTGTGTCAAGTTACCACAACACCATTATTATCTTGTATTATTTAATCTCAAGGAGATTGGTTGGTGTTGGTGTCTCTTGTTAATTTCACATTGTAGTTTTGAAATGTACCTGCCTCCTCACAAACAAACTGTCCCTTTTGAAGGAAAACACACATAGGTGAGTATAATAAAACAAACCAAAAATGTATTAAGAGGTCCTAACCAAAGAAAGATGGAGGCAACGCTGGAGAAACTGCAGAAATTGGCAAAGCCTTTGGCCCCCAGGGCACACATCAATTATTTTACTGCAAAATTGGTGGCCTAAGGAGTCCATATGTAAGGGAGTACAATCTGGTCCAGAAGTCCAAGAGATCATGAACAGCAGCAGATGACATACATGTCCCCAGGCTGTGGTCATACAAGAGCCTGCATATTTTGTCAGACCAGACTGAACCCAGGCCATCACTTTCTTGTCTTCCTTCCACTCTTCCTTCCACGCCTGCGATTCTGTGAGGCTCCTACTGGGCCCAGCCACCTCCTGGCTGCCACTTACCCCAGCCTCCTCCTGGCTGCCACTAACCCCCACCTCCTCCTGTGTGCCACATTCCACAGCCTCCTCCTGGCTGCCACATTCCACAGCCTCCTCCTGGCTGAGGTCTTCCTGTGTATGAAAAAGGGACATAGTTTTATTTTTTTCTTCATTAATCACACACAATTTGATTGTTACAAATTGAATTTTAAGAAATATAAAAGATTATCATTCTGAGCCCAGCATTTTTCATTCTTGTCTAAATTATTTTTGCCCACTACTGTCTATTGATATGTAAAACACTTCATTAATTCAGCAATTAGTGATCAATAATAACATCTAGTAAACATAATTTATTTATTGACCAGAAATCTGTAGAACAATGCTATACCTAGCTCAAGCTGGGCTCCTCCACTTCTTCCTGGCTGGAAGTCCCAGATTGGACATCGGAAGCCTCAGCTGGGGTGGAAGATAGAGTGGAAGGAAGAGTGGAAGGAAGGGTTGAGAGGGATTCCCTGACTTCAGTCTGGTCTGACAGAAATCACAGTCTCTCATAGTACCAGAGCCTGGGGACATAAATGTCATCTGCTGCTGCTCCTGATCTCCGGGAATTCTGGACCTTCTTGCGCTCCCTAAGATAAGTGCTTCTCAGGCCACCAATTTTGGCTTTTAAATAGGGGATGGTTGCTGTGGGGACCACCGGCTTCACCAACTCCAGCAGTTTCTACAGCGCTGCCTGCTTCTTTTGTTTATGATTATATTGCGGGTGTTTCACCTGCCACAGACAGGGCAGCTCCCTGTATTTGTCTATGAACAGGGGGAGGAAGTTGTGGTCATTGAAGCCATCCATTTTATCTGCAATACACAACACAAGACAAACCTAATGTCAGGCTAAAGTCTCCTAATCTTGCCTCAATATAGTCCTCAATCTCTACGCAGTATAGGCCCAAATTTTAAATGTTACCTTCGTTATCACGATCGATGCTTCCTATACTCCTTCCTCCGCTCACAGATCGTACGTATGACGCACGCGTGTTACGCTTTATATACACTGCGCATGCATGAAACTCCGCCCGCCCCTGACGTTCTTTCTAGTCTATTCCCTGCCCCTTCTCGTTCGGCGCAGTGGGGAAGACCACATGGTGGAGACAGAGCAGGTGCATGCTAATTACAGCAACGAGGAGGAGAAAAGCCCGGAGCCAGAAACGTCACGGTCCCGGAGGAGATGATTTAAGGCCTCAAATATGGCCTTTGTAGAGATGGTAGAGATGGTCGACATACTGAAGAGGGCCAACTATGACGGGAAGTATGGACCTTACCCCAACCCCAATGTCAGAAAGGCCAAGATCATGACTAAAGTTGTGAAGAGTCTGCACCGTAATTTTGGGGTACGATGATCCAAGGATCAACTGAGGAAGTGGTGGTCTGACCTCAAAATCAGGGAGCACCATCAGTATAGAAGGATCATTAGAGTGCTGCAAAAAAGTAAGTAGTTGTGCTGTGTTCCTATTCATTATTTTTAGAATGTTCGTGCTGCTCCATGTGCTTTTCTTTACTGTTGTACAGTTTAAAATGGCAACTTTCATGTTCATGGACACATTATTCATTCGTAGGAAACATTGTTCATTTGGCCAATAAAACACCATGTTTTGTCCAGATGCATTTCAATACATTTTTTTCTGGCCTACTTCTCTTAAAATAAGTTTGTTGTCTAGATGGGTTTGTAACTAGAATGAAATGCAAGCTAGATTCTGTGTAAGGAGAGGACACTCAGCAGCTGTTTACACATCTGGACGCTGGAGCACTAGTGTGGGACACCAGAACACCCTTTTGATTAGGGGGCTCACACAGATGCTCCAGTGAATACTATAGGGGTGACTCCATCTGTGAAGCTTGTACAAAACAGGTAAGTCTTCAATCTTGACAAAGGACAAAAATATTTTTTCATCTTGCAACTCTGCCAAAACAGACAATTGTACCCCACTTCCAAGCAATGTTTCATATTCCTATTTCTGCCATCAAATATCTGTGTGCTAAATATACCTATTTTTTTTACATAGGGTAGAAAAGACTCGGAGGACACCACTCATCAGAGGAGACAACAGACCCCCCACCTCATGAAGAAGTGGAAATCCCCCAAACCCAACCAGAGGAGGAGGAAGGAGACGTAGTGGAAATTGTCACCACAACAGGTGAGTGTCTGCGACCACAGGCTCAGGTAAGAGATGGGTGCATGCATATTTATAATACATGGTGTTTTTTTTATATATTTTTAGGTGATCGTGATGTTGTGGAAGAAGGTCATTTCACCAGTGAAAGTGCCCAGATCCTGATCAGGGAGATCATGGGGTGTAATAGGGACTTGGAAAACATCAAGCAAAACATCAATGATGTTCAAAACAAAATGAAGAACATCATTGATGTTTTAGGGAGAATTTAAAACCCCTAGAAATCCCTAACTTATTTGTGCTTTGTGTTTTTGTTTTTCTGATAATTTTGTGAAAATTTTGTAACATATTATAGAAAAGCCAAATTTTGAAGATGCACACAGTGTCAACATGTGCTATCTGCCATCACGGGAGATCAATGTATGCGTTTTGTGGGTGCAACCCCTTCCTCAATAATAAAGTAGCTGAGAGGAAGGGGTTGCACCCACAAAACACGTACCTTGATCCCCCATAATGGCACCTAGCACATGTTGACATTCGGCAATTTGTGTGCATCTTCAAAATTTGGCTTTTCCAGGGGTGACTTCACCCCATCTGCTGAACGCAATATCAAACACAGTTTATAAATACTCATGTCTGATATTGCCTTCACTTTCTATAAAAGTTGAACTTTGTAAGTTCCAGAGTTGTGTATTTCTTTTTGCTTTTAAACATGCCTATTTTACCTTAAAAGGCAATTTCTACTTTTTAATGTGACCTAAAAAATTGTTATACAACAAACATGTTGGTTTGTTTTAAAAACCTTTTATAAATGCACATGTGATTGTGCTTTGATAAAAAAGATTGATAATCAACAATGTGTGGCTTCTTCTTTCAATGCTCAAAAGCATTTTTGTTGTAAAGTTGGTGTTTTCAGTGACAATGGGGGTTATTTACTAAAGGCAAATCCACTTTGCACTACAAGTGCAGTTTCAGTGCAGTCTCAAGTGCACTTGTAATGCAAAGTGTATTTTCCTTTAGTAAATAATACCCAACAGTGCTTTTTAATTTTACACAATCACGCCATTTTCAGGACTCCCCAAATTTCAGTCATGGTCAGCTAAAAGAAAGCCAAGCAGTAAATCTAAGCAAATATTTGTTCAGTTTAAAATATATTTTTATTTAAAAAATGTCTCAGACATTGTCTGGCATATCGATGGCCCCCCTACCCGCAAAGTATTCCATGTATCTTAGACGGACCTCACGGGCACTCTGGGGGGGGCAAGCCAGGAGGGCCAGCTTCAAGCGCCGTCAGGTTTGGTTCATTCATATTAATTCCGGCTTCAGGCCCAACTGAGCCAGCATAGTTCCAAGAATTTCTCCTTAAAAAGTTGTGGAGAACACAGCAAGCCAGGATGATGTGATTGTGTTTATATTCCGCCATGTGTATCGGTGTAAGAAATAGGCGGAACCGGCTGGCCATTATTCCAAACGTGTTCTCCACCACTCTTCTGGCTCTGGCCAGCCGGTAATTAAAAACCGTCTGGTCTGGGGTGAGGGTCCTCATAGGGAATGGCCGCATAAGATGGCCCCCCAGCGCAAACGCTTCATCCGCAACGAAGACGAATGGGAGTCCTTCCACATTGTCTTCTGGAGGTGGCAAGTCCAAGCTGCCATTCTGGACATGCCTGTAGAACTCCATGTGGGTGATGACTCCACTATCTGACATCTGGGCATTCTTCCCCACGTCCACATACAGGAACTCGTAAGTAGCCAGCACCACCGCCAACATCACAATACTATTGAACCCCTTGTAGTTGTACTAGTATGACCACGATTTGGGTGGTGGGATGATGTGAACGTGTTTCCCATCAATTGCCCCTCCGCAGTTAGGAAAGTCCCACCACTGGGCAAAGTGGGAGGCCACAGTCTGCCATTCCTGTGGGTTGGAAGGAAACTGTGGAGTCAAACAAGAAAAATAAATTAATCATTTTGCACATAAACATGGAAATCAGATTAGACACAAACATTCTTGGCCAACATCAGTATTACATTTATTTTAGGGAGTATTTAAAGACAAAGGTAAAAGGTCCACCTATCAGATCCCCCCTCTCATGGGCCATTTTAAAAATTTTAGGGGGGAGATGTTTTGGCCAGGTAACCCTCTCCACTTCATTGAGAGATGAATGCCTAAATAATGTGTATTACTTAGGCCAGCCCCTCCTTACTTACACTATTGGAAGCCCACTGGTCAGGTAAGAAGTATCATAATACAAAGAGATAAATACACACTGTACACATTTTAGCACATTTTTACATTCTGCTATTACCTATCAAGATAATAATAGGATGCAAAAACTTTTAACATTACCATTTGAAAGTATTCAGGCAGGCCCTTGCACTACATGCGTTGAAGAATTCATCCATAAATTTGACCACAAAAGAGGTGGGTATAGTGTGTATGGGTTTGGCAAAGTCAGCAGATAGAGGATTGAGGATAGATAAAGGATTGATATTAGCTGAGTTAGCAGTTGGGGGGAGGGAGGGTTCCAAATGATTTGGGGACCCCAAAAAATCTGGCACTCTGCCAGAATTTAAAGCACAAATCATAATTTTACACATTTTAGGGGGTATTTAGGTTAAAGCACTACTATGGTGCTGACAAAATACATTGTTAATTGAGTAGACGAGGTGGATATAGGCCCAGGAGAGCATGCTGGGGAGGTTAGTGAAGGCAAACATGTATGAAGGACAAAAAAAATTTAAAAAATCCAGCACACATGAGGACAAAGGGGACATTCACAGCATATTACAATCATGGTAATTAGGGAATGAGAAAAGAAATACAATACAATACATTAGCAAACATTAAATACAATAAAATGTGATGTAAAAGGATAAATCTTACCTTAATATACTCCTTCTGCAGGACCTGGATGATGGCAGAACAGGTCTCTGGGATAATGATCTCCAGAGCCTGGGGGGAGATGCCTGTCGAGAACTTGAGGTCCTGCAGGCTTCTCCCCGTCGCCAAGTACCTCAGGGTGATGAATAACCTCTGCTCCGGAGTGATGGCTTGCCTCATGCAGGTATCCTGCCTGCTGATATAAAGGGTTAGCAAAGCCAACAAGCGGTGAAAAACGGGGTCCGTCATCCGGAGAAATCGTCAGGATTATTCTCACAGATCTCATGGAGCAAAGGCATGTGACAGAATTGGTCACGCTAGAGCAACCAATTCTTGGTCCATGAACTCCTCCTCGCCCTGTTTATGGACTGGGCTTGTGTCAAAGTAAGGACCCCAACACCAAGCCCCCGCAAAGCAGGAACTCTACGATGAGTACGTACACGCAACATGGCTAGAAAATGGGCGGCTGCTCAGAACGAAGTAACAGAACGCACTGAAGAACAGCAAGGCCTGTGAAGAGCGACCTGAAAATCAGTATTGACAAGAACACAATGACAAGTCAATGGTAACTCGCTGCATGCACTGAAGACCAGATACAAACCCACAAGCACAAACTGAACAGCAGAAATACGATCTGAAAACCATGAGTCTGAAAGAGCGCGAATCGTCTCTCACCAAACTTTTACTAAAACGAAATTAGCAAAAGGAGCCCAAAGGGTGCCACGCTTGGTACTGAACTGCCCTTTTATAGTCTTGTCATACGTGATGTGTGGTGTACGTCACCGCGTTCTTGGCGTTCGGAAATTCCGACAACTTTGTGCGAGCGTGTGTATGCAAGACAAGTTTGAGCCAACATCTGTCGGAAAAAATCCTTTGTTGTCAGAATGTCCGATCAATGTCCGACCATGTGTACAGGGCATTAAACTTGCAGGCTTCCAATCTGACCCTGGCTTCAATTCCACATATTAGATAGGTCACAAATTTTCTTGCTTCAAAATTACCAAATCCATATGGAGAGACCCAATGTGTTAAACACTTGTTTTCTTCAGTTCTACATATGGTATGGTATATTATCTAGATCAAAGTGTACAGTTTTAGGATACATGTTCCTCAACCAACAAAATACATTTTTCTTTGCTGCGAATTAGTAATTTTTCTTAATACATTTTGGCCAAATTTTATACTACTACATATCTTTGGTAAAAATAATCCAAATCGGTGTATATTATTTGGTCTGTGTGAAAGTTATAGAGTCCACAAGCTATGGTGCCAATCTCTGAAAATTGATCACACCTGAAGTACTGACGGCCTCATTTCTTGAGACCCTAACAAGCCAGGATGGTACAAATACCCCTCAAATGACCCCTTTTTGGAAAGTAGACATTCAAAGGTATTTAGAAAGCAGTGTGGTGAGTTTTTTGAAGTTGTAATTTTTTCCCACAATTGTTATATTAGCAGGTTATTTCTCACACACAGCATATGCATACCACAAATTACACCCCAAAATACATTCTAATACTCCTCCTGAGTATGGCGATACCACATGTGTGAGACTTTTACACAGCGTGGCCACATACAGAGGCCCAACATGCAGGAAGCACCATCAGGCGTTCTAGGAGCATAAATTACACATCTAATTTCTTGACTACCTCTTGCACTTTTGAAGGCCCTGGAGCACCAGGACAATAAAACGCCAAAAAAATAACCCCATTATGGAAAGAAAACACCCCATTGTATAATCTATGAGGCATATCGAGTTTTTTGAACATGTCATTTTTTTCTACAAGTTTTTGGAAAATGTGGAGAGAAAATGAAAACGCATTTTTTTTTTTTACACAAAGTTGTCCATTTATACAATATTTCTCACACATAGCATGTACGCGGCAAAAGTTACACCCCAAAACATTGTCTGCTACTCCTCCTGAGTATGGCGATTACACATGTGTGAGACTTTTACACAGCCTGGCCACATACAGAGGCCCAACATGCAGGGAGCACCATCAGGCATTCTAGGGGCATAAATGTCAAATCTAATTTGACTAACTATTACACTTTGAGGCACTGTAGTGGCATGGATGAGCCATGGATGGGTATGGCTAGGTATGGCTGGGTATGGATGGGATGGCTGAGTATGGCTGAGTATGGCTGGGTGGGTATGGTTGAGTGTGGATGGGATGGCTGGGTATAGCTGAGTATGGCTGGGTATGGATGGGATGGCTGGGTCGGGTATGGCTGAATATGGCTGGGTTTGGCTGAGTATGGATGGGATGGCTGGGTCGGGTATGGCTGAGGATGGATGAATGAGTATTGCTGAGCATGGATGGATGGATGAGTATTGCTGAGCATGGATGGATGGATGAGTATTGCTGAGTATGGATGGATGGATGAGTATTGCTGAGCATGAATGGATGGATGAGTATTGCTGAGTATGGATAGATGGATGAGTATTGCTGAGTATGGATGGATGGATTAGAATGGCTGAGGATGGATGGATGAGTATTGCTGAGCATGGATGGATGGATGAGTATTGCTGAGTATGGGTGGATGGATGAGTATTGCTGAGTATGGATGGATGGATGAGTATTGCTAAATATGAATGGATGGATGAGTATTGATGACTATGGATGGCTGTGCATGGATGGATGGATGAGTGTTTCTGAGCATGGATGAGTATGGATGGCTGAGCATGGATGGATGGATGAGTATTGCTGAGCATGGATGAGTATGGATGACTGAGCATGGATGGATGAGTATTGCTGAGGATGGATGGATGAGTATTGCTGAGTATTGATGGATGGATGAGTATTGCTGAGGATGGATGGATGGATGAGTATTGATGAGTATGGATGGCGGAACATGGATGGATGGATGAGTATTGCTGAGCATGGATGAGTATGGATGCCTGAGCATGGATGGATGGATGAGTATGGATGGCTAAGCATGGATGGATGGATGAGTATTGCTGAGGATGGATTGATGGATGAGTATTGTTGAGTATGGATGGATGGATGAGTATTGCTGAGTATGGATGAGTATGGATGGCTGAGTATGGATGGATGGATGAGTATTGCTGAGGATGGCTGAGCATGGATGGATTGATAGCTGGATGAGGCAGGAATGGGCACAGATCAGCGCTATGGGCAGTACACATCCAGCTCACAGCGCTGCTGCGCCCGATCTCTCCTCTCTCCCCTCACACTGTACCGATCGTTTACAAGCGACCACTCCTTCATTTGACGGAGCGATCACGTGGTAAATGGCCGCTGTCAGCAGCCATTTACCATGAGCCGTGATGCAGAGGACCCGGCGGTCATGGATATTCTCGGGTGCGTGCCCCAGGGGGCGTGTGGGAGCAAGATTGTGGGAGGATGTCCATGGACGCCCTCTCAGAATAAGCCAACCGCGCTGCAGCCGTCTTTCGGCTATGGCCTGGTCGGTGTGGTTATATTAATGTGGTTATATTAGTAATTTAAATTTAAAAACGTGAACTGGTGCCTTCATAACCTTCATTAGATCACACCTATTTACTGGACCCTGGATGGTGATCACAAGGGTTGCTAGGTGCTGCCAATGGTTAGATTCTATATCAAAAATAAATTATGACTATCACTAACACTTGTATACCCTGACTAGACTCATTGTCCCACACAAATAGTTTATTTATATCATATTACCCAAATGTATGTCCCCAATCTGCCAGCCTTTCAGGGGTATCCCAGTCATATGAATGTTCACTAAAAAAAGAAGCTGCTATATATACCCCCCAATAAGGGGCGGCGATATCCGGGACATTAATTAAGATTCCCCAATAAAGAAATTAAATGTATCACCTGTCACTGATTGGCGTCAAAGTGTGGCAGTATTAGGGGGATGAAATGCCACCCCCTCCCAAAACCCTCTCTGCTTCTGGGTCTTAGGGCTTGCTACATGCACAACAGAGCATGTAGTAACCCCTATAGGTATTATATTAGTCTGCTCTTGGATTCCACAGGTCACAGGGCCAATACAATTTTACAAAGGGCTCAAAAACAACTGCTAAATTAATGGGTGAGACAGACATACGGTATTTCACAATTTTTACAATTGATACTTTGATACATAAAACTGACAGAATTATACAGAGGCTGGCATCAAAACTACCTGCCGAGACCTTATAAATGGTGGTTAAATTTACAGAATGAGCTCAACTGGCCTAACAAGCTAAGAGCAAGGGAAGACAGATCAACAAATTCATCAACTTGTTACTACAGACTAGCAATAACAATAGAACAGAGGTTTTAGACAGGTACTTTGGTAGATCATTTAGGCACCACATCCCTTGCAAACTATACACAAGCAAAAAGAAAGGAGATTGGACTGTTAGGATAGAGGAGCTACCTCTCAAAAATAGCCACAACACACACATATACACTATATTGCCAAAAGTATTGGGACGTCTGCCTTTACATGAAAATAATAAAAGTGTAGCGCTATATTTCTCATCCACAAACGTGTATATCACAATACATATGTGCGTATAAAGATAGTGAATGCGGGGGGCAGGAGGCGGAGCCTAGCGGAGCAGACATGCATTGTTAGAGCTCCACACCGCTGAGGAGAGAAGAGAAGGACAAAGCGGAGCCTGCAGGCTCAAAAGGTATCCATTTGAACCTTTTTGCCCCAGGGAACAAACTGTGAAAGTTTGGGCAGGAAATATGGTACTGGGAGGAAACTGTGGCAGAAATAAAAATCACCTCACAAAGAGCTCACAGGCACTCACTGCAGCTGAAGCAGCTCCAGTCACCTCACAAGATACAGCATCAGGGTGCTCTCACAGGCAGAAAATGTCACAGCAAGACTCTCCATTTGAGTCAGATACAGAACAAATCCTCTCACAAACTTCTCCACAAGCCTCCTCAGTATCCCCAGTAATATTATTACAATTTGAAAAGATGCTTCATAAGGCTTTAAAACAAACCTCAGACCAAACAACAAAAAGCCTAACCAAAGAAATAAGACAGCTGGGAAACCGCACCGCAGCCTTAGAAATAAAAATGGATGAAATTAAAATTACAACCCAAGAAAATATAACAGAATTGGAACAATTAAAAAAAGAGAATTTAATACTTCAAACTAAGCTCGAAGATTACGAAAATAGAGCCAGACGTTCAAACTTGCGCATAAGGGGAATACCTGAAACTGTGACAGACCTGCAATCTACTATTACTGCTCTATTACAAGAACTAAAGCCAGATATCCCTATTGAACGTTTAGAACTGGACAGAGTACACAGAGCCCTCACAGCCAAAAAGAAAGATGGACCCCCACGTGATATAATCACAAAATTTCATTATTACAGAACGAAAGAACAAATACTAATTGCTGCAAGAGAAAAAAAGGAACTTAATTTTCAAGGACACAATTATCAAATTTTTGCTGACCTATCCCAACTTACTATTACTAAAAGACGATCCATGAAACCCCAACTAATGGAACTGCAACGCCACAACATTATGTATCAATGGGGCTTCCCCTTTTCAGTCAGATTTAACTACCAAGGTACAATTTACAGAAGCAGATCAGCAGATGAACTACAACAAACCCTTTTAAAATTAAATCTGACAGAACCCACAAGCAGCAACACTCCCACATGCAGAAGAATGGCGTCATCTTCACCTTCAGGCAGCACCCAGAAAATTTCAGAACAAAATGGGAATCATCATTCTCACAAAAGAGGCCGTTATGCCACATCATCCATGGACCAAGAAGATTCAATGGACTGACATCCTAATTCCTGATATCTCTTCATTTATTATACTAAGAGATGGTTCTCTATAAAAAAACCTGTATTTATAACTGAATGTAACTGCATTCTGATAGTCACACACTGTGTGGGATCATCTTACATTCCAGTTATATTTCTTATTACTTCTGATTCATATAGCCTTAGAATATATAAGTGAAATAAGGAAATTCTTGTTCAGTTATATATTATCAGGTAATAACAATAGATTTATTACTTTTTAGGACAAATATGTTCAATAATCCAGAAGTAATGGAAGCTTTTTCTTTTTTTTCTTAAAACAAATATATTATTACCTAACTAGTTCCTAGAATTATGTTTTTGTTTATTCTAATCTGAAGCAATACAACCTCAATTTTATGAGTTAACATATCTAAACAGTTACATATGAATAAAATATGTAATTGTTTACTCTAAAAGGGTTAAAATCCCAAAATAATTCAAACTATCTTCATCAATACCAAAGTTATTAACAGTACCTTTCTAACTGAATTATTTAGCCTAGGGCAAGACTAACCATATACAACCACCCTGGAATAAATAATTTCAACAAAAACTATATTCTGCACTCCAATTAATGAAACATCATTTTGATGTCTTTTGACATAGCACTTCTCTCCTGTAAGCGGAAGATCCGTGTACCCCCATTAGCCCTCCTCATTCTCCCAACCATATTATGTGGGAGTGTGATGAAGGCACTTATTCCCCTGAGAGAGATATTTATTCTCTTTCACGGGTAAATTGTGATTACTTGCAAAAAATAATTTATACAATGTATCATCTAATCTCATATGTTTTTTGTTTACTCTTTACTCCAGAATTCACTGGTTTCTTTTCTATCTATTCATCTCTTCAGTCCACACAGGTTGATCTGCGCAGTCAGCTCTGCATAACAAAAAGTAAGTCAAAACTATTTGATCTATTGCCATGGCACCACTGAATATACTTTCCCTGAATGTTCAGGGAATAAATGTCCCTCAAAAAAGGACCAAAGCCTTCCGTACTTTCCATAACAAGAAGGCTCACATAGTATGCCTCCAAGAAACACACTTCACCAAAGATTCTACGCCAAAATATATTTCTCCTTTTTATCAACAAATTTACACGGCTTCTGCCTGTACCAAGCAAAGGGGAACTCTAATTGCATTTCACCGATCCACACCATTCACCTTATCATCAGAAATTAAAGACCCAGAAGGTAGATACCTGATACTCATGGGTTATATAATGGATACAGCAATCACGGTGATTTCCTACTACGCTCCTAACAAACAACCTACACCATTCCTCTCACATATATTACAAGTGATTAATACACACAAAATAGGAACAGTAATAATGTGTGGGGATTCGAACCAGGTCCTCCTCCCATTTCTAGATAAATCACCTTTTACACCATCCAAAATAACCTCTAGATTACCTTTTTCTAAACTTCTTTCCAAATACAATCTGGTAGATTCATGGAGAGAAAGTAACCCAATGAAAAAGAAATTCACTTATTTCTCGCACCCTCATCAAACCTTCACCAGAATAGATCATATTTTTCTAACAATGGGAATGATACCAGAAATTATTGCATCAGATATAATTCCGATTCCGTGGTCTGACCATAATGCAGTATACACTACTATAGCCTCAGCTATACCAAAAGCGCATGACCCAACGTGGTACTTACCGGACATAATGCTCAAACACCCACTACATCAGATGGCCATTGAACAAGCTTTAAAGGAATACATATCAATTAATAATACAACAGACATCTCCCCAATAACACTGTGGGAAGCTCACAAGCCTGTCTTGGGTGGTACAATACAAAGACAAATGGCACTATTTAAACGGGAACGCAAAAATCTAGCAAAAAAACTAGAACTCAATTTTAATGCAGCCTACATATCATTTCAAGATAATCCATCTCAGAGTACAAAATCTCATCTGGAAAAATCTAGATTGGAATACGATCTATTTCTCACTGAGTCAGTTGATAAATCCCTCAAACGCTCCAAACACAATTTCTACATGAATACAAAAAAACCAGGTACATATTTGGCTCGGGCATTAAATTCAACTAATAAATCTTTCAAACCAATACGTTTGAAATTATCAAAAAATGTTTACACTTGTAATCCAGTTAAAATAGTCCATAAATTTCACTCACATCTCGCAACTTTATACAAGACAAACAATGAATTTAATCCTACAGAAGCTGAATCCTTCTTCTCAAAAATAACCTTACCTGAGTTATCTCAGAATCAAAAAAGCAGTTTGGATGAGCCTATAACTATAGATGAAGTTGCTAACGCATTAAAAGACCTAAAACTTAACAAAAGACCAGGCCCAGACGGCTACTCGGCTTTATACTATAAAACATTCTCAGAAATACTCTCTCCCATTCTCACTGAAACTTTTAACAAACTTCTAGATGGACATTCTTTTCGGCAAGAAACACTAATGGCAATTGTTTGTATGATCCCAAAACCCCTTTCTGATGATACTTCCTGTGTGAATTATCGGCCTATCTCTCTCTTAAACCTCGATATTAAATTATTAGCAAAAATGATAGCAAAACGCCTCAATAGCATTATAGGAAAATTAATACATAGAGATCAAGTAGGCTTCATGCCAAATAGACAGGCAGGCGATAATATACGCAGGGCAGTGTTATTGGCACATATTGCTAAAAAACGGAAAATCCCTTTATGTTTTCTATCTCTCGATATTAAGAGGGCATTTGACACAGTATCCTGGCAATATATGCAATATTCATTACAAAAATGGGGTTTTGGACCCCACTTTTTAACATGGATCAAAGCATAAACCCAAAGCCTATATAAAATATGCTGGATACAAATCTGAAGCCTTTAATATTGAAAGAGGTACCCGACAGGGTTGCCCATTATCTCCCTTATTATTTGCCCTTATACTCGAACCCATGGCCCAATACATCAGAACAAACCAAACTATAACTGGCATTGAAGTAGGAGGTATTACACACAAATTATGTATATTTGCAGACGATATATTACTTTTTCTATCATCACCACAGGTCTCTGGTCCTAACTTAATACCAGCTCTTGATGGATTTGCAGCCCTATCCGGCCTTATGATTAATCCTAAGAAATGCCTAGTGCTTAATATTTCACTCACAAACATGGAATTGATCCCGGCTAGGGCTGCACTCCCATTCACATGGGCAGAAAAATCAATCCCATATCTTGGAATTCATTTAACAGCATCTCATTCTGACTTATTCTCAAACAATTATCCTCCTGTATTAAGACAGATCACAAATCTAATAAAACAATGGTCGCAACTTCCTTTATCCTGGATAGGGAAGATTAATGCAATCAAAATGACTATTCTACCCAAATTGCTTTATCTATTCAGAGTCCTCCCTATTCCAATTCCTTCCTATTTTTTGAGAATAGTACAAAAAAGAGCAACTTCGTTTATATGGGGCTCTTCTAAACCACGTATACCTATACACACACTACATCTTCCCAAAAATAAAGGAGGCCTGGGATACCCTAATTTTACTAACTACTACAGAGCAGCACATTTGGCCAGTCTGTCCAAATACCATGCAAAACAGGAAATCCCTTTATGGGTATTTATAGAGGCTTCAGAAAATGACCCTCTATTAATATCAAATTTATTATGGCTTGATCCTAAAGACCGCTTTAAAATTCATAATCCCATAACTAAACACTTCTTATCTCTCTGGGATAAACTAAAAACCAAATATCAGTTACAATCTCCACACAATCCTCTCCTTTCTTTTATCAGAAATCCGGCCTTTTATCCGGCATGGATCTACCCAAATTCTTTTAAAGCTTGGACAACATCAGGCATTCAGACACTAAATGACTTCATAGCATCTAAATCATTCCTTTCATTCCCATCGCTTAGAGAAAAATATGATCTACCAAACTCTGAGATATTTAGATATCTCCAAATCAAAAATTTCTATACACCATTCCTAAAGGGGGATACACCATTATCCCAATTATCCATTTTTGAATCAATCTGTACAAAAGATCCATTTGCTAAAGGTACAATACCAGCTCTTGATGGATTTGCAGCCCTATCCGGCCTTATGATTAATCCTAAGAAATGCCTAGTGCTTAATATTTCACTCACAAACATGGAATTGATCCCGGCTAGGGCTGCACTCCCATTCACATGGGCAGAAAAATCAATCCCATATCTTGGAATTCATTTAACAGCATCTCATTCTGACTTATTCTCAAACAATTATCCTCCTGTATTAAGACAGATCACAAATCTAATAAAACAATGGTCGCAACTTCCTTTATCCTGGATAGGGAAGATTAATGCAATCAAAATGACTATTCTACCCAAATTGCTTTATCTATTCAGAGTCCTCCCTATTCCAATTCCTTCCTATTTTTTGAGAATAGTACAAAAAAGAGCAACTTCGTTTATATGGGGCTCTTCTAAACCACGTATACCTATACACACACTACATCTTCCCAAAAATAAAGGAGGCCTGGGATACCCTAATTTTACTAACTACTACAGAGCAGCACATTTGGCCAGTCTGTCCAAATACCATGCAAAACAGGAAATCCCTTTATGGGTATTTATAGAGGCTTCAGAAAATGACCCTCTATTAATATCAAATTTATTATGGCTTGATCCTAAAGACCGCTTTAAAATTCATAATCCCATAACTAAACACTTCTTATCTCTCTGGGATAAACTAAAAACCAAATATCAGTTACAATCTCCACACAATCCTCTCCTTTCTTTTATCAGAAATCCGGCCTTTTATCCGGCATGGATCTACCCAAATTCTTTTAAAGCTTGGACAACATCAGGCATTCAGACACTAAATGACTTCATAGCATCTAAATCATTCCTTTCATTCCCATCGCTTAGAGAAAAATATGATCTACCAAACTCTGAGATATTTAGATATCTCCAAATCAAAAATTTCTATACACCATTCCTAAAGGGGGATACACCATTATCCCAATTATCCATTTTTGAATCAATCTGTACAAAAGATCCATTTGCTAAAGGTACAATTTCATCACTTTATAATCATTTATATGGAGTAGCAAATCTTAATAGACCCTCTTACGTTCAGAGGTGGGAGGAGGACCTGGGACGAACTTTAGAAGACACGGACTGGTCTAACATATGGCTCACATCTAAGTCATCTTCACCCAACATCTTAGCACTGGAGACAAATTATAAAGTCCTAACTCGCTGGTACCTTGTACCCGCTAGAGTGGCAAAATATTCACCTAATACCTCAGCTCTTTGTTTTCGAGGATGCCCAGAAATAGACACATATTTACACATATGGTGGACGTGCCCAGTAATCCAAACCTTCTGGAAGGAAGTCTTCGTGATTGCATCTAAAATATTTTAAAAAAATAATACAACCAGATCCATATTTAACTTTACTTAATCTAAAACCGGAATGGTTAACACTCTCTCAATTCAAACTTATGATCCAACTAATAACGGCCTCAAAACAAACAGTGGCCAAGGCATGGAAATCTCCTACATTGGTACTAGCAGAAACAATTCACAGAATGAATAATACAATGTCCCATGCTAAGATGGTAGCCATCGATCAAAATCAAATTCCAAAATTTGAAAAACTTTGGCATCCTTGGATAAAACAACAGTTCCTGTCAAACTTCAATGACTCTGTCCTGTTGCCATGGTAACAGATTAAATGACTTACAGAGACACCCATTCTAAGGCTTCAAAGAGAACTAAAAAGAATAATAAACTGACGAGCGGGACAACCTTGTGGACCATACCTCTACCTTTCAACCCTTTTTCTTCTTTCTCTTTCCTTTTCTCCACCTTACGATTAAAGCTCATTATCAGAATTTATTTGACCTATATACACTCTACTTGTAAACAATATGTATAGTAGGTATAAATCATTTAAATACCTACAAAAGTAACTAAGGAAATGATATATATCTTTAATTTAGGTTTACGTGAACCCAATGTTTAATATTTGAAATTTCATGATATTTACCTATATAAACCCTACTGTAAAACAATGAGCTTACTTTATAGATCCTTGTAAACTTACTTTATGTATCTTTATAACATTGTATACTCAATAAACTTCTTTTGACAAGGAAAGATAGTGAATGCTACCAAAACATGTATGACCATAATATGGATAATAGCAAATAATTAGACAGTGTTGATCACATAGAAAATTAAATAAGCAATAATAAAACTTGGTGATCGGATGTGCCAGTGATTAGTAGAAACCAGTGCTGGTTCCATAACCAAACATCAAACAAAATAAAATCATAGAATATAACTGTCCATATTGTGTAGAAAAAATAGTGAAGAAAACATCAGCACAGTTCTATGGGGGTGATGAGTGGCCAGATAGTGGAAAGAAACTCCCAAATTCACAGATGGATGACTACACCAGATCTGACGAGTAGGTAGAAAAGAGACCACAAGTGTGTATAGATTGTACATCAGTGCCAGGGCCAACACCAGAAGTAGAGGAGGCTTACTGGAACTAGTTGACCTGAAATGGCGTACGCCAGACAAGTCAAAAAGGCTTAATAATCACTGGTTCTGAAAGGTGTGTCTTGTCAGATGCCATCAACACATGGTGGGGAAAGGGGTAACAGCACGGATTCCTCGCCCATGGATAATCCAGCTTAGGCCAAACGTGTAATACATATGCCATGCAAGGAGCAAAGAAAACTCACATAGCGTAATAACGTTTTTAAAAACCACTGATTTATTAAAATAATAAAAAACAGACTCACATTTTAGAAGAACGAAAAAAGCTCAATTATCATATAGCGGCGATCGTGAGGGGTCCACCCGATATGTTTCAGCTAAGGAGCCGTCATCTGGGACATCTGCCTTTACATGCACATGAACTTTAATGGTATCCCAGACTTAGTCCGTAGGGTTCATTATCAGTGACTGACCTCACAAATGTGCTACTGGAAGAATGGTCAAACATTCCCATAGACACACACCTAACCACACCACACCTAAACCTTGTGGACAACCTTCCCAGAAGAGTTGAAGCTGTTATAGCTGCAAAGGGTGGGCCAACTCAATATTGAACCCTACCGGCTAAAACTGGGATGCCATTAAAGTTCATGTGTGTGTAAAGGCGGGTGTCCCAATACTTTTGACAATATTATATATATATATATATATATATATATATATATATATATATATATATATATATATATATATATATATATATATATATATATATAATGTACTGGTGTTAGTGTAGTGTTGGTGCAACTCATGGTTAGATGTTATCTCTCCTCTCACTGGAATCTAAAAGACTCCACGAGGAGAGATGACATCACTTCCTCCTGTCTGTGTTTACACTTACACAAACAGGGGAAGGTTTCCATTCGTTAGGAGCGATCACCAAGTCCAGACCATAAATCATTGGTCTGGCCCTGGGGACTGATTTGTCCTCTAACAAATCAGACCGCTGCGGGCATGGGGGGAAGGAAGTACAGGTTCGCCCATTTGCCCACCCATGCCATTCTGCTGACGTACATTGGCGTTTGGTGGTCGGGAATTAGTTAAGTACGTAAACAGTAAAAAATGGAGGACAGACCATGTTGGCCCCATAAAGAATGAGGAAGGACATCTGCTTACAAATGATGGGGAGATGGCGAAGGTATTGAATTTATTCTTCTCCTCAGTCTTTAGGTGGGAATCGAGGGGCTTCAGTAACCAAAACTGCAGTGTTTATCCTCATGACACATCACAGGAAGCACCTCCATGGTTAACAGAGTTAAAATTAGACTTGGGAAACTTAACATTAATCAATCAGCGGGATCAGATGGCCTGCGCCCGAGGGTACTTAGGGAACTCAGCCAAGTAATTGCCAGACCATTGTTCCTAATTTTTACTGACAGCTGATTGGAGAATAGCCAATGTAGCACCAATATTTAAAAATGGCCAAAAATACATCCCTGGGAATTACAGACCAGTTAGCCTAACATCAATAGTATGCAAGCTCTTGGAGGGGATGATAAGGGACTATATTCAAGATTTTAGTAATGACAACGGTATTGTTAGCAGTAATCAGCATGGATTCATGAAGAATCGTTCTTGCCAAACCATTCTATTAACCTTCTATGAGGAGGTGAGTTGCCATCTAGATGAAGGAAGGCCCATAGACATGGTGTATCTGGATTTTGCAAAAGCATTTGACACAGTTCCCCATAAATGTTTACTGTACAAAAAAAGGTCAATTGGCATGGACATAAGGTGAGTATATGGATTGAAAACTGGCTACAAGGGTGAGTTCTGAGGGTGGTGATAAATGGGGAGTACTCGGAATGGTCAGGGGTGGGTAGTGGGGTCCCCCAGGGTTCTGTGCTGGGACCAATCCTGTTTAATTCTTATATTTAATTATTGTTCATAAACAACCTGGAGGATGGGGTAAACAGTTCAATCCCTGTATTTGTGGACAATACTAAGCTAATCAGGGCAATAACTTCTCCACAGGATGTGGAAACATCTTGCAAAAACATCTGAACAAATTAATGGGGTGGGTAACTACATGGCAAATGAGGTTTAATGTAAAAAAATGTAAAATAATGCATTTGGGTGTCAAAAATATGAATACAATCTATACACTGGAGGGAGAACCTCTGGGGGAATCTAGGATGGAAAAGGACCTAGGGGTCCTAGTAGATGATAGGCTCAGCAATGGCATGCAATGCCAAGCTGCTGCTAACAAAGCAAACAGAATATTGGCATGCATCAAAAAGGGATCAACTCCAGAGACAAAACGATTATTCTTCCGCTTTACAAGACTCTGGTCCGGCTCTGTTAGAATATGCTGTCCAGTTCTGGGCACCAGTCCTCAGGAAGGATGTACTGGAAATGGAGCGAGTACAAAGAAGGGCAACAAATCTAATAAAGGGTCTGGAGGATATTAGTTATGAGGACTGTACTGGTGACCCCTCAATAGGGATAAAACGTTTTAGCGGAAGGGAGTTTAACAAGACACGTGGCCACTCATTAAACATGCAGTGGTATCAGCGGGGAGCATCAATAATTTCAAAAAAATGTTAGACAAGCACCTGAATGACCAAAACATACAGGGATGTATGAATTAATAACTTGTATAGCGCCACATATGCGAACTTAATCGCCTCAAGGCGCTTTTGTGCCACCGGTGTCCAACTGGGTCTTGAGCTTCTTCCTGTAGGCCAGATGGTTTCCTTCCGAGCAGATGTTGATATAGCTCAGTTGTTTACCCTGCAGGGTCCCAAAGTGTTACAAATGCATACTAGGGCCAATTTTATAGACAGAATCTGATTAACCTACCAGCATGTTTTTGGAATGTGGGAGGAAAGCAGAGTATCCAAAGGAAACCCATGCAGGCACAGGGAGAACATGCAGACTCCAGGCAGATGGTGTCATGGTCAGGATTTGAACCAGCGACCCTATTGCTGCTAAGTGAAAGTGCTAACCACTACACCACTGTGCTGCTACAATGTAATACTGACATATAATCACACACATAGGTTGGACTTGATGGACTTGTATCTTTATTTAACTTCATCTACTATGTAACCTATGTAACCTATGTAATGACAGTTCAATTAATTTTTCAAAAGGTATAAACTATGATCACTCAGGTAATCAAGAGTCAATACAGGTACGTATCCCCAGTTGCACATATCCCATTAGGGTTCTCTATTCATAAGTCGAACAGTGTGTTAGCAAAATGGGTATCACTTTTTTAGACCTGGTCAACAAAGTATATGCTTTTAACTAATATACTTTATGTGTTGTTGCTATTTTTTGAGAAGTAGCACCACTATAAAAGATAACAGGAGTTAACTTGGAGAATAAGGGATGATAGCAGAACAAAGCAATAATGACACTTAGTTATAGAACCTTTTAGACAGAGAGATTCCCCCGCTGGAGAAGAAAGTTTTATCCAAAAGACTGAACTATGCTGAGGCACCCCAACTTGTCCCATGGTCTCACCAGTCCTGTCCAGTGGCAAATCAACTCCTTCCAAATTGACGACACTCAAGAGAAGGGCTCTTACGTCGCTTAATAAGGATCCAAGCATTACCATTCTGCTAGCAGACAAGGGGAGATGCACTGTGGCTATAAATAAACCCAACTATCATTCTAAGATGACCACTATTCTCCTTGGGCCAACAATTATAAGACACTAAAGAGTGACCCCATTAGATGTTACAGAAAAGAAAAGTTAATAGACTGTTTACAACAGCAAAAAAAGGTAAAAGCAATTGATTGGACTTTGCGCTAACTATCCAGGGGACCCCATACATCTACAGACTTTCTAAGATGCACAAGGTGATGCTTTAAGACCAACTGCCAACAGCATCAACTCACGTATACCATTGCTAGGTATCTGGCTACCACACTTAGTTGGCAACAAAGTACCCTATATTCATAACAGAATTTGTCAACGAGGGATGTAATTAGAGCCAAAAGAAACAATAGTGTTCTAAGATGTCACATCTCCTTTCACTTGTATACAAACTGAAGAGGCTATTAAGATTGTTAGAAAACTTGACAGTTAAACAAAACTCAATCCAGACCATTTTTTTTCCTTGATGGACCAAGGACGTCATAAACATCAAGTACACAAGTAACTTCTATGGTAAGAAACATGTCTGTGCTATGGGGTCATCTGTGTCTTCCATTGGATAACCCTACAACTTTTACACCTCCAATCCTGATCTTGGACAGTCATCATTTACACACCCCATGATTAACTGAAGAAGTACCTTGGTAAGCTATAAAATGTTTTCAACCTTACAGAACAGGTGCATGTTGAATGTAACTAATTACTGCAAGATACATTTTTTCAACAACACAGTTTTTCTCTATAGCATGTCAAAAAATAACTAGCCAGTCATAAAAGTGAAAATCAATTTAGAGCTCTACACTGACTCTCCAGATAGGCCACATATCTCATTCATAGTCTTGGCCTATACTTCATTGTCTTGTTGGACACTAGACATGTGCACACTGAAATATTTCGTTTCGGAATTTTGTTTTCGTCCGAAAAATAAATGTATTTAGTTACTCCCGAAATTCGTTTTTATTTATTTTGTTTTTTGTTAAAAATTGCATTCGTCCGAAAATCCAAATTGAGGTCGAATCTGTCATTGAAGGCTTATGGTGTCTGTCGAATGTTCAAAGAAGATTCGTCGGAGCAACTAAACTGTACAACGCCGTATAGTTTACCTGCCCGTCGAATCTTCTTAGAACTTTTGACACCATAAGCCAAAGTACGTGTGTACTTAGTTCTAGCTATTTTACTGCTCCTCCTCTTTGGTTACAATCAGCCAATAACATTCATCATCATCATTATTTTTATCTATCTTTTCTTCCCTACGTCGAATCTTTCTCCCCTTCGTCGAATCTTTTCTCCCCTACGTCAAATCTTTTCTCCCTACGTCGAATCTTTTCTCCCCTACGTCGAATCTTTTCTCCCCTACGTCGAATCTTTCTCCCCTACGTCGAATCTTTTCTCTCTATGTAGAATAATCTTGGACTAATAGAGTTAAGGTTAGGCACATTCGACCACAGGTTTCATGGACACAGATTGTTATTGTCATCATCATGTCAAATCTCCTATCTATATCAAACTTTTGTAGCAATGAAAACGAAAATAAAGCATTTGTTTATGTCGGATCTTTCGTTTTTCGGATTCTGCACTTTCGTTATCATTTGTTAAAATGATAACGAAAATACCTGAAATTCGGACGAAAATGCATTCGGACGAAAACGAATGCACATGTCTATTAGACACTGCAACAGCAGGAAACAGCTACATAGCTAGGCAGAAAATAAACTTGCCCATGACATGCCCAGAGGGTGCAACCTGAGACAAAATTGTCATGGTAGAAATGACCTTTGTCTTTTGAAATGCATTTAGTTCAAATGGCAGGCCATGTTTGATGATGCTTCTTTGGGGGCATGTGAATGATGATATGTGTACTTTATTACAAGTGCAATGCTTTTGTTGCAATACATCACATGATTATTGTTGTAGAAATAACTAAAAAGAAACTGCCTTTCTGTATGTAGCTTCAAGTATATTTATGGCTACAAGCTGTGTTTGGCCATTTTCACCATCAAGTAGTAAAACAATTTGTGGTGATGCTTTAAGACCAACTGCCAGCAGCATCAACTCACATATACCATTGCTAGTTATCTGGCTACCACACTTAGTTGGCAACAAAGTACCCTATATTCATAACAGAATTTGTCAACGAGGGATGTAATTAGAGCCAAAAGAAACAATAGTGTTCTAAGATGTCACATCTCCTTTCACTTGCATACAAACTGAAGAGGCTATTAAGATTGTTAGAAAACTTGACAGTTAAACAAAACTCAATCCAGACTATTTTTTTCCCTTGATGGACCAAGGACGTCATAAACATCAAATACACAAGTAACTTCTATGGTAAGAAACATGTCTGTGCTATGGGATCATCTGTGTCTTCCATTGGATAACCCTACAACTTTTACACATCCAATCCTGATCTTGGACAGTCATCATTTACACACCCCATGGTGACTGAATTAATGTATACCAAGGTGTGATTATGAGTGTTGGGTTCTCTTTCTGACACTTTAGGAACTGAAGAAGTACCTTGGTAAGCTATAAAATGTCTTCAACCTTACAGAACAAGTGCATGTTGAATGTAACTAATTACTGCAAGATACATTTTTTCATCAACACAGTTTTTCTCTATAGCATGTCAAAAAATAACTAGCCAGTCATAAAAGTGAAAATAGATTTAGAGCTTTACACTGACTCTCCAGATAGGCCACATATCTCATTCATAGTCTTGGCCTATACTTCATTGTCTTGTTAGACACTGCAACAGCAGGAAACAGCTACAAAGCTAGGCAGAAAATAAACTTGCCCATGACATGCCCAGAGGGTGCAACCTGAGACAAAATTGTCATGGTAGAAATGACCTTTGTCTTTTGAAATGCATTTAGTTCAAATGGCAGGCCATGTTTGATGATGCTTCTTTGGGGGCATGTGAATGATGATATGTGTACTTTATTACAAGTGCAATGCTTTTGTTGCAATACATCACATGATTATTGTTGTAGAAATAACTAAAAAGAAACTGCCTTTCTGTATGTAGCTTCAAGTATATTTATGGCTACAAGCTGTGTTTGGCCATTTTCACCATCAAGTAGTAAAACAATTTGTGGTGATGCTTTAAGACCAACTGCCAGCAGCATCAACTCACGTATACCATTGCTAGGTATCTGGCTACCACACTTAGTTGGCAACAAAGTACCCTATATTCATAACAGAATTTGTCAACGAGGGATGTAATTAGAGCCAAAAGAAACAATAGTGTTCTAAGATGTCACATCTCCTTTCACTTGTATACAAACTGAAGAGGCTATTAAGATTGTTAGAAAACTTGACAGTTAAACAAAACTCAATCCAGACCATTTTTTTCCCTTGATGGACCAAGGACGTCATAAACATCAAGTACACGAGTAACTTCTAATGTAAGAAACATGTCTGTGCTATGGGATCATCTGTGTCTTCCATTGGATAACCCTACAACTTTTACACCTCCAATCCTGATCTTGGACAGTCATCATTTACACACCCCATGGTGACTGAATTAAGGTATACCAAGGTGTGATTATGAGTGTTGGGTTCTCTTTCTGACACTTTAGGAACTGAAGAAGTACCTTGGTAAGCTATAAAATGTCTTCAACCTTACAGAACAAGTGCATGTTGAATGTAACTAATTACTGCAAGATACATTTTTTCATCAACACAGTTTTTCTCTATAGCATGTCAAAAAATAACTAGCCAGTCATAAAAGTGAAAATCAATTTAGAGCTCTACACTGACTCTCCAGATAGGCCACATATCTCATTCATAGTCTTGGCCTATACTTCATTGTCTTGTTAGACACTGCAACAGCAGGAAACAGCTACAAAGCTAGGCAGAAAATAAACTTGCCCATGACATGCCCAGAGGGTGCAACCTGAGACAAAATTGTCATGGTAGAAATGACCTTTGTCTTTTGAAATGCATTTAGTTCAAATGGCAGGCCATGTTTGATGATGCTTCTTTGGGGGCATGTGAATGATGATATGTGTATTTTATTACAAGTGCAATGCTTTTGTTGCAATACATCACATGATTATTGTTGTAGAAATAACTAAAAAGAAACTGCCTTTCTGTATGTAGCCTCAAGTATATTTATGGCTACAAGCTGTGTTTGGCCATTTTCACCATCAAGTAGTAAAACAATTTGTGGTGCCAGCTGTGCTTATAGAATCAAAATTAGGCTTAATTCTAAATGTGCTGGAAAACCACGTTCATTCTATAGTGCACCACACTAAATAGTGCATAATGAACATTTGTCTGCATGTACATTTTTTCAGTTTTCTGGTAGCCCTTGCATCTCCCAATGAGTTCTGTTACTAGAAATTATCATTATTGTCCAGTAGTGCCAAGTAACATACGTGTAAAAATGTGTTTTAGAGTTCATTTTTATTTACTAACCTCTAAAATACTGTATTTTGGAGGCTCCACTGGCAAAACATTAAAATTTGAATACACAGATCTGATACATTTTGATATGATCACAATGGTTTTGTGAGAGGAGGTGGAAATACAAACTGTTTAAAAATCTCTAATATTGGAATGTCTAAGTATAAAGGAAGTCAGTAGTTGAATAGTATAGGCTACTATACATGCAAAATTAAAAGGTGCTGATATTTAATTTAAAAGCAGGATTAACTTAGGTCTCTGTTAACTAACAAAACGGGAGAAATGGGGGGTTGCTGGTTATAAACTGCCTGAGCATAAACATTGTCTTTTCTACTGTCTTTTACCCAGATTAACAATGAAGTGTTCAGTACACGCTCTATTACAAATACTATTATGCAGGGCACCGGACACATGAATTCCAATTATGGGGGTGTTTTTTTAAGCACGTGATTAGAGCCAGAGGCTCTAATAGGCTTCAAAATGAGCACTGCGAACAGAGCCCACCCAGTTGTGTGACAATAGTGAATTAATATTCACTATTTTCACACTGAATCTCCTCCCTGCCAATCAAGAAGTGGGTCTGGCACCCATTTACCGATTGGCCGAGAGGAGAAGCATTCCGATTGGCTTCTAAAGAGGAGGTAGGAGAAGGGAGGAGATAGAAACCACCAGAAGCCGCCGGGAAGGGGAAGCTGCCCATGATGCCCGCCGCCAGTGATGCCCGCTGCCCTTGATGCCCGCTGCCCTTGATGCCCGCTGCCCATGATTCCTGCCGCTTATGATGCCTGCCATAGATGGGGTAAGTGCTCCGGACCCGACTGACCGGACCAGGGTGGGGGGGTGACTGTGGGTGCACTGTTTGAAGCCCCCCCCCAAAAAGAAACATTATCACCAGCAGCCACTGCAATAAAGTCTAAAACAGGTATGCCTGGGTAATGGTGGTTTGGATGCAGCAAACGCATCTATTCTGGTACAAAATCTGTTTATCAAACCTTCCTTAAGACATTGAAATTCTGTAAATCTACAACCAAAATTACTTGGTAGCAGATTTATAACTTTGATGTTTCACTTCAAGACAGAAATCACTGTAACACACCAGGGTATATATGGATCCATTAAATCAATATTTCAGAGAATAGATAAGATGTTAAGTTGGCTGTCATGATTAGGTTCTTTACCATAAAATATTCAATTGCTTTCACATGCTAGTGATATATTTATTGTGACAAGAGAATCATTACTTTACAATTCATGAACTGAAATATTGCAAAGAAAAGGTTATACATTATCAATATATAACAGGTGATCTCTTAACTCCATCATCTCTTGAGCCATTAAGAGGAATATGAGGATGACTGGGTATTGATAGGTTTCATTATTTTAATGGTTATATTATGACTGTAAATTCATCTTTAAAAAAAATGATTATGTAAAAGTTATGAGGGTAATAATAGGAGCCTCAAGGCAGGGCACATCGGGAAATTGTGTTTTCCATGATTATTGCTTGAAATAGTCACTAAGGCAACAAATAGTATATGTTTTGAATATACAGTATGTGTTTTTTTTATTTATAAGAGTAATGATTAAAAATAGATAAATATAAAATATTGCAAATTCATGTTGACAATTCCAGGCAGCAGTTGGCTCTCCAGTTTTCTGGTCAGGCTATCCTTCGCAGTTTTTAATAAATCTCTCTACTTACTCTATTTACAGAGCAAGAGAGGTTAAATGAACTCTTTCCTTGGAGCTGCTTTCAAGCATAAAATGTAGGTGGCCATTAATGTTCGAATGCTGCAACATACAGACAGGCAAATCTTTGACACTTCCTAGTAGTGTTTAAGTTCTCTGTTCCCCACACAGGCCAATTGGCCCTAAAATAGTTGACCTCATTGGCCAATAAGAATTTTCTGGAGGCAGGATGATGCAGGCAACCTCTGACACAAGGAGGTGTTGAAGCTTTGCATATCAAAACTGCCCTTCATTTTGGTGCAACTTTTGTGAGACTTTGGGGCTGAATACGTATGTAAGCACCAGGGTCAGTGGTTGCTAGGCCAAGGTGGCAAAGCTGCCAGGTTTGGTGCAGCTTACCTGCCATCCATGTGTTGGTGCTCAATGTAGCAACTCCAATGCTCTGAACAAGTCATCCTTAGGGACATATTGTGCTTATAACTGTCCTAATGCTCTGCTTGTGTAGATCAGCCTTTCTGAACCTTTTTACCATGGAGAAACCCATTAAATAAACCATTGCTTATTAAATATTCACTTCATAATTGGTAATCTATAGATAAAATAATACATAAAAGAATAAATGTGGTATGGTGTTATAGTCTGTGGGAAGAATAACCCTTTACATTGGGGGTCGTTGAGTAGAATCACTGATCCCCAAGTGTAATTTCAACAGTGATCATTGTGGCGTCAACGGTTACTATTCTGAGAATCAAGAAGAGGGACATCCTGCAGATAGCTCAATGGAGCTATACAGGCACATACAGGCTGTAGATCAATCTGCTACTGTTCAAAAAACACCAAGCAATTTCTAGAGGAGTTTCATGAAACCCTAGTTGAAAACAGCTGGTGTGGAGCATCTAAAATTAGATCATCATAACTAAGGTGAGGGACGCTGCTTGTGATTAATTTCCAGTACTGAATTCTAAAGCAGGACAGAAAAATTCCCATTGGACTCTGGGACTACTCACAGCATACCCAACATGCAAGTTTTTCTTGCTTTGCCTATCTCCTGAGAAAGCTACTGTATAACTCATAGGGCTTAGCAGTATAATCCCATACAGTGCCGCTATTGTTTTCCTCCCGATATATGCAGCTAGAGTAAGTGCTCCTAGTTATGTTGACTTTACCCTTTTCTTTAACTTTGGTGTGTGTGAGTACACCCCTCACATTTATGTAAATATTTTATTATATCTTTTCATGTGACAGCATTGAAGAAATGACACTTTGCTACAATGTAAAGTAGTGAGTGTACAGCTTGTATAACAGTGTAAATTTGCTGTCCTCTCAAAATAACTCAGCACACAGCCATTAATGTCTAAACCGCTGGCAACAAAAGTGAGTAAACCCCTAAGTGAAAATGTCCAAATTAGGCCCAATTACACATTTTCCCTCCCCGGTGTCATGTGACTCATTAGTGTTACACAGTCTCAGGTGTGAATGGGGAGAAGTTGTGTAAAAATTTGGTATTATCGCCTTCACTCTCTTATACTGGTCACTGGAAGTTCAACATGGCACCTCATGGCAAAGAACTCTCTGAGGATCTGAAAAAAAAAGAATTGTTGCTCTACATGAAGATGGCCTAGGCTATAAGAAGATTGCCAAGACCCTGAAACTGAGCTGCAGCATGGTGGCCAAGACCATACAGTGGTTTACCAGGACAGGTTCCACTCAGAACAGGCCTCGCCATGATCGGCCAAAGAAGTTGAGTGCATGTACTCAGGGTCATATCCAAAGGTTGTCTTTGGGAAATAGATGTATGAGTGCTGCCAGCATTGCTGCAGAGGATGAATGGGTGGGGGGGTCAGCCTGTCACAGCTCAGACCATACCACGCACACTGCATCAAATTAGTCCG
Organism: Aquarana catesbeiana; assembly: GCF_042186555.1. Classification (NCBI taxonomy): domain Eukaryota; kingdom Metazoa; phylum Chordata; class Amphibia; order Anura; family Ranidae; genus Aquarana; species Aquarana catesbeiana. Next base: position 636,961,985 of record NC_133324.1, read on the forward strand.
CATGGCTGTCGTCCCAGAAGGAAGCCTCTTCTAAAGATGATGCACAAGAAAGCCCACAGTTTGCTGAAGACAAGCAGACTAAGGACATGGATTACTGGAACCATGTCATGTGGTCTGATGAGACCAAGATAAACTTATTTGGTTCAGTTGTGTCAAGCATGTGTGGCGGCAACCAGGTGAGGAGTACAAAGACAAGTGTGTCTTGCCTACAGTCAAGCATGGTGGTGGGAGTGTCATGGTCTGGGGCTGCATGATTGCTGCCGGCACTGGGGAGCTACAGTTCATTGAGGGAACCATGAATGCCAACATGTACAGTGACATACTGAAGCAGAGCATGATCCCCTCCCTTCGGAGACTGGGCCACAGGGCAGTTTTCCAACATAACGACCCCAAACACACCTCCAAGACGACCACTGCCTTGCTAAAGAAGCTGAGGCTAAAGGTGATGGACTGGCCAAGTATGTCTCCAGACCTAAACCCTATTGAGCATCTGTGGGGCATCCTCAAATAGAAGGTGTAGGAGCACAAGGTCGCAAACATCCACCAACTCCACGATATCGTCATGGAAGAGTGTAAGAGGACTCAAGTGGCAACCTGTGAAGCTCTGGTGAACTCCATGCCCAAGAGGGTTAAGGCAGTGCTGGAAAATAATGGTGGCCACACATAAGATTGACACTTTGAGCCCAATTTGGAAATTTTCACTTAGAGGTGTACTAAGCGTTTGTCAGCGGTTTAGACGTTAATGGCTGTGTGTTGAGTTATTTTGAGGGGACAGCAATTATACAAGCTGTACACTCATTACTTTAAATTGTAGCAAAGTGTAATTTCTTTAGTGTTGTTACATGAAAAGATATAATAAATTATTTACAAAAATGTGAGGGGTGTACTCACTTTTGTGAGATACTATATATATATATATATATATATATATATACACACATACCTATGTATATATATATATATATATATATATATATATATATATATATATATATATATTCTATTTTGTATTTATAATTCTATATATATTCTTCCTTTCCCAATGGCCCCTTATGGTCTCTTTTTATACATACGACCACTGAACACGGACCACTATATTATATATATATAGATGATATTTGAATTTCAGCCTGTAACGTATTTATTATTTTTATTTTCATGAAATAACACCAAGAGTATTATTATTTTAGGCATTTACATCTGTTTTTTTTTTATTATGATTTTAGTCATTTATATTTTCTCTTTGGCTGCATCTGGTATTTTAGCTTTTTTTATGACACAGTCCCCTCTTTTGTACTCCCCAGTGGAATATGTGTCCCATTTGTAATGTTTCTTGCCATATTCTGCTGATTGCTAAGGGTTGCTGTGCCTTGTAGTCCCACGGCTGGCCACAGTGTATATTTGCTCTTTGACTGCATCTGATATTAAGCTTTATTATAATAAATTATAATAATTTAATATAATAATTTCTGTATTGCTCAGTGTAATATGTATTCCATTTGTAATGTTTTTCCACCATATTCTAAGGGATTGCTGACCCCAATAGTCCCACGGCCTGCCCCTGAGTATAAATAGATTGAGTAAACTTCCCAACCCCATGCCAATAGCAGGAGCTGAAGCTCCAAGCGCATAGCCGATTGCATTCAGCTGACATCACTTCCGCTGTGCTTTGCACGCTGGTTACCCGGACTTCCTAGTAGCCATAGGATCCACACTACTCCTCCATCTGCAACGGTTCCCTGGTGAGATGCGGTGTCCAAGGAACGGATCCTAGTGGCTTGCCTACACATCTGATGGATATGTTTTACACCTTTATCTTGTGAGTGTATTTTACCTTTGCAATAAATCTTGTTTTTTTAATACTACACTCAGGTGGCGCTTCCTGTTTTTCCCCTTTGTGTTTACCTTGCAGAGCTGGCTTTACTCTGAGGACAGCTGCCGCCATCCACATACTTGATGGACTTATGACCTTTTTTGGACTCTATTAGTTTATAGTGCTGATGTGTTCCCTTTGAGGGTCCATAGGTGTCACAATTACACCGATTTACACCAGTTTCTGCTGTCTCTTGAAATAAAAGGTTAGTTGGCTATACTGTGCTGGCTTGAGTGTGACAGACTCTACACAAACATTACAAAAATATTTGCAATATAAGGATTTCCTTTATCTATCTTAATACTATTTTGGCTATTAATATTTTGGATATTAAATAGATTAGCATGCCCACCTAAAAATTTTAGTTTAATTTAATTAATTTTCTCATAAATCTGAGAATTTTAAAAAGTTATTAACTTTAATTTTTTTGGCAATGCTTAAAAAAAACTGTGATTTATTTCTACTGATTATTCTGTTTTTCCTTTTAACACTCTTTTGAAAAATGCCAATGTCATTAAAATATGTTATTTCTAGTAACAATGAGGTGTGGTTGCTTGATAGACAAAAAACTGTAATGCCCTGTACACACGATAGGATTTTCAGATGGAAAATGTGTGAGAGGACCTTGTTGTCGGAAATTCGACCGTGTGTAGGCTCCATCACACATTTTCCATAGGAATTTCCGACACACAAAGTTTGGGAGCTTGCTATAAAATTTTCCAACAACAAAATCCGTTGTAGGAAATTCAGATCGTGTGTACACAAATCCGATGCACAAAGTGCCATGCATGCTCAGAATAAATTAAGAGAAGAAAGCTATTGGCTACTGCCCCGTTCATAGTCCCGATGTACCTGTTTAACGTCACAGCATTCAGAACGATCGGATTTTCCAACAACTTTGTGTGACCTTGTGTATGCAAGACAAGTTTGAGCCAACATCTGTCGGAAAAAATCCATGGATTTTGTTGTCGGAATGTCCGAACAATGTCCGTGTGTACAGGGCATAAGACTTTACACACCTTTGATTTATCCACCTGGAATATACAATATGTAGTTTGTTGAAAATAAAATTTTGATAGGGTTTTAAGAAAAGAGATTAAAGAAAATCATACAAAACACAAATGCTAGCAGTGTTGTATGACTAGTGACAAGTTTATTTAGAGAGTATGATACTAGTAATCTTACAAGTTTATGATTGAATAGTACCATTGAAGCAGTCTTTACATTTTATATTTATACATGTTATTTAGGAATAATATGGCAATATTTCTCTATAAGGACTGTTGAAAGTTTGATTTAATTTGCTAAAACTTAAAAATGCAATAATGCTATTATCAAATTATAGGATTTAGAAGTCACAATAAGATCTTTTTATGAAGACATTAAATGAAACGGGGAAATTATCTGTGCAGCACCACGGCAGCCATGCTTGTTTCCCCTGCAGCTGATGGCAGTTGTTGCTGTCTTCTTCCCTCTCAGTCTCTGGCTTCAGGAGAAATAAAGGAATCTGCTATGAGCCCTGGGTGCTGGAACATGGATTTGCTTCTGATGCCTGAGGCTGTGGCATTCTCTGGAGTCATGCCGATTATCACTTTGCAAATATACAGAGATATGTGAAGGCATCTGGCATTGAGATATTACTGGTAATAAAGCAACCTTGACAGATGCTCTTGACTTTTATTACTGGCTTTGACTGTATTTGATATTTGTGTATGGTAGCATTATTTAGCTGTTTTAATGGTTTTGTCCCTACATAACTCAATATGTGTCATTTTCTTATCGAAGGTAAATACTTTACAAATATACATAACTTTCCTCTATTTTTGTTCTGTTTAGCTTCTGCAACAAGTCAGTTAGTTTACTCCCATTCTTGTTAATGACTCACATTGTAGGACAAATGGCAATGATGGCATTACAATGTTTTGTCTAGTGCTACACAATCTACAGCCTATCATACACACTAAAATAGCAACAGAAAGGGGACAGCACAAATACAGTAAACTTTTTAAGGGTTTGATTTTTGAATACTTGGAATGCTTTTTTTTTCAGATGTGATCTAAGTTCACATATTGTGAAGATTAAGGTAAACCTGGACTCAAAAAGTGAAGATTTGCTATAATAGGGAACATCCAGAAATGTTAACTGTGCCTAAGCTTTAGCTTGAAAACCAACCTTTTGCCTGGGATTCCTCCTGAAAAATAGCACTGCATCTTTTGTGCCTAATCACTTTTGTGCCATGAGTCTCATATTTGTGTATCTGCAATGGGAGATCTTCTAACACAATTTAACCACTTGACCACTTAAACCCCCTTCCTAACCAGACCAATTTTCAGCTTTCGGTGCTCTCACAATTTGAATGACAATTACTCAGTCATGCAACACTGTACCTATATGAAATTGTTGTCCTTTTTTCACACAAATAGAGCTTTATTTTGGTGGTATTTAATCACCTCTGGGTTTTTTATTTTTTTCACTATAAAAGAAAAAAGACAGAAAATTCTATTAAAAAATGCATTTTTCTTAGTTTCCGTTATAAAATTTTGCAAATTAGTAATTTTTCTTCATAAATTTTGGCCGAAATTTATACTGCTACATTTCTTTGGTAAAAATAATAAAAATAATTTTTTCCCACAATTCTTTACAAAATCAACATTTTTTTTTCTTTTTCACAAAATTGTTATATTAGCAGGTTATTTCTCCCACACAGCATATGCATAGCACAAATTACACCAAAAAACACATTCAACTACTTCTCATAAGTACAGCGATACAACATGTGTGAGACTTTTAGCATAAATTACACATATAATTTCTTGACTACCTCTTACACTTTTGAAGGCCCTGGAGCAGAGGGACAATGGAAACACCCCAAAAATGACCCCATTTTGGAAAGAAAACAACCCAATATATAATCTATGAGGCATAGTGAGTCTTTTGAACATGTCATTTTTTTTCTACAAGTTTCTGGAAAATGTGTAAAGAAAATGAAAACACATTTTTTTTTTACACAAAGTTGTGCATTTATACAATATTTCTAACACATAGCATGTACATACCAAAAATTACACCCCAAAATAGATTCTCCTACTCCTCCCGAATACGGCGATACCACATGTGTGAGACTTTTACACAGCCTGGCCACATAGAGAGGCCCAACATACAGGGAGCTCCATCAGGCGTTCTAGGGGCATAAATGTCAAATCTAATTTGACTACCTATTACACTTTTGTGAGGCACTCTAGTGGCATGGATGTGGCATGGATGAGAACTGATGTGGCATGGATGAGCATGAATGGGGATGGATGAGCCATGGATGGGGATGGTTGAGTATGAATGGGATGACTGAGCATGAATGAGTATGGCTGAGTACGGCTGGGTACAGCTGAGTATGACTGAGTACGGCTGGGTATGGATGGGATGGCTGGGTATTTCTGAGTATGGCTGAGTATGGATGGGGGTGGATGGGATGGCTGAGCATGGATGGATGGATGAGTATTGCTGAGTATGGATATATGGATGAGCATGGATGAGTATTGCTGAGTATGGATGGATGGCTGAGCATGGATGGATGGATGGGTATTGCTGAGTATGGATGGATGGATGAGCATGGATGAGTATTGCTGAGTATGGATGGATGGATGTGCAAGGATGATTATTGCTGAGTATGGATGGATGGATGAACATGGATGTGTATTGATGAGTATGGATGGATGAGTATTGCTGTGTATGGATGGATGGCTGAGCATGGATGGATGGATGAGTATTGCTGAGTATGAATGGATGGCTGAGCATGAATGAGTATTGCTGAGTATGGATGGATGGCTGAGCATGGATGAGTATTGCTGAGTATGGATGGCTGGCTGAGCATAGATGGATGGATGGATGGCTGGCTGAGCATGGATGGATGGCTGGCTGAGCATGGATGGATGGATGGCTGGCTGAGCATGGATGGCTGGCTGAGTATGGATGGATGAATGGCTGGCTGAGTATGGATGGATAGATGGCTGGCTGAATGTCTGGGGTGGGCAGAAATCGGTGCTGTGGGCACTACACATCCAGCCCACAGCTCTGCAGCAGCATCTGATCTCTCCCCTTACGTGAACCTTACGTGACGCCGGTTTGTTTACAAGTGATTGCTCCATCATTTGACGGAGCGATCATGTGGTAAACAGTCGCTGTCAGTGGCCATTTACCGTGATCCGCGATGACCCGGCGGTCACAGATGTTCCCAGGTGTGCGCCCTAGGTGGCGCGCGGGAGCAAGACTCTGGGAGGACGTCAATGTACGCCCTCCCAGAGTTATTGAGCCATGCTTTAGCTGTCATTCAGCTATAGCACAGTTGTTAAGTAGTTAACTTCTGACTGCTGAAGAGGAGGCTGTGCCTGAGGACGTGCAGTGCAAGGATCTCCCTGCATCCATCTTGTGGACTTGTGCTTTCTGCTCCTGTTGCTACTTGATTATACCCTACCAGTCATAAGATCACAAGGGGCAGCTCTTCATAAGGGAAGAAAAGCACTGCCTCTACCAATATGGTCACCTTCGCACAGAGACACGGTACTATTTGGATCCAATGCTTACTGACACATCAGTAGAGTAAGGTGGCTTTATTTAAGTATGAACAAAAGCCCTAAGGAGGAAAATTGAAATAGCAAGGCAAATGTAAAAATAATTTTAGAATAAAACACTGTTATACCTGGAGGTAAGGGACAACAATATCTCCTATCTATAATTCAGAGCCTCTAAATATACCACTAGTCTGACACACTGTCTGGTGAAGGTGGGCTTGTGAGCTCCTGTTTGTGTGCACTCTCTCTCTCTCTCTCTTGTATTTTTCATTCAAGGGAAGGTTATGAAAGTTCTAGGCTGACCAAGCCAACCAGGATGAAATAAAAATTATCAGAATACTAAGAAAAACGTACTGTAAAGTCAACTACATACAGTATATACAGTCAGGTCCATAAATATTGGGACAGTGACACAATTCTAATATTTATGGCTCTATACACCACCACAATGGATTTGAAATGAAACAAACAAGATATGCTTTAACTACAGACTTTCAGCTTTAATTTGAGGGTATTTACATCCAAATCAGGTGAACGGTGTAGGAATTACCACAGTTTGTATATGTGCCTCCCACTTTTTAAGGGACCAAAAGTAATGGGACAGATTAACAATCATCCATCAAACTTTCACTTTTTAATACTTGGTTGCAAATCCTTTGCAGTCAATGCACAGCCTGAAGTTTGGAATGCATAGACATCACCAGATGCTGGGTTTCATCCCTGGTGATGTTCTGCCAGGCCTCTACTGCAACTGTCTTCAGTTCCTGCTTGTTCTTGGGGCATTTTCCCTTCAGTTTTGTCTTTAGCAAGTGAAATGCATGCTCAATCGGATTCAGGTCGGGTGATTGACTTGGCCATTGCATAACATTCCACTTCTTTCCCTTAAAAAACTCTTTGGTTGATTCGCAGTATGCTTCGGGTCATTGTCCATCTGCACTGTGAAGCGCCGTCCAATGAGTTCTGAAGCATTTTGCTGAATATGAGCAGATAATATTGCCCGAAACATTTCAGAATTCATCCTGCTGCTTTTGTCAGCAGTCACATCATCAATAAATACAAGAGAACCAGTTCCATTGGCAGCCATACATGCCCACGCCTTGACACTACCACCACCATGCTTCACTGATGAGGTGGTATGCTTTGGATCATGAGCAATTCATTTCCTTCTCCATACTCTTCTCATCCCATCACTCTGGTACAAGATTATCTTGGTCTCATCTGTCCGTAGGATGTTGTTCCAAAACTGTGAAGGATTTTTAGATGTTGTTTGGCAAACTCTAATCTGGCCTTCCTGTTTTTGAGGCTCACCAATGGTTTACATCTTGTGGTGAACCCTCTGTATTCACTCTGCTGAAGTCTTCTCTTGATTGTTGACTTTAACACACATGCACCTACCTCCTGGAGAGTGTTCTTGATCTGGCCAACTGTTGTGAAGGGTGTTTTCTTTACCAGGGAAAGAATTCTTTGGTCATCCACCACAGTTGTTTTCCGTGGTCTTCCGGGTCTTTTGGTGTTGCTAAGCTCACCAGTGCATTCTTTCTTTTTAATGATGTTCCAAACAGTTGATTTGGCCACACCTAATGTTTTTGCTATCTCTCTTAGGGGTTTGTTTTGTTTTTTCAGCCTAATGATGGCTTGCTTCACTGATAGTGACAGCTCTTTGGATCTCATATTGAGAGTTGACAGCAACAGATTCCAAATGCAAATAGCACACTTGAAATGAACTCTGGACCTTTTATCTGCCCCTTGTAAATGGGATAATGAGGGAATAACACACACCTGGCCATGGAACAGCTGAGCAGCCGATTGTCCCATTACATTTGGTCCCTTAAAAAGTGGGAGGCACATATACAAACTGTTGTAATTCCTACACCATTTACCTGATTTGGATGTAAATACCCTCAAATTAAAGCTGAAAGTCTGGAGTTAAAGCACATCTTGTTCATTTCATTTCAAATCCATTGTGGTGGTGTATAAAGCCAAAAAGATTAGAACTGTGTCAATGTCCCAATATTTATGGACCTGACTGTAGTTACACAATAAGATTTGTAATTATATTTGTGTTTTATTAAGCGCTAGCCTCCTCTCAAACTTGCAAAAGGAAGCGGAACATTTCCGACAAATGCGTAGAGGAATTAAGATCCCATTGTCTGGCACATCAAAATGAATATTTGTCAATGTAAAAAAACAACATTTGTTGTAAACAATTTATATCTTAGAAAATGATGAGTATAGGACTGAGACATACAGTACATTTGAGGAAGGATTTCTGTGTGACTGGATAAACTTTTATGACTTTATAATGATGTTGTTTAATGATATTGTGAACAACAAAAATCTTTCTGCTTTTATATAGCAAATTTGTAATTCTTGGATACCTCTAAAATACTTTCCCTTTTCTTCTTTTTCCATCATGGTATAATTATGTAGTTATGGGGTATGATACCAGTAATTAAGGCCCACACCATTTCAAGTTTGATTCAATCTTTAAACATTTTATTTAGCAAATTTTAGACATGGTAGTCCAGATTAGTGGAATATGCTTAACACCTTGGCGCTGATGTAACACAAAAAAAACAGAATAAGTGCAGCGCTAAGACAAGATATGAATTGTATAACATACTAAAAATGACCATAAACAAATAAGGTTAATCCACCAAAAATGAAATATAAGTATACAGAATAAGTCTCCCATAAAGGACAGAGACAGATGTTTCACCATATAACAAGTGTGAAAAATTATAAAAAATCACATATAAATAAATAAAAAATGTGATAGAGCGAGTCCCAATTATAAATATTCAAAAAAGTCCATAAGTAAAGTGAATTGATGCTCAAGGTGCATATAATCAGGAGAGATGTGACACAGGTGATACAGGTGAATCCAGCATCCAGTGTGACTTGCACCCAAGTGAGGTATGAGGCTCCTTACCAGCTCAGAATGACCACTATGACAGTGGTCTCACCAGGCATTTGGGAAATTATCAGGTCACCCACAACCTATACCGATCTATCCAGTAGTAAATGTGGAACTCTTCAGTAGGCGAGTCTGTCGCTTCTCGTGAAGTGGAAGGCAAGACTTCCTCGAGTCTTGCCTTCCACTTCACGAGAAGCGACAGACTCGCCTACTGAAGAGTTCCACATTTACTACTGGATAGATCGGTATAGGTTGTGGGTGACCTGATAATTTCCCAAATGCCTGGTGAGACCACTGTCATAGTGGTCATTCTGAGCTGGTAAGGAGCCTCATACCTCACTTGGGTGCAAGTCACACTGGATGCTGGATTCACCTGTATCACCTGTGTCACATCTCTCCTGATTATATGCACCTTGAGCATCAATTCACTTTACTTATGGACTTTTTTGAATATTTATAATTGGGACTCGCTCTATCACATTTTTTATTTATTTATATGTGATTTTTTATAATTTTTCACACTTGTTATATGGTGAAACATCTGTCTCTGTCCTTTATGGGAGACTTATTCTGTATACTTATATTTCATTTTTGGTGGATTAACCTTATTTGTTTATGGTCATTTTTAGTATGTTATACAATTCATATCTTGTCTTAGCGCTGCACTTATTCTGTTTTTTTTGGTGTTTTGGAGTTTAGTATTGGACTTTTAGTGCTGGCAGCTTTTACTATTTCACTTATTAATTTACACTGTTCTAGCGCAGCGTTAACCCTTCTCTTGGGTTTTTTTATTTTATTGATGTAACACAAATATGGAGCCCCACTGTACTGGGCATTTTTCCGTTGGACCGAATATTTGCGTATCTCCCTTTGTAAGCACAGAGACCAGGGTCTCTAATGACCGGGAGCCGGAACACCCAACACCCGATTGTTGTATAGCCTCTGATTGGCTATCCCAGTGATCAGCCATGTTTTCTGTCTCTGTGAATGGATGAGAGAGATACATTGTATCTTTCTCTGTCCTTGCAGAGATAGAGAAAAAAACCTTTACCTAAATTAAAACCTTTTAAAAGGTTTATTTTATTATATTTATTATATTTTTTATCTAGGTCAGTACCAGGGTTAGTGTTTGGGTCAAGGTCGGGGTCAAAGGTCAAGGTCAGGTTCAAAAGTCAGGGTCAGTATTTTTTGGACAGGAGTTTTTTTTTAATTAGTATCAGTGTCAGTTAATGTCAGTGTGTTTTAGGTAGGATGAATAAAAAGCAAAATGCACACTATTGTTTCTGGGCTGTACTACAGGTACAAACAACAACTAACATACACACTTATGTGGTATTACTGCGATCGTCAGGAGTAGGAGAATGTTTTTAGGTTGTTCTTTGGTGGTAGATTATGGTAGTAGCAGGAAAATTACAGCTAAATTATTATTATTATTTTTTTTTTTACTATTTGGGCCAGTTTTCCTTTGATAATAAAAAAAATGATGAGATATTTATTACCATTTACTACACAATGAAAGCCCAATTTGTCCTGAAAAAGAACTAAGGTATAATCCACCTGGATGCACAAAGCAGTTGTGATTATATGTATGGTTTTACTAACACATGTCAAAGTTGCAAAATTAGGCTTAGGCATTAAGATTTATTTTACCCTTAGGTGCAAAGGGGTTAAGGACATTCCAACTCATTGTTAAAACTCGAAAGGTCACTATACTGCTTTTTTTTTTTTTTTACAAATGGACTATTGTGAGCATTAAAATGCATACTGTAATACTAATTATGCTCACTCACAAAGGTTTTAGTATTTTCTGAACCACAAGTATCTTGCAAAGAAGTACACATGTTCATTTGTTCCTTATTCATTTTGGATATTATATGTTTTGTCCACAGTCTTCTTACTCTGGGTACAATTTGAATAATTTAATTTTAAACACACAATGATTATACAATGACCCACATACTAAACTGCTAGCAATTTTCAGCAAGATGTGTGAGATGCTGTATTTTGACCTGTCCTACTTTTTGTAGTACATTATTAATGCTGCAAGTACTGACAAATCATATTGAAGATTCTTGGAAATATTCAAGAATTATGCAGCATTTCTAAATAGTTTTAGGAGCTGATCTTACATTTTCCAATCACGCAACTATTATAGACAAATCATGGAAATTACATGGTGTAGACTTAATGATTCTAAAAAAGCAAAACAGGACAAACTGACAAATTTACATGACATTTGTAATTCAAAGTTTTACATAAACTCAGGCCCAAACAATTTTACATGATTGAAAATCTCATGTGACTAATCTTAAAATGAAAATGAGTGGAAGACTAATGGCAAAGATACAAAAAGTTTGTATAACTTTGCTAATCATGCACAGCTCTGTAATACTGCAATCATACACCAAAACTAGAAATAAATAAATAGTGTACAATATTCTTCACTGGAGATTTTTTTCAGATATTTGTTTTAGATGTTGATCCTTTCCAGAAAAATCTACAGAAAATTGGTCATTCTACCAAATAAAGTGTCATGGAGTTTTAAAGCGGAAAAAGTCGTTCATGCCAACTACACTATACCTGGCACTCCACGGGGCCTTTACATATCTCTGCAAAATAGTTCAAAGGGAAATATAGGGGACAATGTGTGGTTTGTTTGTAGGACATTAAATGCTAAAGCCCAACTCAGTAGAAACCTTTTATTTTGTTTTAACTGGAGAGAAAGTGAAGGAAAATCTCTCCAGTTTAGTTGGGACACATGCAAAAACAAACACATTTTCAACTGATAAGGGTATTAAATCATCCACACTATTTCCAAGATTGAAAATACTGCAGTTCAGTTTTAAATCTAAAAAAGAGCTGCGCTACAAACAATATTGAGTTGCATTTGTCCAAAACATCAACGGTTGTGATATAAATAAGTTGAGGTGCCAACGTGCTGTATAATCAATTATAGAACACCCATATGTGGAAAAATCCAAGGCCAGATACACTAATACACTGATATAGGGATACAGTTCTCAGATTTGAATTCATAAAGTTCATATAAGTTTAAATAACTCCTCTTAATGAGTATTCAAATGAGAGTGTTTGAACATTCAGATCTCCAAAGTGTGACACCACTACCTTAATATGGATGTAAGCTTACCAAAAGCTGTGGATCCTCTAACTAAACCGAGGTCAGATGTGCATTTGGCCAAATACCCTGACCAGGGTAATCACAGGACTCTCTCACTGCTCTGGATTGAAGGTATAGGCTGTAATCCTTATTCTGATAATGCTCCAATGGGAATGCTATTTTAATTCTTTGGTCCACAGTGCACACTTTTGCTGAAACGGGCAAAGCTGCTCTTTGTTTGCAGCACATCACCACATATTTGTACTGTAAAGTAACGTGCAATAAATATTTATTGCCCCCAATCCCCATAGCTCTGTTTACCATTGGGCAATTATGTTTAAAATCTAAAAAGAGAGTTGGAGGTCCTGCATATGGAGATAGTAGAGGGCAAGCAGGTTCTACAAGAAAAAAACAGTGGTTACGCCATGTGGAGGCAAGACACACCTACATTTTTTGAGAGAGTGGTCATGCTATACAGACACAGCATGTGGAGAAGGTAGTTATGTGAGGTCCTCTGCTGATGGCAATGAATGGGCTTTTATACACAAATGCCTGTACAGGAACCCCAGGATTTTGGCCACAAAAGAGAGGGACTACTATTGAGCAAGCAACTTATTGGAACAATAACATGAATGCTTCACTATAGTGATATATATGTGTGACTACTCCCAGTTTTTTATCCACACATTTAGAAAAAGTCCAAAGATGCAAAAATTATGTCAAAACAAATGTCCAAAAAAGCAATTAAATGTGACTTTGAATAATAAATCCGTGACTGTCACCGTGTTGAAATCCCGTCACCTGGTATAGATTGAAGGCTTACCAGATAGCCTCTGATCAGAGGCGTAGAGCTAACAGCTTGGGGTTTGCCCTCCACAGCGGCTGGAACTTTAGCTGGGATGATGGCTGTAGATCCACAAACGATCGCCACAGGCTTCCAGACAGCGGTACAATCAGGGAAGAGAGCTCTCACCGATATGGAAGCGTTTAAAAGAAAAGAGAAAACTCCAATGGTGTAGAACGTTTTATCTCTTGTTTATTAAAAAGTCGCCTCACTGGCATCCATAAAAACACTTTTCCTTGCAAGGAACCAATACAGCTTTAAAACAAAAACTCCGCGCATGCGCCGTCGGTACGAGCGTGTCTATCTTTCTCTTTTCTTTTAAACGCTTCCATATCGGTGAGAGCTCTCTTCCCTGATTGTACCGCTGTCTGGAAGCCTGTGGCGATCGTTTGTGGATCTACATCCATCATCCCAGCTAAAGTTCCAGCCGCTGTGGAGGGCAAACCCCAAGCTGTTAGCTCTACGCCTCTGATCAGAGGCTATCTGGTAAGCCTTCAATCTATACCAGGTGACGGGATTTCAACACGGTGACAGTCACGGATTTATTATTCAAAGTCACATTTAATTGCTTTTTTGGACATTTGTTTTGACATAATTTTTTCATCTTTGGACTTTTTCTAAATGTGTGGATAAAAAACTGGGAGTAGTCACGCATATATATCACTATAGTGAAGCATTCATGTTATTGTTCATGCATATATATCACTATAGCATTCATGTTATTGTTCATGCATATATATCACTATAGTGAAGCATTCATGTTATTGTTCATTTCTATTTTTTTCTTTTATCACATATGAAAGTTGTTGGTGCTTTAATAGTAATATCAATTTTTGTTGTATTTTTGCATTTATATCCAGCGCTGTGCTTTTTGTTATATCTATTTAGTAGTGCCCTTATCAAGGTATAGTGCATAGCTGCAGGATTTTCCTTCACGGGTGATATTCACTAAGTTACTGTTTGTACACCTAGCGCAAATTTTTTCTTTAGAAAAACTTATTGGAACCCCTGATACAAGGATAAAATAGATCTTCAGCCACTTTCCAAGGAGGAGGGAAAAATTAGGTACTTTTAGGAGGTGCTGCATAAGTACCTCTCTGACACATGGGGGGTTATTTACGAAAAGCAAATCCACTTTGCACTACAAGTGCAAAGTGCACTTGAAATTGCACTGAAAGTGCACTTGGAAGTGCAGTCGCTGTAAATCTGAGGGGTAGATCTGAAATGAGGGGAAGCGCTGCTGATTTTATCATCCAATCATGTGCAAGCTAAAATGCTGTTTTTTATTTTCCTTGCATGTCCCCCTCGGATCTACAGCGACTGCACTTCCAAGTGCACTTTCAGTGCAATTTCAAGTGCACTTTGCACTTGCAGTGCAAAGTGGATTTGCCGTTCTTAAATAACCCCCATTGTCTGATTGTAGTAGAATTCCCGTTCACATCCAAATTGACTCTTCTGATACCTGACAAGAGGGCAGCTGTGGTTGTGTTTTTGAAGAGATTTCTTTAAAATATTTATTTGCGGGTATTTGCATGTATTAAACCACTTAGCAAAGGCAATTATAAGTGCACACATAAAAACACGTAAATGAAATGTAAAGCTACTATGCGCACATTCTCCTATGTGTGGGATGATCCTATGACTGCACCAAACTAAAAAAAATCAGGAAAGACCAAAATGGACTGTCATAAGTAAGGATCACAGGTCATCATATAGTAATAAAAATAGAAACTTTATTAAAATAAATAAATCATCAAAAGTAAGCAATAAATTTGCTCACGTTTTCAAAAATTATCAATATCAAACCATAACCTTTTGCCCAAAATAAAATGGCCAATAACAACATTGTCATGTATCAGACATTCCCATCCACACCACTCTCATGCCTATACTAAAGTCAACAAGGATCTAACCTTGGCTCATAGAGAGTGCTCAATCTGTCACACACCACATGCATACAGCTAAATTCCATTTAAGCACCTGTCAGCGGAATTAGGCTGTACATAGAGCACACAGCCAAATCTCCTGTCTCTAATAATAATAACATTTTTGTCTAATGATATAAATGCATCTTACCTAAAATCCCACACATCCAAGTAATCAGACATCAACCACCATTCCTCACGTTACCAGCTCAAAGCATTTCTGCCCTCTCCCTCGTTAGCAGGCTCTTTTTATTAACACAAAAGGTTTCCAAACAGTAAGTGATGGTTCCAACAGCCAATCACTTCTTACATGGCAAGTGACATCACAGGATATGACCATATAAAGATTTAACAACACAGGTAATACAACAACCAATGAACAATGACTACAGGAGTCTTATGGGTGTGTCTGAGCATAGACAGGATGCATGCATGTTTTTAGAAGCCACATAGCTTTCAAACATTGACTCTGTCCCCAACCATAACAACCCAAAAGACTCCCGTATTTCCATTGATAGAAATCCTTATTATACATTGTTCCAGAAAACAATGTATACCTGGATTACTCTACTGTCTTTGTGGATGAGAGATTATCGTCAGGCGTACACTCATTGGGCCACAAATATGTTGATCAGGCACACAGGAGCAACATGAGCGCACACTTGTTAAATCGATAATGTCTTTGCAGAGCGAACACCCCCCCACCAGACGATTGTTCTGTACATCGCACAGGGGCCCTTAGCTGGTGGACATGTCCCCACTCTGCAAACATTTCTCTACATCCCCAAAGAGCTTTTCACTACCAAACAGATCTCAACCAGCGTCAGTCTGCCCCAGTCAGCTCTTTAGAGTGGGCTGCAAGAGAACAAACACTGGGAGACTTATGACAATACATTAAAATGCATCTTTATAAAATTTTCCACAACACACCTCAACTGGTCAGGATCAAAACCAAAACTGTATGTAGAAGACAAGGCTGTTCCAAAATCAGAAACATGCAACATATAGCAAACAAGTGAGATATAAACTGAAATCCATAGGTTGCAATCTCCAGGGAGGGTTTCAAAATATCATGCTGTAAATGACCTCTGCATATGTACTGTAGATGCTGCAGGTATATTAGATATGCCTACCCAAATACTGTGCAGCTCAATGTAGAGCAAGGATTAGAACAAAGTATCAAAAAAGCAACATACAAAGTCAATGCAATGGATGGGTACATGAATTTTGTTCCAATGTTGCAACCTGCTTGATTCACAGACAGGCTTGGGACATTAACAGTTGTAGCAGCAAAAGCGGAACAATGCATATATGCAACATCCAGTTGAAGTGTGCAGACAGGCAAAATAGCAGTCCAGTAGCTGACAGACAAGATAGAAAGCATTACAGGCAGCTGCCTAGAAACACAAAAAGTGGTGTTCTGATCCGGGGCACTATCTGCAGAAGGTGCCTCTATTATGTTTATATCTGAGCACACACAGGAGTGGTAAGACCTAAAGATCAGTGACTAGAACATTGATAGGAGACATGCCGTCTGCAGCGGCAATAGTGTGTTTCTAGGCGGATGCCTGTCATGCTTTCAAGCTTGTGCCTCAGCTACTAAACTGCTATTTTGCCTGTCTGCATACTTCAACTGGCCGGGCATCTCTCTTACTGACCTATGCATTATTCAGCTTTTGCTGCTTCAACTGTTTATGCCTCAGGCCTGTCTGTGGATCAAGCAGGTTGCAACATTGGAACAAAATGAATGTAAACACCCTATGCATTGACTTTGTATGTTGCTTCTTTGATACTTTGTTCTAATTCTTGCTCTACATTAAGCTACACAGTATTTGAACTACATGATTCAGTGGTATGTATACCTAATATACCTGCCGCATCTACATATGTAGAGGTCATTTACAGCATGACATTTTGAAACAGTCCCTGGGAGATCGAAACCTCTGTATTCCAGCTTATTACTTGCTTGCTTGCTACATGTTTCATGTTTCTGACTTTGGAACAGCATTAAATATCTCATAATTAGAATAGGAGCCAGAACAGAACAACCAAAATGGTATATCCAGCATAGAAGATTGTAAAGAAGGTGCTTGCAATCATACAGTTATTCACACACAACAAAAGTCTCACACATGAAACAAACTATAGCCGACAACCGATCAACAGAAACTCCCCTGCCCTGCTTCATAATCCTATGAGTGGGACTATAAAACAGACTGGTAGGTGTACCTAAATGGTAAAGTTACATAGCAGACTTAAAGATGGACAAAGCAGGTTTACAAGAAGAAGAAAAAAAAGAGGGTAAAACAATATGTTACCATATGCTCAATGAGGGATGTTGGTCTGAGAGACCCTGTGCTTTCAAACAAAGAATCCAATTAAACACCAGTGTTAAGAACTGAGTAAAACCTTTATCTGCAAGGTAAAGTGTCAAGCCAGGCTTTTCCATCGTCAGGAAAAAGGAAGCAGTCGATACAAACCTTGAATACTACCCCGGAGAAATGAAGTAGTATGACAGCATGACATATTGGAAACCAAGACTTTGTAGAAGATGATGTAAAAATGATGAAGGACTGGACCAGGCAGAAGCTTCAAAACAGCAGGCTTTTCTCTTTCCATAGATTTGTATTAACTTTTTAAGCATACTAAGAACAATCCAGTATAATAACCTACGTAGCAAATATCAAACATCGTATGGTTTTAAGTGACTTATAATTGAAAACAGAAGAGGCAGGTACAACATTTAAAGGTATCATTAACAAATCCAACTCTGAGAGTACTGATCGTGTGCTGAGGCAACAAGGCTGTAGTACAAAAATGAAGCACTCTGCAACATCCTTAAATATTATAATCAATTATTTACATCATTTTCATACCAATTGGACCATGGGTTCCATGACTGTTGTTCACAGAGATATTGGGCTTAATTAGTAGTAACCAGAAGCTCATGTGTGATGGGTTTGTGTTGTTGTGATAACATCTATCAATGTTGGAGGGGTGCTAGATTTCCAGCATCTGGTCAGTGACAGTCTGTCTGCAAGTAGGATGTGAGTATTAACTTTACGAGTAGCAGTGGAAATGCGGTCTATGTTTAAATTGAGAAAGGCTAAATCAGGAGCTAATGAAATACAAAAACCTGAGATGCTAGTTATCAATGAGAAAACATCTGTCCAAAACTTGTGTATAAAAAATAAATAATACAGCGATGCGTAAAAAAAGGGTGAACAGCTGCCAACACCTCTGTAGACCCAAGTAATAAGTAAATGTGTAAAAAAGTGTAGCGATATAAACTCCAAACAAATGATATCTCAAAACCAAATAAAGTGCATATATAATGACATACCATATGATTAGATATTAGTATGAAGAAGCTAGATAAATACGTATATAGCATACAAAAAAATGTGAACCAATGTGCAAAAAACCCCTGCAATATTGATATAAATGGAAATGGTACACTGTGTATATAATATATAAATTATAAAAACATCAAACCATGTGAACAGTGATGCAAATATAAATAAACATAAATAAAAAGCAAGTGCAGTCCAAAAAGTCCTAAATGAGATTAACACCACAGGGAACCAAATTATCAAAGTCCACCAATAATGTTGAAAAGTTATAGAGGGAGTGAGAAAGCCACCACCCAGGGTCTTAGGGTGCTTACCAAAAATAAATGACCTGGAACGACTTATGCTTGCCAAGTCACAAAAGGCTATGAGACCAACAGGTCACAAGAATATAGCTCCTTAGACACCCATGTTGACTCGCAGATTGGAATAGAGGATATGTGAGGAGGCTGTGTAGAAGTTTAAAAGCGACCAAAATAACCAGGAAGGGTAATGATGGTGGAAAGAGCCGTCACCTGAAGATATTAAAGGCCATATGCTATGCAAAAAATGGATGAAAAACTCACATAGCGTAATAACGTAAACACTGGTTTATTAAAAGTATAAAAAATAAACTCACATATTCGTAGATCATCAAAAAATTACAAAGATCAGGTAGCAGTAGTTGTTAAGGGTCCACCCAACGCATTTCTGCTAAAGAGCCGTCATCTCGGATGACGGCTCTTTAGCAGAAACGCGTTGGTGGACCCTTTCATTTTTATTGTTATATTGTTATTGTTGGGTGGACCCTTATTTTTTATTGTTTCACTTTAAGCATTATTAAAATTACTGCTCCTGAAAAAATGGTAATTTTAAAAACTTTTTTTGCATTGATACATGTCCCTTAGGGAAGTACCCAAAACCCCATACACTTTTTATGCCAGTAACTTGCATACAAGCCTTTAAAATTAGCACTTTTGATTTTTCATGTTCGTATCCCATAGACTTTAATAAGGTTTGCATGTTCGCTAGAACCTTTTGCCTGTTTGCAGTGTTCTGGTGCGAACCGAACCGGGGATGTCCGGCCCATCCCTACTGAGAACTGCATGATCTAAAGGTGAGATGCATATTAAAAATGCTACAGTGTCTCTCTATCCTGATTTCTTCACACAGATTCGGATGACGGCTCTTTAGCAGAAACCCGTTGGGTGGACCCTTCACAAATACCGCTACCGGATCTTTGTAATTTTTTGATGATCTATGAATATGTGAGTTTATTTTTTATACTTTTAATAAACCAGCATTTACGTTATTGCGCTATGTGAGTTTTTTCATCCATTTTTCACATGGCATATGAATATTCGTTTGTGGCCTTCCATTGAGATATTACTTTCCATGACTGTTGAGGATAACTGTGGATGCTAAATAACTGCCCTGTTTTGGAATCTATTGAGGATATCGAAAGGAGATGTACCTTTCTGACCAGTTGGTCTCCATGCCTTTTTGACATGGATGACATAAATCTTCCCAAGTCATCAACCTCTGGTAAGCCTTTAATATCTTCAGGTGACGGCTCTTTCCACCATCATTACCCCTCATGGTTATTTTGGTCGCTTTTAAACTTCTACACAGCCTCCTCACATATCCTCTATTCCAATCTACCAATCAACATGGGTGTCTAAGAAGCTATATTCTTGTGACCTGTTGGCCTCATAGCCTTTTGTGACTTGGCCAGCATAAGTCGTTCCAGGTCATTTATTTTTGGTAAGCACCCTAAGACCCTGGATGGTGGCTTTCTCACTCCCTCCATAACTTTTCAACATTATTGGTGGACTTTGATAATTTGGTTCCCTGTGGTGTTAATCTCATTTAGGACTTTTGGACTGTACTTGCTTTTTATTTGTGTTTATTTATATTCGCATCACTGTTCACATGGTTTGATGTTTTTATAATTTATATACTATATATACAGTGTACCATTTCCATTTATATCAATATTGCAGGGTTTTTTTGCACATTGGTTCAAATTTTTTGTATACTATATACGTATTTATCTAGCTTCTTCATATTAATATCCAATTATATGGTATGTCATTATATATACACTTCATTTGGTTTTGAGATGTCATTTTTTTGGAGTTTATAGCGCTACACTTTTTTATACAAAACTTGTGTATGTAGGGGCAGTCCCAAAGTATATGTTTCAGTGTTCCCTCAAGGTCACACCCCCTAGCATTTTGGGGAGGTGAAAAACAGCAGGTTTTTAATGATAACCAGACTTGCTCAGAGAAATAGGGTTCACAAACCCTTTATGTAACAAAGTTTCACCAAAGAATTACATGTGGTACAATATGGTTGGTTATCAAGACATACATTAATTACATTTATATAAAAATTACAGAATTTCTGCACCTACAGACCATAATGTCTAGAGCTGTCTGGCAGACTGTGAACTTTGTCTCAATAAACGTGTGACTGTCTTAAAAAAATTGCCAATATGAAGTATAGAGAGGCCACCCAGAGTTCAACTTATAATTGTACAAATTTTATATTACATATTTATTCTTCAAATTTCTAGAAATAATAACTATTGCTTAACAATAATATGCATTATTATTTAGTTATTAATACATATGCTAGTTAATATCAATATGATGAAATATGTGGAATAATATGAACATTCTACGCTGTTTGCGAATCTGTGTGAAGAAATCAGGATAGAGAGACACTGTAGCATTTTTAATATGCATCTCACCTTTAGATCATGCAGTTCTCAGTAGGGATGGGCCGGACACCCCCGGTTCGGTTCGCACCAGAACACTGCAAACAGGCAAAAAGTTCTAGCGAACATGCATCCTATTATAGTCTATGGGATGCGAACGTGAAAAATCAAAAGTGCTAATTTTAAAGGCTTGTATGCAAGTTACTGGCATAAAAAGTGTATGGGGTTTCGGGTACTGCCCTAAGGGACATGTATCAATGCAAAAAAAGTTTTTAAAATTACCATTTTTTCAGGAGCAGTAATTTTAATAATGCTTAAAGTGAAACAATAAAAATGAAAGATTCCTTTAAATATTGTGGCTTAGTCTGCTTGTAAAGTGGCGCATCTGTGCAATGTGTAGAAAATGACACTTCTAAAGGAAAAAATGTAATGTATTGCTGGCTCCCAGGAATATAGATAAAAAAAGCAAGGAAAAAATGGCGTGTTGTCTCCCCCAGTCCATACCAGGTTCTTTGGGACTGGTATGGATTTTAAGTGGAACTCAAAATTAAAAAAAAAATTAATATGTGGGTCCCTCCAAAATCCATACCAGACCCTTATCCAAGCATGCAGCCTAGAGGTCAGGATGGGGGGGACAAGCGAGCACCCCCCTCAGGAACCATACCAGGCCACATGCCCTCAATATGGAAAGGGTGCTTTGGGGTCCCTTTGGGGACCTGGGTCCTGCTCCAATGACATCAATGCAAAAAAGTTTTAAAAACTGACTTTTTTTCGGGAGCAGTGATTTTAATAATGCTTAAAGTGAAAAAATAAAAGTGTAATATTCCTTTAAATTTCGTACCTAGGGGTGTCTATAGTATGCTCATAAAGGGGCGCATGTTTCCCATGTTTAGAACAGTCTGACAGCAAAATGACATTTCTAAAGGAAAAAAAATCATGTAAAAACTACTATCACTAGCGGCTATAATGAATTATCGGTCCAGCATTACACATAACAATTCATTGATAAAAACGGCACAGGGGAGCCCCGAACCAAAATAAAAAAAAAAATGCATGGGGGTCCTCCTAAATTCCATACCAGGCCCTTCAGGTATGGTATGGTTTTTAAGGGGAAACCCGCGCCAAAATTTTAAAAAGCACGCAACCTGGCAGGCCGTAGGAAAAGAGGGGGGACGAGAGAGCACCCCCCCCTCCTGAACCGTACCAGGCCACATGCCCTCAACATTGGGAGTGTGCTTTGGGGTAGCCCCCCAAAGTACCTTGTCCCCATGTTCCCCGGTGGTTGTGGGGGTCTGCGGGCAGGAGGCTTATCGGAATCTGGAAGCCCCCTTTAACAAGGGGACCCCCAGATCCCAACCCCCCCGTGTGAATTGGTAATGGGTACACATGTACCCATACCATTTCACAAAAAAGTGTCAAAAAGGTTAAAAAATACAAAAGACGGTTTTTGACAAGGCCTTTATTAATTTCTTCTTCTTCCATCTTCTTTCTTCTGATAAAACGGGGTCACCCGTTTACGTAACCGGGTGACTTCCCTCTGACAACACAGGGAAAGCCAGAGGGAAGTCCCTGTGAAGTCCCCATGCATCAGAGGAGGGTGGGTCACCGGGTGGCCCTGCCCTCTGTTATATAAGAAGTGTCAGAAGAACCGAAGTGTCACACGGTGGAAGACTCCCACTGAGGCGGATCGTGTGGACGGAGAGGAAAAGAAGCCGGAGGAAGATGCGGGATGAGAAGAGCGGAGGAAGAAGAAGATAGAAAAGAAAAAGATGGAGAAAGAAGAAGAACACCGAAGAAATACCAGAAGAAAGAAGATGGAAGAAGAAGAAATTAATAAAGGACTTGTCAAAAACCATCTCTTGTGTTTTTTAACCTTTTTGACACTATTTTGTAAAATGGTAGGGGTACATTTGTACCCCATTACCAATTCACACAGGGGGGGCCCGGGATCTGGGGATCCCCTTGTTAAAGGGGGCTTCCAGATTCTGATAAGCCCCCCGCCCACAGACCCCCACAACCACCGGGCAAGAGTTGTGGGGATGAGGCCCTTCTCCCCATCAACATGGGGACAAGGTGCTTTGGGGAGCTACCCCAAAGCACCCTCCCAATGTTGAGGGCATGTGGCCTGGTACGGTTCAGGAGGGGGGCACTCTCTCATCCCCCCTTTTCCTGTGGCCTGCCAGGTTGCGTGCTCAGATAAGGGTCTGGTATGGATATTTGGGGGGGACCTCACGCCATTTTTTAAAAAATTTTGGCACCGGGTTCCCCTTAAAATCCATACCAGACCTGAAGGGTCTGGTATGGATTTTGAGGGGGACCCCCACGCCATTTTTTTTTAAATTTTGGCACGGGATTCCCCTTAATATCCATACCAGACCTGAAGGGCCTGGTATGGAATTTAGGGGGACCCCCACGCATTTTTTTTTAAAATTTTGGTTCGAGGTTCTCCTGTGGGGAAATTCCATGCTGTTTTTATCAATGAACTTTAATGTGTATTGCCGGACCGACAATTCATTATAGCCGGCGCTAACGATAGTAGTTTTACGTGACTTTTTTCCTTTAGAAATGTCATTTTGCTGTCAGACTGTTCTAAATATGGGAAACATGCGCCCCTTTACAGGTATACTATAGACACCCCCAGGTACGAAATTTAAAGGAAAATTACACTTTTATTGTTTCACTTTAAGCATTATTAAAATCACTGCTCCTGAAAAATGTCCGTTTTTAAAACTTCTTTTTGCATTGATACATGTCCCCTGGGGCAGGACCCAGGTCCCCAAACACTTTTTATGACAATAACTTGCATATAAGCCTTTAAAATGAGCACTTTTGATTATTCATGTGCGTGTCTCATAGACTTTAACGGTGTTTGCATGTTCGAACAAACTTTTCATCCCTAGACGCCAGTACTGCGGCCCAAAGATGACATAATACCAGCAGGAAAAAGCTCTGACAGTTCCAAACTGCCAGGAGACATCTGCTGGTGGACCTCAGTACTGCATGCCAAATGATAGATATTACCAGTGGAGGGAACCTTTCCTGACAGACGCATCTTCACTGTGACAGCTCTTATATAACTGAGGGCGGGGCCACCCGGTGATGTAACTGGGTGACCCCACCCCCTCTGACGTCACGGGGGCTTCCCCATGGCTTCCCCGTGGCATCAGAGGGGGCAGGGTCTGCAGGGTCTGGTATGGATTTTGGGGGGGCCTACACCATTTTTTAAATTTTGTCGCAGGGTTTTCCTTAAAATCCGTACCAGACCTAAAGGGTCTGGTATGGATTTTGGGGAGACACCTACACCATTTTTTTTAAAACTTGACACAGGGTTCCCCTTAATTTCCATATCAGACCCAAAGGGCCTGATATGGATTTTAGGGGGACCCCCATGCAATTTTTAAAAAAAAATTTGGTTTGGGTTTCCCCTAATATTTATACCAGACCCAAAGGGCCTGGTAATGGACTGGGGGGGAAACTATGCTCTTTTTTTCAATGAATTTTATCTATTTTGCCGAGACCCGACAAGTCATTACAGCCGCGATCAGTTTTAAATGACAATTTTTCCTTTAGAAATGTCATTGTGCTGTGGTACTTTTCTAAACATGGGAAAAATGTGCCACTTTACAGGCATACTATAGACACCCCCAGGCATGATATTTAAAGGAATATTTCATTTTTATTGTTTCACTTTAAGTATTAAAAAAAATCACTGCTCCAGAAAAAACGTCCGTTTTTAAAAACATTTTTTTGCATTGATACATGTCCCCTGGGGCAGGACCCAGGTCCCCAAACACTTTTTATGACAATAACTTGCATATAAGCCTTTAAAATGAGCACTTTTGATTATTCATGTGCGTGTCTCATAGACTTTAACGGTGTTTGCATGTTCGAACAAACTTTTCATCCCTAGACGCCAGTACTGCGGCCCAAAGATGACATAATACCAGCAGGAAAAAGCTCTGACAGTTCCAAACTGCCAGGAGACATCTGCTGGTGGACCTCAGTACTGCATGCCAAATGATAGATATTACCAGTGGAGGGAACCTTTCCTGACAGACGCATCTTCACTGTGACAGCTCTTATATAACTGAGGGCGGGGCCACCCGGTGATGTAACTGGGTGACCCCACCCCCTCTGACGTCACGGGGGCTTCCCCATGGCTTCCCCGTGGCATCAGAGGGGGCAGGGTCTGCAGGGTCTGGTATGGATTTTGGGGGGGCCTACACCATTTTTTAAATTTTGTCGCAGGGTTTTCCTTAAAATCCGTACCAGACCTAAAGGGTCTGGTATGGATTTTGGGGAGACACCTACACCATTTTTTTTAAAACTTGACACAGGGTTCCCCTTAATTTCCATATCAGACCCAAAGGGCCTGATATGGATTTTAGGGGGACCCCCATGCAATTTTTAAAAAAAAATTTGGTTTGGGTTTCCCCTAATATTTATACCAGACCCAAAGGGCCTGGTAATGGACTGGGGGGGAAACTATGCTCTTTTTTTCAATGAATTTTATCTATTTTGCCGAGACCCGACAAGTCATTACAGCCGCGATCAGTTTTAAATGACAATTTTTCCTTTAGAAATGTCATTGTGCTGTGGTACTTTTCTAAACATGGGAAAAATGTGCCACTTTACAGGCATACTATAGACACCCCCAGGCATGATATTTAAAGGAATATTTCATTTTTATTGTTTCACTTTAAGTATTAAAAAAAATCACTGCTCCAGAAAAAACGTCCGTTTTTAAAAACATTTTTTTGCATTGATACATGTCCCCTGGGGCAGGACCCAGGTCCCCAAACACTTTTTATGACAATAACTTGCATAGGAGCCTTTAAAATTAGCACTTTTGATTATTCCTGTTCATGTCACATAGAATTTAACGCTGTTCATGTGTTCTGCTGAATTTTTTGCCTGTTCGCATGTTCTGCTGCAAACCGAACAGGAGGGTGTTTGGCTCATTCCTAATGTGAACCTTACTGCTGACCGCCCTGTCCAACAAGGCCAAAACATTGCCTTCCACATGACGGAATTTGGAACCTGCCGCTTTGGTACAGCACATTCCACAAATTCACAAAAGGGGGCAAAGTCTACCAGGTGAAAAGGCAGCAGTTGTAGTGCTAGCAATTTAGTCAAGCTAGCATTTAGACGCTGAGCATGTGGATGGCTGGGACAGTATTTTTTTTACAGCTCAGCAACTGGGGTAGTGAAATTTGCCTGGTGAAATCAACAGGTCTGCTAGCAGATTGGGTGCAAGTACTTGTGGTACCTATTGCTGTACCTTCATTCCTCTCAGTGCAGGTTTTTGAGAGGACTTGAGGTATAATAGGGGTTGAGATTCCAGATGAGGAGCAAGGAGAAGTCTGCATTTTTTATGATGTGGGTCTTTCAGGTGCTGTTGCTAATGGACTGCATGGCAGGTCGTCATATGTCTTGTCAAGCATGTGGTGCCCAAACGGCTGCTGTTCTGGCCACGCTTGATCTGCTTCCGACAGGGATTGCAAACAGCAAAGGTGCAATCTACTGCACATGTGTTGAAAAAAAGCCCACACCAATGAACTTTTGGAAGTCAGCGGGGAGTCAGCAGTGCCCTGCACCTGTGTAGCTCTGTGGTGTGATGCAATATGATGACTGCCCTTAAACTGGCCCCTGGAGGACATCCTGCCTTGTTGGAGTTGTGCCTCCTCCTTACTTTCCTCCTCTGTTCTCTCAGGCACCCAAGTACAGTCATTAACCTCATCATCCCCTCCCTCCTTGTCACTGGAGCAAACATGGCAGTATGCTGCAGTTGGGGGAACATGACTGCTAGTTTCTTGTCCTTCTGTGGCACCCCCTGTCTCTCAGCTCACGTTATTCCCTTCCTCACCTGGGAACAAACATTGGAGCATTCAAATTGCTGCGCATCCTCCAGCAACATGTAACAGACACTATAGTTTAATAATTATGGTGACTCCTGGGTGACAGAGGATGAGGAGGATGAGGATGGCTTAATTATCCACTCCACCAACACTTCTGCATATTGTGGCTCAATAACACGACCAGCAGCAGAAAAAAAGGACATGTGTGCCCTGTCTGCAGAGGATGTACCATGTCAGTGACCATCACTTTTCACTGTAGACACAGAGGCTGCTTGTCCTCTTTTGGTGGCCTGTGAGCATCTGCCTCTCCTTGATGGCCTTCCAGATGTGATGGGGATTTTTTTCAAACCGCACTACACTGTATTATATACTCTGCACTGCACTGTAGTATATACTCTGCACTTCACTATCTACTCTGCACTGCACTATATACTGTACACTGAATGCCCTGTATTATATACTGTACATCGACTGCACTGTATTATATACTGTACACTGACTACAATGTATTATATACTGTACACCGACTGCACTGTATTATCTTCTATACACCGACTGCACTGTATTATATACTGTACACAGACTTCACTGTTTTATATACTGTGTACACCGTCTGCACTGTATTATATACTGTACACCACCTACACTGTATTATATTCTGTACACCAACTGCACTGTATTATATAATGTACACCGCTTGAAGTGTACTATATACTGTACACCAACTGCACTGTATTATATACTGTACACCGACTGCAATGTATTATATACTGTACAAACTGTATTACTGTATATATTGTGTTCACCGCCTGCACTGTATTATATACTGTACACCGCCTGAAGTGTATTATATACTATACACCGCCTGCACTGTATCATACACTGTAAACTGCCTGCAGTGTATTATATACTGTACACCGACTGCACTGTATTATATACTATACACTGACTGCAATGTATTATATACTGTACACACTGTATTATATACTGTGTACACCGCCTACACTGTATTATATACTGTACACCGCCTGCATTGTATTATATACTGTACACCGACTGCAATGTATGATATACTGTACACTGCCTGCACTGTATTTTACACTGTACACCGACTGCACTGTATTATATACTGTATACTGCCTGCACTGTGATATATAATGTACACTGCCTGCACTCTATACAGTATATATATATACTACACTGACTACATGCTCTATCCACTAACTAATCTGCCTAATCTATCTCAAGTTCTCCACTCCAACACACTACATATGGCCACCGTGTAAGCAGACATTTATAGTATGGGGCATGGACTTAGCCCTTGAGTCATGATTGTCCAAAGGCACAGTGCCTTTGGCTAATCATAGCTCTCACAGCACACTGTGCTGTTATTTGCCAAAGCATGCAGGTCAGGTGCATGCTTTGGCCAATCAGCAGCCGTCGATGAACTATGATCTCGCAGTGCATTATGGGGCGCTCCTCGGTGCACGAACATCCTGCGAGCACCCCATATGTTCATTTGTTCTACGTACAAACGAACGCCTGATGTTAGGGTCAAACTTACGTTCGACTCGAACAGGACCATCCTTAATTGTGGATAACACTTACATTGGAGTCACTGAAGCACTAGCACTTTTAAGGTGGAATGATTTTACACTGAAGATTTTAAAGCACTAAAACTTTTTGCATGGAATACATTCATGTTGAAGTTGAGTTGAAGCACTAGCACTTTTAAAGAGGAACACACCTATTCACGGATTTATTGCAATTTTATTGACTTTAACCACTTCCCGCCAGGCATATAGCAAAGTGGTGGGCGGACGTTGGTTCCATTATCCTGACTGGACAACATATGACTTCTTTTTTAGGATTACAGCCAGCGTGTGCAGTGGGGACACGCAGCGCAGCGATCTGTGGTGTGGTGTGTCAGTCTGACACATCGCAACACTGAACTCACAGCTGATCACAGTGTAAACAGGAAGAGCCGTGTATCTGCTGACAGATCGGCTGCTCTCCTGACATGGGGGGGTCTGTGCTGATTAACATGGGGGGGTCTGTGCTGATTGATCCCCCCGAGGATGCCCGCCATGGCCACCAGGGATGCCAATCTGTGCCAAAAAATCAGTAAGGCCTGCAGGCAGTATTAGAGCTATGGAGTCACTGGTTAAGTAGCTCCTAGTGGCTTTATTCCCTAGCAGTGGTAGCAAGTAGTGGCCACAAGGCCAACTCACCAGTCCTGGTAACACTGTGTTAGTTGCCCCTCCGATCAGGAGGCCACTCGCTTAGGTTGCTTAGGGTGACTCTGGCAGGCAGCACGGCAAAGACGTAATCCTGGGAGTGGCTCTGTTTCTCCACAATCTGGTTCCAGAACTGCTTCCCCACACTGTAGTAGCTTCCAATGGTGCCTCATTCTCTCTCTCCACACTGGCCCCGATTACTCGCTGCAGACTTTTTTTTTTTTTTAAACTCTTTATTGCAAAATTTTACTTTACAAGTTATTTAACACAACTTACATTATCATTTCTATACTTTTTCTTCCACAAATTTTACATAGATATCATTATCATTTCCACTCTTACACTCACTCTTCCCTCTCATTCATCTTATGGTCACTAATTCTTTTCTCCTTTTACTCATTTTATACTGTAATTTCTGGTCTTCCTATGTCTGTCGTCAAATATGATTTATTACATTTTGCCCAAACCTTATCATATTTCTGCATACTTCCTCTTTGTTTATACATTATTTTCTCACATGGGACCACCTGGTTTACCACCCTCACCCATTGATTTATTGTAGGTGGGCTTGGCTGGATCCATTTTTCCTCTATTTGTTTCGGGCCAGGAATAATACTTTTTGCAAAAATATCCTGTAACCACACACCCTATCTTTTACCACCCCCAGCACACATAACTCCACCGTAGCCGTCATAGGTTTATTTATGACTTTTCCTAGTTTCTTAACTAACTGTTGCCAATACCTTCCTATACATCCACACTGCCACATGACATGGATAAAATCCGCTCCACCCTCTCCACATCTTGTACAATCTGACGCCTGCATCCTCCCCATCCTATATAGTCTATTTGGTGCCAAATATGTCTGATGTATTATATTTAATTGAATTATTCTATTATTCATTGCCAGCGATACTTTCAGATGCGAGGAGCAGATTTCATCCCAGTCCTGTTCACTCATCCCCGGGATAACTCCCTGCCATTTTTCCCTCACACCCACTGGGTCCCCCTTTATTTTACTCTGTAGCAAGTGTGAATACAACTTAGATATCAGTCCCTTTGGTCCTTGAGATTTCAATATTCCTATGAGGGGATATCTAGAGATTTTTGGTTCTTTCCTTTCAAACTGTTCTCTTAGTAAGTGTCTTAGCTGTAGGTATCTATAAAATTGTTTACTCTGGAGGTTATATTGTTTACACATATTCTCATATGTCACTATTACATTGTTATTATACATCCGGCCA
The DNA here is from genome assembly GCF_042186555.1 of Aquarana catesbeiana. Lineage (NCBI taxonomy): Eukaryota > Metazoa > Chordata > Amphibia > Anura > Ranidae > Aquarana > Aquarana catesbeiana. Next base: position 636,992,617 of record NC_133324.1, read on the forward strand.
ATAGTTTTTATTTTGTTCTGTTTCCAGTAACTATTATCTTCAAATCTTTCTAATTTTTCAAACATTGGGTTGTTCCATAATGATGTTTCTGGTGGAATGTCCCTATATCCGTAAATTTTTTTACCTCCTTCCATACCGATCTGGCCAGCTTTAGAAGAGGAATTTTTATTCCTATCCTTCTTAGTTCTGCTATTTCTAATCCTACCAAAAGATCTCCTACCTGCATTTTATTTAGTAAATATTTCTCCACCCTCATATCTCGTTCCTGAACTACCCAGGTCCTTAAGTGTTTTAATTGCCCCGCCAAATAATATAAATATAGATCGGGTATTGCCAGTCCTGCTGCTGTATTAGGTCTTTGTAGCGTGGAGAGCTTTAATTTACAACGCCCATTTGCCCAGATGAATCTAGTTAACAGGAAGTTTAATTTTTTGAATATATATTTTGGTATTTTTACCTCCGAGTGCGCCATCACATAGAGACACTTCAGTAGTATAATAGATTTAATCAACTGTACTCTCCCTGCCATTGATAACGGTAGTTTTTTCCATACTCCCACTTTATTCTTTACATATTCTACCAAGGGGTCTATATTTGCTTTAAGGGCTTCTTCTGCTTCCAATGTAATATTTATTCCTAAATATTTAAAAGTGTCCACTATTTTTAATGGGGTCTGAAATTTCCTCTCCTTTCCTGGTCTTAATAACATCAGTGCGGATTTTTGCCAGTTTATTTTGAGTCCCGATAGTATCCCATATGTTTCTATTATCTTCATTGTCTCCCCTAATGAGCTATATACAACCTCCATATATAATATGATGTCATCTGCATATAGTCCTATGGGTTCAGTCCTATCCCCCACTCTAATCCCTTTATATATTTTAGATTGTCTAAATCTATTAGCTAGTACCTCTATAGCAAGTGAGAACAATTGGGGGGACAGCGGACACCCCTGTCTCGTTCCTCTTTGCAATTTCACTGTGGGGGACAGAATTCCATTTATCAAAAGGTTAGAGCATGGTTGTTTATACAATATTCTCACCCATTTTCTGAAAGCTTCCCCAAATCCACTTTTTTCCAACACTGCCTGCAGGAATTCCCATTCTATAGAGTCGAATGCCTTGGCCGTATCCAACTATGCCAAGGCACTTAACTCTGGAAAATAATCTTTCAGCTGAACCATCAGCTGAGTTCTTCTAATATTGTTTGTTGTGGACTTCCCCGGCATAAATCCTGTTTGATCTTCTGATACAATCGATAGAATAACCCTTTTAAGCCTCTTAGCCAATACCTTTGCCAATACCTTTTAGTCGATATTTAACAAAGATATTGGTCTATAGGACGCACAATCCTTCCTATCTTTCTCTGGTTTTGGTATCAGTATTACTGTTGCCTCATACATGGATGCAGGCATCTCCCCTCGATCAAGTGTCCCCCTATACATCTTGGTCAGTGTCGGAGCAATAATCTCCACGTACCTCCGATACATTTCCAATGGGATGCCATCGGGTCCTGGTGATTTACCCTTTCCCAAAGACTCTATGGCTTCTTTTACTTCCTCCACTTCAATATCTTTCTCCAACTCCTCTTTTTGCTCTTCTGATAATTTCAGGAACTCCAAGTCCTCTAGATATTTTCCTATCTGCTCTCCTGTACATGTCAGCGTCGATGTATACATTTTCTCATAATACCTATAGAAGGTTTCCCCAATGTCCTCCGCTGCCTTAACCGTCTCCCCCTTCTCATTCCTCACTTCTGTTATAGCCAGTGTGGATACTTGTTGTTTTATCAGGTAATTTACTATTTTATTGGCATAGTGTTCTTGGTCATAATTTTTTTGTTTTAACTGGAACTTCTTACGTTTATTTTTAATTATTAACTGATTCTTATATTGGCGCACCGCTCCTACCCATTTTATTTGGTTCATGGTAGAGGGTTCTTAATAAACTCTGTTTCGGTCTTCTTACGCTCTTCTTCCATTTCCTCTTCCTCTTGCCTATTGGTGCGTTTAATATATGATATTGTCGATCTTACTATCCCTATTATATACGCCTTAAAGGTATCCCATGTTACTCCCTGCTTTATACTGTCCCCATGGGCCTCCAGAAACATTTCCATTTGCTCCGGTATACGGTCATTTGACCCAATCTGGGCTAGCCAGTAGGGCAGTATTCTATTTCCCGGCCGCCTTCCTCTGGAACCCATCCTTAGCTCAAAAATAAGCCCAGAGTGGTCAGACTCCCCTTAAATCATGTATGCGGCTGAGTGCACCATTGGGAGTATTTTCTCATTTCCCAGAGCCAGGTCTATCCTAGACATGCTCCCCCTACCCGGAGCATGCCATGAATAGGCCCTGACTCCTGGGTTTCTAGTCCTCCAAATATCGAACCACCCCACCTCCTTCAGGAAGCAATCCAACATTTTAGACCCTTCACCTCTCCCGAGACTTTTTTTTCCAAATCTATCCATCTTTGGATCCAACCACATATTAAAGTCTCCCATGCATATAACATATGCCTCTGGATATTCTGACATAAATAACATTGCTTCCTTCAGTATTCCCATTGTAGCTGGGGTGGATTATATATCCCCATAATGACCATTGGAAGTGAGTGCACCAGGGCAAAGACAAAAACATACCGCCCTTCTGGATCCCTCCTCACCCTGATGCACTCCCACGCCACCAACTGGTGCACCATTAATGAAACCCCTCTCGATAAAGTTGTGTGGCAAAAGTGGCAGGACCATTGTATCCATGTTTTTTTTAAATAATCAAGTCTCTCTTTAACCATATGTGTTTCCTGGATGCAAATTATTTTGGCCTGAGTTTTCTTAATTTCTGCAAATACCTGTGCCCATTTTACTCGTGTACCCATACCTCTCACATTCCAAGATATAAAGGCACAATTGTTATTCATTTTTACCCAATTTTTAATCATTTGGTAACCATATTTTCAATTTCCTTCCACTCATCCATTCATACATCCAACACATACTTAAATTTAGGGCATTACCGACATATCGCATCAGCTTTTATATAGGTAATTCGTCTTGTTTCAGCTTGTCTACTCCTCCATCCCCCCTCCATATAAATAAGAAAAGAAGGGTGCTTTCATTAATATATCCTTCCCTATCACTAGGGGAGGAAAAGCGGGAGGGGGAGGAAGAGGGAGAGGTAAAGGAGAAAAAAAAAAAGGGTGAATCCCTTTCCTTCTTTGTTTCCGTGATTAAATCATACTGTGTGATTAATTTTCATTCTCCCCATTAATTCCCTTATCCTTTTAATCCCAATTCTTCTTAATAACACCCTTTATTATTCCCATCCCTCCCCCCCTTATTCTATCCCATCTTATTATATTCACTTCTTTAATATACATTTCTGTTATTCCCCCCCAAGTGTTTTGTGCTTGACTTTGTGATTTTTGACCCTCACACAAATAAAAAAAAAACCAAAAAAACACAACCCCCACCTCCCATTGTTATCACTCCACAAAAACAAATTTATCAAACCACAGCATCCCCCTTATCCATCCCCCTCCGAGGGCACACCATTACTCCCACTCTGTGATGAGTGGGGTGCACTACATTCTCCCGCATCTCTCCCATGACCCCTGTTTCAACCTCAACAGGGGTCACAGGGGGGAGGATGGAGAAAAAAAAAATTGGCCCCCACCATTTCTCTTCTCCCTCCCCCACCCCCCTCCCACCATCAATCAAACATCTTCCCCCCCCCCTCTTCTAGTATTTTGTCCCGGTAGTTCTTTTTCTTTAGATTATCTCACGATTTTCTATTTCATATTATTTAGATACAGTTTTGGTTGATCGAATACATTCTTTAACTTCCTCCGGTGTATTAAAAAACACAGTCTTTCCTCCTTCATCCACTCTCAACCGGGCTGGATATGCCATAGAGTATTCTATTCCTGCTTCTCTCAATCTCTTCTTAACCTCATAGAAAGTTGCCCGCTGCTTTTGTAGCTCTAGAGAAAAGTCTGGAAATATTGACACTTTACTATTCTCATAGTGGATCTCTCTTTTTTGTCTTGCATTTCGCAGAATTGTATCTCTGTCCCTACAATTCAGGAGACGTGCCAGTAGAGGTCTAGGGGGAAGCCCAGGCTTAGGTATTACTGCAGGGACCCTATGCGCCAGTTCCACCGCAAATGCCTTTGATACCTCCATCTCTGGAAATGTTTTTTTCAGCCATTTTTCAATAAAGTCCCCCGGGTTAAACCCCTCCACTTTCTCCGGAAGACCTATTATTCTTATATTATTGCGGCGCATCCGATTCTCAAAATCATCCGTTTTCTGCTGCCATGTACCAATCTGCTTTTCTACTGTTGCTATCTTTTTAGGTATATGAATTACTGTGTCTTCCAGTTGAGATATCCTATTTTCCACCTCGGCCATCCTATCTCTGATACTATGCATATCTTGCCTAATCAGTCCAATATCCGTTCTGATCTCATCCATTTTACCTGTTAGTCCCATGCTGCTTGCTTGGATGGCCGCCATTAATTGTCCGCTCACCTGCTCCAGTGTTAGCTTCGTAGCTTTCTCTGGTTTCTCAGCTTGGGACGTAGGTACACTCGTTTTCTGGACTTCCAGCGCGAAGGCCCGCCGCTCCTTGTCTGTGGAGGGCTCTGAATGCTTTCCGTTTTCTTCATCCTTGCATACTCTTTCATGCAATCGGCTGCCAACTGTTTAGTACTCATCTCGCTGCTGCGTTTGTTCGTATATCGGGGTCTAGGGTCTCGGTTTGTAGCACGTACTACTCAGGATACTGACGGAGACTCAGGCTGACTCAGAGCTTCCGCCGCTCACATCCGGTCGTATCAGCGGAAGTCACACCCCCCTACAACTCGCTGCAGACTTAAGAGATCACCAAAAGGCTGTGGATTTCTGCCAGGCACAGACTCAGACAATGAAGTGTGGTATTGCAGGGAAAAAAAAAAAAAAACGCTCAAACACTATAGTAATGAACAATAGTTTTTATTTTTGCACAATTCGTATAAGCTTTCCTGTTGCTTTTAGATGTATAGTGTTGTGGCTGCTACTTCCACTATTCAATTCAGGAATATTAATGATTGATAAAAAATCTGTGTAACAACCAAAACTACCTAAAACCTCCATTGTAAAGAACCAGATTGAGTTGCATTCCAGTCAAGCTAAATGTAAAGGTTAAAAAAAAACACACATCCAAGATATACTATTTCAGCATTAGGGATGAGCTTCGTGTTCGAGTCGAACCCATGTTCGACTCGAACATCGTGTGTTCAGTCGTTCGCCGATTTACAAATGATATGGGCTGTTCGCGCCAAATTCGAGTGGCGCGTCATAATTTCATAATTCACTGTGGCATTGCAGTGCATTGCTGGCTGATGATTGGCCAAGCATGCACTATGACCCGCATGCTTGGCCAATCACAGCGCTGTCTGTACAGAGAGCTGTAATTGGCCAAAGCCAGGGTGGCTTTGGCCAATTATGGCCCCGGACGGTTTATTACATGCCCCACACTATATAAGGCCGCCTGCACGGCGGCCCTGTGTAGTGTGTTCCAGTGTTGAGAGAGAGATAGATAGACAGAGAGACAGTGTCATTTGATTTAAGTTAGATAGAATAGGCAGGCGAGTCAGTTAGCTGCACTTACAGTGTATTGTGTATATATATATATACATCCTAGGTGTTGTATATATATATATATATATATATATATATATATATATATATATATATATACACTGTATTCAGTTTAGCTAGATCCATTCCTGTTATTCTCTTCCTACTGACAGGCAGGCAGGTGTTTTTACAGTATTTACAGCTACCTGAAGAAAATTGCTGGTGTTCTTCTGATCCTATTAGTCCTATTAGCTGCAGTATTTACAAGTTAGTGTAGTGCGTCCTCTGCACAGTGTGCACCTAAAGCTATCTGAAGAAAATTAGTTGTGTTTTTCCGATCCTATTAGTACAGTACCGTAGGCAGCTGCAGTATTTAAAAGTTAGTGTAGTGCGTCCTCTGCACAGTGTGCACCTAAAGCTCCCTGAATTAAATTGGTGGTGTTCTTCTGATCCTATATTAATACCACAGGCAGGCAGCTACAGTATTTACAGTTAGTGTACTGCATCCTCTGCACAGTGTGCACCTAAAGCTACCTGGAGACAATTGCTGTTGTTCTGCTCCTATTAATACCACAGGCAGGCAGCTACAGTATTTACAGTTATGCCCCGTACACATGGTCGGACATTGATCGGACATTCCGACAACAAATTCCTAGGATTTTTTCCGACGGATGTTCGCTCAAATTTGTCTTGCATACACATGGTCCCACAAAGTTGTCGGAAAATCCAATCATTCTGAACGCGGTGACGTAAAACACGTATGTCGGGACTATAAACGGGGCAGTAGCCAATAGCTTTCATCTCTTTATTTATTCTGAGCATGCGTGGCACTTTGTGCGTCGGATTTGTGTACACACGATCGGAAATTCCGACAACGGATTTTGTTGTCGGAAAATTTTATAGCCTGCTCTCAAACTTTGTGTGTCAGAAAATCCGATGGAAAATGTGTAATGGAGCCTACACACGGTCGGAATTTCCGACAACAAGGTCCTATTACACATTTTCCGTCGGAAAATCCGACCGTGTGTACAGGGCATTAGTGTACTGTGTCCTCTGCACAGTGTGCACCTAAAGCTACCTGAATTAAATTGGTGGTATTCTTCTGATTCTATATTAATACCACAGGCAGGCAGCTACAGTATTTACAGTTAGTGTACTGCGTCCTCCGCACAGTGTGCACCAAAAGCTACCTGAATAAAATTGGTGGTGTTCTTCTGATCCTATATTAATACCACAAGCAGGCAGCTACAGTATTTACAGTTAGTGTACTGTATCCTCTACACAGTGTGCACCTAAAGCTACCTGAATAAAATTGGTGGTGTTCTTCTGATCCTATTAATACCACAGGCAGGCAGCTACAGTATTTACAGTTAGTGTACTGCGTCCTCTGCACAGTGTGCACCTAAAGCTACCTGAAGAAAATTGCTGTTGTTCTGCTCCTATTAATACCACAGGCAGGCAGCTGCAGTATTTACAGTTAGTGTACTGTGTCCTTTGCACAGTGTGCACCTAAAGCTACCTGAATAAAATTGGTGGTATTCTTCTGATCCTATATTAATACAACAGGCAGGCAGCTACAGTATTTACAGTTAGTGTACTGCGTCCTCTGCACAGTGTGCACCTAAAGCTACCTGAATAAAATTGGTGGTGTTCTTCTGATCCTATATTAATACCACAGGCAGGCAGCTACAGTATTTACACATTAGTGTAGTGCATCCTCTGCACAGTGTGCACCTAAAGCTACCTGGAGACAATTGCTGTTGTTCTGCTCCTATTAATACCACAGGCTGGCATCTACAGTATTTACAGTTAGTGTAGTGTGTCCTCTGCACAGTGTGCACCTAAAGCTACCTGAAGACAATTTCTGGTGTTCTCATACTAATAATACTACAGGCAGGCAGTTGATTCTGCTAGCTGCAGTATCAATATATACAGTCAGGTCCATAAATATTGGGACATGGACACAATTCTAATCTTTTTGGCTCAATGCACCACCACAATGGATTTGAAATGAAATGAACAAGATGTGCTTTAACTGCAGACTTTCAGCTTTAATTTGAGGGTATTTACACCCAAATCAGGTGAACGGTGTAGGAATTACAACAGTTCGTATATGTGCCTCCCACTTTTTAAGGGACCAAAAGTACTGGGACAGATTAACAATCATCCATCAAACTTTCACTTTTTAATACTTGCTTGCAAATCCTTTGCAGTCAATTACATCCTGAAGTCTGGAACACATAGACACCATCAGCCGCTGGGCTTCATCCCTGGTGATGCTCTGCCAGGCCTCTACTGCAACTGCCTTCAGTTCCTGCTTGTTCTTGGGGCATTTTCCCTTCAGTTTTGTCTTCAGCAAGTGAAATGCATGCTCAATCGGATTCAGGTCAGGTGATTGACTTGGCCATTGCATAACATTCCACTTCTTTCCCTTAAAAAACTCTTTGGTTGCTTTCGCAGTATGCTTCGGGTTATTGTCCATCTGCACTGTGAAGCACCGTCCAATGAGTTCTGAAGCATTTTGCTGAATATGAGCAGATAATATTGCCCGAAACACTTCAGAATTCATCCTGCTGCTTTTGTCAACAGTCACATCATCAATAAATACAAGAAAACCAGTTCCATTGGCAGCCATACATGCCCATGCCATGACACTACCACCACCACGCTTCACTGATGAGGTGGTATGCTTTGGATCATGAGCAGTTCTTTTCCTTCTCCATACTCTTCTCTTCCCACCACTCTGGTACAAGTTGATCTTAGTCTCATCTGTCCATAGGATGTTGTTCCAGAACTGTGAAGGCTTTTTTAGATGTTGTTTGGCAAACTCTAGTCTGGCCTTCCTGTTTTTGAGGCTCACCAATGGTTTACATCTTGTGGTGAACCCTCTGTATTCACTCTGGTGAAGTCTTCTCTTGATTGTTGACTTTGACACACATACACCTACCTCCTGGAGAGTGTTCTTGATCTAGCCAACTGTTTTGAATGTGTTTTCTTCACCAAAGAAAGAATTCTTCGGTCATCCACCACAGTTGTTTTCTGTGGTCTTCTGGGTCTTTTGGTGTTGCTGAGCTCACCGATGCATACTTTCTTTTTAAGGGTGTTCCATACAGTTGATTTTGCCACACCTAATGTTTTTGCTATCTCTCTGATGGGTTTGTTTTGTTTTTTCAGCCTAATGATGGCTTGCTTCACTGATAGTGACAGCTCTTTGGATCTCATATTGAGAGTTGACAGCAACAGATTCCAAATGCAAATAGCACACTTGAAATGAACTCTAGACCTTTTATCTTCTCCTTGTAAATGGGACAATGAGGAAATAACACACACCTGGCCATGCAACAGCTGAGCAGCCAATTGTCCCATTACTTTTGGTCCCTTAAAAAGTGGGAAGCACATATACAAACTGTTGTAATTCCTACACCGTTCACCTGATTTGGATGTAAATACCCTCAAATTAAAGCTGAAAGTCTGCAGTTAAAGCGCATCTTGTTAGTTTCATTTCAAATCCATTGTGGTGGTGTATAGAGCCAAAAAGATTAGAATTGTGTTGATGTCCCAATATTTATGGACCTGACTGTATATACATCCCAGCTTTGTGCAGCTACATCACACTACAGGCCATTAGTATGTCTGGAAGGCCAACAAGGAGAGGCAGACAGTCACAAGCCAATAAAAGAGGGCAAGCAGGCTCTGTGTCTAGAGGCAACAGTGCTGGTCATGGAGACGGTGCATCCTCATCAGCACGTGGCCATGGGACACGCTTGTCCTTTTTTTCAGCAGCTGGCTGTGTTGAGCCGCAACATGTGAAAGACTTGGTAGAGTGGATGACCAAGCCCTCCTCATCCTCCTCATCCTCTCTCACCCAGGCTCAGGGTACTTTGTCTGGCAAAGCAGCTGCCAACGCAGCCTCTTCCCTCGGCTCAATGGCATCAGTCACTCCTTCCGTAGCCCTACCATGTCCTCCTGAGGAGTCCCCCGAACTGTTTGACCACAGTGTTGGGTACATGCTCCAGGAGGATGCCCAGCGTTTTGAAGGCTCCGATGATGGTGCCCAGCTAGAGGAAGCAGTAACGTGAGCCCAAAGAGAGGGGGTGCCCAAGAAGGACAGCAATCTGGCAGTCATGTTCCCCCAGCTGCAGCATACTGCCAGCTTTGCTCCAGTGATGAGGAGGGAAGGGATGATGAGGTCACTGACTCCACATGGATGCCTGATAGGAGAGAGGAAGAGGAGGCACATCACCAACGAGGCAGGATGCCCTCCAGGGGCCAGCTTAAAGGCAGCACACCGACTGCATCACACCGCAGAGCTCCACATGTGCAGGGCGCTGCTGTCTCTGCGTGTTATTCCAAAAGTTCTTTGGTGTGGGCCTTGTGACAGACCTAGCCTGGAGAGAGACTTTTGGAGGGGACTGAATGTCAGCCTCTTGCTGATCGATCGTGGGCCTTGGCATTTGGGGGAACGGTGCTCTTTGTGAGCTGTATGCCTGGGGACCCTTGAGGTGGTACTACTGTGGATTCGGGTCCTGGTTCCCCAGGACACACAGACTCTGGGGACCCTGGATTTGCAATATTAGAAATAGTGGCTGATTCATAATGCTGGGACAGATACTGTTAGGAGATGCTGATGGAAATTCCAGCACCTGTCTGTCTGTTGCCTGCTAGAATGTGTATTGTAAATAAGTCTCTAGTATGGGAGCTAAGAGTCATTAGATCCCCATTGTTGTTTGTGTTAATTAACTCTGCTATTGTGATAATGTTGATTGGGTTTTCTGAGCTACAAGATGGCCAGTCTGGCCTAAAGGTCATGTCTGAGTCATCTAGGCTGTCTAAAGGGATTAGTTAATTAGCTCATGTTAATTAGGTTAATTAGGGTACAGCTGTATTGTTAGAGTAATATGAGCAGGAGGTCTGCACCTCCTCTTTTATTGTATAAGAGAGACTGTATTCCTGTCAATAAAGAGAGATTCCTGTTTGAACTTACATACATCCTGCCTGGTGTTTGTTCTGAGCTATCACAACTGGGTTAGAACGGCACATAGCTGTAGTTCTAATCCCTGAGCATTGGATGACCGAACAATCAGATGTTGCGATTAGGGATGAGCTTCGAGTTCGAGTCGAACTCATGTTCGACTCGAACATTGGCTGTTCGCAAGTTCGCCGAACAGCGAACAATTTGGGGTGTTCGCGGCAAATTCGAATGCCGCGGAACACCCTTTAAAAGTCTATGGGAGAAATCAAAAGTGCTAATTTTAAAGGCTTATATGCTAGTTATTGTCATAAAAAGTGTTTGGGGACCTGGGTCCTGCCCCAGGGGACATAGATCAATGCAAAAAAAAGTTTTAAAAACGTCAGTTTTTTCAGGAGCAGTGATTTTAATAATGCTTAAGTCAAACAATAAAAATGTAATATCCCTTTAAATTTCGTATCTGGGGGGTGTCTATAGTATGCCTGTAAAGGGGCGCATGTTTCCCGTGTTTAGAACAGTCTGACAGCAAAATGACATTTCGAAGGAAAAAACCCATTTAAAACTACTTGCGGCTATTGCATTGCCGACAATACACATAGAAGTTCATTGATAAAAACGGCATGGGAACCTCGAACCAAAATAAAAAAAAATTATGTGGGAGTCCCCCTAAATTCCATACCAGGCCCTTCAGGTCTGGTATGGATATTAAGGGGAACCCCGCGCCAAAAAAAAAAAAAAAACGGCGTGGGGTCCCCCCAAAGATCCATACCAGACCCTTATCCGAGCACGCAACCTGGCAGGCCGCAGGAAAAGAGGGGGGAAGAGAGTGCGCCCCCCCTCCTGAACCATACCAGGCCACATGCCCTCAACATTGGGAGGGTGCTTTGGGGTAGCCCCCCAAAACACCTTGTCCCCATGTTGATGAGGACAAGGGCCTCATCCCCACAACCCTGGCCGGTGGTTGTGGGGGTCTGCGGGCGGGGGGCTTATCGGAATCTGGAAGCCCCCTTTAACAAGGGGACCCCCAGATCCCGCCCCCCCCCTGTGTGAAAGGATAATGGGGTACTTGCCCCTACCATTTCACTAAAAAACTGTCAAAAATGTTAAAAATGACAAGAGACAGTTTTTGACAATTCCTTTATTTAAATGCTTCTTCTATCTCCCTTCATCTTCTTCTTCTGGTTCTTCTGGCTCTTCTGGTTCTTCCTCCGGCGTTCTCGTCCAGCATCTCCTCCGCGGCGTCATCTATCTTCTTCTCCTCGAGCCGCTCCGCACCCATGGCATGGGGGGAGGCTCCCGGTTGTGGGGATGAGGCCCTTGTCCTCATCAACATGGGGACAAGGTGTTTTGGGGGGCTACCCCAAAGCACCCTCCCAATGTTGAGGGCATGTGGCCTGGTATGGTTCAGGAGGGGGGGCGCACTCTCGTCCTCCCCTCTTTTCCTGCGGCCTGCCAGGTTGCGTGCTCGGATAAGGGTCTGCTATGGATCCTTGGGGGGACCCCACGCCGTTTTTTTTTTTGGTGCGGGGTTCCCCTTAAAATCCATACCAGACCTGAAGGGTCTGGTATGGAATTTAGGTGGAACCCCACGTCATTTTTTTTTTTTTTATTTTGGCCGGGGTTCCCTTTAATATCCATACCAGGCCTGAAGGGCCTGGTATGGAATTTAGGGGGACTCCCACGTCATTTTTTTTTTTAAATTTTGGTTCGGGGTTCCCCTGTGGGGAATTCCCATGCCGTTTTTATCAATGAACTTCTATGTGTATTGTCGGCAATGCAATAGTCGCGAGTAGTTTTAAATGGGTTTTTTTCCTTCGAAATGTAATTTTGCTGTCAGACTGTTCTAAACACGGGAAACATGCGCCCCTTTACAGGCATACTATAGACACCCCCCAGCTACGAAATTTAAAGGGATATTACACTTTTATTGTTTGACTTTAAGCATTATTAAAATCACTGCTCCTGAAAAAACTGACGTTTTTAAAACTTTTTTTGCATTGATCCATGTCCCCTGGGGCAAGACCCAGGTCCCCAAACACTTTTTATGACAATAACTTGCATATAAGCCTTTAAAATTAGCACTTTTGATTATTCATGTTCGTGTCCCATAGACTTTAACGGTGTTCGTGTGTTCGAACAAACTTTTTTCCTGTTCGCATGTTCTGGTGCGAACCGAACAGGGGGGTGTTCGGCTCATCCCTAGTTGCGATCTGCAATCTGATTCAATAGCTGCAGAGGAGTGTCGGGAGAGTGGAACGGAGCAAGCAGGGGCTCGTTACAGGCCTTTTTTGAGACGAGTGCATCAGATCCCACTGCTGCTATTTGCAACATATGTCTCAAGCGTATCTCACGTGGCCAAAACATCTCCCGCTTGGGCACCACATGCTTGACCAGACATATGTTGACCTGCCATGCAGTTCATTGGCAAGCGTACCTAAAAGACCCACACCAAAGAACAAAGAGGACCTCTCCTTGCTCCTCATCAGCTGGGATCTCCAACCCCACTATACCTTCAATCCTCTCTGAGACCTGCACTGAGAGGAATGAAGGTGTAGAATTAGGTGTGTCACAGCCAAGTACTTGGGGGCAATCTGCTTTCGGTACACTGATGTCAGATTGTACCAGGCAAATTTCCCTGCCCCAGCTGCTGTACCGCCGAAAGAAGTTCGCTCCCAGCCATCCACATGCCCAGCGGTTGAAAGCTAGCTTGGCAAAATTGCTAGCACTTTAACTGCTACCTTTTCAGTTGGTAGACTCTGCCCCCTTCCGTGAGTTTGTGGAATGTGCAGTTCCTCAGTGGCAGGTACCCAAACGCCACTTTTTCTCACGGAAGGCGATTCCGGCTCTCTACTGGCATGTGGAAGGAAATGTCTTGGCCTCGCTGGACAGGGCGGTCAGCGGTAAGGTGCATATTACTGCTGACTTATGGTCCAGCAGGCATGGACAGGGATGTTACCTAAGTTTCACGTTGCATTGGGTCACTCTGCTGGCAGCTGGGAAGGATGCAGGACAAGGTGCAGTAGTGTTGGAGGTTGTTCCGCCACCACGCCTCCAAAATGCCACTACTAATGATTGTGACACACTTCTCTCCTCCACCCCCTCCTCTTCTTCTTCCTCCATGGCCTCTTCCTGTGCTTTGTCCTCGGAACCAGCGGTGCTCCGTAGGCATTCAAGGGGCTACGCAAGTACACAGGCCAAAAGATGCCATGCGGTGCTTGAGCTGTTGTGCATGGGGGACAGGAGCCACACTGGGGATGAGGTTCTGTCAGCTCTGCAGGGGCAGGTTCAGAGGTGGTTTAATGCCACGCCAACTAAAGGCAGGAATGGTGGTTTGCGACAATGGCACCAACCTCCTCTCCGCCCTCCAACAGGGACAACTGACCCATGTGCCCTGTTTGGCTCAAGTCCTTAACTTGGTGGTGCAGCGGTTCTTGGACAGGTACCCAGGCTTACAGGATATCCTGAGGCAGGCCAGGAAATTCTGTGTGCATTTCCACCGGTCATATAATGCCAGTGCTCAGCTGGCAGACCTCCAAAAGGAGTTTAACCTGCCCAAGAACCGCCTAATCTGTGATATGCCCACCAGGTGGAACTCAACGTTGGCCATGCTGCAGCGGCTGCACACGCAGCAGAGGGCCATCAATGAGTACCTGTGCAACTACGGCACCAGGACAGGGTCAGGGGAGCTTGTTTTTTTTCCCCACGCCAGTGGGTCATGATCAGGGATGCATGCATTGTCCTGTCACCATTTGAGGAGGCCACGAGGATGGTGAGCAGTGACAGTGCATGCATCAGTGACACTGTCCCCCTTGTCCACCTGTTGAAGCACACGCTGGGTGGAATAATGGACAGGGCACTTGAGGCAGAATGGAGGGAGGAAGAGGAGGACTTCCTTAGCTCTCAAGGCCTCCTTTATACAGACAGTGTTCCTGCGTGCCCGCCGATCACACAGGAAGAGGACGAAGAGGAGGAGGAAGAGGAGGAGGATTGTGTCAGTATGGAGGTGGAGCCTGGCACTCAGCATCAGCAGCAGTCTTTAAGGGATCAGTCGCAAGAAACACATGGACTTGTACGTGGCTGGGAAGAGGTGGCTGCGGACCATGTTGTCCTTAGTGACCCAGAGGACTCCGGACCGAATGCCTCAGCAAACCTACACTGCATGGCCTCCCTGATCCTGCAAAGCCTGCGTAAGGATCCTCGTATTCGTGATATCAAGGAGAAGGACCAATACTGGCTGGCAACCCTCCTTGATCCACGTTACAAGGGTAAGGTTGCGGACCTTATCTTGCCGTCGCAGAGGGAGCAGAGGATGAAACATCTTCGGGAGGCCTTGCAGAAAGGTCTGTGCAATGCGTTCCCAGAGACTGGGAGGTTACAAATTCCTGTTTCTGGACAACGTTTTGCTGAGGATTCGGTCAGTCAAAGAAGGAGCGGTGGAGAAGGTGGCCGTCTGACTGATGCGTTCAGACAATTTTTTAGTCTGCAGCCCCAAGGTACCATCGGTTCCAGCAACCATCGGTTCCAGCAACCATCGCCAGCGTCTGTTTTACATGGTGCAGGAATACCTAGGGGCAAGATCTGACTTGGACTTGGACTTTCCCACCGAAAATCCTCTGGGTTACTGGGTCTTGAGGATGGATCACTGGCCAGAGCTTGCATAGTATGCAATTGAGCTACTGGCCTGTCCTGCATCCAGCGTTCTTTCGGAACGCACATTCAGTGCTGCTGGAGGCTTTGTAACCAATCACAGGGTGCGTCTGTCCACCGACTCGGTCGATCGACTGACCTTCATAAAAATGAATCAGTCTTGGATCACCACCAGCTACCAAGCCCCTGATGCTGATGTAACCGAATAATTTTTTTTGAAATCTCAGATCCCTTCAAAGACTGCCTATGCTGATGCTGAGTGACTATCCTGTTATGCTGAGTAATTATCCTCTTCCTCCTCAATGATCATGTTGATAGCTTGTAAGAACATTTTTGGTTCTGGGCGCCGCCACCAGTGCCTAAGGCCCAATTTTTAAGCCCCTCTTTATCAAGGGCATGTAATTACAATTTTTGATGCAATACTTTGAAGCAGGGCTTGTTCCTGCGTTCCAACTAGAGTATCTGTTAGGGGTTGCAGTGTTGTGGCACCAGCACCAGTGCCTAAGGCCCAATTTTTCAGCCCCTCTTTAACAGGGGCATGTAATTACAATTTTTGATGCAATTCTTTTGCAGCAGGGCTCGTTCCTGCGTTCCAACTAGAGTATCTGTGAGGGGTTGCAGTGTTGTGGCACCAGCACCAGTGCCTAAGGCCCAATTTTTCAGCCCCTGTTTAACAGGGGCGTGTAATTATAATTTTTGATGCAATAATTTGCAGCAGGGCTTGTTCCTGCGTTCCAACTAGAGTATCTGTGAGGGGCTGCAGTGTTGTGGCACCAGCACCAGTGCCTAAGGCCCAATTTTTCAGCCCCTGTTTAACAGGGGCGCGTAATTACAATTTTTGATGCAATTCTTTTGCAGCAGGGCTCGTTCCTGCGTTCCAACTAGAGTATCTGTGAGGGGTTGCAGTGCTGTGGCACCAGCACCAGTGCCTAAGGCCCAATTTTTCAGCCCCTGTTCAACAGGGACATGTAATTAGAATTCTTGATCTAATATTTCACAGCAGGGCCCGTTTCTGCATCCACCAAGATTAACTGTGAGGACTTACAGTGTTGTGGCACCAACACCACCACCACCACCACCACCACCAAAGGCCCAATTTTTCAGCCCCTGTTCAACAGGGACATGTAGTTAGAATTCTTGATCGAATATTTCACAGCAGAGTCCGTTTCTGCGGCCACCAAGATTAACTGTGAGGACTTACAGTGTTGTGCCACCAGCACCACCACCACCAAAGGCCCAATTTTTCTGGCCCTGTTCAACAGGGGCATGTAATTACAATTCTTGATCTAATATTTCACAGCAGGGCCCATTCCAGTGCCCACCAAGAGTAACTGTGAGGACTTACGGTGTTGTGGCACCAACACCACCACCACCATCACCAAAGGCCCAATTTTTCTGGCCCTGTTCAACAGGGGCATGTAATTACAATTTTTGATGCAATAATTTCCAGCAGGGCTTGTTCCTGTGTTCCAACTAGAGTATCTGTGAGGGGCTGCAGTGTTGTGGCACCAACACCAGTGCCTAAGGCCCAATTTTTCAGCCCCTGTTTAACAGGGGCTCGTAATTACAATTTTTGATGCAATTCTTTTGCAGCACGGCTCGTTCCTGCGTTCCAACTAGAGTATCTGTGAGGGGTTGCAGTGCTGTGGCACCAGCACCAGTGCCTAAGGCCCAATTTTTCAGCCCCTGTTCAACAGGGGCATGTAATTACAATTCTTGATCTAATATTTCACAGCAGGGCCTGTGAGGGCTTACAGTGTTGAGGCCACAACAATACCTAAGGCCCAAATTTCTGCTGAGTATATAGGGCAGGCCCCTACTTTCAAACATCTAACTTACAAACGACTCCTACTTGCTAACGGAAGGAGACAACAGGAAGTGAGATGAAATCTACCCCATAGGAAGGGAAATTCTCTCCTGTAAGAGTTAATATGGGAAAAACGTTTTTCCTTTCCACTGATGCTTTATCACCAATCCTTGTTTCATTAAAAACCCCAAATTTTCAAAAAACATTTGTCATTGGGACAAAAAGTGAGGTGAAATCTTCTGAAGAGGAGCTCAGACAGCAAAACAAATGTCACAGGGGAGATGTTTTCCAAAAAGCTTAAAAAAGATTTTTTGGCTGGAGCTAAACACGTTAAAAATGTACCCATTCAAAATTACAAACAGATTCTACTTAACAACAAACCTACAGTCCCTGTCTTGTTTGCACCGCCTGTATACTGCTGTTCAGAGTATATAGGGCCTGGTGGCCCCACACCTTTCCTTTTTTTAATTTGGGTGTGGGGTTCCCCTTAATATCCATAAGCATCATTAAAATCACTGCTCCCGAAAAAACGGCTGTTTTTACAACTTTTTTTTGCACTGATACATGTCCCCTGGGGCAGGACCCGGGTCTCCAAACCCTTCTTAGGACAATACCATGAAAATTAGCCTTTAAAATGAGCACTTTTGATTTTGAACGTTCGAGTCCCATAGACGTAAATGGGGTTCTAATGTTCGTGCGAATTTTCGGTCCGTTCGCAGGTTCTGGTGCGAACCGAACCAGGGGATGTTCGGCTCATCCCTAGTGGTAAGTAAGGGGGGGAAGTTTGCAGCATAGAGGGTATCAAAACTATCTGTTAATTGAATACCTAAGTATCGAAAGGAAGATTTGGCCCAGGTGAAAGGAAAGGAGGCTTGTAGGCTACTTGCTAGAGATGAGTTCAAGTGGACAGGTAAAATTTCAGATTTAGAAAAGTTAATCTTGAAATTAGAAAGCGACCCGAAAATTTTCAGTTCCTTCATTAGGACTGGCAGGGAGATCAGAGGTTCAGAGAGACGGAACAGCAGGTTGTCTGCGTATTTATGCTCAGTGTTTCCAACCCGTAAGCCCCTTATGTCCACATTCGCTCTTACAGTACATAGCAATGGCTCAAGAACCAGAGTGAAGAGGAGGGGGGAGAGGGGGCACCCCTGTCTCGTGCTATTCCGAATCGGGAACTGAGAAGAAAGCACTCAGTTCACTTTAACCTGTGCACAGGGAGTGGAGTAAAGAGCCAGAATAGAGGTCAGCATGCGCATTTTCAGCCCTAGAGCCTCCAACACTGCTTTGAGGTATGACCAATTGACCCGGTCGAAAGCCTTTTCGGCATCAGTGGAGAGGATTATGTAAGGTTTATGGTCAGGACCAGTGCGGGCCCAGTGAATGAGTTGAATGGCTCCAATGGAGTTGTCCCTCATCTCCCTCCCAGGAATAAACCCCGTTTGGTCCGGGTGAATTATATGGGGTATAAGACTCCCAAGCCTATTCGCCAAGATCTTTGCCATGATCTTGATGTCAACGTTGAGGAGGAATATGGGACCGTAGCTTTGGGGGATCATCGAGTCTTTACCCTCTTTTGGCAACACCGTAATGTGTGCCAAAAGTGCCCCAGTGGGTATGGGGGTCCCTTCTGCAATCAAGTTAAAATAATTGCACACGTGGGGAACTAAGAGGGGTAGAAAGGTTTTATAATATAACCCGGAATATCCATCCGGTCCAGGGCTCTTCCCCTTGGGCAGGGATTTCACTACTGATTCAATCTCCCCAGAGGAAATCGGAAGTTCAAGGTCGGTACATTGATCTACACTCAAAGATGGGATGCCAGCCAAGGCTAAATAATCTTGGATGGCAGTAGACCTGGGTGTTTAGGCATCCAAAGGATAGTCAGGATTCAAGTTATAAAGGCGTGTGTAGTAGCCTTGAAACCCTGAGGCAATTTTGGAGGACTGAACCGAAATGTCACCAGATGGAGAGTGGAGTTTTTGTATGTAAGTCTGAGCATGCCTCTTGCGTATGGCCCTTGCAAGCATACGGCCGCATTTATTGCCGTGTTCATAATATTTGTGTGACGAGTGTCTGGCTTGTTTGCAAGTCCGCCGATCTAGCAGATGCAGAAACAAGTCCCTCAAGTCAGTCAGTCTCCGCAGTGCCTCAGGGCCCCCATTTTGTTTGTTTAAGTTCTGCGGATTGCAGAGCTGCCAGCACCCTGTCAAAATCTGCTTGGAGCATCTTTTTAAGTTTAGCACCCAGGGATATTAACTCTCCTGGCTCTACAGGAGCTGGAAGGGAGCATGAGGGTCACCCCTACTGGCGCGTGATCAGACAATGTGATATTCCCAATGCATGCAGATTGCAGGAGCTCTAGCGTGGGGCGGTCCACATATATATGGTCTATGCGAGTGTATACATCGTGGATGGCTGAGTGATAGCTGAAGTCTCTCTCCACAGGGTGGTGGACCCTCCAACTATCGAGTAACATGTGATACTGAAAGGACTTTCAGAAATGCTTAAGAAAGGCATGAGAGTATGAATGGCTAGTGCTAGAGGTGTCCATTAAAGGGTCCGGGCTAACATTAAAATCCCCCCCAAGGATGACAAACCCTTTCTTAACAGTTCGAGGGTATTATCAATGAAGGTAAGTTGATTAGTATTAGGTGCATATATTGAGGCGAATGTATACTTTCTCCCCGCTATGAAACCTTTCACAAAAATGTAGCGGCCTAGTGGGTCTATTTTGCTACTAGAAAGCTGAAAAGGGCATGTCCTATGAATTGCTATAGTAATGCCTTTAGATTTAGAGGTAGGGGAGGTACTGTGGAACCATCGATTGAATAAGTGGGTAGGTAATCTAGGCAAGGAGTGGTGGGTAAAATGGGTTTCCTGTAGGAAGACCACCTGGGCTTTTAATTTCTTGAGTTCCCACCATAATCTATTTCTCTTCCCAGGGGAGCATAGGCCTCGTATGTTATAAGATATTACCTTGAGAGTAGACATGAGGGATCAGATGGCAGGAAGGTTATCAAATGGTCCAACTCGCCCGGCGCAGAACTTGAAGCTGTGGGGTGCTCCTGAGAAAGAAGAGAAAGGAAGAAAAGAAAAAAAAGGGGGGAGAAGGGAGAAGAGCAACTGAAAAAAGAACACAGAAAATTAACTGTCAATGTAAATAAAAAAAGAAAATTGTAACATAGCATTAACAGTGTCTGTAAACAAAACATCTGTATGCTAGGTGTGAGGTCCTCCCCAGTAAAAAAAAAAAAAAAAAAAAGGGGTGGCCTCAAACCTCAACCTAATGTCCCAATTGGGGACTATACCCAACAAGGGGTGGCCTATGTGGGGGGGAGACGGGGGGAGACGGGGGGAGACAGAAGGTCCCACCTCCGACCAACGTGTCTTATAAGGTGTTGGGAGTTGAAAAGGGGGATATATTCCATAAGGAAAAGCGAGAGTTCGCTAACTCCTAGTAGCCCAGGTATGATCTTCAAAGTTCAGCTGACTGGGGCCTGGGGGTAAAAATGGAGCTATCTCCACAGGATCAGGGCTGTAACAAGGGCAAACACAAAGTCCAGCCCGGAATATCCCATCTCCAAGGGCAAACTCAAGAAAGGGGAGCTTAACAAAAGGCAGTAGCCGGATCTTCTTAAATCAGGAACAGGGAATGTTAGTGGTCACCATATGGACACCGATGGGCCATCGCTTCAGTCACGGGTACTGGAAGGGCCCACAGGGGGGGTCTTGATTTTGATGTTGTCTGTCCCTCCTGCAGTTCTTGCGTTTAGCCGTTGACCACTGAGGGGGAAGATTAATCCTTTGTGTATCAGATGGACCCCTCCAATCCGGAGTCCACGTGGTCTAGACCAAGGGTGGAAAGAAAATGTGGGAGGTCATCTTTGTTGCGTAGTGTGACTTTCCATCCTTAGTCACCTGCAGGAAGAAGGGAAAGCCCCAGCGGTATGGCAAGCCTGCTTCTTGAATCGCCGTCAGGAGGGGGCGGAGAGCTCTGCGCTGCATGAGGGTAAGAGGAAATGTCTTGATAAAAAATAAACGTGCACCATCAAAGTCATAGAAGGGCTTGCTGCGCATTTTTTGCATGATGCGATCCTTTAGGGTGAATTTGTGGAGTTTACAAATTATGTCTCTGGGGTTATCCACGTCTTGGGATGGAGGTCTTAGTGCCCTATGTGCCCGATCAATTTCTATGGGAACTGAAGCTGAGAGGCCCAATATGTCCCTAAATATATCCATCAGCGTGGGGATGATATCCCTAGAGGCTGTGGCTTCCGGCAGTCCCCGAATCCTGATATTAGCCCTCCTGCTGCGATTTTCAGCATCATCGAGTTGACACAGCAGGGTTTCAATCTGTTGTTCCTGTCTTTGACACCTAGATTGCAGCAAAGCAATAGTGGGGAGAACCTCCTCCAGCTTCTCTTCTATGGATTCCACTCTGTTACCCAAATGGGAAGTGTCAGCTTTTAATTGGGCAATGTCCTCTGTAAAAGCCTTCTCCACCCTGCATGTGAAGCGTTCAAGATCTTCTTTAGTGGGTAGGGACATGATATGGCGCCTGATGTCTTCATCACTGAGGTAGTCAGAAACCTCAGAGTGGCCATCTAAGGAGGCAGGGGAGGCACAGGGAGCCGAATCACTCACCGACCCCGGGGATGGAACCGGAGATGCAGGGGGAGCCGTCCCTTTTGACCCTCGGGTCGCAGCTGCAGCTGGCTGGGCTGATTTTGTAGCTTTCTGGGCCTTCCCGGTCAGCGCCATCTTGGAGGCTTCACGATAAGTATCCACCTATATTTCTCAGCATTGAGGACACCATTGATCCTGACCATATCTCAAACTCCATTTGCAGAAATGCATTCCAAAACTTGCAAAGAACCTCCACCATGCCTCACTGTTCCCTGTACACACTCATTATTGTACTGCTCTCCAGCCCCTTGGTGAACAAACTGCCTCCTGATACAGCCAAATCCTCAAATTTTGACTCATCGGTCCAGAATGATGAGTCAAAATTGACTCATCGGTCCTGCTGCCATTTTTCTGCACCCCAATTCCTATGTCTTTGTGTATAGTTGAGTCGCTTAGCCTTGTTTCCACATCCAAGGTATGGCTTTTTGGCTGCAATTCTTCAATGAAGACCACTTGTAGCCAGACTTCTCTGGACAGTAGATGGGTGCACCTGGGTCCTGCTAGATTCCATCTGTACTGGGCTAATGGCACTGCTGGGCATCTTCCAATGCTGAAGGGAAATAAGCATAATTCATCTGCTGCATTAAGTTTCCTTGGCTGACCACTGCGTCCATGGTCCTCAGCGTTGTCCAATTTCTTTGTGCTTCTTCTTCTTCTTCTTGAAAAACCCCAGTCTGCTTTGAAAGCTTTGCCTGTGAGACACCTTGCTGATGCAGTATAACTGCCTTGTGTCTTGTTGCTGTGCTCAGTCTTGCCGTGGTGTATGACCTGTGACATGAAACTGTCTTCTACAACCTCACTTTAGTAGCAGAGTTTGGCTATTCCTCACCCAGTTTTAAGCCTCCTACTCAACTGTTTCTCTTTAAGGTAATGACTGTGTTTCAACTTACTTGGTATAATTGGTTAATCATACACCTGACTCTAGTCCTACAAAATCTCTGATTTTGTGCAAGTGCAGTAATTGATGCTTGTTTAAAGCCAAAGCGTAGTCACACCAAATATTAATTTGTTTTAGATTTTTCTTCTATTCACTCACTTTGCATTTTATAAATTGATACTAATAAAAATATATATATATTATATAAATATAAATATAAAACTATACATGTGAAAGCATTCTTGCTTCACAGCATTTCTTTACACCTGCCAAAAACATTTGCACAGTACTGTGTGTATATATATATATATATATATATATATATATATATATATATATATATATATATATATATACACACTCACACATATATACATATATATATATATATATATATATATATATATACAGTATCTCACAAAAGTGAGTACACCTCTCACACTTTTGTAAATATTTTATTATATCTTTTCATGTGATAACACTGAAGAAATGGCACTTTGCTATAATCTAAAGTAGAGAGTGTACAGCTTGTATAACAACAGTATACATTTGCTGTCCCCTCAAAATAACTCAACACACAGCCATTAATGTCTATACCACTGGCAAAGCAAAAGTGAGTCCAACCCTAAGTGAAAATGCCCAAGTTGGGCCAAAAGTGTCAATATTTTGTGTGACCACTATTATTTTCCAGTACTGTCTTAACCCTCTTGGACATGGAGTTCACCAGACCTTCACAGGTTGCCACTAGAGTCCTCTTACACTCCTCTATGATGACATCACAGAGCTGGTGGATGTTAGAGATCTTGCGCTCCTCCACCTTCCATTTGAGGATGCCCCACAGATGCTCAATAGGATTTAGGTCTGGAGACATGTTTGGCCAGTCCATCACCTTTACCCTCAGCTTCTTTAGCAAGACAGTGGTTGTCTTTGAGGTGTGTTTCGGGTCCTTATCATGTTGGAATACTCCCCTGCGGCCCAGTCTCCGAAGGGAGGGGATCATGCTCTGCTTCAGTCACAGTACATGTTGGCATTCATGGTTCCCTCAATGAACTGTAGCTCCCCAGTGCCGGCAGCACTCATGCAGCCCCAGACCATGACACTCAGACCAGCCCATCTGACACCAACAGCCATTCCATGTTCAAAGTCACTTAAATCCCCGTTTTTCCCCATTCTGATGCTCTGAACTTCTGCAAGTCGTCTTCATCATGTCTAGATGCTTAAATGCATGAGTTGCTGCCATATGATTGGCTGATTAGCAATAGAACAGGTTTACCTAATAAAGTGGCAGGTGCGTGTGCATATATATATATATATATATATATATATATATATATATATATATATATATATATATATATATATATAAATATATATACAGTATCTCTCAAAAGTGAGTACACCCCTCACATTTTTGTAAATATTTTATTATATCTTTTCATGTGACAACACTGAAGAAATGACACTTAGCTATAATGTAAAGTAGTGAGTCTACAGCTTGTATAACAGTGTAAATTTGCTGTCCCCTCAAAATAACTCAACACACAGCCATTTCTAAACCGCTGGCAACAAAAGTGAATACACCCCTAAGTGAAAATGTCCAGATTGAGCCCAATTAGCCATTTTCCCTCCCCAGTGTCATGTTACTCGTTAGTGGTACAAGGTCTCAGGTGTGAATGGGGAGCAGGTGTGTTAAATTTGGTGTTATCGCCATCATCTCTGAGGATCTGAAAAGAAAGAATTGTTGCTCTACATAAAGATGGCCTAGGCCAGGGATATGCAATTAGCGGACCTCCAACTGTTTCAGAACTACAAGTCCCATGAGGCATAGCAAGACTCTGACAGCCACAAGCATGACACCCAGAGGCAGAGGCCTGATGGGACTTGTAGTTTTGCAACAGCTGGAGGTCCGCTAAATGCATATCCCTTGCCTAGGCTATAAGAAGATATCCAAGACCCTGAAACTGAGCTGCAGCACGGTGGCCAAGACCATACAGTGGTTTAACAGGACAGGTTCCACTCAGAACAGGCTTCGCCATGAAGAAGTTGAGTGCACGTGCTCAGCATCGTATCCAGAGGTTGTCTTTGGGAAATAGACGTATGAGTGCTGCTGGCATTGCTGCAGAGGTTGAAGGAGTGGGGGTTCAGCCTGTATGTGCTCAGACCATACGCCACGTACTGCATCAAATTTGTCTGCATGGTTGTCATCCCAGAAGGAAGCCTCTTCTAAGATGATACACAAGAATGCCCACAAACAGTTTGCTGAAGACAAGCAGACTAAGGACATGGATTACTGGAACCATGTCCTGTGGTCTAATGAGACCAAAATAAACTTATTTGGTTTGGATGGTGTCAATCGTGTGTGGCCACAACCAGGTGAGGAGTACAAAGACAAGAGTGTCTTGTCTACAGTCAAGCATGGTGGTGGGAGTGTCATGGTCTGGGGCTGCATGAGTGCTGCCGGCACTGGGGAGCTACAGTTCATTGAGGGAACCATGAATGCCAACATGTACAGTGACATACTGAAGCAGAGCATGATCCCCTCCCTTCGGAGACTGGGCCACAGGGCAGTATTCCAACATAACGACCCCAAACACACCTCCAAGACGACCACTGCCTTGCTAAAGAAGCTGAGGGTAAAGGTGATGGACTGGTGAAGCATGTCTCCAGCCCTAAATCCTATTGAGCATCTGGGGGCATCTTAAAAGGAAGGTGGAGGAGCGCAAGGTCTCTAACTTCCACCAGCTCTGTGATGTCATCATAGAGGAGTGGATGAGGACTCCAGGAGCAACCTGTGAAGCTCTGGTGAACTCCATGCCCAAGAGGGTTAAGGCAGTGCTGGAAAATAATGGTGGCCACACAAAATAGTAACACTTTGGGCCCAATTTGGACATTTTCACTTAGGGGTGCACTCGCCTTTTGTTGCCAGTGGTGTAGACATTAATGGCTGTGTGTTGAGTTATTTTGAGAGGACAGCAAATGTATACAGTTACACAAGCTGTACACTCACTACTTTACATGGTAGCAAAGTGTAATTTCTTCAGTGTTGTCACATGAAAAGATATAATAAAATATTAAAATATTTACAAAAGTGTGAGGGGTGTACTCACTTTTTTGAGATACTGTATATATATATATACATATATATATATATATATATATATATATATATATATATATATATATATATATATAAACATTTGCACAGTAATATATATATATATATATATATATATATACACACAGTACTGTGCAAATGTTTTTGGCAGGTGTAAAGAAATATAGTTTCTATAAACCTTGCGCCACTAAATTAAATTGTTGGCGAGTATACAAATATAAAGCTGCTATCCCCCAAGCTAGATGAAAAGTCTAGTGCAAGTGAGAAAAATGTGTGGTGGGGTGTGCTAGGTCTGTGTTACCAGTGAACAAAATTGCATTTATGGTGTTACAATTTAACCAAATGTAAAGCCTGCCGTACCACTATACGACAGACAAAAAAGTTACAAAATTTCAATCCAATGTCACACAGGAGGAGTTTAACATAAACCCTTGATAACATGTCATTCCAAACATGTAACATACGTGTTGGAGTGCCCATGCTGCCTGCAATATGTGGGGAGGACCACACGAGAGCTTAGGGTACGAATTAATGAACATGTAACCAATATTACCAAAGGTTTTTTAAACCATAGTGTCTCTAGACATTTCCGACTTTTCCACATTAGGGATCCCAGTCTTCTTACTTTTTACGGCATAGATAGGGTAACCCCAAACTGGAGAGGCACAGATCTCAAGAAGGCCATTTCCCAACATGAGACCCAATGGCTGTATCGCCTTTGTTCGATGCAGCCGTTGGGACTCAATATTGAATTAGATCTCAATTGTTTTCTGACCAATGAGTGAAGAGAGGGTGACCACCACCTAGAGGAGACTCTTCACTTCATTCACTATATAGAGTTTTCTTTTTTTCGATATTTCCCATTAGTATCCATTTTTGAGGGATATCTCAGTTGTTACACTGACTATCCCACATCCATATCTATAAAAAGTTTTATTTTCCATTTTGCTGCCAATTTTAATTCTTAATTCTCATATTTTATTTTTTATATTTCTATTGTTTTTAATTCCAGGTTTTAACATTATACAAATCAGCATTTATAATATGTATGGCCAATCTTTTGGAAGAGCGACCTTTTTACATATTTTTTGTATTATTAATGCTTTGTAGTTTTCGTCTCCGTAATTGTACATATAAATCTGTTGTCCAATCATGCCTAATACTGACACCGAGGCCGTTAAAGTACCTAGTTACTATTTAGATATTTCCCATTGGCTATATCTACTGATGACCTAAACTGCCTAGCAACCATTCTATCTATTTCCCCATTGGTCAACCATTTGACTATTTCAATATGCGTGTTCAGTAACCAGGCACGCCTCCTGAAGACGGATATCGAAACGTACGTCGAGGTGTGCCTGGTTACACATTCCCTGATTCACATTCCGGTCACTGTGGTTGTCGGCAGCGGATGGTGAAGCGCACGCAGGCTGCCACGTGCAGAGCGGAACGACAAGATCCATTACGAGCAATACAGCCTCAGTGCCGGGTGAGAGCACTTTTCATGTAAGCAGCCAATTGGCTTTTTGTTTTTAATATTTTTATAATAAACGGGGTTACACTATAACAGTTCTTTTTGTCCCCTCTTTTTATACTTTCTGATGTTCTACTGGGGGAGAGGAAAAGATATCTAAGCTAAAGGCTTATATTGACCTCTTTTTAATTAAAAAGGTCAGCTGCATCTGGTAAGCGGATATCCATTTACTGAGCACATTGGGTGTTTATTACAGCTGGTGAAGGTGGTCTATCTATCAACACAGCAAGATACTTCACATATATTGATTTGTGGAATTTAATTTTTATCGTGGAGGATTCACATATATTGACCTGCATCAGAATTTTTATTTTTATTTTTATTTTTATTGCATGTGGACTCTTTTATGTATTTGTATGGTTTTTGCATTAAAAAAAAAAATTCACAAGGACATTACAACTTTACACCCTTTCATAAATGCAGGGATTGCATGATTGTAAATCACGTTTTTTTGGAATTTATATACTAATTTAGGATTCCTGTATGGCACTCAGCTGTTTATATAAATATTTGGTTAAATTGTAACACCATAAATGCAATTTTGTTCACTGGTAACACAGACCTAGCGCCCCCCCCACCACACATTTTTCTCAGGTGTAAAGAAATGCTGTGAAGCAAGAATGCTTTCACATGTATAATGAAAGGGGTGTTTTGATACTGTATATATATATATATATATATATATATATATATATATATATATATTTTTTTTTTTTTTTTTTTCTTTTTTACACACACAAATCAAACCATGGTTAAGCAGTGGTATTGAGAGGCTCTCCACTGAAGAAAACAAGCAATCGGCTTGTTGCAAACATGCCTCCATACTGTAAACTGTTTATTTCAACAACATCAATGCTGCTGTTTTATATTTTGTAAAATCTTTAGCACTAAAATAAAAGTCTTTCCATTCCAAACTCTTGCCAATGTTAAACTAATAGATTTCTATGCTAGTAATTTTTAACAACTCTGTTCTAGGACAGATACAGTATAATAATGTATGTGTTATATAAAACATTTATTTGAAGTGCCTGTGTCCGTTAGATAAAGTAGGTTTTCTTTTCCACAAGCTAGGACGAAGTAAAGGTAATTTCAATATATAATGAAATGTTCCAAATGTTACACACTTTTTTATTTTGGGAATGGTTTTGTAGGAATTTATTTTCACCTCTGTAGACGGATTCTACATAAGAAAAAACAATATGTAGTTTTAATGAAATTGCCTTTATATTTGGATTCTATGAGATGTGTGAAATGATAACAAAGATTGGGCAGAAAAAGTCTGGTGGGCATGCATAGTATAATAAACATAACTGAACCAGCACATTTAGTCATTATTAATAGCATCAATCTGTCTGAGCAGAACTAACACTGAAATAATTGTCAATGCAGGCAAATTTTTTCTAACACAATTTACACTCTATTTATTTATTTATTACAGGTACTTATATAGCCCCATCAATTTACGTAGCGCTTTAAATATACATTGTACATTCATATCAGGCCCTGCCCTCAAGGAGCTTACAATCTAAGATATGCAATTTATTGCCTACTTGTATTTTTCCTTTTCCCCAGAAGGGAAACAGCTACCCCCCTGTACACTTCCTTGTACCATCAGCTGAGCTGGGGAGAAACATCAAGGTAAATCTTGAAGTTTATCTTTATAACTAGAATTGGCATAGCTTTTAAAAATCTTTGATTTAGATATGTATCATATAGCAACCACTGTCATAGCATCTGCTCTCCTGTTTTGCATATTCTACCTACTATCATATCCTCTACATTCCTATCCTATACACAGTCCTATCGTCCAAACATGCTTTCCCCTATCATAAGCCCTTCACTCTTCTATTATGTATAATCCCTGCAGTCATACCCTCCACACTATTCTTCTGTGCATACTGTCCAGCCTTATACTCTCCACACTGCTTTCCTGTACATACTGCCCCCATTATACTCTCCACAATCCTTTTGTACACATACTTCCTGCTGATATACCCTCTATACTTCACTTCTGCACATTCTCTGCCCACTGTCATACCCCCTGAACTCCTCTTTTACACATATTGCCCATTGTCATACCCTTTGCCACTCCTCTCCTGCATCATACACATTAGCATACACTCCTCTCTTACATATACCGACTAGTGTCATACTGCCAACTGTGATTCAATCCATACTCCTCTTGCATACATACTTCCTGCTAAAATACTTCTTCAGCTTCAGATCTCAGGATAAAACCCTACCACTCACAGCGCCAATGATTCCACTCATTGCAAACATGCCAGATGTTAGTCCAAGGAGCCCATTTAAGCCCTGTGGAAATGTAAAGCCAAAAAGGAAAGCCACACATCAAAGATGTTACTGGCATCATGTTATTCAGCCATACAGTACATGGTGCACTTCCCCACCTAGAGACCACCCCTTGCTAATGTATTTCACCCTTATGTTCTTAATCGAAGAGATGCCTTTTTAGCTTTGCACTTTTTCAGCGTTGTTTGTCATTTCCCCATCTTTGCCTGTTCCAGAACAGGCACACTTTTGCTAAAATGTATAATTGTTAGTAAAGAACTGAATGACCATTTTCCCCTGTATTACATTACAGTTTTTCAGACTTGGCATTATTGTTATATGCAAATTACTGTTAACACATTTATCTGTATTTCCATTTAAGTTAGGAAATTACAGTATGTGAAAGGGTCTTAGTTTTTAATAATGTAGTTAGGTCTTCTTACTTGCTGATATTACTTCATAGTCACATAACAGATAAACAAAGTTTCTTGGTACAGATCCAAACCCTTCTGCAGCATCGACAGGTGTTGGAAGCTTTTGGCAAGATTAATTACTGTCAAGCAAGCACTGACACGTGTGCATTATTTTCTGAATAAGAAAGGGGAGTTGTTGTTACAGATGCATGTAGAATGAAGCAGAAAGTAATAAAAAAAACTCAAATTCTATCCTCCTGTAGCAGCATTAATTTATACAGTATGGCATTTACATTTGCCATTTGTACAAGTTTATTTCTTTTTCTTTCTCTGTCATATTATTGTGTTCTTTATAAATAAAATTATTAAGTCTAGACCAAATTTTTAACAATTCTGCTATATTAATTAAAGTACACTCCTGTTATTTTCATCTTTGACACCTGGGTAAGACAAAGACTGGCACCCATATATCTTAATTAAAAACCCCAAATCTAAGCATACCCAAATGATATCCCCCTACTGTAGTTAAAGTGGAACATCACTCTCTGAATCAACATTGACTATTTTGAATCCTTATGCTGCTAGCATTAGTAAATTGATAGGAAAGTATATTATATTTACTTGTTTTTTTTTTTTTTTTTTACATTTCTTTAGTTACTTCCTAATTTCCAGACCTAGGCAAATGATATCATACATCCCAGGAGTCTTCAGGAGGGTAGGAAGGGTTTTCTTAGCTAATTATACCTTCCTGCCTGCATAACTGAGCTAAGGGTAGATGGATTTCAGGAAGTAAATGCTACAGGAATCATTTCACTTTACTTAATATGCCCATGACCAGAAATGCTATGGGTGTTTTTCAAAGTGATTTCTCAGCAAAATAAAGCACAGAGACATGGATGGATAGGGGAGTTTATTTTGAATAATAAAAATGAATTAAATAGCTTTTTTGGTTTCTGGTGCTCAAATGCAGTGTAGTTCCACTTTAAGCAACAATAATTAATTTTGTGCTGTTTTTCTGTCTCCCAGCTTGAGGTTTTCTATAAAGAGGCACTCTGAGAAACTTGTAACAATTCAGATTTAGGCATTTGCAAGTTTTGAATTTAACCACTAGGCGTCCGCGGTATAGCCGAAAGACGGCTACAGCGCGGACTCCAATTGCCGGGAGGCCGTCCGTGGACAGCCTCCTGTTTACTTCCGCGATGCGTGCTCCCACGAGCACGCATCAGGGAAATTCTGCACTGGCCATGTCCCTTGGACACAGCCAGTTACAGATCGCCATAAACGGCCAATCACAGCGGCCGTTTACAGCGCGATCAGAGCTTCCAATGAGAGATGATCTCAAATGTAAACATATGAGATCATCTCTCATTGCCGGCTTTCTCTCCTCACACAGAGACCGTGTGTGAGGAGGGAGAGAGACCTGTGATAAATCGTGAGTGCCAACCTTTAGTTGAAACACACATCAGAGCCCAACAGTGCCCATACAGTGCCCATACAGTGCCGCATCAGTGCCACAGTGCTCATTACTGTTGCTGTCACAGTGTTATCTGTTATTAGTGCCATCTGTCAGTGCCATCTGTCATCAGTGCCATCTGTCAGTGCCATCTGTCATCAGTGCCATCTGTCAGTGTCACCTGCCACATCAGTGCCACCTGTCAGTGTCACCTGCCAAATCAGTGCCACCTGTCAGTGTCACCTGCCACATCAGTGCCACCTGTTAGTGTCACCTGCCACTTCAGTGCCACATATCAGTGCCACGTATCAGTGCCACGTACTGATGACACGTGACACACGTACTGATGATCAGTGCCATCTGTCATCAGTGCCACCTCTCAGTGTCACCTGCCACATCAGTGCCACCTGTCTGTCACCTGCCACATCAGTGTCATCAGTGTCACCAGTGTCACCTGTCAGTGTCACCTACCACATCAGTGTCACATGTCATCAGTGCCACGTATCAGTGCCATCTATCACCAGTGCAATCTGCCAGTGTCACGTGTCATCAGTGCCACATATCAGTGCCATTTGTCATCACTAAGAATGTCACAAAGATTATTTTCAGCCGAGGAGGCATACAATATTCTTGCGGCCGACGAGAGCAACGGGGAGCTCTCCGCTTCAGATTCCTATTCAGATTCTGAGTCTGACATGGACTACGAGCCTGTCTTAAGCAGTGGTACACTGACAGTCTCAGAGGAGGAGAATGAGAGTCTGCCCGCCAGACGAAGGCGTACTGGTGAGGAGGAAGTGCCATCCACCAGCACCGCAATGCCATCCACCATCACCACAATGCCATCCACCATCACAGCAATGCCATCCACCAGCACCGCAGTGTCATCCACCAGCACCGCAGTACCTCGGCAAAGGCCACGTACCAGTGGGGTGTCACCTCAGTCCCAAAGGGTTAGGTCCCATGCCAGCCTTCCCTACTCCCTTGAGAACCCCTTATGGCTTCCTCCTAATTCAGGAGAAGCTATCATTCCCCCTTTCACTGCCCAGCCAGGAGTCCAGGTGGACACAGAAAATTTTTCACCAATAGATTTTTTCAACCTTATTTTTACTGAGGACATGCTTGCATCGATTGTGGCCCAGTGCAACCTATATGCCCAACAATTTATAGCAAGTAACCCAACGTCCTATTATGCCCATCCCTACGAGTGGAGAGCCCTAACAGTGGAGGAGTTTAAAATTTTTTTGGGCCTCACATTCTATATGGGACTAACCAAAAAAAATTTATTACGTTCCTATTGGTCTACCCTCCCCATTGACCACATGCCCATTTTTTCCTCTGTAATGCCCAGGACCAGATATCTCATGATTATGAGATTCCTATATCCTGATATCTTCCCCAGTTATTTACCCCAGACCAACACATATGTGTGGATGAGTCCCTTGTCAAATTTAGTGGCAGGTTGGGCATAAAACAATTTATTCCCACCAAAAGGGCCCACTATGGGGTGAAAATATATAAATTGTGCAACTGAGCTACAGGGTATACCTATGCCTTCATGGTATACGAAGGGAAGGACACCCAGCTACATCCCCCTAATTGCCCAGAATACATTGGATCGAGTGGGAAAGTCATTTGGGAACTCATAAACCCACTCATGGAGAAAGGCTACCATCTGTATGTGGACAATTTTTACACTAGTCTGCCCCTGTTCCGCAATCTCCACAGAAAGAAGACTCCAGCATGTGGCACCGTAAGGAAGAACCAGAAGGTCTTTCCTCAAAGCCTCATCAACAAGAAGCTAAGAAGAGGGGAGATGGCAAGCTTACGGAATGAGGAGATTCTGGCTGTGAAGTGGAGGGACAGAAGGGACGTCTATGTGCTTTCATCAATCCACAATAATACCATTGTGGAGATAACCAGGAGGAATGGGCAAATCCAAAAGCCAACATGTATCCACGAATACAACATGTTTATGGGGGGTGTCGACTTCAACGACCAGATGCTCGAACCCTACCTTGCCACGAGACGAACATACCAGTGGTATAAAAAAGTTTCAATTTATTTGTTCAATTTGGCCATATACAACAGCTACGTTATTTATCACAAATCCACTGCAAGCCCCAAATCCTTCCTTGGCTACCAGGAGGAAATCACCACTGCCCTTGTATTCCCGAACGGCCCACCAGAAACCATTTGATCCGGGTGTGCACCAAAGGAGGAGTGAGAAGAGACACCACTTTTTATTGTCCCCAATGTCCTTCTCAACCAGGCCTCTGCATAGTTGACTGTTTCTGCCGTTACCCTACTTCACTAAATTATTAGTGAAGTATGGTAAACATAACCCTCACTTCCTGCCATTTACCTTCACACCCCTTATGCCTCTACTTGCTCTGTAACTTACCCTGGCGTGTTATTCGACCACGCTTCTGCCTACCGATTCTATTTATATCTCTGCCTGATCTGGAACTGACCCTGGCTTGTTATTCGACCATGCTTCTGCCTATCGATTCTGTACATACCTCTGCCTGATCTGGAACTGACCCTGGACTGTTTGACCATCCTTTTTGCCTGCCTCTTGGACTGATCTTGTACTCTGCCACTGGACTAGTGGGATTCATAACACAGATGTCTCACATATGTGAGGGGCTCCAGAATTGTTTTTCTGGATGAAGAAACCTTTTTTTTGTTTTCTCATTCCTAGATTAGGGTCTGGAGACTCGGAGGCTTCAAAGAGATTTGGGTGAGAGAAGCCTCTACCCCTGTCCCCATTCTGTCCTGAACGAGGTCCTACTTCTGCCTGCTGCCTGTAGGACCTATGCCATCATGCCTCTGCCTGTCTCATGAACTGACCACACCACATGGATGGACCATGTTCCTGCCTACTACCAGGATCAATATTTTGGCATTGCTGACAATCTCTGTCTGCACTGACCCTGGACTGTATATGGACAGTATCCCTGCCTGCTGCCTGTACTGACTATGGACAGTGTTCCTGCCTGTTGCCTGGACAATTGCGTTCGCTTTTGCTGACCAAGTCCCTGCCTGCTGCCTGGACCAGTGCTATCCTCCTGTAGACAACTGTGCTACTAAAACCACAAGTAATCTTTTTTTTTACCCTTTGCTTAGCAGAATGTATTTTGGGGTGTAATTCTTGGTATGTGTATGCTATGTGTCCCTAGAACACCTGACGGTGTTCCTTGTATGTGGCCAGGCTGTGTAAAAGTCTTACACATGTGGTATCGCTATACTCAGGAGGAGTAGCAGAATGTATTTTGGGGTGTCATTTTTGCTATGTACATGCTATGTGTTGGAAATATCTTATAAATGGACAACTTTGTGTAAAAAAAAATGCGTTTTCATTTTTCCACATTTTCCAAAAACTTCTGGAAAAAAATGAACTGTTCAAAAGACTCATTATGCCTCGTAGATTATACGTTGGGGTGTTTTCTTTCCAAAATGGGGTAATTTTGTGGGCGTTTCCATTGTCCTGGTGCTCCGGGGCCTTCAAAAGTGTAATAGGTTATTGAGAAATGAGATGTGTAATTTATCCTCCTAGAATGCCTGAAGGTGCTATTTCAATGTTGTGACTCTGTATGTGGCCAGGCTGTGTAAAAGTCTCACACATGTGGTATCGCCATACTCAGGAGGAGTAACAGAATGTATTTTGCGTTGTCATTTTTGCTATGTACATGCTACGTGTTGGAAATATCTTTTAAATGGACAACTTTGTGTAAAAAAAAAAAATGCGTTTTCATTTTTTTCCACATTTTCCAAAAAAAAAATGAACCTTTCAAAAGACTCATTACTCATAGATTATATGTTGGGGTGTTAGCTTTCCAAAATGGGGTCATATAATCATACCAAATAATATCCACTAATTTTGGTTATTTTTACCAAAGATATGTAGCAGTATAAATTGTGGCCAAAATTTATGAAGAAATATTAATAATTTGCTAAATTTTATCACAGAAACGAAGAAAA
Source organism: Aquarana catesbeiana (assembly GCF_042186555.1). Classification (NCBI taxonomy): domain Eukaryota; kingdom Metazoa; phylum Chordata; class Amphibia; order Anura; family Ranidae; genus Aquarana; species Aquarana catesbeiana. Next base: position 637,028,007 of record NC_133324.1, read on the forward strand.
ATGCGTTTTTTTTCTAAATTTTTGGTCTTTTTTCATTTATAGCGCAAAATATAAAAAACCCAGAGGTGATAAAATACCACCAAAAGAAAGCTATATTTGTATGAAAAAAAGGACACAAAATTCATTTGGGTACAGTATTACATGACTGAGTAATTGTCATTCAAAGTGTGAGAGCGCTGAAAGCTGAAAATTGGTCTGGTCACTAGAGGGGTTTAAGTGCCCAGTTGTCAAGTGGTTAAAAATAAAATGTAATGATGTATTAATGCATATATCTTGCGGATGCTTTTCTAATAGACTCATATATGTTTTAAATTGAGGATGTGCATATGGCCTTATTTGTGTGTTCAGTTTGCTTGTGCTTACATAAGGTTGTAGGATGTTTGTTTGTACCATGTGATATTGCCCATGTATGAGATGTGCCTTTCTCTAAAGCCCAACTCTAGATATTTTTTCAGTAGAGCAGGGGTGGGATAAAACCTCTTTCAGATTTTTTTGTATTCTGCATCTCTATTTGGGGATGTGCCTTCTTGTTGTGACAGCAATTGATTGGACATCTCTCCAGCGAGGACAGAGGCTGCAACCAACACATTTTCAGTAAAATGAGGAATAGTTAGAACCTTTGTCAGGTTGATTTCACTGTCTGTGTCTACTTGTCCCAGTGATGGTCACTCCCCCAATTTATTGTACTGCTGTCACAGGAACAGGAAGTTAGGTACAATCTTTCAAATAGGTTCATATAGAGGCAAATGTTTTGCATGGAGTTGGGTTATAAATTGGTTTAGGGATATAGACATCTTTGCTAAAAGAAACACTTACATTTATTTTGTTATAAACCTTTGATTTAAACTAAACATGTTTTATAGTATTATTCTGTATGAAAAGCAAAGAAGCACTAAGGTTCAACTCCTTCATCATGATTGTTTTGAAGATAGTCAGAGCTCAATGAGTTAATGAAGAAAATTACTGTCACTTTCATAGTTGCCCCCTGTCTGATGTAATCATCAGTTTTTGACCAGTTTTATCCCAAATTGACAGTTTATCACGCATGGCACTACAAATATTACTACTAATAAAGGCAGGGTTTTGCATATTAAACAGTTTATAACATGTTCAACCGATTTTGTAATTTATGTTCTGCTGTGTACTTGCAATTGTACGTGGGCCACGCCATTTGCGGCCTGCGGGCAAGGGTTGGCGATCACCGCAAGTTCATAAAATAATAGTGTCCCGCAGCACTTTCATCAAATGCACAATGATGACATCAGGGGTTGATTTACTAAACCTGAAGAGTGCAAAATCTGGTGCAGCTCTGCATAGAAACCAATCAGCTTCCAGGTTTTATTGCCAAAGCTTAATTGAACGAAGCTAAAGTTGAAAGCCGATTGGCTACCATGCACAGCTGCACCATATTCTGAGTGCTCCAGTTTTAGTAAATCAACCCCCAGATGTCATAAAGTACTGGCAATTGAAACTATCCCCAAAGGTACCCTCACGGAAAATGATAGATTTGCCCTCCTTTATAGGAGGGAAACCTTCTGGATATACATTTTGGAATCCCTTACTCCAAATGGTATGAATGAGTAGCTGGAAACATGTAACCTCATTTAGTTCAAGTTTGATAGCACTATAAGGGTCCAACATATATGCCTTTGTCAGTTCTGTCTGTTTTGATCCTTGGTCTATATAGGTATATATTATTCTTACACAAATTAATTGGACACACATTTAATTATATACAAATTATACATTTCATGTTTGTCTCATATTTTTGCAGGGTGAGTGAGAGTGCTAATGACTGAACATTTTGGCTTTTGCTACTGGTCCCCAACCCCCCTCCCGCTGGTTAAGAATTTATTATTATTTTCATTTTATTTTATTTTATTTTAATTTATTTTATTTTATTTTCTATCTAAACACATTGTTATATTCATCTTATGTTCATTTTAATTTATATTCGGTGTTTCAGATGTAATTTTCATGCATATGGACTGTAATGTATACCCATATACATTTTTTGGCATTTCTTCTTTTTTTTCTTTATTTTTATTTTTATTAATTTTCATGTTTAAATTTTTATTTTTATGTCTATTTTTATTTTTATTTTTATTTTTTACTTTCAACTGCATTTTTGTGGTTATTTCATAAATTATTATGCATTTTACAATGGCATTTTTCTTTTTCTGTTTAGATTTCTTTTTCTTTTTTCATATATACAATTTGTATTATTAGATCTTGATATTAACATAAATAAATCTAACTCTCTGCTCCTCAGCTCACCCCATCAATCTCTTCGGGCATTACTGATTTACTAACAGACATATCAGTCTGGATGTCAAACCACTTCCTCAAACTGAATCTATCTAAAACTGAGCTCTTAATATTTCCTCCCCCATGTGCCCCTTCCCCCTTCTCTGCCAAGATCAATGGCACATCTATCAGTCCATCCCCACCTTAGACTCTGAACTGTCCTTTCAGGCCCACATACAATCCCTGTCCAAATCATGCCGCCTTAGCCTCCACAACATTTCCAGAATATGGCCCTTTTTAACTAATGACACCACCAAGCTTCTAATTCACTCCCTGGTTATCTCTTGCCTCGACTACTGCAACTCCCTCCTCATTGGATTACCTTTACATCGACTACCCCCCCTTCAGTCCATAATGAATGCCGCTGCAAGACTCATCCACCTTACCAACCATTCAGTGTCCTCCACCCCTCTCTGCCAATCCCTCCACTGGCTTCCACTCACCCAACGAATAAAATTCAAAGTACTAAGAACAATTTACAAAGCCATCCATAACTATGCCCCCACCTACATCACTAACCTAGTCCCAAAATATCAAGCCGCTCTCTTCGGTCCTCCCAAGACCTCCTGCTCTCTAGCTCCCTTGTCACCTCGTCCCATGCTTGCCTCCAGGATTTCTCCAGAGCTTCTCCCATCCTTTGGAACTCCCTACCCCAACCTGTCCAACTGTCCCCTAATCTATCCATCTTTAGATGATCCCTTCCTCCATCAGCTCATCCCCTACAGCTATTACCTTTTGTATCAATTGACCCCTCCTTTTTAGTAGAGCAGGGCCCTCTGATTCCTCTTGTACCATATTGTAATGTAACTGTAATGTCTGCCTTTATTTGTTAAGTGCTGCGCAAACTGTTGGTGCTATATAAAACATGTATAATATTAATAATAATAGGTATAATCCATCAGGGCGGTGAGGAGTTAACAATCCCACTTAAATTGTTGCTTTTTTGTCCTGTCCCTTCCCCGCCCCCCAACAGGGTATTTAAGTACATTGTACAAAAAATAGACTGGTTTCCCCGAGGGTTTTTTTAGCAGCTGAATTTTTTGATAACATAGCACCATTAAAATCTATAACCTGTCTACACATAATTTAACCCCATTTGAACTTCACCTACTCCAAAAGGGCCTCAGTTTTTCTCCTTCTATAGGGCCAAACATATTTGACCTTTTTAAGGCTTTACATAGATTCATATGATTATTAACCCTCAAATGGCACTATGCCAACAACCCAATTCTACTCTACTAGCAAAAACAGCATAGCCAGGGGAGAATCCAAAATGATGGAAGAAACTAATATCCAACCAAATTATGAAATCTTGTACATTCTAGAAGAACTTTGGTCAGAAGGTCATACTGAGAGTCATAATCTGGTTCCTTTTTTGGACCCAGAAATCACACATATGAAATTTAAACCTACATCAACCTTTTTTCCCCACACATTTTAAGGGCTCATATATCGAGACATACTACCAGGCTTTGTAATACCCCCACCACATGGAACCATCATGACTTATCCAAAAAGGAATGTCAGACCCTTAAGGATTTAGTAGCCAAAAAGGAAATCATTATCAAACAGGCTGATAAAGGGGGTAGCCTTGTTGTGCAAAATAGAGGAGATTATCTGAAAGAGTCTTATCAGCTGTTAGCAGACACTGACACGCACCTCAAAATTTCTGCTGACCCCCTTCCACTTTATCAGGAAATACTCAAAACCTTGATATATGATGCTTGGAATGACGGTGTGCTGAGTAAGAGGGAGAGACAATTTTTGTTTCATCCTGAAACCAGCACACCAAATTTCTACCATCTCCCCAAAATACATAAATCTTTGGTGGATCCTCCAGGGAGACCAATAGTAGCGAGTGCCAATAGCTTCACTAGCGGTCTCTCTGTATACATTGATTTCTTCCTACAGCCTTTAGTGTCCCAACTCTTTTCCTACATTAGAGATTTTGAATGGCATCATTGATGCCCTCCAACATTATTCTTGGGAAGATAACTATATGTGGGCTTCTCTTGATGTTTCTTCTTTATCTACATCAAACCCCACAAGGTAGGCCTCACAGCTATACAGTACTTCTGGACAAAGGTTGGAACCATGAATTCAAGATAATCTGAGCTCTTGGTCAAGTGCATTGATTTTTGTTTGAGGCATAATTATTTTATGTTTCTTGATCAGTTTTATTTGCAAATCAAGGGCGCAGCCATGGGTGCCAATTTTGACCCTGTATATGCCAATCTCACTATGGGGTACTGGGAGGAGAAATACATCTGGGCCAGCAACCTATTTGCCAAACACATTGGGGGTTATTTACTAAAGGAAAATCTATTTTGCACTGCAAGTGCACTTGAAAGTGCACTAAAAGTGCACTTGGAAGTAAAGTTGCTGTAGATCCGAGGGGGACATGCAAAGAAAATAAAAAACAGCGTTTTAGCTTGCACATGATTGGATGATAAAATCAGCAGAGCTTACACTCATTTCAGATCTACCCCTTAGATTTAGAGCGACTGCACTTCCAAGTGCAATTTCAGTGCACTTTCAAGTGAACTTGCAGTGCAAGATTTGCCTTTCGTAAATAACCCCCACTGTGTTTTATGACAGATACATCGATGACATCCTGCTCATCTGGAGTGGTGGCCCGGATGTGTTCTCTTCCTTTGTGGCCCATTGTAATGCAAACCCGCACGGATTTACACACGTGCTTGATCCCAATGTGTTGGTGTTCTTGGACCTTGTGCTTATTCATGATCAAGGTAACATCATTACCACAAATCATGTCAAACCCACTAGTTGCAATTCTTACCTCAATTTCGGCGGTTGTCATCATCCTGCAATGAGGAGGAATATTCCTAATGGGCAGTTCAATAGGCTGAGGAGGAACTGCTCAAAAACTCATGATTACATCAGACAGGAGGCCACCATGAAAAAAAATTTTGAGGAAAAATGTTACCCTTTAGAATTAGTTCTGGATGCCTTCATGTCTCATATGAATCCTTTATCCAAACAGAAAGTTATAACGGAAAAAAAATATGAACAATACAGTAAGATTTATGCCAACTTTCAGCAATCAGTATAGAATTATTCAAAAACATTATAAAATTATATTGTTAGATCAGTGATTAGCTATAGTACTGCCAGCAGCTCCACAGATTACCTTCAAGAAAGCTTGTACAATAAAAAAAATCTTGGCACCCAGTAACTTACAAGTCCCAAATAAAAGACCTCCACTAGACATTAGGTCTTATTTTGATAATAAAATAGGCATCTTTCAATGTAAGAAAAGAGGATGCCTGACTTGCCACTTTATCTCGCATGGCACTACAAATATTGCTACCAATAAAGGCAGGGTTTTTCATATTAAACTGTTGATAACTTGTTCAACCAATTTTGTTATTTGTGTTCTGCGGTGTCCTTGCAACCAGTTGTACGTGGGCTGCATCATTCGCACCCTGCGAGGGTTCGCGGTCACCACAGGGTCATCAAAAAAGGAAACAAAGAATTAAGTGTCCCGCGGCATTTTCATCAAATGCACAATGATGACATCAAATGTCTTGAAGTGCTGGCATTTGAAACTATTCCCAGAGATCCTTTGTAGGAGGGAAACCTTCTGGATATATATGTTGGAATCCCTTACACCAAATGGAATGAATGAGGAGCTGGAAACATGTAACCTCATTTAGTTCCAGTCTGATCTCACTATAAGGGTCCAACATATATGCCTTTGTCAGTTTTCTCCATTTTTGATCCTTGGCCTATATAGGTATATATTATTCTTACACAAATCGTTTGGGCACACATATAGTTATATAGAAATTATACATTTTTGTCTCATATTTTTCCATTGTGAGTGAAAGTGCTAATGATTTACCATTTCGACTTTTGCTACTGGTCCCCCCCCCCCGTCTGGTTAAGAATTTATTATTATTTTAATTTTATTTTATTCTATATCTATATACATTGTTATATTCATCTTATGTTCATTTTCATTTATATTCGGTGTTTCGGATGTAATTTTCATGCATATGGACTGTAATGTATACCTATATACATTTTTTGGCATTTCATCTTTATTTTCTTTATTTTTATTAATTTTCATGTTTACATTTTTATTTTTATGTTTATTTTATTTTTTACTTTCAACTGCATTTTTGTGGTTATTCCATTAATTATTATGAATTTCTAATAGGAGTTTTACAATGGCTTTTTCTTTTTCTTTTTATATTTCTTTTTATTTTTTCATATATACAATTTGTATTATTAGATCTTGATATCATATACTACAACATATGATTTATAATAGGTATAACCCATCAGGGCAGTGAGGAGTTAACAATCCCACTTAATTTGCAGTTTTTTTGTTCTGCCCCTTCCCCCCCCTCAACAGGGTATTTAAGTACTTTGTTTGCCGCTTCTTGTGACTTTGATAAAGCTCACGAAAGGCATAGTCATGGCAACCATCAAGCTTGCATTCAACACTGGTCCTGGTCTCTTCCCCTTCCATCTCAGCAGGAACTCCAAACGCGAGCACGTTCCATCTACAGCTCAGCTCTCTCTGCTACCGGCTCCGGGCTCAGGCTGCCCAGGCCAGCTGATCCATCCACCATATGATCAGTGTTGGAGCCTTGCAGCTGCATGCTTATTCAAGCTGTCAGCAGCCACACAACATCCCACGTCCAGCAGCAACTTCAGCCCCACGTTGATCCGGTTTTCCACCTTGAGCAAGTGGATCTCCCATACATTTCCCTTTGGAGTCCATCTGGGGCAGCACAGTGACTGGTGCCTCCCATACTCCACTGCTGGCAATTTGGATGTTGTTGACTTCTTACTGCCATGGTGACCTGCAGTGGTATTGTAGCCTTTGTATAACTTTTATTCTTTATTGCCACTTTACTACATGTTTTAACAAGCATTGAACAAATATAATTGTTTTCATTATCTTTGAGCCCCCCTTTGACTTGACAGTAATTTTCTTCATTATATATTGTGATATATTTCGCGCAATATTATGAAAAATAAACAGTATGAAAATAAATGCTCGAAGGCGTAAATGGTGAAAAATATGCAGTATAAAACAAATAAATAAGTGGTAGTGATAGTAATGGTGGAGGTAGCTTATACTGTAAGGACTAATTGTCTCTTGATTGCAGCTAATATTATAGCCACTATCTCCTGATATTAAAATATATAGTAAAGTGCATCCAAATCTAAAATTAATTCTTAAATCAATAATGGTGCAAGTGGCATATGTAGCCTACATAATCAGGATCTATTGTCTCTATTATAAAATAAATTCCTACAGCCACTGGTAACTAATAGTGATAGTAAGTGTAAAACGTGATCGTAAATAAAAACAGTTAATTCCTGCGGCCACTGGTAACAAATTAATAATAATACATGCAAATCATGCAATAAATGATATCATGAAGTGACACAATGTAATAAATTGATATATAAATTAAACGTAAATAAAAAATACACATTAGTGCTAAAATGGAATGCAAATAAATATGATAAAGTCCTCTGGAGAAATAAATGGGATAGAAGTGGCAGCCAAAGAGTCTATAGAAATGTGGGAAATTCCTCTAATCAGTACTGGCAAATATAGTGAGATGAATATATGATCCTGCTGGTGGTGTCTCCTGTGTATGGTCTCATAGTGCCCTCACCTTCAGAGTGTAGTAAAGAGGCATTGGGGGATTATGGATTGTTGGTGCAGGCGCTGTCTGTGAAGTCCTTGCATTCTATCTTGTTAGTCCTCCATCGCTCTTACTATGGACCTCGATCTTGTTATCTCAGAGGTGGGGGAAGAAAACAAATAAGGGGAGGGGGAGAAAAGAAGGCACCACTAGCGTGATAACGTTTAGAAAACGAGGGAGTATTTATTCCATATTTAGGTAATGCTCTTACATGGTATACATTAAAAACAGGCAGAGTAATAAAAAAAAAGTTCTGGCGTTCTCAGCGCTCTCTCACTTATGCTTCTAGTGTGTGTATCGTTCTAGCCAATCCCTACGCGTTACAACACCGTCACGTGTCTTCATCTGGGGATGAATATTTATAGAGAATATTTATTTATGATTCACATTTATCATCCGACGAGCGCGAAGGACACTTTTCCACTAATTTTCTTCATTAACCCATTAAGTGCTGACTATCTTAAAAACGGTTTACAAGCTACATTTCCAGATGTCCTTTGCCAGCTGCACTGGGTCTTGTTGTTTATTACTCATCATTGAATTGTTTTTCTTGCTATGATCCATGGTTGAGAGCTTGGGGATTTTTGGTTTTGTTCCTCCATCATGATCAACACTCTGTTTCCCTACAAATTTAATTTCAGCTGTGTATTGTGAAATTTTCCTTTCAGGGAAAGTCTTCAGTCTAAAAAAACAAAATTTAAAATTGAACAATTTTCTTTGAGAGACATTTTCCCAAGAAAAGAACACATGCACAATAATACTTTGCACATTAGGGAAATGGTTTAAAATTTTACAAGGCAGCTTTCACATTTCCTATGTACTAGACTAAAACTATTTGTTCTTCCACATATTTGAGTCTGTTTATAAAGTACATTTGCAATTACTAATGTACAAAAGCATATACTATCAATATTTAAAGTAGAATAGTTCGGCAGTGTATGACAAATCTGTTTTGTGCAAGCTTCACATTTTGAAAAGTTAGATTGTTAAGCAGACAGTAGACAACAAAAGGAATGTATATGTTTTTACTTTGCTAAAAACATACTGAAAAACCTAGGTGCGTTTTGACTATTCTCCTTTTCACTCTATGCCTTCTTGCTGTTTCTGTTCTGATTTAGTTTGTGTTTAACTTTACAGAGTGCTAACCCACTGAGCTGACTTACTAACAGAATCATTTTTATTGTAGCTTGTTCACTTCCAATACCAGATTATCTTCAAGATAGGAGGCGATGTAACTAATGGGTCATAATGAGTCAAAGTCAACATTACAATTATCACACACAATGGTATCTTGGGGACATTTAGAGTTAACTGAACCATAAAGACATACATTTGAGGATATGCATATACAATCTCAACAGACTGGGAGATCCAACTGTTTTGACCTAACATTTGTGTGTGAGATGTTGGCAGATTCTTTGATATCAATTCACGAATGCGTGTCGCTAGTAATGAGCTGAACTGTACTAGATTCAGATTGAGAAGGGTTTAGTGAACTTCAAAGAAGTCCTGATGCCAAACCCAACCCTTACTAAAAACAGTGGGAGCCAAGTCTTTCAAAATTTAAATTGCCTAGTTTCTGGGCTAAAAAAAGTGATTAATAAAATAATCTCCTGCTCTTGTCTGCATTTAGGAATGTTTATCTGTTGACATTTCACCTTATCATCCCTTCATTACCTATTGCACTTCAATCCTACAAAATGAAGAAAAAAAAAGATCTTTAAACACAGATATACTACAAATTTTTCAGTGTTTAAAATAAATTTGTGGATGAAATAAGAAAATTGCCATCTGAATATGAATAAAAATTCTGAATAGCCTCTACAAACAATATTGATGAATAGATAAGATCAATTAGAAGTTGTACCATCATCCAGAAATATTTAGAAATAAGGGGTTTGGGAGCCTGGTCACCAATCCACACATTTTCCCCCCTCCCTCCCCCACCTCCTCTCCTCCCCTCTTACATGCTCTAGTTCATGGCTTACCCATTCCATGCACTTTATTTCATCCAGACTCCAGCCTTTTGAATTGTTAGTATCCCCCAGTCGCTACGGGAGACCCCTTACTGGTGAAGCCCTGTGCCTTGTGTATAAGTAAGGTAAGCGGTCTCTCATCTGTCCCCATATAACAGCTGTATATTGTCTAAATTTATATATTGCTTGAATTACTGTTTTTCCTTGTATGTGATTAAATACATTGTTTTTGATCATGTGCTAATTAAATTGCAGATATTTTCCTGATGAAGCGGCTCAGTCTGCGAAACTAGTAGAAATGCTGTACGTGACCAACTATCCCATTGTGATCTTCCCCATCAGTGGTTATTATCTTGGTGATACCATTGGACCGTCACCTATCTTTTAATTCATCATTGATATGTTTGTCATGTATTCTGTATCAATAAACTTTTGTATATTTTTTTACATGATTGTTTCTATACCTGAATCTACCTCCATTGTATTGTACCGAGATAGTCAATTTGCCTCCTAGCTTTTTGGTGAGCACCTGGCTGGGGACCAGACTCCCAACCCCCTTACCGTCATCTGAATACAGTATGATTAAAGATATTATATTTGCAACCTCAACTAGCTTGTGTGAGCACCACAGATTTAAATGGACTTGATTAACAAATTAAAGTCAGATTCTAGCAAAGACTTTTTACTTTTGTTTAGGGATGAGCTTCGAGTTCGAGTCGAACTCATGTTCGACTCGAACATTGGCTGTTCGCAAGTTCGCCGAACAGCGAACAATTTGGGGTGTTCGCAGCAAATTCGAATGCAGCAGAACACCCTTTAAAAGTCTATGACAAGTTATTGTCATAAAAAGTGTTTGGGGACCCAGGTCCTGCCCCAGGGGACATGGATCAATGCAAAAAAAAGTTTTAAAAACGGCCGTTTTTTCAGGAGCAGTGATTTTAATAATGCTTAAAGTCAAACAATAAAAGTGTAATATTCCTTTAAATTTCGTACCTGGGGGGTGTCTATAGTATGCCTGTAAAGGGGCGCATGTTTCCTGTGTTTAGAACAGTCTGACAGCAAAATTACATTTTGAAGGAAAAAACTCATTTAAAACTACCCGCGGCTATTGCATTGCCGACAATACACATAGAAGTTCATTGATAAAAACGGCATGGGAATTCCCCAAAGGGGAACCCCGAACCAAAATTTAAAAAAAAAATGACGTGGGAGTCCCCCTAAATTCCATACCAGTCTGGTATGGATTTTAAGGGGAACCCCGCGCCAAAAAAAAAAAAAAAAACGGCGTGGGGTCCCCCCAAAAATCCATACCAGACCCTTATCCGAGCACGCAACCTGGCAGGCCGCAGGAAAAGAGGGGGGATGAGAGTGCGCCCCCCCCTCCTGAACCGTACCAGGCCACATGCCCTCAACATTGGGAGGGTGCTTTGGGGTAGCCCCCCAAAACACCTTGTCCCCATGTTGATGAGGACAAGGGCCTCATCCCCACAACCCTGGCCGGTGGTTGTGGGGGTCTACGGGCGGGGGGCTTATCGGAATCTGGAAGCCCCCTTTAACAAGGGGACCCCCAGATCCCGGCCCCCCCTGTGTGAAATGGTAAGGGGGTACAAATGTACCCCTACCATTTCACTAAAAAACTGTCAAAAATGTTAAAAATGACAAGAGACAGTTTTTGACAATTCCTTTATTTAAATACTTCTTCTTTCTTCTATCTTCCTTCATCTTCTGGTTCTTCTGGTTCTTCTGGCTCTTCTGGTTCTTCCTCCGGCGTTCTCGTCCAGCATCTCCTCCGCGGCGTCTTCTATCTTCTTCTCCTCGGGCCGCTCCGCACCCATGGAATGGGGGGAGGCTCCCGCTCTTCTCTTCTTCTTCATCTTCTTCTCTTCTTCTCTTCTTCTTTTCTTCTCTTCTTCATTTTATTCTCCGGGCCGCTCCGCACCCATGCTGGCATGGAGGGAGGCTCCCACTGTGTGACGGCGCTCCTCGTCTGACAGTTCTTAAATAACGGGGGGCGGGGCCACCCGGTGACCCCGCCCCCCTATGACGCACGGTGACTTGACGGGACTTCCCTGTGACGTCACGGGGAATGCCACAGGGAATTCCCGTCATGTCCCGTGCGTCAGAGGGGGGCGGGGTCACCGGGTGGCCCCGCCCCCATTATTTAAGAACTGTCAGACGAGGAGCGCCGTCACACAGCGGGAGCCTCCCTCCATGCCAGCACGGGTGCGGAGCGGCCCGGAGAAGAAAATGAAGAAGAGAAGAAGAGAAGAAGAGAAGAAAAGAAGAAGAGAAGAAGATGAAGAGAAGAACGGGAGCCTCCCCCCCATGCCATGGGTGCGGAGCGGCCCGAGGAGAAGAAGATAGAAGACGCCGCGGAGGAGATGCTGGACGAGAACGCCGGAGGATGAACCAGAAGAGCCAGAAGAACCAGAAGAACCAGAAGATGAAGGAAGATAGAAGAAAGAAGAAGTATTTAAATAAAGGAATTGTCAAAAACTGTCTCTTGTCATTTTTAACATTTTTGACAGTTTTTTAGTGAAATGGTAGGGGTACTTTTGTACCCCGTTACCATTTCACACAGGGGGGGCCGGGATCTGGGGGTCCCCTTGTTAAAGGGGGCTTCCAGATTCCGATAAGCCCCCCGCCCGCAGACCCTCACAACCACCGGCCAGGGTTGTGGGGATGAGGCCCTTGTCCTCATCAACATGGGGACAAGGTGTTTTGGGGGGCTACCCCAAAGCACTCTCCCAATGTTGAGAGCATGTGGCCTGGTACGGTTCAGGAGGGGGGGTGCACTCTCGTCCCCCCCTCTTTTCCTGCGGCCTGCCAGGTTGCGTGCTCGGATAAGGGTCTGGTATGGATGTTTGGGGGGACCCCACGCCGTTTTTTTTTTTTTTTTTTGGCGCGGGGTTCACCTTAAAATCCATACCAGACCTGAAGGGTCTGGTATGGAATTTAGGGGGAACCCCACGTCATTTTTTTTTTAAATTTTGGCCGGGGTTCCCCTTAATATCCATACCAGACCTGAAGGGCCTGGTATGGAATTTAGGGGGACTCCCACGTCATTTTTTTTTTTTAATATTGGTTCAGGGTTCCCCTTTGGGGAATTCCCATGCTGTTTTTATCAATGAACTTCTATGTGTATTGTCGGCAATGCAATAGGCGCGGGTAGTTTTAAATGAGTTTTTTCCTTCAAAATGTCATTTTGCTGTCAGACTGTTCTAAACACAGGAAACATGCGCCCCTTTACAGGCATACTATAGACACCCCCCAGGTACGAAATTTAAAGGGATATTACACTTTTATTGTTTGACTTTAAGCATTATTAAAATCACTGCTCCTGAAAAAACGGCCGTTTTTAAAACTTTTTTTTGCATTGATCCATGTCCCCTGGGGCAGGACCCAGGTCCCCAAACACTTTTTATGACAATAACTTGCATATTAGCCTTTAAAATTAGCACTTTTGATTATTCGTGTTCGTGTCCCATAGACTTTAACGGTGTTCGCGTGTTCGAACAAACTTTTTTCCTGTTCGCATGTTCTGGTGCGAACCGAACAGGGGGGGTGTTCGGCTCATCCCTACTTTTGTTGTAACTTAAAAGAGTTTTTATTTTCCTTTTGAGCTTTTAAATAAATGAATAATTAAAAAAAAAAGCTGACCCCTGTAAGCATCTCTGTCAGCATTCAATGGTTTGTCTCAAGGAGGGGCCGGACATGGTGTAGATCGCTGAGGATAATGCAGCGATCTTTCACCAGAAGTGGGAGAAAATACCTGGATTAGACAGGTATCTGCTCCCCCCTCCTCCCTGAAAGGTGCCAAATGTGACACAAGAGGCGGGGAGGATCAGTGGAAGCTCCATTTCTGGGTGGAACTCCTCTTTGAGCGTTAAGCCATTTTTGTAATAAATCTTCCCCATACTGTATATCTGGTACCATATGAATAAGCTTTTCTTATAACCAACGTACTTGTTAGATGTATGACTATGCTCATCATTTTCTGCTAATGGTGGGTACATTTCTACAGTATATCATATACATATCTTTCTCCCTTGATTATTATTAATATTATTGTATTAGTATCTATTTATGTGTTTTTCATTTTGTTTTGGGATATTATTGTTAATTAATTCAAATGCCATTGTACGATCTGCCCTTAGAAATGATGGGGTGGCTGTTTGGTGGCATTGTTCACAGTTCCCAACCTTTGATTTATTGTATTGAGTTGTTTATTCCATGTGATTGTGCTAGCATAATGTTGCTCCATGCCACTGGAGGGTACTCTCAGGCCCCACTCCCTCCATCCTGAGCGGCCTGTTGCCATGGATTTCAAACTGGGCATCAGGAAGTATACTTACATTCTCTGACTGCCCAAGTTGTGGTGGCGGAGGTGTGGTCTTCCTGGGACCCTTTGGAAGTAGCAGGGTTTGGTTTGGTTGTCGCCATTGTTGAGGTGGTCTAGATGGCATGGTTCTCTGGCTCGTTCTAGTGCAAATGCGGCATGATATGCCTGATGCAGCTTGAGGACGTTCTGGGCCAGACAGGCTGGCAATATTTTGTTCGCCGACCTGTTCCAGCACATGCACGGCATAGTTTGCCTGACACAGCTGGATGACATCAGGGGCCAGCCCTAGTAGTGTGGCTGTGGCGGGTCTTTCGGCACCAAACACTGCTATTTAAGGGGCAGAGTGTTTGAATTGTGTTGTTATGGTGGCGGTCTATGTATGGGCAGTGTTTAGTTTAACTTAAGGCAGCCTAGTAATTTACTGGTTTGATTATTGATTATAGTTATTTCATGCTACATACCATATTATCTTTCTATGTTCAGACAGCCAGTGGTTCTGGTCTAACCATATGGACAGCCCCGGTTTTTATCGAGTGTGGACTTACTGTATATAACAACAGAAACAGGGCCGTAGATAATTTTTTTCCTGGGGGGGGTTCAGGTCTTTCAAACTTAAAGGCATCATTTACACTTTTATGTTGGGGGAGGTACGGTTAAATCATGTGACAGCAGATTGGGGCCATGAGGCTTTGCAATGCAGTGCAGCAAAAATGATCCCCATTCAACTGAATAGAATGCAATGCATGCAGTTGTGGTGTGGTAGTTTACTCATTAGTACAGCAAGCTCCTCCTAAGCTCCCTAGTTTTTTTTTCTTTCAGCCCGCTGGGTTGAACTAAAAAAAACTTACTGTGTGAACCAGGCTTTAGATCTCATTCATATGTTCTAAATGGCCATGGAATGGCAAATATGCCATGAATACCTGCAGCTAGGATCCCAGATGTTCCAATTTTTGTCAGCTGCTCAGCCTGTTCACCTGAGTGATGGGCTGAAAAGAGCAACTGCTGTTAATATGTATCTGCACATCCAGTGGTCCCCATATTTAAGCTCCGGGGGACAAAGCAAAACACAATGGGGTGTGGCCTGGCAGGAACCCGGGCTGAGGTAGTCTCTCCCATCACTACTACATTACCATAGGACTCTGCGGATGTGCGGCACCAGGGATTTTTTTTTCTTTCTTCCCTTCAGTGACTACAAAAGCTGGGATGAGCTCCATCCCTTGCCGACTCTCCTGTAGCACATTCGGTATCATCTACATTACTCCCCACATCAATTGAGCCTGAGCGACACATTAACAAACTGTGGGTCACAGTGGTTACCTGCTGTTAGGGACAAATTTCTGACCCTAGATGCAGGGAGATTTTATCGAAGGGCAAAAATGTATCCCTACCTGCAGGCAACTGGATGTGCAGATACACATGGATACATGTTTACAGCAGCAGACAGCCTTGACTCTTTTCAGCCCATCACTCAGGTGTACAGGCTGAGAAGAGATTGGAACATTTGAGATCCCGGTGCAGGTATTTGCAGTACACTTGCTGTACCATGGTTATGTAGGATGTATGAATGAGACCCAAGGCTGAATTTTAGCTAACCTTACTGTGCAAGTTGAGCAGGTGCAAGGGGCAACATATTGTGGTAGGCAGTAAATTCAGTGATTTATTTAAACTTTAAAAAACTGTGTCCTAAGAAATTTTATGAAATGTTTTAAAAGATGAAAAAAATATATATATTGCGCACTACCTACCACAGGATGGTGCTCTTTGCACCAGGTCAATATGGTCTTCTTTTATTCTGTCTTAAACCTTAGTAAACCCAGCTTTTGAACTTGTACCTACAAGTAAGCCTATAATAACGCTTATGCCGCGTACACACGGTCGGACTTTTCATCTACAAAAGTCCAACGGACGCCGACGGACTAAAGCTGGCTGGTAATCCGATCTTGTGTGGGCTTCTCCGGACTTTCAGCAGACTTTTTCAGCCTCAAATCCGACGGACTTTAGATTTGAAACATGCTTCAAATCTTTACGTCGTAACTACGACGGACCCCGAAATCCGCTCGTCTGTGTGCTAGTCCGACGGACAAAAACCCATGCTAGGGCAGCTATTGGCTACTGGCTATGAACTTCCTTATTTTAGTCCGGTGTACGTCATCACGTACGAATCCGTCGGACTTTTGTGTGGTCGTGTGTAGGCAAGTCCGTTCGTTAGAAAGTCTGCTGCAAGTCCGCCGAAAGTCCGCCGGAAGTCCGCCGGAAGTCTGTCGGACAGGCTGTCGGACTTTTGTAGACGAAAAGTCCGACCGTGTGTACGCGGCATTACCTGTAGGTACAGTGAATATCTCCTAAACATATGGTGTTCAGGACATATTCACATGGAAAGCAGCCAGTGATGTCACCGGTGCATGCGATCTGAAGGGACAGCATAACGCTTGGTTGTACTTCTCCTGGGGAGGAGTGCAGTTTCTTTTGCACTCTTGTGATCCATTTTTAGCTGACAGCCAGCTATAGCCCGCTGTCAGCTGATATCGCCTCAGCAGGTCCAGGCTGTGGAAAGATCCTAACTTTAAAATCAGGACTCACCCAGATGCCTGGACCAGTAGCTCGCTCAGCCTCAGTGAGCCACAGAGACCCTGAGCCAGCTGCTTCTGCACCCTCCACAGCCTGGAATTCCAGTGAGCTTGGGGGAGGGGGGCAGAGCCAGACACTGAGAGTCATCACTCTTTGCTCACTGAATGCTGAGAACTGAGTGATAAGCGGTCTTTAATCGATCTTTTGTTGATCTTAGAAGCAGCTGGGGACAGATGCAACATTGGATGAATGCTCCATCCACCTAGGTAAGTATAATTTAAAAAAAACATCTCTTTTAAAGGAAAATAACCCCCCCTCCCTCCTAAGTACCCTCCCTCTCCAACCAAAGATTCCCACTTTAAAATATCTCCCTCCTCCAAAAATTAAACCCTCCCATTTCTAAACCGACCCCCCCAAAGCAAAAATATCTCCCTCAGTCAACACTCTCTCTTCCAGCAAAGATTCCTAATTTTGAAGAAAATCTCCCTACATTCAATCAAACTCCCTCCCAGAAGCAAATCCCTGCCATTAACCACCCCCTGTAAACTTCTCTACAAGAAAATCCCCCTTTCTCCAAAAGCAAACCCACCCCCTTTCCTTAACCCCCCACTAAAAGAAATTTCCCAAGGCTGGCATTCTCATTTCCTCCTTCCCAAAACAGAAAATGTATGCCTCCCCATTTACCAGACCTCAGATTCAGCACGGCACATTAAGTAGGAAAACTTCTGCATCCCCAGTCTCCCTTCGGATGTGTCATATGATACCTTGAGGTGGAGCCTAGGAGTTCCCTCAATTGTGCACTGTCAATTGCCGGCATCTGAGACCTCGCAGTAATTTCATGCTTTTCAGGGGGACCCCTTATTAAACTGAGAGTATGGGGCACAATAGAAGGGGGGCTGGCTGCTGCACCCCAAAACACTGATTGCTTCTACTGTGCTGATGCTGAGGATAAACAGCAGGGACATGGTCTGAGCATTTTGCCAGGATGCTCTGGGGGGGTTTGAACACCCCTGCCCCCCCCTTAACTACGCCCCTAAACAGACATCAGGTATTGGCAGTTAATTTGATAGAGATGGTGATCATTGTTTCTGGGTACTCAGCATGTATTTTTTGTCTATTCCTTAGCCTACCTATGGTTATACAGATAGATAGGGCTATTACTTTGTAAATATCTGAGATTGGGTTAATTGGGATGTCATTTTTGTGCTTTCAAGTAATAATTTATGATGGGCTATAATATGAAATTAGAGATATATTATGTAATGTATGTGTTGCAGGATTTAGCCTTGCAGTTGTGTTTAAATAAGGGTTGGGGGTTAGATGCTCATTATCCCAGTTATGCATTTATATATATCATTATTGCGTTTTGGTTTTCGTTTCCCTTCCTTCCTTTTTTAGGCTAGCACATGATGGTGTTCATGGTTACGGAAGCAAATACTCTTGCGCACAGGTGTGTAAGCTAGATGATCCCAAGGGTTCAAAAAAGACAGTGGATTTCGGCCTTGCTGCTCTCCAGGATGGGATTATCCTAGTAGTATAAAGAAACAAGTGCAGCGCTAAAATCACAAACCACAACTGAAATTGTGAATGGATCAAACAAAGAAAGAAAAATTTGTTAGTACCAGTGACTAACAAGCAACTGTAAGTGATTGTGAGTCAACAAAATACAAAAACCTATGGGGCATATACAAATAAACGTGATGAAATATGCTATGCTCCACAGAAAATGGTGAGTAAAACCACAAATATATCTGTGACTATGAAAAACCTATGACTAATGTGAATCAACATAATATAGACCAGTGGAATGTATACAAAAGTCTGTGATGCAATGAGCTATGCTCTGCGACCAGAGTCCATAAATACACATGAAAGGAGTCTTCTCAAAAGAGGGGGCGCTTGGAACTGCCGAGCAAGATGGACGTGTAATGACACAGCTCCTGCACCGACCGGATTATACACCGACATCCCCGCTATTCTGGTATACTCCAGCGACTGCTCAGATCATCAGAGCATTGGATTCCTCCCTTACATCATCCGTGATGAACCGCAAACGAAAAGAATACCGTCAGCCTAAGAAACTGACAGATTACTACACACAGCCGAAAATCCAAGATGGCGCCCGTGGCCCTGAATGCAGGAATTCGGCGGCCTACACAGATCTTCCTGATGAGGATGAACTGCAAATAACCCCACATCCTCACTCTCCTGATGCCTCACCATCATCCCCTGCTTCATCGGCCGGTAACAGCCCTGCAAAAGCGCGGATGCGCTTGGATGAAGAATCTGCAACATCTGAGGTGAGCCTTGAGTCTGACACAGCCCCAGCTCATCCATCCCCCATAGCAGCCTTCCCTACCACAAACCAGCCTGTACTAGATACCACAATGAAGGAGATGCTCATCTCCCTTCAGAGCTCCCTTCACAATGACATTTCCAATATGTTCTCCAGATTCTCCTCACAAATGAACCATATGGGGCAGAAAATACACATGGTAGAGAAGCAGATGGGAGACATGACCGAAACGGTAAATGATCTAGTAGACGCCCATGATCATACACGCGACGAACAGCAATGGATGAGGGCCAAAATGGCGGACCTCGAGGACAGGTCCCGCCGTAATAATGTAAAGATCAGAGGGATCCCTGAATCTATACTACTGCATGATTTAAACGCATATGCGAGGAAATTAATTTCCACGCTCCTGCCAGATCTCACCCCCATGGAAACCATAATCGATCGCATCCATCGCCTCCCTAAACCCCCACATCTCCCGGCTGAAGTCCCACGTGATACCCTGATGAGAATTCACTTTTTTCACGCTAAAGACCAACTTCTGTTCAAATCAAGACACCTGGAACAGCTACCTGCCCCGTACACTAATCTACAACTATACGCTGACCTCTCACAGCACACCCGCCAGTTACGGAGACAACTAAATACTATTACCAAACCACTCAACAACCACAAGATCCCCTATCAATGGGGCTTCCCTACCAAGATCATTGTCACCAAGAATGGAACCAAGCATAACATCTCCACAGTGGAGGAAGGCCTCAAATTACTCCACATATGGGGAATTATCCCGGACCCACCCAACTCAGCTCAACTAAACCGCAGAGGAAACTCTCCGCATCCCAACGATAACCGTCACTCCGGTAAGCACTAACCTATACCTGAATAGTGGATCGCACATGACCCACTTTATATCATCTCCGGTCGGATGCCTTGCTCGTTGCAAATTGCTCCACGAACTTGCACCCCACAACAACACAGCAGTACCAGTTTTAATTAACTGCTGTCAGTTCTTACGTTTTGTTTACCCTTTTTTCCTAACTCACTTTATTTTCTCCTCACCCTAAAGTTTCCTTTAACCGACATCTCTTCTCTCCTGAGAGCGCACGGAAGAAAAAAGGATACGAGTACCACGACCACCAGATATTTCTACATAGAAGAACCCAACTCCAAACTGTGAGTAAAAACTTACCACATATTCTACCCTACACCACCCTCCAAGATGCCCAAATTCCTCTCGCTAAATGCCAAAGGTCTAAACCATCCGGCTAAAAGAGCTTCCTTATGGAAGACAGCCCAAAAATCCTCATGTGACATCATCTGTGTACAAGAAACACACTTTAAAAAATCTGCAATGCCTCACTGCTATAACAAATCATTCCCCAATATCTACCATGCTCCAGGCCCCACTAAGAAAAACGGAGTTCTAATTGCATTCAAACACACAATCAATTTTACGCTCCATAACAGCTTAATTGATGAAGATGGCAGATATTTGGCCCTAGATTGTACCTTGGACAATGCTAGATACACTATTGCAACGGTGTATGCGCCCAACACTAATCAAATTAGATTCCTCTCCAAGTTGATGCCCAAACTCGCCAAATTTCGCCAAGGAAACCTCATAATCTGCGGTGATTTCAACATAGTTCCGGACAATACCCTAGATACCTCCTCTCGCAAAACTAGAATTACTTCACCTATGGGACAGTTCCTACGAAACAATGACCTATATGATGTATGGAGATGCCACCACCCCACTGAGAGAGACTACTCCTTCTTTTCCCATCGACACAACTCATACACCAGAATCGACTACTTCCTAGTCGATAAGTGGACCCTGCCAAAAATTTCTGAATCATCCTTAGATACGATAACGTGGTCTGACCACGCACCAGTATCTATAACCCTTGAGTCATTGCCTACTTCCTCACGTACGAAGTTATGGAGAGCCAACGCTTCAATTATTCAATCTCCCGAACACTCAATTACTATCCGTAAACACCTAGAAGAATTTTTTGAGCTGAATCAAGGATCAACATCAAGCAACACTATTTTATGGAACGCTCATAAAGCGGTCATCCGAGGAATTCTTATTCAAATAGGAGCTAGAGAGAAGAGAAGGAGATCACAGCGTCTTGACACCATCACCTCCCAAATTAAAACAACAGAGGCCCAAAACCAAATCAACCCTGATCCTGCCCTTAGAGAAAAACTTGTACTTCTTAGACAAGAATTAAGAAACTTACTACTAGACACATATGAAAAAAACCAGAAAAGATTTAAGGCTAACCACTACTCCACTGGGAATAAGGCAGGGAAAGCCATGGCAGTCAGAATCAAAGGTCATCATATTAAAAGCAAGATATCTCACCTCTACCATCCCTCCACGGGACAAAAAGTGATAGACCCCCAAGCCATAGCAGAAGCGTTTAGCCATTATTACGAAACACTCTATAATCTAAAAAATGACTCCACTATTAGTCAACCTTGCTCAAAAGATATAGAAAACTTCTTGACGGAAATTAACCTCCCCAAAGTTTCCTCAGAGCAACTAACGATACTTAATGCTCCATTCTCCCCATTAGAAGTGTTAGATACCATCACAGCCCTACCATCCAACAAATCCCCAGGACCAGACGGTCTCACTGGAGAGTATTATAAAGAATTCCGTACAATTCTAGCCCCTTTTTTGGCCCAAATGTGCAACGACGCTGCCTCCTCCTCTTCTCTCCCACAGGAAATGTTAAATGCCTTAATCATTACATTGCCGAAGCCAGGCAAGGACCCTACCTCACCGCAAAATTTTAGACCCATATCGCTACTGAACATTGACACAAAAATTTATGCAAAACTCATAGCAGCCAGATTAGTAAATATTATGCCCTCACTGATCCACCCTGACCAATCCGGGTTCACAAAAGGTAGGCAAACGTTTGATGCAACCCGTAGAATCATTAATATAATCCACCATGCTGAGTCTGAGCGAACGCCTTCTCTGCTTCTGTCACTAGATGCAGAGAAGGCGTTTGATAGAGTCAATTGGATCTATCTCCAAGCTACACTCCTTAAATTCGGCCTCCAAGGTCCCATTCTTTCTGCTATAATGGCCTTATATTCAAAACCTTCAGCCCAGGTTTATACCTCTGAGATGCTATCTAAACCATTTCCAATTTCTAATGGCACTCGTCAGGGCTGCCCCTTATCACCCATAATCTTCAACTTAATGATGGAACCACTGGCTGAACATATTAGAATAAACAAATCCATAACAGGATTCAAAATTGGTAAATTAGAACACAAGATCAACCTGTTTGCTGACGACGTCATCATAATGGTAACCAACCCTATATCCTCCCTGGCTTCGATACAATCTGTACTACAAAAATTCAGTACCATTTCTTACTATAAGGTAAATGAAAATAAGTCATATATTCTGGACCTAGGTCTAGATGCCATAACCAGCAACCTTCTACGAAACTTCTATACATATCCATGGGCAGATACAGGTATATCATATCTAGGAATCACACTTACTAAATGCACCAGAAACCTCTTCACCAACAACTACACCGAACTGAAAATGATGCTTATTAAAGAAACCTCCAAACTTTCAAAATTTGAATTTTCATGGACTGGTAGGCTAGCAGCCTTTAAAATGCTCATACTCCCTAGATTGCTCTACACATTCCGCACTCTTCCTATTCCACTTACCAATACATACATCAAATCTCTACAATCAATTTTACACCACTACATTTGGCAAAGTAAGAAGCCTAGATGTAGTCATCTCAAAACTACTAAACATAAACTGGCGGGTGGCCTGGGATACGTAGATATTAAAGATTATTATTTAGCTACCGTTCTATCTCAAATGAAGGAATGGGTAAGCACGCACACTACTACATTATGGGGAAACATTGAAAACAACATGACTCCAGGGCCCAACCTTAAATACTGGTTATTCAGCACTACAACCAAACGCCCAAATCTTCGATTATATTCGCCAACCATACAAGCTTCAGTTAGGGCTTGGACAATACTACACTCCGCGAAATGGTCCCAATTACCAACCAAAAGCATTCCAATACCTATCCAAACCCTACAACTACTGTCACCTGATCTGACTATTCCCAAATGGATAACAGACCAAAACCCTCATACCACAGACCTCAGAACTAAGATACTGCATAAACCCTTTACCCAATTACAATCTCAATACCAAGCACCCCCCACAGACTTCTTTAGTTGTACCAGAATTCAACAATGCCTATCGGCTCACCCACGATTAGAAGGAGAATTACCACTCAAAATGTGGAACTACTACTTCTCCAATAACACACCTACCAAAGGCACCTCACTAATATACTCTACTCTACAGGAAAAAACAGTATTCCTAAAATCTAAACCATACACAGACTGGGAAAAAGAATTGCATCTACAGTTCTCAGAACAACAATGGCAAAAGGCAATTCAATCCACATACAAATCCACTAGCTGCACCTCTCTATGGGAGTTAATGCATAAAATACACCTAAGATGGTACCTAACGCCACAGAGAATGGCCAAATTTCATCCACAATCCTCATCCAAATGTTGGAGAGAATGTGACCACATAGGTACCTTATCTCACATTCTATGGTCGTGTCCAGTCTTAAAAACCCTCTGGCAAGAGGTGGAATACATTATACAAGACATATGTCACCTTCCCATCAAACTCACACTACAACTGGCCATACTGAACTTGAACACTGAACTATTACCACCACCTTTTAGACTTGTAATCACACACATACTTCTAGCTACTAGGTTACTCATAACTAGAAGATGGAAAACAAACTTACCCCCAACATTGACAGAAGTCATAACACTAGTTCACTCCCACTTCGCATATGAACTAATTATTTCAAAGGGAAAACCCTCTTATGGAAAAATTCACAAACTATGGCACCCCTGGTCACATTGGTACGCACAAAAACTTACCTGATAATTTTTTGATACTACTTACACATACTCGATCCACATTGTTCTCCTCACTCAATATATGACAATGCTCTCTACCCTCATCCACTACTCTTCCTGTCCCCTTCCCTCACCCACCCACCCTTTTTTTCTTCATTCTATTATTTATCCCCAACTACCTTACTCTCTACGCTCTCTACTACACGTTACATACAGTTCCGTACAAGTACGTTTAGCTCTCATAATTATACTCAAGTTTGATAAGTACTCTAGACAAGATACGTTCCAACACATTCCTACACTTGAAGTTATACAACCTAAACTTCTAAGTTATTAACTTCCTTTCGTACGAATGGTTAATGATATTCTAAGTTGTTAAACGACTACTGTTTAAAATGTCTTTACACCATGGGAATGAAGGTTACCACAACCACCCATGCTACAGCATGAGCCCATACGGGGTACATGGGGATAATAATCCACACACCTTATCTTACCTTCAACACCTGTTATAGTTCTATTATTCTCACCACAATTGACGAATGATTACTGATATGTAATTCTCTCAACTGTATGTAATCAGAATGTGATTTTTGACAATGTCTGTTCACTCTTTCATTTAAATCTTCAATAAAAATGATTGAAACAAAAAAGAGGGGGCGCTTGAACACAGGATGTTGACTGAAGGCTGGAGTATAGGACAATCACAGGAAATACTTCAAAGACATCTAAAGTAGGTACGTTCCAGCTTCCCACGTTGCCACCATTTTTTACTTGTGATCACTTTTACCTGTAAAGGTTTTTTATTCAATAAATTCCTTTTAATTTTTAACCTACGCCATGTGGAGCCTTTTTCCTCTTTTTTCTCCATGATTTCATCCATTATTGGTTCCCTCTGACCGTTCTGGCCCCGGAATCGGAGATTATGTGAGTGAGCCGTTTATCCCCACCTGCGACAACCCTGCCTATCAGTGATCGTGACCCAAGGGAACACACCTGGGACGATTCTACGGGAGGTCCCCTCCATAAGCTCTGATTGACGTACTGCTATAAGGCAGATATGTCCTACAAGATCCGGTAAGAGTACTTACTTTAGATGTCTATGAAGTATTTCCTGTGATTGTCCTATACTCCAGCCTTCAGTCAACATCCTGTGTTCAAGCGCCCCCTCTTTTGAGAAGACTTCTTTCATGTTTATTTATGGACTCTGGTCGCAGAGCATAGCTCATTGCATCACAGACTTTTGTATACATTCCACTGGTCTATATTATGTTGATTCACATTAGTCATAGGTTTTTCATAGTCACAGATATATTTGTGGTTTTACTCACCATTTTCTGTGGAGCATAGCATATTTCATCACGTTTATTTGTATATGCCCCATAGGTTTTTGTATTTTGTTGACTCACAATCACTTACAGTTGCTTGTTAGTCACTGGTACTAACAAATGTTTCTTTCTTTGTTTGATCCATTCACAATTTCAGTTGTGGTTTGTGATTTTAGCGCTGCACTTGTTTCTTTATATTTGGTTTGACTTGGTTTGTTTGTGTGTCAGCTGCTATATATTATTTTGATAAATAATTTTGGGGATCAGCGCAGCATTCTCCCTTATCACCACTTTATCCTAGTAGTAAACGATAAGAAAGAAAAAGAGAGCACACCGGCCTAGTGCATTATCCTTGAGAAAAATTTATTAAAAACAAGATTAAAATCTACTCACAAAGGTAGAAAGAAATTATCGCACTGTATAAAGTCACAAGGCGATTAATCCGCTGGTAGCAGTTTCCAGGTCCTAGGAAGAGGACGTACGAACCGCTGCTGGCTAACGCGTTTTGAAGGTGTCCCTTCTTCTTCAGGCCTTTTTCTTTCTTATGGTGTTCATGGTTGTCTCAGTACTGTCAGACTTATGCCCCGTACACACGGTCGGACATTGATCCGACATTCCGACAACAAAATCCTAGGATTTTTTCCGACAGATGTTGGCTCAAACTTGTTTTGCGTACACACGGTGGCACAAAGTTGTTGGAATTTCCGATCGCCAAGAACGCGGTGACGTCAACCACGTACGACGAGACTAGAAAAGGCCAGTTCAGAACCAAGCGCAGCACACTTTGGGCTCCTTTTGCTAATCTTGTGTTAGTAAAAGTTTGGTGAGAGACGATTCGCGCTTTTTCAGACTCGTGGCTTTCAGATCATTTTCTGCGGTTCATTTCAGTTTGTGCTTGTGGGTTTGTATCTGCTCTTCAGTGCGTGCAGCGAGTACCCTTGACTTGTCATTGTGTTCTTGTTCGTTCGTTACTGTTTTTCAGGTCGCTCTTCACAGGCCTTGCTGTTCTTCAGTGCGTTCTGTTACTTCGATCTGAGCAGCCGACTGTTTTCTAGCCATGTTGCTTATACGTACTCCTTGTAGAGTTCGTGCTGTGTGGGGGCTTGGTGTTGGGGTCCTGACCTTGATACAAGATCAGTCCATGAACAGGGTGGGGAGGAGTTCATGGACCAAGAATTGGTTGCTTCAGCGTGACCAGTTCTCTCATATGCCTTTGCTCAGGATGACGGACCCCGTATTTCACCGTTTGTTGGCTTCGCTGACCCCCTATATCAGCAGGCAGGATACCTGCATGAGGCAAGCCATCACTCCGGAGCAGAGGCTCGTCGCTACCCTGCGGTACTTGGCGACGGGGAGAAGCCTGCAGGACTTGAAGTTCTCGACAGGCATCTCCCCCCAGGCTCTGGGGATCATTATCCCAGAGACCTGTTCTGCCATCATCCAGGTCCTGCAGAAGGAGTATATGAAGGTAAGATTTTTATCCTTTAATATCACATTTTATTGTATATAATGTTTGCTAATGTATTGTATTTCTTTCCTCATTCCCTAATTACCATGATTATAATATGCTGTGAATGTCCCCTTTGTCCTCATGCATGCTGGAATTTTATGGGTTTTTTTTGTCCTTCATACATATTTGCCTTCACTTACCTCCCCAGCATGATCTCCTGCCCTACATTGACATCATGTAGTCACTTAACAATGTATTTTATCAGCTCCATAGTAGTGCTTTACCCCAAACAACCCCTAAAATGTTTAGAAATGTGATTGGTGCTTTAAATTCAGGAAGAGTGCCAGAGGCTTTTTTTTGTGGTGTCCCCAAATCATTTTTAACCCTCCCTCCCCCCAACTGCTAAGTCAGCTGATCCCAAATTTCTATCTATCCTCAATCATCTATCTGCTGACTTTGCCAAACCCATACACACTATACCCATCTCTTTTGTGGTCAGATTTATGGATGAATTCCCCAAAGGATGTAGTGCAAGGGCCTGCCTGTATACTTTCAAATGGTACTGTTTAAAGTTTTTTATCCTATTATTATCTTGATAGGTAATAGCAGAATGTCCAAATGTGCTCAAATGTGTACAGTGTGTATTTATATCTTTGTATTATGACACTTCTTACCTGTCCAGTGGTCTGCCAATAGTGTAACTAAGGAGGGACTGTTCCAAGTAATACCCATTATTTAGGCATTCATCTCTCAATGAAGTGGAGAGGGTTACCTGTCCAAGATTCCCCCCCTATAATGTTAGAAATGGCCCATGAGAGGGGGGGGATATGATAGGTGTACCTTATACTTTGGTGTTGTAAAATTCCCCTTAATAAATGTTATCTGGATGTTGGCCAAGAATGTTTGTGTCTAATCTGCTTTCCATGTTTATATGCAAAAATACTAATTTATTTTTGTTTTCCTCAACAGTTTCCTTCCACGCCACAGGAATGGCAGACTGTGGCCTCCCACTTTGCCCAGCGGTGGAACTTTCCTAACTGCGGAGGGGCAATTGATGGGAAACATGTCCACATTGTCCCACCACCCAACACGGGGTCGTACTATTATAATTACAAGGGGTTCAATAGTATTGTGATGTTGGCGGTGGTGTTGGTTAATTACGAGTTCCTGTATGTGGACGTGGGGAAGAATGGCCGGATGTCCAAAGGTGGAGTCATCGCCCAGACGGAGTTTTACAGGCGTCTCCAGAATGGCAGCTTGGACTTGCCACCTCCAGAAGAGAATGTGGAAGGACTCCCATTCGTCTTCGTTGCGGATGAAGCATTTGCGCTGGGGGACCATCTTATACGGCCATTCCCGATGAGGACCCTCACCCTGGAACAGAGGGTTTTTAATTACCAGCTGGCCAGAGCCAGAAGAGCGGTGAAGAACACATTTGGAATCATGGCCAGCCTGTTCCGCCTATTTCTTACACCCATCCATATGGCGGAGTATAAACTGAATCATATAATCCTGGCGTGCTGTGTTCTACATAACTTTTTACGTCAACATTCTGCCAACTATGCTAGCTCAGTTGGGCCTGAGGCCGGAATTATAAATGAAACAACCCTGATGGCGCTTGAAATTGGCCATCCTGGCTTGCCCTCCCTGAGTGCCCGTGATGTCCGGTTAAGATACCTTGAGTTCTTTGGGGGTAGGGGGGCCTGCTGTGTCTCCACCATGTGCTCTTCCCCCACTGCACAGAACGAAAAGGGGCGGGGAATAGACTAGAAGAACGTCAGGGGCGGGCGGAGTTACACGCATGCGCAGTGTGTATAAAGCGTAACATGCGTGCATATTACGTACGATCTGTGAGCGGAGGAAGGAGCATCGGAGGCGCCGATCATGATAACCAAAGTAAGATCTAAACTTGGGCCTATACTGCTTCAAAACTGAAGCCTATATTGTAACAAGATTAGGAGAGTTTGGCCTGACATTAGGATTTGTCTTGTGTTGTGTCTTGCAGAGAAAATGGATAGCTTCAACGACCACAATTTCCTCCCCCTGTTCATAGACAAGTACAGGGAGCTGCCCTGTCTGTGGCAGGTGAGACATCCACATTATAATATTAAACAAAAGAGGCAGGCAGCGCTGGAGAAATTGCTGGAGTTGGTGAAGCCGGTGGTCCCCACAGCAACCATCCCTTATTTAAAAAACAAAATTGGTGGCCTGAGGAGCACTTATCTAAGGGAGCGCAAGAAGGTCACGGATTCCCAGAGACCAGGAGCTGGAGCAGATGACGTTTATGTCCCCAGGCTGTGGTACTATGAGAGACTGCGATTTCTGTCAGACCACACTGAAGTCAGGGAATCCCTCTCAACCCTTCCTTCCACTCTTCCTTCCACCCCAGCTGAGGCTTCCGATGTCCAACCTGGGCCTTCAAGCCAGGAAGAAGTGGAGGAGCCCAGCTGGAGTCAGGTATAGCATTGTTCTACAGATTTCTGGTCAATAAATAAATTATGTTTACTAGATGTCATTATTGATCACTAATTGCTGATTGCAAAAAGTGTTTTACATATCAATAGACAGTAGTGGGCACC
This sequence comes from Aquarana catesbeiana, assembly GCF_042186555.1. Lineage (NCBI taxonomy): Eukaryota > Metazoa > Chordata > Amphibia > Anura > Ranidae > Aquarana > Aquarana catesbeiana. The sequence goes on from NC_133324.1 coordinate 637,057,508, forward strand.
CAAAATTGGGACAAGAATGAAAAATGCTGGGCTCAGAATGATAGTCTGTTATATTTTTTAACATTCCATTTGCAACAGTCAGGAGGTGAAAATTGTGTGTGATTGATGAAAAAAATATTAAAACCTTTAAAACTTTTTCATACACAGGAAGACCTCAGCCAGGAGGAGGCTGTGGAATATGGCAGCCAGGAGGAGGCGGGGCTAAGTTGCAGCCAGGAGGAGGCGGGGCTAAGTGTCAGCCAGGAGAAGCCTGGGACAAGTCGAAGCCTGACCGAATCGCAGGTTCCTCCCCTCCACCTTCCATACAAAAGAGCGAGAAAGGCGACTCACATGCAGGATTCTGCGCTCAGGCTCATTCAGGAGGCTTCTGCGTCCCTCAGAGCCTTACCCACTCCTGAAGAGGCCTTTTCCTGCATGGCTGCCACAAAACTGCAGGGCATGCAGGAGGGTCAACGCAAGCTATGTGAGGACCTTCTGTATAAAGTCCTAAGTAAGGGGGTGAGTGGAGAACTAACACCCAATACCCACCTGAGTGAGTTGGCCCCTCCTCCTCCTCCTGCTGCCACAACTCCACCACCAGAGCCACAGCGTGGAAGGAGGCGTGGAAGGAAGACAAGAGAGTGATGACCCTGGGTTCAGTCTGGTCTGGCAAAAGATGCAGTCTCTTGTATGACCGCAGCCTGGGGACACAGATGTCATCTACTGCTTTCTGGATCTCTGGGACTTCTGGACCAGACTGCACTCCCTTAGATAAGGACTCCTCAGGCCACCAATTTTGCTTGAAAATAATTGATGTGTGCCCTGGGGATCCAAGGCTTCACCCATTTCTGCTGTTTCTCCAGCGTTGCCTCCCTCTTTGTTTAGTTGTGAGCCCTTAATAAATTAAATTTTTCTTTAAATTATACTCTCCTATGTGTGTTTTCATTCAAAAAGGACAATTTGTTGGTGACGATTCAGGTACATTTCTAAAGTACAATGTGAAATTAACAAGACAACAACACCAAACAATCTCCTACAGATTAAATATAACAACACATCAATGGTGTTGTGGTAACTTGACACACAAAACACACACAAAAATATTCTGGAGTAAAACTAAAAATACAATAAAACAAAGATCAGCCTTGAAAAAAATACAAACCAAAAAAAAAATAATCTGCCTTAAAACAAACAAAAAAAAAAATTCAACATAAAAATAATGTTGTCAGATGTGACAAATCAAAATATATTGAGGGAATCCCGATAAATAGTGAAGAAAGAAGTTTGTGAGAAGTCTGTGTGAATATGAGCAGCAAAACTACTTCATTCTTCTCACATTATAAAGAAGAAGAGAGTGCGCTGTATTAAACCATTTTTAACATAGCAGCGTGACGAAAGTGCTGTATCCATTGCGAACGCTAAGTTTCCAGACCAAGCTGTTCCATCTCGGAATTTCTTCTGAGCATGCGTGGCACTTCGTGCGTCGGAACAGGCCACACACGCGATCGGATTTTGTTGTCGGAAAAATGTATAGCCTGCTCTCAAACTTTGTGTGTCGGAAAATTCGATGGAAAATGTCCGATGGAGCCCACACACGGTCGGAATTTCCGACAACACGCTCCGATCGGACATTTTCCATTGGAAAATCTGACCGTGTGTACGGGGCATTAGACTATCCTTTTACAGCATTGGTGGTTCTGAAAATGGGTGCAGAGTTCAGGTGGGTGCAGGGTGCAGAGTGCAGGTGGGTGCAGGGTGCAGAGTTCAGGTGGGTGCAGAGTGCAGGTGGGTGCAGAGTTCAGGTGGGTGCAGAGTTCAGGTGTGTGCAGAGTTCAGGTGTGTGCAGGGTGCAGAGTTCAGGTGGGTGAAGGATGCAGAGTGCAGGTGGGTGCAGAGTTTAGGTGGGTGCAAGGTGCAGAGTTTAGGTGGGTGCAGGGTGCAGAGTTTAGGTGGGTGCAAGGGGGCAGAGTTAAGATGGGTGCAGGGTGCAAAGTTCAGATGGGTGCAGGGTGCAGGGTGCATGTGGGTGCAGAGTGCAGGTGGGTGCAGGGTGCAGAGTTCAGGTGGGTGCAGAGTTCAGGTGGGTGCATGTGGGTGCAGAGTTCAGGTGGGTGCAGATTTCAGGTGGGTGCAGGGTGCAGAGTTCAGGTGGGTGCAGAGTTCAGGTGGGTGCAGAGTGCGTGCAGAGTTCAGGTGTGTGCAGAGTGCGTGCAGAGTTCAGGTGGGTGCAGGGTGCAGAGTTCAGGTGGGTGCAGAGTGCAGGGTACATGTGGGTGCAGAGTTCAGGTGGGTGCAGAGTTCAGGTGGGTGCAGAGTGCAGGTGGGTGCAGGGTGCAGAGTTCAGGTGGGTGCAGGGTGCAGAGTGCAGGTGGGTGCAGAGTTCAGGTGTGTGCAGTGTTCAGGTGTGTGCAGAGTTCAGGTGGGTGCAGGGTGCAGAGTTCAGGTGGGTGAAGGTTGCAGAGTGCAGGTGGGTGCAGAGTTTAGGTGGGTGCAGGGTGCAGAGTTTAGGTGGGTGCAGGGTGCAGAGCTTAGGTGGGTGCAGGGTGCAGAGCTTAGGTGGGTGCAGGGTGCAGAGTTTAGGTGGGTGCAGGGTGCAGAGTTCAGATGAGTGCAGGGTGCAGAGTGCAGGGTGCAGGGTGCATGTGGTTGCAGAGTGCCCAGGTGGGTGCAGGGTGAAGAGTTCAGGTGGGTGCAGAGTTCAGGTGAGTGCATGTGGGTGCAGAGTGCAGAGTGCATGTGGGTGCAGAGTTCAGGTGGGTGCAGGGTGCAGAGTTCAGGTGGGTGCAGGGTGCAGAGTTCAGGTGGGTGCAGAGTTCAGGTGGGTACAGGGTGCGTGCAGAGTTCAGGTGGGTGCAGAGTGCGTGCAGAGTTCAGGTGGGTGCAGAGTGCGTGCAGAGTTCAGGTGGGTGCAGGGTGCAGAGTTCAGGTGGGTGCAGAGTGCAGGGTGCATGTGGGTGCAGAGTTCAGGTGGGTGCAGAGTTCAGGTGGGTGCAGAGTTCAGGTGGGTGCAGAGTGCAGGTGGGTGCAGGGTGCAGGTGGGTGCAGAGTTCAGGTGGGTGCAGGGTGCAGGTAGGTACAGGGTGCAGGTACGTACATGGTGCAGGTAGGTGCAGGTAGGTACAGGGTGCAGGTAGGTACAGGGTGCAGGTAGGTACATGGTGCAGGTAGGTGCAGGTAGGTACAGGGTGCAGGTAGGTGCAGGTAGGTACAGGGTGCAGGTAGGTACAGGGTGCAGTTAGGTACAGGTAGGTACAGGGTGCAGTTAGGTACAGGGTGCAGGTAGGTACAGGGTGCAGGTAGGTACAGGGTGCAGAGTTTCACCACTAAATCACCATCCTGGACAGAACTGTCTTCCCCCTCCCAGCACAGACACACATCCCCCTTCCTGTACAATTAGCACATATTAAACTTTCCCCTGTGAACACAGACCTTAGATACAGCGCGACTCAATCCAGAGAGATGTCCTTCCTCACAGGCTCCTCTCATGACCTGTAAGACACGTCAGAGCCGGGGAGGAGCCACCTAGCAAAAGCTTCCCCTCCCCGGCTCTAGTGTGACAGGCAGCGGCGAGCGATGCTTGCTGCGGGAGTATGAATAGGTGCCGAGAATCCAGCCAGACAGGAGCGCTGTGTCACTTCTAAATACAGAAGCCTGGCTTCTGTGTTTAGAAGTGACAGTACTGAGCGGAAAGCACAGGGCAGCAACGTAGATAGCGGAACTCTCTTCCACCACGTTTCGGCTGAAAAAAGTCCTGGTGTCACCCCTCTTGCGGGTGTCACCCGGGTGTGGACCGCACCCCCCGCACCCCCATAGTGACGCCACTGCAGGTGGGTGCAGAGTTCAGGTGGGTGCAGGGTGCAGGTAGGTACAGGGTGCAGGTAGGTACATGGTGCAGGTAGGTACATGGTGCAGGTAGGTGCAGGTAGGTACAGGTAGGTACAGGGTGCAGTTAGGTACAGGGTGCAGGTAGGTACAGGGTGCAGGTAGGTACAGGGTGCAGAGTTCCACCACTAAATCACCATCCTGGACAGAACTGTCTTCCCCCTCCCAGCACAGACACACATCCCCCTTCCTGTACAATTAGCACATATTAAACTTTCCCCTGTGAACACAGACCTCAGATACAGCGCGGCTCAATCCAGAGAGATGTCCTTCCTCACAGGCTCCTCTCATGACCTGTAAGACACGTCAGAGCCGGGGAGGAGCCACCTAGCAAAAGCTTCCCCTCCCCGGCTCTAGTGTGACAGGCAGCGGCGAGCGATGCTTGCTGCGGGAGTGTGGATAGGTGCCGAGAATCCGGCCGGACAGGAGCGCTGTGTCACTTCTAAATACAGAAGCCTGGCTTCTGTGTTTAGAAGTGACAGTACTGAGCGGAAAGCACAGGGCAGCAACGTAGATGGCGGAACTCTCTTCCACCATGTTCCGGTTGAAAAAAGTCCTGGTGTCACCCCTCTTGCGGGTGTCACCCGGGTGCGGACCGCACCCCCCGCACCCCCCATAGTGATGCCACTGCATGGGAGGCTTAACTGGCGGATTCAAGCGCAGTGCCCCTGAACAAAGGCCCGGATCAGGGAATGAGAGGCAAGTGGCCTTTGAAAGAAAACCGACAAGGCCGAGATCCGGCCTTGATAGTGCCCAAGGCCAGCTTAATTTCTACGCCTAATTGTAGAAAAGCAAGAATCCTGCTAATGGCATACTTTCTAGGATGCCACCTCCTGAATTCACACCAGGAAACATATGCTTTCCAGATTCTGTAGTAGAGCCTGGAGGCCGGCTTCCTAGCATTAACCAGAGTGGATAGGATTGGCCCTGAAAGTCCACTGCTCTTCAGAATGTGGGTCTCAACAGCCAAACTGTAAAATTCAGACTTCGTAAGGCAGGATGGAATATTGGACCCTGTGAGAGTAGATCCGAGATTAGCGGAAGAACCCAAGGTCTTCCTTTTGCCATCTTTGGGATCTCCGCATACCAAGATTGTCTGGACCAGGTTGGGGCCACCAGAATTACTGGCTTCCCTTCCCTTTTGACCCTCCGAAGGAATTACGGGAGAAGCGGAAATGGAGGGAATGCATAGATCAGAGAGTACTGATCCCATGGAATTGTTAAGGCATCTGACCCTTGTGCTAGTGGATCCTTTGCTCTTGACACAAAGCTGTGCAGTTTTCTGTTGAACCTGGAAGCCAACAGGTCCACATCTGGGATACCCCATTTCCGACATATGGCCTGAAAAAATGTTGGGGTGTTGAGACAATTCTCCTGGACACAGCTGCTGGTGGCTTAGGAAGTCCACCTGCCAATTTTCTACCCCTGGAAAAGAAGACTGCAGACATGCAAGGAGCATGCCTTTCTGCCCAAGAAAAAATGTGATTCACCTCTTTTTGGGCATCCAGACTCCTGGTGCCTCCTTGGTGATTGATATAGGCCACTGCCATAGCATTGTCGGACTGTATCCGGACAGGGCAACCTTGCAACCTGTAAGTCCATACCCTGAGGGCTAGACAAATTGTCAGAATCTCCAGAATGTTGATGGGCAAGAGTCCTTCGGCTCTGGACCATCTTCCCTGAGTGGAAACTTCTTCCAGAATTGCTCCCCGGCCTATTAGGCTGGCTTTCGTGGTTATGATGTTCCAAGTAACTGGGACAAAGGATTTTCCTTTTAGTAAATTTTTGGTCAGCAACCACCAATTGAGGCTTTGGCGTACCCATGGTGATAGGCACATTGGAAGATCCAAGGCTTGAACTCTTTTGTTTCAGGCCGAGAGAATGCTGCTCTGTAAGGGCCTTGAGTGAAACTGGGCGTAAGGAACAGCCTCGAATGAGGCCACCATTTTTCCTAATAGTCTCATGCATAGTCGAATGGAAGGATTTTGCCTTGCTATGACTACCCAGACAAAATCCTTTATGGCTTTGGCTTTTGACCCAGGTAAAAATACTCTGTATTGGATTGTGTCTATGACCATACCCAAATACTCCATAGGGGCTGTAAGGAGGATTTTTCTGGATTGAGGAACCAGCCTAGGTACTCCAAGTACTCCACTGTGTTGAGCACATTGCGGTCTAATCGTGCTACGGGCTGTTCTACGAGTAGAAAATCGTCCAGATAGGCTGTCACTGTTATGCCCTGAACACTTAGTTTTGCCAAGGGTGGGGCTAGAATTTTTGTGAACACTCAAGGTGCGGTAGCAAGACCGAAAGGTAGGGCCACCAATTGGAAGTGGCGCTGATCCACTGCAAACCTTAGAAACTTTTGGTGAGCGGGAAATATTGTCACATGTAAATATGCATCTTTGATGTCTATTGATGCCAGGAATTCTCCTCCCTGAAGGGTGGAAACCATTGAGAGGATTGACTCCATGCGGAAAGAGCGAATGTTTAGAAACTGATTCAGGTCTTTTAGATCTAGAATAGGTCTGACATCCCTGTTCGATCTTGGAACCGTAAAGAGGTTTGAGTAGAACCCCAAGCCTTGCTCTTCTAAGGCTACTTCCATAACTACCCCTTGGGATAACAGACGTTCTAAGGCTAGAAACAAGGGCCTCCTCTTTTCTGGATCCTTGGAGACTCTTGACCTTAAGAAACGAGATGGCGGAAGCTCCCAAAACTCCAGCTTGTGACCCAGAGACACCATGGAGGTTACCCATTTGAATCTCTTCCCGCCAGGCACCTGCAAACAGCAGCAGCCTTCCCCCCACTTGGCCAAGTGGGGGCGCCTCTTCATAGGGAGGCTTTGGGGTTCTGCTTACCAGATTTTTGGACCCCAACACTTCTTTTGCTCTTGAGCTTGGCCTTGGACCTTTCCCCTAGTATTGGACTGGGGAGGCCATCGCCACTAGCGGGAGGTTGATGCTCCAGAGACTGGGGAAAGAGAACATCTAAATGAGGGACGTTCATTCTTCTTTTTAACCGGTAACAACATGGTCTTGCCCCCAATAATCTTCTGGATATATTTGTCCAGATCATCCCATAAAACAGGAACCCAGTCAAATATCTTTTGCATGAAGCCTCAGATGCCCAATGCTTAAGCCAAAGGGACCTGCGCATGTGTACAAGCAGGAGAGTAAGGCGGGATGCTTGCTCAACAGAATCCATAATGGCATTAACCGCAAAACACAAGGCCTTAGGAAGGTCTGCATAAACCTCGACCTCCTCGGTGGGAAGGAGGTTAATCACATGTCAATTGCTGCGTCCGCAGGTTGGACCACAGCACCAGCCACAGGAAAAGAGGCTTTAAACAAAGTTTCCAGCTTTTTATCAGTTGGATCTTTGAACCCCTGAGCATTGTCCACAGGACAGGTCAGGCTTTTATTCACACAGGAAATAGTCACATCAATTGCTGGCACCCCCATTTCTTAGTGAACTTTTCCTCAACTGAATAAAGCATTGAAAACCTCTTAGGAGGAGAAAATAGTTTATCTGGGTGAACCCAGTTCTCATACAACAATTTCTCCAGCAAGGGATGAATTGGGAAGGTATACACAGCCTGTGGGGATTTCCGAGATCCCAAGGAGGAAATAGAGGATATGACAGCCTAAGCCGAGGGCAATTTGTATGTGGTACGCAACAACTCAGTATAATATTGCACCAGCATTTTGAGGGCCTGAGAGGCAGAAGAGAGCTTCTCCTCTTCCCCTGAATCGTCCGACTGCTCCTGATCCCCATCCCCGGATAGGGATACTTCCCCATTATCAGAATGCTCTTCCGAGCCAGCCAGAGCAGAGGAAGGGGATCTACCCCTTTTTCTGCTACTTTTCAAAGGAAGCTGTGATAAAAGTAGTAATCCTTCCTTCTAAACAATCCAATGCAGCTTTCATAGTGTCTCATCACAGACTCATCCTGTAAGGCTGCTTCCAGTCTTTCAGGGGGTGATGGTATCCTGCAGACATGCCAAGAACCCCTAGAACTAGGTGGTGATTTCTTAGTGCCTCTTTTACCTGCCCCTGAAGCCCTCTTACAGGGAGACATAGTCCTAAGCTGTCAAAGCAGAGGTACTAGTACAAATGCAATCACTGTTGTGCCTTAGTCTTACAATATTAACATTAGCTCAGTCTGCACAACCTGATGCTGAGTAGGTGTCTTAAGAATGCCTGGATCCGAATCCACTGAGATGCTTACTGCCCACAGCTCTGTGTCCCACTGCTTACAGGGTCTCCGGCATTTTGGGCTTTTAAAACATAGCCGCCTTGCGCCTGGTCACTGGTGCGCCGTGCACGCCACACGTGCACAGCGCCGCACCCACGCCCCCTCCTTTCCCGCCAAAACCGCTGTAAAAGTGCACGCATGCATGCATAGGACCGTCATGGCGGTGGTGGGGGCAGGGGGGAGAAAGGAAAGCACCTGAGGACTTTGCGGGACCCCCGGACTGCATGGGATCCCCTTTTCATCTTTTGTGGCAGAGCCTGCAGAGGAGGAGGTGAGCGGCTTCTCAGACCGCAGCTTCAGTGAGCCTGTATCCTGGATGGCATGTAAGTATACACCAGGTTTGTCTCTTACTCCCTCTAGTGGCAGAAACCAGGTAAGACATGCAAATTACTCAAAAAAGAAGATAATCCATAAGGTGTATACTTAGGATTGTCTTCACTTACCTTAACCCGCCGCAAGAAACTGCTGATAACAGACAGATCCAACCTTCACCCATCACGGCGGGTAATGTTGTGCCAACCTTCAGGCTTCTGGGTTCCTACTCACAGGATCCTCTTCCCTGGACCTGTAGAAGACTCTGCCAGAAAAACTTTTTGCGCAACTTAATTTTTGTGCACCAAAGCTCTGGATCCCAGAGCCCAGTCATCAAAGAGAGACATTACAGGCAAAACCTTGTTTCTTCTTTCACGAGGCACGGGTACTATCCATCTTAGGCATATTGGCCCGAGGCATGGATCCGTTTGTATAGCTCTTAGGCCCCCACAGAAACCATCAAACAGAGCTTTCTTCTTAGCACATCTTTAACATGACCAACCATCTTAGACACTGGCGAAAAAACTGATCAATGCAAAAAAAGTTTTAAAAACGGCCATTTTTTCGGGAGCAGTGATTTTAATGATGCTTAAGTGAAACGATAAAAGTGTAGTATCCCTTTAAATTTCGTACCTGGGGGGTGTCTATAGTATGCCTGTAAAGGGGCGCATGTTTCCCGTGTTTAGAACAGTCTGATAGCAAAATGACATTTCAAAGGAAAAAAAGTAATTTAAAACTACTCGTGGCTATTAATGAATTGCCGGTCCGACAATACACATAGAAGTTCATTGATAAAAATGGCATGGGAATTCCCCACAGGGGAACCTCGACCAAAAAAAAATGACGTGGGGGGTCCCCCTAAATTCCATACCAGGCCCTTCAGGTCTGGTATGGATTTTAAGGGGAACCCCGCGACAAAATAAAAAAAAATGGCGTGGGGTCCCCCTAAAAATCCATACCAGACCCTTATCTGAGCACGCAACCTGGCAGGCCGCAGGAAAAGAGGGGGGGACGAGAGAGTGCCCCCTCTCCTGAACCTTACCAGGCCACATGTTCTCAACATTGGGAGGGTGCTTTGGGGTAGCCCCCCAAAACACCTTGTCCCCATGTTGATGAGGACAAGGGCCTCATCCCCACAACCCTGGCCGGTGGTTGTGGGGGTCTGCGGGCGGGGGGCTTATTGGAATCTGGAAGCCCCCTTTAACAAGGGGACCCCCAGATCCTGGCCCTCCCCCCTGTGTGAAATGGTAAGGAGGTACAAAAGTACCCCTACCATTTCACTAAAAATGTGTCAAAAATGTTAAAAATGACAAGAGACAGTTTTTGACAATTCCTTTATTTAAATGCTTCTTTCTTCTATTTTCTTTCATCTTTCTTCTTTCTTCTATCTTCCTTCGATTTCTTCCTCCATCTTCTTCTTCTTCTGGTTCTTCTGGTTCTTCCTCCGGTGTTCTTGTCCGGCATCTTTCTCTGCGGCGCTGGCGTCTTCTTCCCTTCTTCTCCTCGGGCCGCTCCGCATCCATGATGGCATGGAGGGAGGCTCCCGCTGTGTGACGCTTCTCTCTTCATCTTCTTCTCTTCATCTTCTTCTCTTTATCTTCTTTTTGGGCCGCTCCGCATCCATGATGGCATGGAGGGAGGCTCCCACTGTGTGACGCTTCTCCTCTTCTGACGGTTCTTAAATAACGTGGGGCGAGGCCACCCGGTGACCCCACCCCCTCTGACGCACGGGGACGTGACTGGACTTCCCTGTGGCATTCCCCGTGATGTCAGAGGGGGCGGGGTCACCCGTTACGTAACCCCACCCCCTTCTGATGTCACGGGGAATGCCACAGGGAAGTCCCCATGCGTCAGAGGGGGGCAGGGTCACTGGGTGGCTCTGCCCCCCGTTATTTAAGAACCGTCAGAAGAGGAGAAGCGTCACACAGCGGGAGTCTCCCTCCATGCCATCATGGATGCGGAGTGGCCCAAAAAGAAGAAGACAAGAAGATGAAGAGAAGAAGATGAAGAGAACAAGATGCAGAGAAGATGAAGAGAGAAGCGTCACACAGCGGGAGCCTCCCTCCATGCCATCATGAATGCGGAGCGGCCCGAGGAGAAGAAGGGAAGAAGACGCCGCGGAGGAAGATGCCGGACGAGAACACCGGAGGAAGAAACAGAAGAACCAGAAGAAGAAGAAGATGGAGGAAGAAACCGAAGGAAGATAGAAGAAAGAAGAAAGACAAAAGGAGATAGAGGAAAGAAGCATTTAAATAAAGGAATTGTCAAAAACTGTCTCTTGTCATTTTTAACATTTTTGACACTTTTTTAGTGAAATGGTAGGGGTACTTTTGTACCCCCTTACCATTTCACACAGGGGGGAGGGCCGGGATATGGGGGTCCCCATGTTGTTAAAGGGGGCTTCCAGATTCCGATAAGCCCCCTGCCCGCAGACCCCCACAACCACCGGCCAAGGGTTGGTGGGGATGAGGCCCTTGTCCTCATCAACATGGGGACAAGGTGTTTTGGGGGGCTACCCCAAAGCACCCTCCCAATGTTGAGGGCATGTGGCCTGGTACGGTTCAGGAGGGGAGGGCCACACTCTCACCCCCCTCTTTTCCTGCGGCCTGCCAGGTTGCATGCTCGGATAAGGGTCTGGTATGGATTTTTGGGGGGACCCCACGCCGTTTTTTTTTTTTATTTTGGCGCGGGGTTCCCCTTAATATCCATACCAGACCTGAAGGGCCTGGTATGGAATTTAGGGGGACCCCCACGTCATTTTTTAAAAAAATTTTGGTTCGGGGTTCCCCTGCCGTTTTTATCAATGAACTTTTATTTGTATTGTCGGACCGACAATTCATTAATAGCCGCGAGTAGTTTAAATGACTTTTTTTCCTTTGAAATGTCATTTTGCTGTCAGACTGTTCTAAACACAGGAAACATGCGCCCCTTTACAGGCATACTATAGACACCCCCCAGGTACAAAATTTAAAGGGATATTACACTTTTATTGTTTCACTTTAAGCATCATTAAAATCACTGCTCCCGAAAAAATGGCCGTTTTTAAAACTTTTTTTTTTGCATTGATCCATGTCCCCTGGGGCAGGACCCACATCCCCAAACACTTTTTATGACAATACCATGCATATAAGCCTTTAAAATTAGCACTTTTGATTTCTCCCATAGACTTTTAAAGGGTGTTCCGCGGCATTCGAATTTGCCGCGAACACCCCAAATTGTTCGCTGTTCGGCGAACTGGCGAACAGCCAATGTTCGAGTCGAACTTGAGTTCTACTTGAACTCGAAGCTCATCCCTAATGATGACTATCTAACCCACTAAGTAATTATCAAAGGCTCTGTGTCCCCTGCAGTATGAACAAGAAAATAAATTCTTGTTTTTGGATAATTTACCACTATAACTTTGCTTTAGCTATATTGGTGCAAGGAAAATGTAAAAGTACATCCAGTCAATAAAATCTTATATAAGCTTTAACATGTGAAAAAATCTAAAAACTGTTCTCACCATAACCCTTACGGTAAAACAGACTGTACAGGTTTCATTGGGTCCCAAGCACTACTCCTTAGAAGCTGTATGCAATTTACAATAAATGGCTCTTTAATATTTGGCTATATTTGCACTAAACATGGTTCTGGATGTACACTTTGGCTGTTAAAACATTCAGGAATGATTTACAAGGCCCCTCCTCCAGTTCTGAAGTAAGGAGTAATCCTCTAATTTTTGGGAAATGTGATGGCATGAGACATGTTAATGCCTTATGTTTTAAAAAAAGCATGTCTGTTCTAAAACAGCTAAAATTGGTATTTTTTTTTTAAAAAAGGCTGTTTATAATACACAATGCTTTAGCAAATTAAATGTCATTAAATTAGGGTTTACATCTACTTTGTTTGATTCTATTAATTTTGTATCTTGTTCTTAGTTATTTATTAGACCTGTATAATAGTTTCAGTTATTAAGATGCCATGGTAAGTATAGCAATATGAATGGAGAACTTTCAAAGTTCTCAAATGATGTACATCCTGATTCCTTTATCAAAGTCAATTCCTGAATATCCATTTCCTCTTTCTGAACCTGTTAGTCTCTGCTGTTAACAATTCTTATAGAAAGTGAGAGTGGGCTGAAAATTCTAAGCAAGTGGCAGTAGATAACTATCTCACCGGGTATGAGATTCAGAAAAAGGAACAAAAGGTTAGCCTTTCCTTTAGACACATAATTTTAGACTTAAAGGTACACTTCAGTCAAATATGAAACTTTTTTATTTGAACTTCCATAAGGAACTTGGTCTTCATGCTGAGTGGCTCTAATTTACTTTGTGGCTTTCATTTTGGCAGCTATCTGCTTGGCTTTAGGAGATCATTGGGGCTGTCGGTCTCCTAATTTTCTGAATGGTCCTAAATCAGATTCTGTTAAAATGTAGGCTAAGTGTACCATCGTTCTAAGCAGTGTGTTCTGAAGCATCTACAACAGGAGGTTGCACAGAACAGTGTCATGTCAAAGAGTCATAGGGATTGATTTACTAAAACTGGAGAGTACAAAATCTGGTGTAGCTGTGCATGGTAGCCTATCAGCTTCTAACTTCAGCTTGTTCAATTAGGCTTTAAAAAAAAAACTGGAAGCTGATTGATTTTTATGCAGAGCTGCCTCAGAGTTTGCATTCTCCAGTTTTAGTAAATAAACCCCATAGTATAGAATGTTTTTTGTCCTGGTTAACAAATGCAAATCAAAATTTGTACAGGGTAAGTTGAGCAAGCCTGTAATTGGGACTCCTGCAAATTGCCTTAATGTGATTTATAGTTTTATGCATCTAGGTATTCTGGATGGAAACCCAGTGGTTGTGCTCTACCTACTCAACAGTTCAAAATATAATCTACAGGAGTTGATTCATTACCCTTAAAAGTCCTGCACTTTCCAAATTAATTTTTCACATAAATATTTGCTAAATTATGATCTGTCTAATTCAGTTCACTCATCTACAGTCAAAGTGAATCTAAACCTTATTTTTTTTCAGTATGTTTGGCATCATATCTCACTTTATAGAGTTTTCTGAAGCAGATTGTTTTAATGAAGCTGTTGCAAAGTGTCTTACATGGAAATAAAGATGAGGTCCAGCTTCACTAACATTGGTCCCTGGGATTTGTGAAATTTGAGAATCGAGAACTTTTGGCCAGAAAGTTTGCAGGTTCACCACTAGAGATTAGAAGGAAAAACCTATAATACAATGCACAGCCTTTCTCTGGTTAACTGAGTCATAAGAGCCAATCATTTGAAGGCATGGAAAACCCTGCCCCCTTTCTATATAAGGGAAGGCTCACAGCGCCCATATTGTCAGTGTGTGTTGGAGCTTTTAGGGAGACCTGACAATTGCGCATAGAGAGAGATACTTTTTCTTTTTGTTTTATTTATTAATTTTAGTTTTTCCATTGGCACATGGTCCCTATGGCAGTGCCAGACTTCCGGTGCCTTTTTTTTTTTTTTTTTACAATGACTTGCTTATTAGCCCTACAAATGGCCAGAACTGAATAACACGATGTGCATTCCTCTCACAATAGATTAAAATCAGCTTCCATGCAAAGTTCCGATGGCTTAGCATTGCCAGCTTGGTTCAGAAAGTGCTGTTACTCAAATTATCTCCAGGTAAACAATTTTACAACACATTGATGAAAATGATTTCCTTAAGAAAACTGTAAACATTGAGGATTGATGCCAAACACACTGAAAATGGATTTGGGGTTTTTCATACACTTTATAGATGTCATTACCTAAAGCAAAGATATATCAGATTACAAAAACTAACACCAGTTACTCTTGATAGACCTGTGGTTCTCAACTCCTGTCCTCGGGACCCACTAACAGACCAGGTTTGCTAGATAACTGAAATACATCACAGGTGATATAATTTTCTGCTCAGTGATTGCAGTATTCTAGTCTGCATCTCCCCAAGGTAATACTTAAAATCTGGCCTGTTAGTGGGCCCTGAGGACAGGAGTTGAGAACCACTGTGATAGACCATCAAAGAATGGGTATGGCATCATAATTCATCATTTGGCTGTATTTTTGTATTTCTTTTCTATTCTCCAGTTTATTTGATTAAAGTTATTTTGTGAGCACTGGTAAGTTTTTTGATTTCCTTTCCAAAAATAAAGTCACATGGGACTTACTTGGGTGGGTTTACCAAAGGATCAGGTAATGTTCACTTATTGTAGCTTAGTAATTAAAGTAACATAGATACATAGAAAAGTGACGGAAGAAAAAGACTGAGTAATCCATCAAATCTGCCCATTTTTTTGTTTGTTTTTTTTTTTTTGTGTTTTTTTTTCTTTTTGTTAACTTTTTTGTCTGAGTATAGATCTATGTTTGTCCCAAGCATGTTTGAAGCCATTTGCTGTTGACTATCTCACTAACTCTGCTGGAAGTTTATTCCAACCATCAATTACACTTTAAGTAAAATAATACTTTCTAAAATTAGTTTTGAACTTTCCTCCAGTTAATTTTAGGTCATGTCCTCATGTTCTTGATTTTGGTTTCATATGGAAACAACTGCCCCCCTGAACCTTATTCGCCACCTTGATGTATATAAAGGTTTCAAGCATGTCTCCCACCATCAGAAATAAGTACCCGCAAATCTTTTTCCTTTATAGTGCTGACCAACACTGTGCCCCCAATGTTGTACTCTCTCTTTTTCTCTAGGTGCATTATTTTACATTTAGAAACAATGAACTGAAGTTTCCATTGCTTTGACCAATGTTCCAGCAATGCCAAATCATGTTCTATATTACAGACACTTTCAGGGATATCAACTCTATTACACACCTTTGTATCATCAGCAAAAAGACATACCTTGCCCAACAAACCTTAAGTTATATCACTTACATAGAGATTAAATAGAACAGGACCTAGTACAAAGCTTTGTGGTACCCCACTAGTGACTGCTCTCTGTTCTGAGTGAACACCATTTATAACCACACTCTGGTATAGACCCTTTAGCCAACTACATATCCACTAAACCACCCAAGGGCCTCATTACTAGAACCAGCATGATTCCATAACCTGTTAGTGCAATTTATTTCTGAGAAGACTAGGCAGAAGTTTAAATGGTTTGCTACATCCGGGTCTCCCTCGACATACGTGTTGTGTCCAGTTTTCATTTTAGTGATCCAATTGTATTTTTTCCTTCTATCACTAATGTACCTAAAAAAGGTTTTATCACATTTCTTAATAGATTTAGCAATTTCCTCCTCCTGCTTGTAATAGTGCTTGTAATAGTGATCATTGTGATCATTTGGAATGCTAAATCACATTGAAGCAAAGTTAAAAAGACAGAATTCTTGCATGTTCATGACTGGATAATAGCTGCACACGCCATAGATATTTTTATTGCTGTTTAATGTGAGGAAAGGGTAGAGGAAAAACCATGTAGAAGGTTATTACAAGGCACCTGTAATTTAGTGCCGGTTCACACTTGTGCGCTGCAAATTCGCAGAGAATTCTGTGCGGATTCTGCACCTCATCCAAATTCCATCCTGTTTGTGTGAACTGCTGTAGATATGTATGTTAAGTTAATGACATCCTGATGTGGGTTCGCAAAACACAGTGTGATTTGCAAAATCGGATCCATGGGTGTGAACGCCCATGCAATCCAATTCTAGTGCTGCCAAAAAAAGTGTCCTACATGACTTTGATGTGGATTTGGTGCAATTTAACCCATACAGAATAATGGCTCAAATCACACTGCTGAAGAATCGCATGTGATTTGAACAAGAATGAGGTGCGATTCCTGTTCAAAATTGCATGCGGTTCCCGTACTGCATAGTGTGAACCAGCGCTAAAAGAGTAAGATATCCATGTCAATGACTGTGACATTTATGGTAAATGTAGATGGTGTAGAGACCAACCAAGCTCGGTCTACATTAGACAGTGCCCTTGCAATGTACAAATGTGAATGGATGTTTAGTGGATCTTGAAATGCTTTCACTATACTTTGCTGCATAGCTGGGTTCAGGAAGCTTCTTAAAAAACTGTCCATTTATACACTTACTTTTGTTCTCATGTCTATATTAAAAATTAAATAACCAAAGGATTTAACTTTTTTCTTGTCCCAGAGTAACATTCTTGCCATCTAGTAAGGTAAATTCATTTTGATCAAGCTCAGCTTTAATAAAAACTCAACATCTGAACAAAGCAATTCTCTCCTTGTAATAAAAACAATGCTTCTGGAGCATGCAATATTGTTGTTGGTAATAGTAAATTGATATTATAAATCAAAAGCAAAACTTTTTTCTGGTTTGTAATATTTTGATTATATGGATTATTTTCTTGTACAGCAACAATGCTTTCATATTTATCTCTTACAACACTGAAAAAATTCAAACAGAAATAAAAAAATTCAATGATGAAAACCCTTTTAAAAATAGTTGTCTGTTTACCTTTTGCTGTAGACCCCACTTATGCCCTATACACATGATAAGATTTTCCGACAAAATCCATGTTTTTTTTCTGACAGATGTTGGCTCAAACTTGTCTTGCATACACACGGTCACACAAATCTTGTCGCAAATTCCGAATGTCAAGAACGCAGTGACATACAACACGTACGACAAGCTAAGAAAAATGAAGTTAATAGCCAGTGCAACTCTTCTGCTTGATTCCAAGCATGCGTGAAACTTTGTGTGTTGGAATTGCATACACATGATCGGAATTTATGAGAACGGATTTTGTTGTTGGAAAATTTGAGATCCAGATCTCAAATTTTGTGTGTCGGAATTTCCGATGGAAAATGTCCGATGGAGCCTCCACACGGTCAGAATTTCTGACAACAAGCTCAAGCTCAACAAGATGTCACCCAGTGACCCCGCCCCTTATGACGTCACGGTCCCATCATGCCCCGGGCCAACGCTAGCAAGAGAGCGGCAAAAGAGCAGAAGATAGCGGAGGAGCCCGGCAGAAGAACCGGAGAGCAGGAGAAGAACTGGAGAGCACGGAGAAGAGGCCGGAGAGAGCGGAGAAGTCAGAAGAGACCCCCAAAGTCATAAGAAGACCCCCAGAGCTGCCTAATAAATTACTTTAAAAACCTATCTAGTCTGTTTTTTCATTGACACTTTTTTCCCCAGGTGAATGGGTAGGGGTACGATGTACCCCATACTCATTCACATAGGGTGGAGGGCCGGGATCTGGGGGCCCCCTTATTAAAAGGGGCTTCCAAATTCCGATAAGCCCCCTGCCTGCAGACCCCGACAACCAACGGCCAGGGTTGTCGGGAAGAGGCCCTTGTCCTCATCAACATGGGGACAAGGTGCTTTAGGGTGGGAGGGGCCGCTGGGCACCCCCCTTCCCCAAAACACCTAGCCCCCATGTTGAAGGCATGGGGTTTGGTACGGTTCAGGAGGGGGGTGCTCGCCTGCTGCGTGCTCGGATAAGGGTCTGGTATGGATTTTGGGGGACCCCCACGCCATTTTTTTGGCATAGGGAGTTCCCTTACAATCCATACCAGACCTAAGGGCCTGGTATGCTCTGCGCTGGCTCCCATGACGGGGCTCGCAAGGTGTCAATCTTGCAGATAAAAGCGGTGAGATTGACTTCCTTTTCTAGTCCCGTCGTACCTCATCACGTTCAAAGTGAATGGACTTTAGTCCGTGTGTGGGCAAGTCCGTTCATTCGGAAGTCTGCCGTAACTCTTTCGAAAGTCCGTCGGGAAGACTGTCGGACCTATTCTGCCGGAAAGTCCGGTCGTGTGTTGACAAGTCTGTTCATTCGGAAAGTCCATCGGAAGTCCGCCGAAAGTCCGTCGGGAAGACCATTGGACCTAGTCTGCCAGAAAGTCCGATCATGTGTATGCGACATAAGGGTTCTTTTCTGTCACACCCAGGAACATAGTTCTTGCCCCATTATAATTTAAATTTTAGTTAATTAATTCCAACACATTTCTCTTTTCAAAATGGTCCACACATTGTAGTTTATTTCATTATTTTTATATTTAATATTTTTTAACTTAAACATTTCATATTTTTAACTTGGCAAATCAAACAATTCCTCTTTATCTCTTTATTCATCCATTTAGGAAACAGTAACATTGATATTACTGTCTCACAACAATAATCAATAGCTGTGACAACACCACTGCTACAGCACCAATGTTCACTGTTCCTCACAGCCTACAGTATGCACATCATGTTTTTGTCCCCACTGCCAATACAGTTCTCTCTTCTCACCGCTCCTCCTTCCTCTTCCATGGCACTCCCTTTAAAACAGGTCTCCTCCAATACACATTTGTTCCATCTGTCCACACTTATGTAACATAGTCCCAATACCTTATGCTTCTTAAACCTAAATCGAGTCCATAGTTAATTCCCTTAGAATCAACATTATCTCTCCTAAGTCTCCTCTTTGCTTCTGGTGCCTTTCTAGTTTTTAAATACGGTTTACAAGTATCAATGGTATCCACCTGCTGATAAATACTGTACTTTACTATTTGTTAAGTATTCTTTTTCTTTCCCATTTATAATTTTCATGCATCCATCTTACACTTACTAATTCTCCTATCTCCCATCCACAAATACCATATGGTATGTATTTTTTAATTTAGTCCAGTTCATTTACACTGTTTATTATCCTTAACCACTTCAATGCTAGCATGTTCCATCCCCTTCTTTTCCAGTTATTATTATTATTATACAGTATTTATATAGCGCCAACAGTTTACGTAGCGCTTTACAACTTGAGGGTAGACAGTACAAATACAATACAATTTGATACAATAGGAATCAGAGGGCCCTGCTCCTTAGAGCTTACAATCTAAGAGGGAAGGTCAAGAGATACTAGAGGTAATAACTATGGGTGATGTGCTGATTGAGAAGATAAATGTACAGTTGTTAGGTGGGGGCCAGATAGGCTTCTCTGAAGAGATGAGTTTTCAGGGATCGTCTGAAAGTGGATAAAGTAGGAGAAAGTCAGACGGATTGGGGTAGAGCATTCCAGAGGATGGGGGAGGCTCTGGAGAAGTCCTGAAGGCGAGCATGGGATGAGGTGACAAGGGAGTTTGAGAGTAGGAGGTCTTGGGAGGAGCGAAGAGAACGATTAGGTTGGTATTTTGTGACTAGGTTAGAGATGTAGCTGGGGGCCAGGTTGTGGATGGCTTTGTAAGTTATAGTTAGTATCTTGAATTTAATTCGGTGACTGAGTGGCAGCCAATGGAGGGATTGGCAGAGGGGTGTGGCAGACGCTGAGCGGTTTGTGTGGTAGATGAGCCTGGCAGGAGCGTTCATGACGGGCTGAAGTGGGGATAGCCTATTTAGAGGTAAACCAATGAGGAGGGAGTTGCAGTAGTTGAGGCGGGAGATGACCAGGGAGTGGATTAGAAGCTTTGTGGTGTCATTGGTTAGGAAGGGGCGTATCTTGGAGATGTTGCGAAGATTGAGGCGGCAAGCTTTGGATAGTGATAGAATGTGGGGTCGAAAGGTTAGTTCAGAGTCCAGGATTACACCTAGGACCTTGGCGTGGGGAGATGGGTTGATAGTTGAGCCGTTGATCTTGACAGGGAAATCAGGGGAAGTGGCACCTGAGGGAGGAAATATCATGAGCTCGGTTTTGGATAGGTTGAGTTTGAGAAAGTGATGTGACATCCAGGCTATGTCTGCTAGTAAGTTGGTAATGTGTGAGGAGACAGATGGAGAGAGCTGGGGGGTGGAGAGATAGATTTGGGTGTCATCAGCATAGAGATGATATTTAAAGCCGTGGGAGGCAATCAACTGACCCAAGGAGGTGGTGTAGATTGAGAAAAGGAGAGGTCCAAGAATAGAACCTTGGGGGACCCCAACGGAAAAAGGAAGAGGAGAGGAGGAAGTAGAGTTGTAAGTGACACTGAAGGAGCGGTGGGATAGGTAGGATGAGAACCAGCGAAGAGTACAGTCACGGAGACCAAAGGAGTGGAGTTTTTTGAGGAGGAGGGGGTGGCCCACTGTGTCAAAGGCAGCAGAGAGATCCAGGAGAAGTAGTACAGAATAGTGTCCATTGGCTTTAGCCATTAGTAGGTCATTTGAGAGTTTAAGGAGAGCAGTTTCCATGGAGTGTTGAGGGCGAAAACCGGACTGAAGGGGATCAAGAAGTTTATTCATGGTCAGATGGTCGCTTAGTCGGTTGTAGACCAGTCTTTCAAGAAGTTTGGAGGAGAAGGAGAGTAAGGAGATGGGACGTAAGTTGTTGAGATTGGTGGGATCCAGTGAGGGCTTTTTTAGTATGGGGGTGATTTGCGCATGTTTTAGAGAGTTTGGGAAGATGCCACAAGAGAGGAAGAGGTTGAAAATGTGAGTTAGAGAGCGTAGAATCGAGACAGAGGGTGAGCGTAGCATTTGCGAGGGAACAGGATCGAGGGGGCAAGTGGTTAGATGAGTGCTAGATAAAAGTTTAGCAACCTCAGTAATAGTAGCAGGGTTGAATGAGGGAAGTAATGATTGTGTCTGTGGACATGGGGTGTTGCATGGGGGAGGTTTTTGCGCATTGGTGATCTCCTCATGAATTGTATCAATCTTAGTTTTGAAGTGATTGGCAATCTCCTGGGCAGTGAGTGAGTTGGCGGGTGGAGGCAGTGGAGGACAGAGTAGAGTGTTGAAGGTAGAGAAGAGTTGACGTGGACATAATGAGTGTGATAAAGTAGGTCTGTTTGGCGGTGTGAAGGCAGGAATAGTATTTTAGGAGGGCAGATTTATATTGTGTGAAGTCTTCCTGGGTCTTAGTCTTATGCCACAGGCGCTCAAGAGCGCGGCTACGTTTTCTGAGACTTCTGGTGTCATCTGTTTGCCAGGGTTGTAGCAGTCGGGGCCTAATTCTGCATGTAGTGAGGGGGCAAGCTTGTCTAGGGAGGAAGACAGTGAGCTGTTGTAGATGAAAGTAGCTAGGTTGGGGCAGGACAGGGGTGAGATTTTGTCATAGAGGTGATCAGTAGCAGAGTAGAGAAGAGAAGGGTTGAGGTGGCGAAGGTTTCTACGTGTAATTGTTAGGTGGTTGGAGGGAGAAGAGGTGGAAGACAGGGAGAGAGCAAAACTAATAAGGTGGTGATCAGAGAGTGGGAGTGGATTGTTGGAAAGGTTGTACGGAGTGCACAGATAGGAGAAGGCAAGGTCAAGGGTGTTGCCGTTGGAGTGGGTAGGAGCCTGTATCCATTGCTTCAGGTCAAGCGATGAGGTTAGACTGAGAAGTTTAGAAGTAATAGTAGTGTTAGTGTTGACAGGGATGTTGAAGTCCCCAAGAATAATTGTGGGGATTTCAGAAGAGAGAAAGTAGGGTAGCCAGGCAGAGAAGTCATCAAGGAAGGCTGATACTGGTCCAGGGGGCCGGTAGATGACAGCAATTCTTAGAGAAATGGGAGAGAATAGACGAATGCAATGTGCCTCAAAAGAGGAGAGTGTCAGAGAGGGAGGTGGGTGAAGTACCTGATAGGTGCATGGGGCTAGAAGGATTCCCACTCCACCTCCCTTCCGTCCACTTGGTCTGGGGGAGTGAGTACAGAGAAGGCCCCCATGGGAGAGGGAAGCAGGAGAAATAGTATCCGATTCATGAAGCCAGGTTTCAGTAATGGCAAGTAGGTTAAAGGAATTTGTGATAAAGAGGTCGTGAAGGGCGGTGAGTTTGTTGCAGACAGAACGTGCATTCCACAGGGCACAGAAAAAGGGGGGGCTGGTTTTGGAAAGAGGAATAGAGACCAAGTTCTGTGGGTTGCGGCTCCTGCCAGAGGGTGTAGGGGGATGGGAGCGATGGGCAAAGACAGATGATGGTGGCCCAGGGTTTGGGGATATGTCACCAGAGATTAGGAGAAGCAGGAAGTTGAGGGAGGTAATGTGGGAATGTGATTTATGTGAAGGGGCATGTCTCAGAGTACTGGAGGTTTTATCAGTGTATGGATGTAGAATGAGCAAGAGTTGGTAGGAGCAGTAGTAGGGAGAAGACAGAAGGCAGGGTGATATGTATAAGCAGGCGGGTGGTGAGGGGGGGTGAAGGTAAGAGAGTTTGAGGAGAGAGGAGAGGAGTGTCAGAAGCAGTGGTAGAGAGTGCATATTACAGAGCGGAAGGAGAGCTTATTAGAGAGACAGGGTCACCTGCAGTCTGTTAGCTGCTTTCCAGTGCAGATTGCTGTATTTGTTTGCTTTGTGCAATCGCTGAAGTGCAGAGATTGAAGTGCATATCACTTGTAGAAAGAATCACTTAGAGAAAGAAGCCTTAAGGATAGAAGCCATTGCAATGTGCTCCCCGAGCAATGTGCTCACCCCTTAAGGATGCTCAAATTTATACTGTTATAAGGGTGGGGTTGAAGTTCGTTAATTAATCATGAGTGACTATAAGAATGCCTAACAATCAAAGTGGACTTTTTGCTTCAAGAGTCAGAATAGCAAGAGGCCATAGGCCAAAATAAGATCAACGTTTTCAGTGTTTTCAGTGTTGTAATAGTTTGACTGACAATTACTTTGTCATGTAGCACTTCAACAAATAGTTTTATTTATTAATTTGGTTGAGAAAAATAGAGATTTCTTTTGGTAATATTTAATAACCAAGTTTTACTATATAAAATGGAACAAGACTAAAAATGTGTGATTGCTTACAATTACCTTTTATTTCTAATATATTTTATATATAATGCAGTTTTATTTTTAATAAATAATGATTAAAATTGCTTCCTGCCATTAAACTTCTGTTTGGCATGGTAATAATAATAATCTATCAAATTGAACCTCTATGTTGTAGTTAGCTTTACTGTTACCATTTGCTGTAAACTGTCTCCTACTCCTACTGGTATGCTGAGATTGCACAATCTCCATATCCTAGCTCAACCACCCTGTAGAGCTAAACCCTAAGTTGAAATAAATACATACATAAATTAATTATCTTAAAGTATGTTTTTATTGCTGTCCGTGCCCCCCCCCCCGTATGGAAATTCACCCTCTCTATTTGTCCTGTTTACCAGTAGCATTGAATGGGAAAGTAAAAGAAAATCCCACATTTTTGGTTGTCCCCAGAAAAGTATTAGATGGGAAATCTTCCAACAGGGACACTAGTTCTGGTGGCCTGGAGTCCCAAATGGATTCCCTTAATTGGCAGGGATTTCATCTCACCTCCTGGTTTGGCTATGAGACAGGAAGTGAAGATAAATGTCCCCAATGGGACACAGATGGCAAAAAATTAAAACAACAGGGGTTATAACCCTCCCTTACTCTAACCAAAATGAAAAAAACATTTTGCCTACACATCTCCTTTAAATACATAAAGAAAAAAATAAGGATAAATAATAAACACATAAAGATAAATAGGATTAAAGCGATTGTAAATGATCACCTTGTAAAACAACCCATTCAGTTTAACCTAGAAATGTAATGCAAAACATTTGTTTATAGATATAAAAAAAAACATTATAAATACCTTTTTTTCCCTTGTTGATAGGTGACCACATTCCCTCTATTCTCAGTTCCATAAGAGCTGGGAGGAGAAGAATCAACAGTACACTAAGGCTGCATTCACACTACAGCATTTTGAATTGCTAATCTGCCCACAATTTGACTGCACGAGGTGTGAATAACAAAATGCGGGACTCGCTTACGAGATGCCATTCATTTAAATTACACCTCAAATCACGGTGAGGGTCTGCCGCGATTGTCACGCTATAAAATGTGCTGCGATTACAGCAACAGGCATCCAGGGATGCATGTCACTCAAAAGTAGCTCCTGAACTATTTCTGGGCGACATGCGTCCAATGATGTGGGTTGCCGCGATTGCAGAACGTCTTATCGTGTGACAATCATGGCAGACCCGCACTGCGATTTGAGGTGTCATTCAAATAAATGTCATCCCGAATGCGAGTCCTGCATTTTGTCATTCACACCTCAGCTCAGTCAAATCGTGCGGCAGATCTACGGCAAATCTGCCCGCGATTCAAAACGCTGTAGTGTGAATGCAGCCTAAGAATCCTAGTGAAAGGCTGTGCAGGGGGAGTGTGTCAGGACAAGTTTGATCATTGGAGGAGAGCAGACTGAGTTCCCAGCATAGCTAGAGAACTGACCACAGTGTATTCTCCTGCTTAGTGTTGTCGGTTTTTAATATAAGAGCAGATGGACTGGCAGGAACACCAGGGATTTTACACAAAGAAAGCAATACAAAGAGAACAGGATACATGGTACTGCAGGCACATATCAGGAATATGAAATGTTGGGTTTACATATGGTTTAAGAATAAATATTAAATACAGTACATTTGGCAGTGCTGATCAGTGTATTTGGATGGTGGGAAGTCTCCTATATTTCAGAATACAAAGCCAGATTGGGAGGATTCCCCCAGCAGGCAATAGGGTCAGCATGGTGATACACAGAGTAGGGACAAGCATAGGCTGCAACCTTTCTCTGATTCTTCCAACTCCATCCTGTCATATCTTGCTGTAGAATTTAGAGAGCAAATGTTCTGCCCCAGCTGCTGTAACAGAAGAACTAGTATGCCCTCAGAAACCCCCATGCCCACAGGCTCACCTCTAGCTTGGGAAATTTGCTGGTTTACAAATCCTGTCGTTCCAGCTGGTGGATTCAGCCTGCCTTTGGTGAATTTGTGGCCTGTGCTGAACTCTAGTGGCAGGTTTCCAGTTGCCATTTCTTCACCTGAAAGACTGTCGCTGTTCTTCACCACCAAGTGAAAAGTAATGATCTTATGTCACTGAATCAAATAGTTAGCATCGTCCAGAAAATATGGACAGGGATGCTATATCATTCACAGCTCACCGTGTAACTCTGCTGGAAGCTGGAAAGAATGCAGGAAAAAGTTCACCTTTGGAGTGATTTGTGCCACTCCACATGCTTACAGCTGGTGACAGTGAGAAAGCAGTCTTCTTTATCTTTTTAATGAAAGGAGCACATCATATGTAAATAAGGGCAAGTGATCCGGCATCCTGGTGGTCCCAGTGTGTCTCATTCATATCCAAAGGTGTAACTGTGTGGCAGCAGAACGTTCCAAAGTGGCCAACAGATGTGAGCCACAGCTCTGATGATACTAGGGAAACAACCGTGCTGTCAGGAACAGCGTGGAGTGCGAATCCTGGAAGTGACGTCAGCAGGAGAGGACCAGCAACCAGCATGGACCGCAAACCGTAAGTGTGGTCATCAGAATGGGATGCGTTTCATAACTGCTGATTGGTTCCTTCTTCAATGACTGGAGATTAATAGAAGCTGAGCTTCTTATAGTCTGTGGGCGGGCTTTGGGCGGGACTATGGGCGGACATAAACAGGACAGAGGGAAGCAGTATTATCCCAGGATTGCGATATGCTTATGCAGGCATAAAAAAATGACATGGATAAATATGCAAAGATTACACAAATAGCATACTGGGCACAGAAAGGGAAGAAAAGCAAACTAATATACAGTACAGACCGCAGGAAGGATGCACAATGCAAATAGCCAATGGCACTGCATGCAGATGGGACATAGCAGCCGGATGTCACATCACTCACTGTATGCATATGCATCAACAATAAACAATACACATCAATGGATCCATGGTATACTATATTAAAATAAATAAGGGATTTGAAAGATCATTAAAAAGATATATTTAAAAGTTATAGAAAATGTATCAGATATATGTAAAAAGGCATATGTATAAGGGGATTATGTATAAAAATAGAGGATAATATGAAGAGATGTATGTGTAGTGCATCTGTACATGCATGCACATATATACGCCCATAAACAAAATCATGTACATTTACACATGTACATATCTCAAAGAACAATGCGTAAGATGTTATTGTCCACTGTGGGATATGCAGGTTAGTGAAATAATTGGCACAAATGTATATAAATAATGCTATATGATATAAGTGTATTGCATAATCATTATAATAATGGTGATATGATAGGTTATCATGAGTGGGGATAAAGAGAATGAAGAGAATAATTCTAGAGTATCAAACTCAACTAAAAAAATCCCTGTTTAACCCTCCAGGAGCCAGTACATCCAAAAAGAAAATCCAATGCATCTCTCTTTGGCAAAGCCTGTGAAAATGCTCAGATGGGGGGAGGTCTCTAGGCATTGCCTCAATAACCCAAACCTTTAGACCATCAGGGATTTGTTGTGGTATTCAACTAAATGCCTGGGACGATGTGGGTGTCCAGTCCCTCAGTGATAAAATGGAGATGTTCCCCAAAGCGCTTCCTTAGTGGCCTTATTGTTTGCCCTACATAAAACAGACCCCAGGGGCATGTCAAACAGTAAACTATGTGGTCAGAGGAGCATGTGTGAAATCCCTTGAGAGGATATGCTTTTCCTTTCACACAAAAATCCTTCTGACCATGTTTGACAAACCGGCAGAAAGAAAAGTTTTTGACATTGGTGCATGCCTGTGATAGCTAAAAAATTGGAAGGGAATGACCTGGAGGTGGTGGTTTCTTTCTAAGTTTACTAGGTGCCACCTTGCTTTTGATATTAAGCACCTTTCTATAGGCAAATTAAGGCTTATTGGACAGGTTAGAAAGGAGATGCTGGTCTTGTAAGAGCAGAGACCAATGTCTACGCACAATGTTTTCCATCTGTCTATGATGACAATGGAATTGATTAATAAAGCCTAATTCGTCCTTATTAGTATCTGTCATTCTGAATTGAGGGACGTGGTAAAGGTGGTGTATCTATGTAATGGGAATAAGCTGTTTCCACAATGACAGCTGGAAATCCCTTATCAAGAAATTTATCTTTTAACAACTTACTTTGGATGTCATAATCACTACTACTGGTACAATTATTTTCGAGTCTACAGAACTGGCTTTTGGGTATATTGTTGAGCCATTGGGGATGGTGACAGTACTTATAATGAAGGAAGGAATTGCCTGCCGTCGGGTTGGCGTAATTTCTAGCATGAATATCCTTACCGACAAAATATAGTTCTAAGTCAAGGAAGGCCAATTTCTCTTTATCCGTAACAGAAGTGAAGGTCAGACCCATGTTATGCTTATTACAATGTGCAACAAAGTCTGAAACTATGGAAGCATTGCCATCCCAGATGATAATCACAACGTCGATGTACCTTCCACATAACACGATATTGGAAGAAAAAGGATTGTTTTGCCAGATGTGAGAGGATTCCAACTGCTCCGTGGTTAGATTCCTGTAGGATGGCACAAAATTTGCTCCCATAGCTGTCCCATTTACCTGTACAAAAAACTCATCATCAAATTTAAAATAATTTTGAGTGAGGCAAAAAGAGGTTGCCTCTATGATGAAGGCTAAAATCAGAATATAGGGATGGCGCTGTGTAAAAAAACAGAGAGTGTAAAAATAAGTGTTTTAAAGTGACAAGTGCTTTGGTACGTGATACAATCCTACATAAATAAAAAAAAATAAAATATAAAAATAAAATAAAAAATGTGAATTGACCAAAAATTATTAAATATTATAAAGTGATAAATCCTTATTGGAATTGCAAACAATTATATTCATAATACATTAATATTATATATATTGAGAAACCTCAATCCTTATTTTATCTAAATTATAAGGCATGTGTTAGCAAAATTTACTAAAAATGCAAAGTGACAAGTGTCAAATCTAAAAAAGGTTTGGTTGTCAGACCCCAGTGCAACACACACACTACAATTGTGTGCAGAAACCGTTGAAAATTAAAACCAATCTATAAAAACAAGTGTATCAAAAAAATGGAGCAGGGAGCACCTCTTCCTGGAGATGCAGCAACGGTCATGGAGCACTGAGTGGGATTGTTACGCCCAGCAATCTGTCAGAACACACTGGGAGTCCTGCCAAGCCTTGGGGAAATACCAGCTCTGAACTACCATCTTGTTGAGTGGATGCCTGGTTGGGATATGTGCTGCAGCAAGGGGCAGTGAGTCCCCCTCCCCTCCTCAACGAGTGGTTCACCTGGATTGG
Organism: Aquarana catesbeiana; assembly: GCF_042186555.1. NCBI lineage: Eukaryota > Metazoa > Chordata > Amphibia > Anura > Ranidae > Aquarana > Aquarana catesbeiana. The sequence continues at coordinate 637,085,831 of NC_133324.1, forward strand.
GCTAAGTGGAAGGATACTGGCATCGGTGGGATCGGAGCGATTAAAGGCAGAGGATTAACATCACACGCTCATACCCCTGCAGGGGCAGGGAGCTCCGGTGAGTGCAATCAGATTGGGGGAAATTGCTAAAAGTTATTGCATGGATCTCTATTGATAAAGAAGAATCTTCTGGGAAATACGCTATATGATTTATTGCATTGCATATCGTATCACTATATGAACTGTTTGGGACTATAATATATTTTTTTGATACATATTTTCTGATACACATTTTTTATATATATATATATATATTTTGATACATATTCTCTGATACACATTTTTTTGATACACTTGTTTTTATAGATTGGTTTTTATTTTCAACGGTTTCTGCACATAATTGTAGTGTGTGTGTTGCACTGGGGTCTGACAACCAAACCTTTTTTAGATTTGACACTTGTCACTTTGCATTTTTAGTGGATTTTGCTAACACATGCCTTATAATTTAGATAAAATAAGGATTGAGGTTTCTCAATATATATAATATTAATGTATTATGAATATAATTGTTTGCAATTCCAATAAGGATTTATCACTTTATAATATTTAATAATTTTTGGTCAATTCACATTTTTTATTTTATTTTTATATTTTATATTTTATTTTTTTTATTTATGTAGGATTGTATTATGCACCAAAGCACTTGTCACTTTAAAACACTTATTTTTACACTCTCTGTTTTTTTACACAGCGCCATCCCTATAATCTGATTTTAACCTCTTTGGGGCAACACTGAGGTGTTCCCTACCAACATAGGGGGGCAGCAGTGTTTTAGTCTGAAGCGCGGACCCATTGATAGATATATGATGAAGGCGGTTTATCTAGGGTTCAGCATGGGGTCTTCACAGAGGAAGGACTGTATAGTAGGGATGGGTCGAACACCCCCTGGTTCGGTTTGCACCAGAACATACTGAACAGGCAAAAAATTCATCAGAACACACGAACACCGTTAAAGTCTATGGGACACGAACATGAATAATCAAAAGTGTTCATTTTAAGGCTTATTTGCAAGTTATTGTCATAAAAAGTGTTTGGGGACCCTGGTCCTGCCCCAGGGGACATGTATCAATGCAAAAAAAAGTTTTTCCCGTTTTTCCCGTGTTTAGAACAGTCCCTGCACAAAATGACATTTTTAAAGGAAAAAAGGTCATTTAAATGTACTTGCGGCTATAATGAATTGTTGGTCCTGGCAATACAGATAAAAGTCAGTGAGAAAAACGGAATGGGATCCCCAGTGCTTTACCAGGCCCTTTGTGTCTGGTATGAATATTAAGGGGAACCCTGAACCAAAATGTAAAAAGTAAATTGCGTGGGGGTCCCCCAAATTCCATACCAGGCCCTTCAGGTCTGGTATGGATATTAAGGTGAACCCTGTGCCAGGTTTTTTTAATAAATTGGTGTAGGGGTCCCTCCAAAATCCATACCAGACCCTTCAAGTCTGGTATGGATTTTAAGGGGAACCCTGTGGCAAAATTAAAAACAGATGGCGTGGGGGTCCCCCCAAAAATCCATACCAGACCCTTATCTGAGCATGCAACCTGGAAGGCCCCCTCCTGAACCGTACCAGGCTACATGTCCTCAACATGGGGAGGGTACCCCCCAAAGCACCTTGTCCCCATGTTGATGGGGACAAGCGCCTCATCCCCACAACCCTTGCCTGGTGGTTGTGGGGGTAAGCGGGCTTATCGGAATCTGGAAGCCCCCTTTAACAAGGGGACCCCCACATCCCGGCCCCCCATTTGAAATGGTAATGGGTATATCGTACCCGTACCATTTCACAAAAAAAGGGTCAAAATGTTAAAAACCAAAAGACACACTTTGGGACAAGTCCTTTATAAAAAAATTAAAATGTCCCACAAAGTCCATTCATCTTCTTCTCTCACTCCGCTGATGGACTGAAAAAGAAAAAAAAACAAAGCCGACTGACCCGCCACTGACCCGCGACCGACCCGCGACTGATCCATGACTGACCCGCCTCCATGGGAGGCTCCCACCATATGACGCATCTTTGCTTTGACAGTTCTTATATAACTGAGGGCAGGGCCACACGGTGATGTATCCAGTTGACCCCGCGTCCTCTCACGCACAGGGACTTCCCAGTGGCTTTCCCGGGGCATCAGAGGGGGCAGGGCCACCCAGTTACATAAACGGGTGGCCCCGCCCCTGTAACACCACGGGGAAGCCATTGGGAAGTGCCCGTGCATCAGAGGGGAGCGGGGTCACCAGGGTACTCTTCCGTGTGGCCCTGCCCTCAGTTATATTAGAACTGTCAAAGTGAAGACCCATCATACGGTGGGAACCTTCCATGGAGGCAGGGCGGTCACGGATTTGTTCTTTTTTTTCTTTTTCGGTCCGTCGGTGGAGCGAGAGAAGAAGATGAATGTACTTTGTGGGACATTTTTATTTTTTTATTTTTTAATAAAGGACTTTTTTTAACATTTTGACACTTTTGTTGTGAAATGGTATGGGTACCATTTCAAATGGGGGGCCAGGCTCTGGGGGTCCCCTAGTTAAAGGGGCTTCCAGATTCCGATAAGCCCCCCACCCGCAGACCCCCACAACCACCGGGCAAGGGTTGTGGGGATGAGGCCCTTTTCCCCATCAACATGGGGACAAGGTGCTTTGGAGGCTACCCCAAAGCACCCTCCCCATGTTGAGGGCATGTGGCCTGGTATGGTTCAGGAGGGGGGGGCACTCTCTCGTCCCCCCTCTTTTCCTGCGGCCTGCCAGGTTGCGTGCTTGGATAAGGGTCTGGTATGGATTTTTGGAGGGACCCCCACACCATATGCTTTTTAATTTTGGAGCGGGGTTCCCTTTAAAATCCATACCAGAATTTCAGGTCTGGTATGGATTTTGAGGGGGACCCCTACGCCATTTAAAAAAAAATTGGCGCAGGGTTCCCTGAAGAGCCAGGAATGGAATTTGGAGGACCCCCACGCAATTTTTCTTTTTAAATTTTAGTTTGGGGTTCCCCTTAATATTCATGCCAGACCCAAAGGACCTGGTAATGAACTGGGCGGATTCCATGCCAATTTTTTCAATGATTTTTATCTGTATTACCAGGACCAACAATTCATTATAGCCGCGAGTACTTTTAAAATGCGCCACTTTACAGGCATACTATAGACATCCCCCAGGTATGAAATTTAAAGGAATATTTCACTTTTATTGTTTCACTTTAAGCATTATTAAAATCACTGCTCCCGAAAAAACGTCCATTTTTAAAACTTTTTTTGCATTGATACATGTCTCCTGAGGCAGGACCCGGGTCCCCAAACACTTTTTATGACAATAACTTGCATATAAGCCTTTAAAATGAACACTTTTGATTTTTCATGTTAATGTCCCATTAACTGTCCCACTTAATTTTTCGACTTTAACGGTGTTCCGGCGGCTTCGAATTTGCCCCGAACACTGCATATTGTTTTGTAGAACATCCGAACAACCACAGTTCAGCCCGAACTTATGCTTGGGCTGAACCGTTCACCCATCCCTATTTCTTAATTGGAATTGGAAGGGATCGGAAGAGGTACAGGAGACGGGGAAGCAGGGTCATTTTAACCAGTTGCCGACCGCCGCACGACGATGTACGTCGACAGAGCGGCACGGGCAGGTAAAAGGGCTTACAGGTACGTCCTTACCCCCCCCCCCCAGTGCCAGCGGCGGTCGGATTCAGGTCAGGGTCGATCAAAGGTGAGGGGGAGGCCACTCATTCGTGGCTCCCCCCTCGCGATCGCTCCTGGCCAATGACAGGCTTCCTCGGCTTCTGTGAATGTAAACAGAAGCGGAGGAAGTGATGTCATCTCTCCTCGAGCCGGTCTTTTCGTCCGAGAGAAGACATCCAAGTAAGTGCACCAACACTACACTAACAGTAGAACACGCAGGCACACTTGTCACCCCCCTGTCACCCCCCAGTCACCCCCTGATCACCCCCCTGTACCCCCTGTCACTCTGACACCAATAGCAGGTTTTTTTTTTTCTGATTATTGCATTGGTGTCAGTTTGTGTCAGTTACAAGTGTTAGGGCAGTTAGGTTAGCCCCCTTTAGGTCTAGGGTACCCCCCTTTAGGTCCAGGGTACCCCCCTAACCCCCCTAATAAAGTTTTAACCCCGTGACCACCCCCCGTCGCCAGTGTCACTAAGCGACCGTTTTTCTGATCGCTGTATTAGTGACACAGGTGACGCTAGTTAGGGAGGTAAGTATATAGGTTTGCTGTCAGTGTTTTATAGCGACAGAGACCCCCATATACTACCTACTAAAGGTTTTAACTCCTTGATTGCCCCCTAGTTAACCCTTTCACCAGTGATCACCATATAATTGTTACGGGTGACGCTGGTTAGTTGGTTTGTTTTTTGTAGTTTATTACAGTTTTAGGGCACCCGCCGTTTATTACCTTAAAAAGGTTTAACCCCCTAATTGCCCGGCGGTGATAGAAGTTAAGTTTTTAGGGTCAGATAAGGTCTGCGTCACCCCAGGCAGCGTCAGGTTAGCACCAGTACCGCTAACACCCACGCACGCAGCATACACCTCCCTTAGTGCTATAGTATCTGAACGGATCGATATCTGATCCGATCAGATCTATACTCCCCAGCAGTTTAGGGTCCCCTAAAAAAACGCAGTGTTAGCGGGATCAGCCCAGATACCTGCTAGCACCTGCGGTTTGCCCCTCGGCCCAGCCCAGCCCAGCCCACCCAAGTGCAGTATCGATCGATAACTGTCACAAAACACTAAGCACACATAACTGCAGCGTTCGCAGAGTCAGGCCTGATCCCTGCGATCGCTAACAGTTTTTTGGTAGCGCTTTGAATCAGTCGCTGACAGTCAGGAGCTTTTTTGCCTGTGAGTCTCACTAGTGTACCCCTAAATTTAGAGCCCAAAATGGCAAATCGAAGGTACACTAGTGAAGAGGCCTACACGTTTCTGAGCATGACAGATAGTGAAGAGGAAGTCACTCATCTGTCAAGTTCAGGCTCAGAATACGATCCTGTAGAGGACAGCGGCTCCATGACAGATAGCTCTGACGACGGAGTTGTGGTCCCTGCTAGGGTCAGGCATACCAGACCCCGAACTTCTTCTTCTATCCTTGAAGTGCAAGAACCGCAGGTCCCTCGTATGGAACAGAGAAGTACTAGCGCCGCTATTCCTTCTGGTGAACTGGCAAGCACCAGCGGCCTAGTACACCCTGGTCGTACATCCAGCACAGCAGTATCACGTGGTGACGTGGCGAGTCCCATAAGTGCAGTTCAAGCTGGTGAGGTGGCAAGCACTAGTAGTGTCCCGCTGCCACCAAGAAGACGAACACAGGCCTGTCGTGCCCATAGTGCCCTTCCTGCTGCATTCGCCAATCCGAATTGGGTACCCACCACTTCTGCAGCACCCGTACTTCCCCCTTTCACTGGCCAACCCGGAATTCAGGTGGAAACAGTTGACTTTATGCCACTGGATTTTTATTCACTGTTTTTCACCGAAGATCTCTATAGATCTATTGTGGACCAAAGCAATTTATACGCTGGTCAACACATCGCCGCTAATCCCCAGTCCTCCCTTGCCAGAGATTGGAGACCAATTACGGTCTCTGAATTTAAAATCTTTCTGGGCCTTTCCCTCAACATGGGCATAACCAAAAAGAGTGAATTGCGGTCATATTGGTCCACTGACCCAATTCACCATATGCCCGTGTTCTCTGCTTTAATGGCCAGGGCACGATACGAGCAGATTTTGCGGTTCATGCACTTCAACGACAATGAACTCTGTCGTCCTCGTGGAGACCCTGCATACGATCGGCTCTACAAAATTCGGCCCCTCGTAAACCACTTCAACCAACATTTTGCAGACTTGTTTACTCCCCATCAAGTTGTCTGCGTTGATGAGTCCCTGATTAAGTTTTCTGGCCGCTTGTCCTTCAAACAGTACCTTCCCAGCAAGCGTGCCAGATACGGGGTCAAGATGTATAAGCTCTGTGACAGGGCCACAGGCTATACATGTAGTTTTATGGTTTACGAGGGCAAAGATAGTCACGTAGAGCCGACAAACTGCCCTGACTACATAGGAAGCGCTGGCAAGATAGTGTGGGACTTGGTGTCACCCTTATTCGGAAAGGGGTACCACTTGTACGTGGACAATTATTATACGAGCGTGCCACTTTTTAGTCACCTTTTTGATCATCAAATAGGAGCATGTGGCACCGTGCGACCTAATCACCGGGGCTTTCCCCAGCGGCTTGTAGAGTCCCGTCTTAGGCTGGGGGAGAGAGCCTGCTTGAAGTATAATAATTTGCTCGCTATGAAGTGGAGGGATAAGAAGAATGTTTTCGTTCTCACCTCCCTTCATGCAGACACGACGACCCAAATTACTACGGCGACTGGTGTTGTGGAGAAACCCCTCTGTGTCCACGAATATAACCTTAATATGGGAGGGGTGGACCTCAACGACCAGTTGTTGGCGCCGTACCTAATTGCCCATAAGGCCAGACACTGGTACAAAAAAGTGTCTGTTTATTTATTTCAATTGGCTTTGCTGAACGCTCATGTGCTATACAGAGCTTCAGGCGGACTGGATCCTTCCTTAAATTCTAGGAAGAGATCGTCAGAGCCCTTCTGTTTCCAGACGGTGCTCCACCTCACCTTCCCAATCCAAATGCAGTAGGCCGGCTGCATGAGAGGCATTTTCCTTATGTCCTCCAGAGTACCCCTACCCAACGAGCCCCCCCCAAAGAAAATGTCGTGTCTGCAGAAAGCGCGGATTTAGGCGTGACACCCGGTATTATTGTCCCTCCTGTCCTGGCAATCCTGGTCTTTGCATTGGTCAATGTTTTGAACGCTACCATACACTAGTTGAGTATTAGCGTAGGGTACAGCACTGCACAGACTAGGACACACTTTCACAGGGTCTCCCAAGATGCCATCGCATTTTGAGAGACCCAAACCTGGAACCGTTACAGTTTTAAAAGTTACAGTTATAAAAAAAAAATGTAAAAAAAAAAAAAAAATACACAAAAAAATATAAAATAAAAAAAACAAAAATAGTTGTCGTTTTATTGTTCTCTCTCTCTCTATTTTCTCTCTATTGTTCTGCTCTTTTTTACTGTATTCTATTCTGCAATGTTTTATTGTCATGTTTTATCATGTTTGCTTTTCAGGTATGTAATTTTTTTATAGTTTACTGTGTTTTAAACATTTTTTTGTTTTCAGGTACGCCATTCAGCTGCAGCGCGGATTTATTTATCTTGACAGCAACAGCGTTTGCTCCCACGATACATAAAGCCGTGACTCCAGCGCTGTCAGAGGTGATTTCACCACCACTGTTACATACTTCAGCTAATATGCTGAAGCGTGGGGGCAGAAGTGGGTGGAGGAGCGATTTGCTCCTGCCTTTTGCGGGAGGATATCCCCATGCTTCGGCATATATATATTTTAGGTAGGCACAGGTTGCATTAAATGTTTTATTTTTTACTATGTTTTTTTTTTGTATTTGCTTTGCAGGTATGGTAAGTATTACTGTTATACTGTAATGTTACTTTGTTTTTTGTTAACCATCATTTGCTTAGCAGGTACGCCATTCAGTTGCAGCGTGGATTTATTTATCTTGACAGCAACAGCGTTTGCTCCCACGATACATAAAGCCGTGACTCCAGCGCTGTCGGAGGTGATTTCACCACCACAGTTACAAACTTCAGCATATATGCCGAAGCGTGGGGGCAGCAGTGGGTGGAGGAGCAATTTTCTCCTGCCTTTTGCGGGAGGATGCTCCCATGCTTCGGCATATATAAATGGTGCATGTATGCCCATCATTAGAAGTGGGTGGATGAAGGGAGGTATTCTAATGGTGGGCATACCCACCGATCAATATCTTTTTTTCGTTCAGCCCACAGGCTGCATGAAAAAAAAGTTTACAATATATGCCCAACAAGGACCAGCAACGTACTGGTATGTTGCTGGACTTTGAGTGGTTATACCAGAATGATGCCTGCAGGTTTAGGTATCATCTTGGTATCATTCTTTTCAGCCAGCGGTCGGCTTTCATGTAAAAGCAATCCTAGTGGCTAATTAGCCTCTAGACTGCTTTTACAAGCAGTGGGAGGGAATGCCCCCCCACCGTCTTCCTTGTTTTTCTCTGGCTCTCCTGTCCCAACAGGGAACCTGAGAATGCAGCCGGTGATTCGGCCAGCTGACCATAGAGCTGATCAGAGACCAGAATGGCTCCAAACATCTCTATGGCCTAAGAAACCGGAACCTACGAGCATTTCATGACTTAGCTTTCGCCGGATGTAAACAGCGCCATTGGGAAATTGGGAAAGCATTTTATCACACCGATCTTGGTGTGGTCAGATGCTTTGAGGGCAGAGGAGAGATCTAGGGTCTAATAGACCCCAATTTTTTCAAAAAAGAGTACCTGTCACTACCTATTGCTATCATAGGAGATATTTACATTCCCTGAGATAACAATAAAAATGATTTAAAAAAAATAAAAATGAAAGGAACAGTTTAAAAATAAGATAAAAAATCAAAAAATTAATTAAAAAAAAAAAAAAAAAAAAAAAGCACCCCTGCCCCCCCCTGCTCTCGCGCAAAGGCGAACGCAAGCGTCGGTCTGGCGTCAAATGTAAACAGCAATTGCACCATGCATGTGAGGTATCACCGTGAAGGTCAGATCAAGGGCAGTAATTTTAGCAGTAGACCTCCTCTGTAAATCTAAAGTGGTAACCTGTAAAGGCTTTTAAAGGCTTTTAAAAATGTATTTAGTTTGTCGCCACTGCAGGTTTGTGCGCAATTTTAAAGCATGTCATGTTTGGTATCCATGTACTCGGCCTAAGATCATCTTTTTTATTTCATCAAACATTTGGGCAATATAGTGTGTTTTAGTGCATTAAAATTTTAAAAAGTGTGTTTTTTCCCAAAAAAATGCGTTTGAAAAATTGCTGCGCAAATACTGTGTGAAAAAAAAAAATGAAACACCCACCATTTTAATCTGTAGGGCATTTGCTTTAAAAAAATATGTAATGTTTGGGGGTTCAAAGTAATTTTCTTGCAAAAAATAATAATTTTTTCATGTAAACAAAAAGTGTCAGAAAGGGCTTTGTCTTCAAGTGGTTAGAAGAGTGGGTGATGTGTGACATAAGCTTCTAAATGTTGTGCCTAAAATGCCAGGACAGTTCAAAACCTCCCCAAATGACCCCATTTTGGAAAGTAGACACCCCAAGCTATTTGCTGAGAGGCATGTCGAGTCCATGGAATATTTTCTATTGTGATACAAGTTGCGGGAAAAAGACAAATTTTTTTTTTTTTTTTTGCACAAAGTTGTCACTAAATGATATATTGCTCAAACGTGCCATGGGAATATGTGAAATTACACCCCAAAATAAATTCTGTTGCTTCTCCTGAGTACGGGGATACCACATGTGTGAGACTTTTTGGGAGCCTAGCCGCGTACGGGACCCCGAAAACCAAGCACCGCCTTCAGGCTTTCTAAGGGCGTAAATTTTTGATTTCACTCTTCACTGCCTATCACAGTTTTGGAGGCCATGGAATGCCCAGATGGCACAACCCCCCCCCCAATGACCCCATTTTGGAAAATAGACACCCAAAGCTATTTGCTGAGAGGTATAGTGAGTATTTTGCAGACCTCACTTTTTGTAACAAACTTTTGAAAATTGAAAAAAGAAAAAAAAAAAAAGTTTTTCTTGTCTTTCTTCATTTTCAAAAACAAATGAGAGCTGCAAAATACTCACCATGCCTCTCAGCAAATAGCTTGGGGTGTCTACTTTCCAAAATGGGGTCATTTTGGGGCGGTTTTGTGCTATCTTTGCATTTTATGGCCTTCAAAACTGTAATGGGTAGTGAGGAGTGAAATCAAAAATTAACGCTCTTAGAAATCCTGAAGGCGGTGATTGGATTTCGGGGCCCCGTATGAAGCTAGGCTCCCAAAAAGTGCCACTCATGTGGTATCCCCGTACTCAGCAGAAGTAGCAGAATGCATTTTGGGGTGTAATTCCACATATGACCATGGCATGTTTGAGCAATATATCATTTAGTGACAACTTTGTGCAAAAAAAAAAAAAATTGTCACTTTCCCGCAACTTGTGCCAAAATATAAAATATTCCATGGACTCATCATGCCTCTCAGCAAATATCTTGGGGTGTCTTCTTTCCAAAATGGGGTCATTTGGGGGGGTTTTGTGCCATCTGGGCATTTTATGGCCTTCAAAAATGTGATAGGTAGTGAGGAGTGAAATCACAATTTTACGCCCTTAGAAATCCTGAAGGCAGTGCTGGGTTTTCGGGGCCCCGTACGCGGCTAGGCTCCCAAAAAGTCCCACACATGTGGTATTCCCGTACTCAGGAGAATCAGCAGAATGTATTTTGGGGTGCAATTCCACATATGCCCATGGCCTGTGTGAGCAATATATCATTTAGTGACAACTTTGTGCAAAAAAAAAAAAAATTGTCACTTTCCCGCAACTTGTGTCAAAAAATAAAATATTCCATGGACTCAACATGCCTCTCAGCAAATAGCTTGGGGTGTCTACTTTCCAAAATGGGGTCATTTGGGGGGGTTTTGTGCCATCTTGGCATTTTATGGCCTTCAAAACTGTGAAAGGTAGTGAGGAGTGAAATCAAAAATTTATGTCCTTAGAAATCCTGAAGGCGGTGCCTGGTTTTCAGGGCCCCGTACGCGGCTAGGCTCCCAAAAAGTCCCACACATGTGGTATCCCCGTACTCAGGAGAAGCAGCAGAATGTATTTTGGGGTGTAATTCCACATATGCCCATGGCATGTTTGAGCAATATATCATTTAGTGACAACTTTTTGCAAAAAAAAAAAAATTGTCACTTTCCCGCAACTTGTGTCAAAAAATAAAATATTCCATGGACTCAACATGCCTCTCAGCAAATAGCTTGGGGTGTCTACTTTCCAAAATGGGGTCATTTGGGGGGGTTTGTGCCATCTTGGCATTTTATGGCCTTCAAAACTGTGATAGGTAGTGAGGAGTGAAATCAAAAATTTATGTCCTTAGAAATCCTGAAGGCGGTGCCTGGTTTTCGGGGCCCCGTACGCGGCTAGGCTCCCAAAAAGTCCCACACATGTGGTATCCCCGTACTCCGGAGAAGCAGCAGAATATATTTTGGGGTGTAATTCCACATATGCCCATGGCATGTTTGAGCAATATATCATTTAGTGACAACTTTGTGCAAAAAAAAAAAAAAATTGTCACTTTCCCGCAACTTGTGTCAAAAAATAAAATATTCCATGGACTCAACATGCCTCTCAGCAAATAGCTTGGGGTGTCTACTTTCCAAAATGGGGTCATTTGGGGGGGTTTTGTGCCATCTTGGCATTTTATGGCCTTCAAAACTGTGATAGGTAGTGAGGAGTGAAATCAAAAATTTATGCCCTTTGAAATCCTGAAGGCGGTGCTTGGTTTTCGGGGCCCCGTACGCGGCTAGGCTCCCAAAAAGTCCCACACATGTGGTATCCCCGTACTCAGGAGAAGCAGCTGAATGTATTTTGGGGTGCAATTCCACATATGCCCATGGCCTGTGTGAGCAATATATCTTTTAGTGACAACTTTTTGTAATTTTTTTTTTTTTTTTGTCATTATTCAATCACTTGGGACAAAAAAAATAAATATTCAATGGGTTCAACATGCCTCTCAGCAATTTCCTTGGGGTGTCTACTTTCCAAAATGGGGTCATTTGGGGGGGGTTTGTACTGCCCTGCCATTTTAGTACCTCATGAAATGACATAGGCAGTCATAAACTAAAAGCTGTGTAAATTCCAGAAAATGTACCCTAGTTTGTAGGCGCTATAACTTTTGCGCAAACCAATAAATATACGCTTATTGACATTTTTTTTACCAAAGACATGTGGCCGAATACATTTTGGCCTAAATGTATGACTAAAATTGAGTTTTTTGGATTTTTTTTATAACAAAAACTAGAAAATATCATTTTTTTTCAAAATTTTCGGTCTTTTTCCATTTATAGCGCAAAAAATAAAAGCGGCAGAGGTGATCAAATACCATCAAAATAAAGCTCTATTTGTGGAAAGAAAAGGACGCAAATTTCGTTTGGGTACAGCATTGCATGACCGCGCAATTAGCAGTTAAAGCGACGCAGTGCCAAATTGTAAAAAGTGCTCTGGTCAGGAAGGGGGTAAATCCTTCCGGGGCTGAAGTGGTTAATGGAGTTCACCCTACGCAGCCAGGATAGATCATGTTTGGACCATGCGGACATGTTGGCTTCAAGTTTTTTGAACAAAGCTCCATGTGACAGGGAAAGGTGCCTGCAGACGTTTTAGTAAATCCGGAGAGATTGAAATGTTAAGAGCCGTGGATTTGGCTATGTTAACTCAGAGGCCTGAGGCTGCTCCAAACTGCTTGAGGAGCTTAATAATGTTAGGGGTAGAGATAAGGGGCGATGTGACAAAGAGGAGTAGGTCATCCACGAATAGGGCACATTTATGTTTTTGAGGGCCGCACGTGACTCCTTTAATGTCAGGGTGGTTACGTATGGCAATTGCTAAGGATTCTATGGTGATAGCAAAAATCAGGGGCGATAATGGGCAACCCTGTCTGGTACCTTTCTCTATATTCAACAAGTCTGAGTACCTGCCTTCTCACTTGGGCACTCGGATTGAAGTAGAGGGAGTGTAATATTCCTAGGAAGTTGGGGCTTAGTCCCCATCTTTCCAGGACCTTGAAGATATAGGGCCAAGTGTCTGTGTTGAAGGCTTTCTGAAGGTCAATGGAGAGCAAAAATCCCTCTTGAGGGGGCCCCCCAGTGAGAGCCCAGAAGGGTCACCACATCTATAGCCCTTCTCACCTGGTCAGGTCCCTGCCAAATCCAGCCTGTTCTTTGTGGACATACTGGTCTATGAATGAGGTTAAGATCATTGTTGATCAGGGAGATCGGGCAATAATTGCAAGTCAATGTGGGGTCTTTTTCTGGTTTAGGAATGACTAAAATATATGCCAGGTTCAATGATTTATCCAGGGAAGAACCCAAGTGTAAGGAGTTAAAGAACCTGACCAGGTAAGTCTTCAGGGTGTCGGAGAATTTTTTATAGTAACCCACCGAGAACCCATTTGGGCCTGGGGCGGAACCTTGTTTGAGTGTCTTGATGGTCTCACTGACCTCTATGATTGTAGTGGGTTGTTCTAGGAGATCCGTGTGATCGGCTGAAAATTTGGGGAGTGAGATGGTGTCGAGGAAGTCTTCGAGGTGGATGGGGGGCACAATTTGTCATCTTTATAAAGGGAGGCATAGAAATCATGGAAGCATTCCATGATACGTTGTGGGTTCTGTGTGATGGTGCCAGAAGGCAAGCGGATTTTGGGGAAGGATGAGGTTTGGGGGATAGTTTTGCAGCTAGTTTGGATCCAATTTTATTCTTTTGAGAGTAAAACCTCATGCCCGACCACTGAAGGTGGATACTTCCCATAGTACGTGGTCCCCCTCTCCAATGTGGGACGAATCGAGGGACACTGTGGTTAGTACGGCCTTATTTGATGGAAGTGATGTGTCCGTTTACTCGAATTGCAAATGTTCTTATGGTACATCCCACATATTGCTTGTAATAAGCAATATGTGGGACGTACCATAAGAACATTTGCAATTTGAGTAAACAAACACATCACTTCCATCAAATTAGGCCGTACTAACCACAGTATCCCTCGACACTATCTGCATTTCCATGACAAAAACTTGAGCGGCACTAGGTTCCAAATTATAGACAGATTCGTCCCACATTGGAGAGGGGGACCACGTACTAGGGGAGTATCCAAACTCGAGACGTTCTGGATTTACCAGCTTAAATGCTACTCCCCATATGGGTTAAATATAGAATGGAAGATTAACGTGTTTAATAACAAATCCTGATGTAGGCCCTATGGGTTTGTCTCTCAGTGCCGGTTCACACAGGGGCGGCACGACTTGCAGGTCGCCTCAGCGAGGCGACCTGCAAATGACTTCCGAGGCGACTTGCAAAACGACTTCTGCATAGAAGTCTATGCAAGTCGCCCCCAAAGTAGTACAGGAACCTTTTTCTAAGTCGGAGCGACTTGCGTCGCTCCTATTAGAACGGTTCCGTAGCACAGAACGGGAGACGACTTGTCAGGCGACTAGGTCGCCTGACAATCGCCCCTGTGTGAACCGAGCCTCAGTCTCTTTCCATTTTTATTAGTATTGTATTCCTTCCATACACATTTAGTTTAAAAATATGCATTGGGTCACTTTGGACCCCATGGCATATGCTTATTATTGGAAAAAGGGGAAAAAAACATTTTTTCTTTTTATCCTTATTTCCATTTTTATCTCTCAGGACTTTTTGCCTTTTGGATAATTTTTTTGGTGTTTTATTATTTTTTAGTTGATCGCTAATTGGTTTAGTGACTGGGGTTTGTAGTATACTCCCCTCACTTTATATCATGCTTATATAGTCCTTATAGCAATATTTTAATTACATATATTTGCAGCATACTGTCACAAGTATTTTTATATTTTTATCTACATCATACTGTCAGTAGTGGTTTTATATTTATACTTTCATCCTCCATAGATATCTGTGTAAGATGATATTTATGCCCACATTCTGCTCTTTGATTAAGTACACACTTTTCCGTAACATCTCATTCACCACTGCTTAATTAGCTTTGTAAATGCACTTCTGTGAACACGGGGTGTTACTTGGCTATGAGCGCTCTGTTCCGGTGCGCAATGACGCCTACTTTTGGTCAGTGGGTGGGGTTATCTCATCCCTGGCCGTACAAACATATAAGCTCTTGCCTGTAATGAAAAAGAGGCTTGGAGCGCATACGCTGGTGCGCGATGATGTCATCCACAACAACAGTATCATGTGATTGAATTCCGAGTGTGTTATGAGCGGCGATTGGGTTTTCCGTAGACAAAACCTCAGACTTTTGTCCAAAGGCGTGTGCCTGGATTTTGTCTTGCATACAAACGGCAAGAAATTGTCAGCCAACAAACATGAACATAGTGATGTACTACGTGGTTTTTCAGCTCTTTAGCGCCACCCTTTGGGCTCTTTCTGCTAATTTCGTGTCAGTAGAAGTTTGGTGAGTGTTGATTCGTGCTTTTCATTCTGCGCTCTTCATTTCGCGCTTTTCAGTTCATTTCTGAACGGTCGTTCGTCAACCAGCCATGTTGTGGAATCGGAGGAAATAACGTGTTATTCATTATTGGCCTTGGAGTTATTGCTTTGACCCAAGTCCAGTCCAGGAACAGGAGGAAGAGGAGTTTTTGGACCAAAAATTGGTTGCTTTATTAATCGTGACCAATTATATCATATGCCATTGCTGCAGGAGCTCCAGGAGAATAATCCGGATGATTTTCGGAATTATCTCTGGATGACGGACCCCTGCTTTCACCAACTCTTGGCATTGTTGACCCCTATATTAAGAAGCTGGACACATGCATGAGGCTTTTATTTTATTTTTTGGTTGAATAATGATTTGATTTGTTATATTTTCTATATTTTTGGATGCATAGAATGCACTTTTTGGTTAAGTTCTATTGGCAGATAGCACGTCTAATTTTATTTGTTTTCTTTTTTTAATGCACAATAAAAAAATTTTGGAGAATAATACTTGGCTATGTGTTTTACTTCAAATGACAGTTTGGGAGTAAGCAGTTACATTTTAAAAAATACAATGTAAAATTATGTTCTGAAAAGATATACCTTAATGTATCCCATTCTCCCCCTACCCTCCTTCCCATTCTCCATACACTAGTGCAATAAACCATTCCTCATCATTACCTGTCTGAATATACTTTTCCTAGGTGAATGATTTTTTTTAAAATAAAAAGCAACATTTGTTATTTTTTATATACAGTATGTTTACTGAAATTTTATATTTATACAATTTACTTAAAGTGAGAAACACTCAACTGGAAATATATAAAAGCATACTTTTTATAGTGCATACTAGATTATAGCCTTTTTTCTGAATCCTTACATTTAAACAAACGTGGTTTGAAATTAAAAGAAAATCAGTGCTTTTATACCTAGTTGTTCTCAAGATGCTATTTAGCTTTGGAGTTGTAAAATGTAAATAAAAGGGCTGATTTCAAAACAGACAAATACATGTATAAAGCAACATGTGTCACAATGTTCCACCTTTTACAGTTATAAACCTCTCTTGTAATTAGTATTCGCAATTCAAACAAAGGAATTGCCGTAAAAAATATTTCAGCTCATAATATTTTAAATATGGTTGGGAAAAGTCTCTCTTGATCTTTAAGAGGTCCGTATGATGGAACCAAGTACCTCTGCACTCCAGGAGCCTATTAACAAAGAATTCTTATAGGAAAGAAAACACTGTGAAAGTACATTGATTCCTCGTTAACTTGAAAGCCTAGACATCATTAATTCATTCATTAGCCATAAATATTCACAAATTCCATTTGGTATTGTTTGAGATAGAGTCCAGATAATGATCCAATAAAAACCCTTTTCATTCAAGGGCTTCCAATATTTTGATTAACTGGCTAATCTTTCTAAAATACATAGATCCATGATAATCTGAAGAGCTGCTTTAAATAATCTCCTTTTTATTTCAAAATACTAGTTTTAGACCAAAAATGTTTGATCTTTTACCAAGAAATGTTTTTTTTTTATAACCAACATGGAAATATTTATTTAAAGGCTAAGTTTACCTTTGGAACATATTAAATGGCTCTCCAATATTTAGGGTGTAACATGTTCCAGCAGCACCCCCCACTCCCCTCGTCCCTTCTTCCCAGTGACAGAACACCTGCACCCATTGTCCCATTTAGGATTTGGTGTGGCTATCAGTTGCTCTGACCACACAGCTGAGTCAGCCATTCACATAAGTCTGTGAATTAAAGTACTACAAATCCCACTGCGGCAGCTAGACTTGTAGTTAAATGGACTACAAGTGTGCTAATCAGCCTGTTCATAGTCCATTCACA
The DNA here is from genome assembly GCF_042186555.1 of Aquarana catesbeiana. Taxonomy (NCBI): domain Eukaryota; kingdom Metazoa; phylum Chordata; class Amphibia; order Anura; family Ranidae; genus Aquarana; species Aquarana catesbeiana. The sequence continues at coordinate 637,102,818 of NC_133324.1, forward strand.
TTCCCTCCAGCTTTCAAACAGTGGTTGTGGGTGAAATGCTTAGCAGAATCCTGCAGGGAAAAATAATAAATGCACATTTTTCTTCTAAAATATGTGCATTTATCATTTTTCCCTGAAAGGTGAAATTATCCTTTAAACTGAATACAGTATAGGACAACAACAACAGTTGAAATACATCTGAGAATCTTACCTTACAAATGATCTGAAAAGCAGTGGCAGTTGTGATCATGACAAACAGAGACCATATACCTGGCAAGCAGATTCATAGACAGTAATAAAAAAACCTGGAAAGGGTTCTAACATTTTCATTACTGAGAAAAATAACTTTAGATACATGGATGTTGATCACAGCCTACAACAGCAACAATTCCCTTTGCTTACTTTGTTTTCTGACACTATACTCCCTGCCAGCAGTTGTGCATGCAGGAGATCCTGACTGGCTGTTGGTACTACCCCTGTCCTGTCAAGCCAGAGCACTGCTGTGTAAGTGATATCAAGTTAGATCCCTATAATTATGCTAGTTCTATCTAAAGATCAATAAAACGATTTTTAAAGCTAAACATACAGTAACTTTTAATCCTTTAAATAGTCCCCTCCCCCGCTGCCTACCTATTTTACATACCCTGTATAAAAATGATTCATGTACCTTCCTGTTTTTAATTTGGTCCAGTTAAGTCATGTGAACCTGCAGCTTTGGCTCCCCAGTCAGTAAGCAGCTGCTGTAAAGGGGAGGCGGGAGCACCAATGGCAGCCTATGGGTGATGGCATGATTTCCAATATTCACAGCTGTTGTTGGGTGTTCCCTGAGAGAGGGGAGCCAGAGCTGTGGAACCCCAGTCTGACTATTACTGCTATCTGGTGCTCCACTTTCTGCCATGGTAACAAAAGCTTTACAAGAAAGGAAGTGGGGGAAAACAGCAACACAGCAATATAAAGCTGACAGGAGTTCTAGCATTCCCCTGCTCTACTCTCCTCTAATAACAGAGCTCTCCGAATAGCAATTAAGGTGGTAGTAAACTCTCTTTTTTTATTTTTACCTACAGGTAAGCTTATAATAAAACATACCTGTAGGTTAAATTAAATATTTTCTAAACGTGCACTGTTTGGGAGATATTCTAGTGAGCAGCAGCCAAAGACGTCACCAGCACATGCGTTCTGAGTGAACGGCATACTGTTCCTTTAGAGCTCCGTGCAGCTGTCATAGCTTCCGTGCTCATCGTCATCGCAGATCGGCCATTCATCCTGGAGGGAAGACCGGGTGAAGATTGAAGCCGCTAGAGGGCGTTGTTTAAAGGTAAGTCTTTTATAATGTGCTGGTATGCAAAGCATACTAGCACATTATGACTTTACTTTTCAGGGAGAGTTTTTCTCTTCAACGCTTGCTACCGCTTTTAAAACCAATAGGGGTTAAAACCCTTACCCACTGTATCCAAAACAACAATGGTGACAAAGTTTTGGCTGGACATACTATTTAAAACATATCATTAAATCAATCAATTGATCTGAAAATCAATATACCGTATATACTCGAGTATAAGTGGAGAATTTCAGCCCTTTTTTTGAGGCTGAAAGTGGCCCCCTCGACTTATACTCGAGTCACCATGGGCTGCCTACATGATCAGCATGTCACGCAGACAGACGGCGGCCAGCGTGTGATAATACCATTCGGCGGCCATTCCACTGTTCAAAAGCTGCGCCTCCTCCTCATCTGTGATAGGCAGAACACTCTCTTTCCCAGCAGTCAGTATACAGCCTATCACGGATATTCTCTCATCCTCGTCTGTGGTATGAGGATGAGAGAATGTCCGTGATACGCTGACCGCTGATTGCTGGGAAATGGAGTGTTCTGCCTATCACAGACGAGGAGGAGGCGTGGCTTTTGAACAGTGGAATGGCCGCCAAATGGTATTATCACACGCTGATCGGTGGATGCAGAGCGGCACACGGAGTATGCAGCTCACCACAGAGAGGCATGCACAGGACACAGGTAGGCTGCACAGGACACAGGGACACATGCACAGGACACAGGTAGGCTGCACAGGACACATGCACAGGACACATGCACAGGACACAGGTAGGCTGCACAGGACACAGGGACACATGCACAGGACACAGGGACACATGCACAGGACACAGGGACACATGCACAGGACACAGGTAGGCTGCACAGGACACATGCACAGGACACAGGTAGGCTGCACAGGACACATGCACAGGATACGGGTAGGCTGCACAGGACACATGCACAGGACACAGGTAGGCTGCACAGGACACATGCACAGGACACAGGTAGGCTGCACAGGACACAGGGATACATGCACAGGACACAGGGACACATGCACAGGACACAGGTAGGCTGCACAGGACACAGGTAGGCTGCACAGGACACATGCACAGGACACGGGTAGGCTGCACAGGACACAGGGACACATGCACAGGACACATGCACAGGACACAGGGACACATGCACAGGACACATGCACAGGACACAGGTAGGCTGCACAGGACACATGCACAGGATACGGGTAGGCTGCACAGGACACATGCACAGGACACAGGTAGGCTGCACAGGACACATGCACAGGACACAGGTATGCTGCACAGGACACAGGGACACATGCACAGGACACAGGGAGGCATGCAGCTGCAGATGGGCATTGTTGACCCTCTTTTCCACTTACAGTAGCTGCTGCATTTCTCACCCTCGGCTTATACTCGGGTCAATACGTTTTTCCCGGTTTTTTGTGGTAAATTAGGGGCCTCGGCTTATATTCGGAACGACCTATACTTGAGTATATACAGTAAATATATCTTGAGTATGACGTAACCTAACAATTTCAGATAACAAATGCTGTTGCATGCTAGTTACTAACATCTGAACTAATGAAATATAAGACTAACTTAGATTAAAGTGATTGTAAACGATCACCTTGTAAAATAACCCATTGATATTAAAATAGAAATAAAAGACAAGATATTTGTGTATAGATATAAAAAACAATATAAATACTTAATTTATAAGTGATCACATTCCCTCTGTTCTTAGCTGCATAAGAGCTGGGGGGAGGAGAAGCAACAGTACACCAAGCCTCCCAATGAAAGGCTGTGAAGGAGGGGTGTGTTAGGGCAAGTCTGATCATTGGAAGAGAGCAGGCTGAGTTCCCAGCATTGCTAGAGAACTGACCATGGTATGTTTACCTGCTTAGTGTGGTCAGTATTTAATAGGAAAGCAGAGGGACTGACAGGAACACTAGAAAGTTCACATAAAGAAATACAAAGAGAACAGGATACTTTTTCATTCAAGTACACAGTGCAGCAGGCACACATCAGGAATAGTAAATGCTGGGTTTACATATTCTTTTATTCTCATCGGGTTGTAAACCATCATATTGAAATATATATTGTCCCTAACTTATCCAACTTTTGTTTTTTAAGTCTTTTCAACTTTTGTTAGTAGGTCTTTCCATCTCTTTCAAAAATATAACTTCAACTCCAGAAAATGTATACATATTGTTGTGGGGCAGAGAGATCTGGAAGTCTAAAGCAAATTTTCAATAACAATTTGCAACTGTCAGGGAATTTTTTTTATTACTAAGAATTAGGGATGAGCCGAACACCCTCCTGTTCGGTTTGCAGCAGAACATGTGAACAGGCAAAAAATTTGGCAGAACACATGAACACTGTTGAAGTCTATGGGACACAAACATGAATAATCAAAAGTGCTAATTTTAAAGGCTTATATGCAAGTTATTGTCATAAAAAGTGTTTGGGGACATGGGTCCTGTCCTAGGGGATATGTATCAATGCAAACATTTTTTTTTAAAAACGGCCTGTAAAGTGGCACATTTTTCCCGTGTTTAGAACAGTACCACAGCAAAATTACAATTCAAAAGGAAAAATTGCCGTTTAAAAAATCCCCCCCCCCCATCCATTACCAGGCCCTTTGGGTCTGGTATGAACAATAAGGGCAACCCCGAATCAAAATAAAAAAAAAAATATTGCATGGGGGTCCCCCTAAAATCCATACCAGGCCACTTTTCATTTATCATGATAGTGTCCCATAGACTTTAATGGTGTTCTGTCAGCTTTCAAATTTGCCGCGAACACTGCATACTGTTCGCTGTTCGGCGAACAGGCGAACACCCGATTTACGTTCGACTCGAAAATTGGGCTCATCCCTACTAAGAATTTAAGGAAGATTTTCAATAGTATCAAACAAGGGATAGAAAACAACAGAGACAGTCTCTTTACAGGCATACAAAGAGAGTAAATACCCCAATAACAGTGTATATAGTTGCATACTCCCATAAGTAGAACAGAGACAAAAGGGAAAAAAAAGAAAAAGAAGAAAAAAAAGAACAACTAGATGTACATTCAGTAAATGTGCAATTTCTCAAGGAAGGCATTTTAACTAAAGCATGGAAACAACGCAGGGATATAATGAGAAAAGTGGTAGTCATAGCATAGCCTTTCTTGAAAGATGGAAAGATTTCTGAGCAAGATGCTGCAAATCAAGCTGGGTCAGAGTGTGGAGGGTAAGTAGTAGGTGTAAAACCATAGTAATGTAGATGGACAGATTGTCTAGAGCTAGCACTGGGAAAAAATATAGACAGCTCCCATGATGCTATTGAGTGCAAAGCCAGGCCAGGCCAGTAAGTATGAGATAGGGATCAGCACTTTTATTTATTGGAGCGCTTATGGAGTCCTTAAGCCAGGAGGACCATAGCTTATAGAAATGTGTTAGTTGTTAGGAGGGCCTTACCAAACGTATTCAATCAAGCAATTTTCTTTAAGAATATTGGGACAGACCCAACCAGGGCTTTTGGAGGGGACTAGGGGCTTGCCTCCTACCCACTGAGTATGGCCCATGGAGAAAGCAGACCATCCTCTAATGATGGACAACCACGCGATGAACGAGGCTTGGATAAATTCTCTGAATAAGGATAATAAAGCTTCCCTTCTGTGGTGGCTGGAAAGGTGTAATATTAATTTTGTACGGGTTAATGGTCAGAGGGAGAAGCTACTTCAAAGGGGAAAAAAAAGTCTGATTCATGGTTCCCGACAGTAGGCAAAGGCCATGAATTCAGAAATTGCAAGCAATTTTCTTTAAGAATGTTGGGACAGATCCAACCGGGGCTTTTGGAGGGGACTAGGGGCTTGCCTCCTACCCACTGAGTATGGCCCATGGAGAAAGAAGACCATCCTCTAATGATGGACAACCACGCGATGAACGAGGCTTGGATAAATTCTCTGAATAAGGATAATAAAGCTTCCCTTCTGTGGTGGCTGGAAAGGTGTAATATTAATTTTGTACGGGTTAATGGTCAGAGGGAGAAGTTACTTCAAAGGGGAAAAAAAAGTCTGATTCATGGTTCCCGACAGTAGGCAAAGGCCATGAATTCAAAAATTGCAGGCAATCCACTAGTTGGTAATATTTTTTCCAGATTGGAGGAGCAGGATCACTGCATGGATCAGTTTGCCATAGCGTTACAGACGCTCCTGAATCACACTGCTCATCTGGAACCTCCCACTGTGGCTGCTCCGTTACAACCTGTGTTGCAGGCCGTCCATGCTGCTGCTTGAATATTACCTCTGTAAGAGGTATGTCTGGTTCCGCTCCACTTCCCCAGCAATTCTGGGGCGATCCAGTTCAATGCAGAGGATTTCTTAACCAGCGTGAGATTTACTTTGAGATGCTGCCCCAGGCGTTTCCCACTGACAGAAGCAAAGTAGGCTTCATGATATCTTTGCTTTTTGAGAGAGCCTTGGCCTGGGCAAACCCTCTATGGGAGACGCAAAAACCCATTGTCCAGAGTTACCCTGAGTTTGCGGCTTCCTTTAAGGGGGTATTTGACATTTTCACATGCTCCACGTCTGCTGCCAAAGGCCTCATGTCTGTCAAACAGGGTACGAGAACTGTACCCTGTTGGCCGATTACGCCATTCAGTTCCATACTCTGGCAGCAGAGGTTACTTGGAATAATGAGGCCATCATAGCTGCTTTTTCTTATGGTCTCTCGAATCACATTAAAGATGAGCTAGCAGCCCAAAACATACCCATGGAGCTGGAGAAGTTGATTACGTTTGCCATTCTCATTGACTCTAGACTCCGAAAGTGACCCTCCTTTAAGGAGCGCTTGTGGAAGCTTCCTATAGGTTTGGCTCCAAGCTTTGCAGTCCCACCCTTGCCTCCCTCACCTCCCACACCTCCTGGTACCGAGTCTGTGAGTGAGGTAGAACCCATGCAGTTGGGCTTCACACGTCTCTCTGCAGATGAGAGGGCCTTTAGGAGAAGGGAGGGATTGTTCCTTTATTGTGGCCAGGCAGGTCACTTTTTGAAGTCTTGTCCTATCCTCCCGGGAAATGCTTGCACCTGAGGTCCTGTAGGGGACAGACCTTAGGTGGCATTGTTACGTCTCCAGTTATCCAGATGGATAAGCCCCTGGTACCAGTTAACCCTTCCTTAATCCGACTGTCCATCGAGATACTAGCTCTAATTGACTCTGGGGCTGCAGGCCTGTTCATAGATGGTGCCTTTGTGTCCAAGCACTTGATTCCGCAGCAGTTGCATGCCACTCCACTTGCCATTGAGGCTATTGATGGAAGACCTCTTCATCCTGCTCAGGTGACCCATGAGACTGCTCCATTGACCATGGTCATGGGGGCTCTTCACCATGAGATAATCCAATTCCAAGTAATTTTCTCACCTAATTTTCCAGTGGTCATTGGTTATCCTTGGTTACAGAGGCACAACCCCTCTTTTGATTAGCTTGCTGAGGTTCTTTCCTGGTCACCACAATGCAGGGAGACATGTTTTCTGAAAGTGGCTAAGTCTTGTGCACCCCTTCACTCTCCGCCCTGCCGGAGAAGTACCAGGAATTTTGCGATGTCTTTGACAAAGGTTAAGCCGGTAGTTTGTCTCCACTCCGGTCATATGATTGCGCAATTGACCTTCAACCAGGTGCCATAGCCCTCCTAGTTGGGTCTACTCTTTGCCTGTTTTGGAGGCTAAAGCCATGGAGGAGTATGGGGCTGACGCAGTTTCTCGAGGATTCATCCGTAGATCCTCGTCTCCTGCTGGTTCTGGTTTCTTCTTTGTGAAAAATGTATTGATTATAGGGGTCTCAATCGCTTCACGATTAAGAACGCATATCCGATTCTTTTGATTATGGAGTTATTTGACTGCCTCAAGCTAGCAACGGTTTTTACGAAGCTTGATTTGCGAGGGGCATACAATCTTGTGAGGATCAAGTAGGGCGAGGAATGGAAAACTGCGTTTAATTCTAGAACTGGCCAATATGAATACCTAGTTATGCCACTTGGTCTTTTCAACACTCCGGCAGTTTTCCAGGAATTTATTAATGATATCCTTTAAGATTTGTTGTAACTATGTGTGGTGGTTTATCTTGACGATATCCTCATATTTTCCAAGTTCCTAGAAAACCATCACACCGATGCCTGCCGTGTGCTGCAGAGGTTGAAAGATAATAACCTGTATTACAAATTGGAGAAGTGCAAGTTTCATTGTGAACAGGTTAAATTCCTGGGTTATGTCATTTCCACTGCTGTTTTTTTGATGGACCCATAGAAACTTTCAGAAGTACTTCAGTGGCCCTGGCCTATGGGTTTACGACCATTGCAGCTTTTTTTTGGCTTTGCCAATTTTTATCGGAAGTTTATTCGTAACTTCTCATCTCTGGTCAAACCCCTGACTGATATGACCAGAAAGGATGGCAACCTACAGAATTGGTCTCCAGAGTCCATTAATGTCTTTGAGAGTCTCAAGGCTGCCTTTGCTTCTGCTCTTGTGTTGGTACTTCCTGATCCTATGGTACCTTTCATCCTTAAAGTTGATGCATCTGAGACTGGAGTTGGGGTCCTGCTGTCTCAACGTCCTACCCCTGAGAGCGCTATACATCCTCGTAGCTACTTTTCCAAGAGATAATCTCCTGCAGAGTGCAATTATGAGATTGGGGACAGAGAGTTGCTAGCGATCATTTTAGCCCTTAAAGAATGGAGGCATCTCCTTAAAAGTACCACTGTGCTGGTTCTTATTCTGACTGACCATAAGAATTTGACATTCTTGTCTAAGGCTAAACACCTCTCTCCCAGAAGGGCGCGATGGGCTCCCTTCTTGTCAAGTTTCAATTGCATAGTCTCATTCTTATCGGGTACTAAGAATGTAAGGGCTAATGCTTTGTCACGAAAGTTTTTCTCCACTTCCTGTTCCTGTGATTCCTCCGGATTGTATTCTAGCTACGGTTCGCACCGGTCTCACTTCTACTTTGGGTGACAAAATTCTTGTCGCTCAAATCCATTCTCTTCCTGAGAAACCTTGTGACCACTGCTTTGTTCCTGAGAGTCTCTGTACTGCTCTGTTCCAGACTTACTATTCTCCCAAGGCTGCTGGCCACCCAGGGAAGAATCAACTCTTTTGGGACATTTCCCAACAATTCTGGTGGCCTAGTTTACGTCCTGAAGTAGCTGCCCTCATAGCTGATTCTTCTGTGTGTGTGCTCCGAGTAAGACACCAGGACACCTTCCAGTGGGCCTCCTACAACCCATACCCAATGGAGAGAGGCCTTGGACCCACCTGTAAATGGATTTCATTGTGGAGTTACTCAACTCTCAGGGCAAAACAGTTAGCCTCATGGTGGTTGACCAGTTCTCGAAGATGTCTCATTGTATTCCACTTAAGAAGTTGCCCACATCTAAAGAACTGGCTTCCATTTTTGCTCAGGAGATCTTTTGCTTACATGGGCTACCCAAAGTAATCATCTCAGACAGGGGTAGCAAGTTTGTGTCCAGGTTCTGGCGAGCCTTTTGGGCACAGTTGGGAATTCAGCTTTCTTTCTCCTCTGCATATCACCCGCAATCCAAAGGGGCTGCAGAACGAGCCAACCAGTCCTTGGAACAGTTTTTACATTGCTACATTTCTGACCACCATAACAACTGCTCAGACCTCTTACCTTGCATGGAGTTTGCTTACAATAGTGTCGTCAATACTGCTTCCCGATTGTCTCCATTTGTGGCGAATTATGGTTTCCAACCATCCATGTATCCTGAGTCATTTGTTCCGCAGAGCATTCTTGCATTGGAGGAGCATCTCCGTGGTCTTCCTTCCACTTTGGCACAGGTCCAAGAGTCATTGCAACGTGCCAATGATAGGTACAGACTCAATTCTGACTGCATGATGGCTGTTATCTTGCAACCTCCGACTTTGTGTTTCCTCTTTAAAACTGTCACCACGGTTTATTGAGTCTTTCCGTATTCTCAGTAGGATCAACCCAGTGGTTTACGCTTTAGACCTTTCTTCTAATATGCAGATTTCAAATGTAGTTCATGTCACCTTATTAAAACGTTTGGTATGCAACCGTTTCACCACTTCGCTACCACGTCCTCACCCAGTTCAGGTTTAGAACCATGAGGAATATAAGATACAATCTATTATTGATTCGTGGGTGCATACATTACCTGGCTCATTGGAAGGGGTACGGTCCAAGGGAACGCTCTTGGGTCTCATCCTCGGACGTACATGCTCCTGCCATAGATGTTTTCCCTCAAACCTGGTGGTCCTCCAAGGGGGAGGGGTCATTGAGGAGGGGGTACTGTTAAGGCTGGGCTCAGCCCTTTCCTCTCAGAGCTCTGTGCTCAGCTGTCGGTTAACTGCCAAAGTCTCGTCCTTCCACATTGACTCATCTGATCTTCATTTCCTGCTCATCAGCTAGAGCTGCTGGTTATATAAACTCCTTGGATCAGATCTACAGTGCCTTTGCCTTGGTCATCATATCCAGACTCTGCTGTGTTTTCCTGTGAAAGACTTTTTGCTTGGCTGACTTCCCTTCTGGTTCCTGATCCTGTTTGCTGCACCCAACTTCACTGATCTCTGGACTCCTGTTTCTCTTGCTTGTTCTGACTACCCGTCCTGGCTACTGAACTCTGGCTATGTTTTGACTATGTTTGCTCTGTTTATACCATTTTACCATTTTATTCAATAGTGTGCTTTTTACTGCACTTCTGTCTCAGTCTGATTCATGGTTCCTGACAGATGTTATATGTTTGTTAATTAGATTACTGTTACTTACTGTTACTGTTTAGATAAGATCACTGTTAGTTGTTAGCTTTAATTTGGATTGTTGTTTGAAGTTTGCATTGTCGGGACAACCTTGTGGACCATACCTCTACCTTTCAACCCTTTTTCTTCTTTCTCTTTCCTTTTCTCCACCTTACGATTAAAGCTCATTATCAGAATTTATTTGACCTATATACACTCTACTTGTAAACAATATGTATAGTAGGTATAAATCATTTAAATACCTACAAAAGTAACTAAGGAAATGATATATATCTTTAATTTAGGTTTACGTGAACCCAATGTTTAATATTTGAAATTTCATGATATTTACCTATATAAACCATACTGTAAAACAATAAGCTTACTTTATAGATCCTTGTAAACTTACTTTATGTATCTTTATAACATTGTATACTCAATAAACTTCTTTTGACAAGGAAGTTTGCATTGTCATGCTAATATCCTCAAAAGGAAATGTCCTCCTGTGGGGAATAAAGTATGTGTCTGAGTTTTAATAAAGAGCCATTCCTTTGGATTTTTCCTCAACACTTTGTGTACAATGCTTGGGGTAAAGAGCTGGTATTAGCTCTTAATCTGCTGGAAGGGTTTGGAGAGCAGGAGGCACTGTTTGGCGGACGCACCCAAGCTGGGTGCCAGGCGTTCTGTCACATATGTTGAACACATGATGAAGGGAAGGTGGACTATCGCTCTTCCATTAATGGGCAATAGAAAGGCAGGCAGCCACGAGGATATGGGTTACTAAGGAATAGGCTGGAGTTCCAACCCCAAGGGAGCTGTCTGTGGAGCTAGAATAACATGAACACCAGTAAATGATTTAGTAAAATCAGCTATGGTTTTCCAAAATTCATGCAGGTCAGGGCTTTCGCACCATATGAGAGGTAGAGTTCCATCATGTTTACCACATCTCCAGCATATGGGTGAAAGGCTAGGATAGATATGTGCCCTCTTAATAGGGAAAATACCACCAGTGGGGAAATTTTATAACCAATGGGTAACATTTTTAGATAAAACAAAAGGCTTCCAGAGGGCTTTGTTCCACAATGTATTGGGTGCCAATAAATGAAGAGTCTTCTCACAGTATTCAATGGTGGTAGATTTGTTATCAGTTGGGCCTTCAGATTGCTCTGTGGAAGTTATGATTAAACAGCAACATTGTTTTAGACCAGGGGTAGGCTACCCCTGGCAAGCAAAGCCTCTTTTGCCGACACCTAACTCCCTTTCCAACAGCAGAGCAGTACAGGGAAGTGTCAGTGAGATGCTAATTCATTCCAATCTCACAATTCCCCATGCTGCACCTGCACTGGGGGGAAGGCACTGTGCCCCCACACATTGTAAACAATGGGAAACATTGATTGGTTATCTAATTTTGATGTAGCTGTGATTGTCAGCTCTTGTGATGGGGAAGAGATTGGGTGCAGTTCTGCTAGGGGGGGGTGGTCCCTGTTTCCAGGAGGAGGACTGTGATTGGCCACTGCCAAAGTCAATCACAGTCCTGGTAGCCCCACCTACCACTACCTAGGTTGCCACTACCAATCTCAGAAAGAAAGGATTTCGCTGTGATTGAGAAAACCACAATCAGGTGACAAACTGTGAAATTACTGTTGAGCTTCTGGGAACTTTGTTGAAAAAAAAATTATATATATACTCTATATATATTTATGTGTTTGCGTGTATGTGTCACTTACTACTGACCCCTCAGCCCTGCACCATCTACTACTACCAACCTCTACTTTACCTACTCCAAACCTCTGTTCTCTGCGTCACTTACTCCTGACCCCTGAACTTTGCTTCAATTACTACTGAACCCCTGCACTCTGTGTCCCTTTAAGCCACAGCCAGTATTCAGTGCAATGAAAATCCCACCCAATTTTGCTGTGGCGCTTGGCACCGCACTTTTTCTCAACTGTGGGGGCTCGATCTTGCATACAAGCCCATTGCTTTCAGAAAATGCCCCTGACCTGAGCTTATCATTGCTCATCCATTCCAGATGCTTGTATGTGACATCACATACAAGCACATGGGCTGGATGCGAGAGGTGGATCAGCGGGGATGAGTGTGATAGGACAGGTGGACATGTTTCATCTCTGCTTCCTTGCACCACTTTGCATATCACGCATATCATAGATGAGAAGATGGTACAGCAGTGGAGAAGATCAATAGGAGGGTACAGCAGTGGGGGGAGAAGAGCAGGGGCAACAGAGGTGGAACAGAAGAGCAGGGGGATACAGAGGTGGGGCAGATGTGCAGGGGGGAACAGTGACAGGGAAGAGGAGAAAGGAGGTACATTGTTGGGAAAAGATGAGCAGGGAGTTACAGTGGTGGGGCAGAAGAGCAGGGGGGACAGAGGTGGAACAGAAGAGCAGGAGCAACAGTGGTGGGGCAGATGAGAAAGGGGGTTACAGTGGTGGGGCAAATGAGCAGATGGGTTCAGTGTTAGGACAGTTGAGAAGGTGGTTCAGCTATGAGACAGAGGAGCATGGGGGTACAGCAGTGGAGCAGATGTGCAGGGAGATACAGTGGTGAGGCAGATGAGAAAAGGGGTACATTGTTGGGGCAGATGAGCAGGGGGTTTACAGTGGTGGGACAGAAGAGCAGGGTGGTACAGTGGTGGGGCAGATGTGCAGGGGGTTTACAGTGGTGGGACAGATGTGCAGGGGCTACAGGGGTGGGGCAGATGTGCAGTGTAGTACAGTGTGTGGGGGGGGGCAAATTTGCAGGGGTTACAGTGATATGAGGTGTGAAAGTGCAGGAATTGGGGCTGATCTGAATACTGGATATACAGGAATTGGGGCTTATCTAAGGCATGAGAGTGCAGGATGTTAATTAGTCACTATTACTCAAGTCATTTACAGAATTAACTTTGAAAACATTGCTTTGAAAACATTTTTCGGCACACTGTGCTCAAAAGGTTGCCTACCCCTGTTCTAGACTATCAAGCTTCAAGCTTGGTCATTGAAGATTGTGTTATTTGGAATTTGTATAATGCCCATTCTGTTCTAAAAGTGAAACAGAAGAATCCAATCCAAGAACAACAGACAGCATAATTTATACAAAACCTTATGAAAGCTGCAAATGGTGATGTATGCAATTCTTTTCTTTTTTTAATGCAAATTAAATCCTTGGTATACTTTTATTGACTTTTTTCTCTTCATCATAATATTTGTAAGCAGATCTATTGCTACACTCACTGGTTTCTGTAGCTACAATCCACCCAAACTCCATATGGTTGATTTACAAAAAGGCAATAGGCTGTTCAAATTGCAAGAAAAAACTATCTTAGCTAGCTTAGTGAATGTGATAAAATATACTTTGGAATTAATACACAATCACATACAGGGAAAACTCAAAAAACAAAACAAAAGAAAACAGTATTTTTGATTGCACATAATTGGATGATGGAAGTCTGCAGAGCTTCCCCTCACAGACTAAGCTAGGGAAAAATGTATTTTGCAAAGCCTATTTGCCTTTCATATATATTTTTTTTACTTGCAATGAGAAATAATAAATGCTGGCTAGATTTACTAAAAAGTTAAGTGAAGCTGATTCACTTTAGTCATTTAATCATTCAGAAGGGAACTTCTTATTTTTTTTTAAATCTTCTGCACATAACTGGGTTTTCAAAATTAACAGAGTTTTGCTTAGCTAAATGAAAAATGTATTTACCGGTATGTGGTAAACCACCACCACTGACATTAACCAACTTTGTCTTGACTTCAAATATATTTTCAAAGATTTTAGGACATCTTTTAATTTTTTGCTCCTTTTTTTGCTTTTATGCTCCTTCATAGGGTTTTCTTATAGGCATGCGGAACTAGAGGCGGGGTTTCTGTGCTTTATAGGGGAGATGGAGTCCATTTGATGGAGATACGCTTGGACATTTTTAATGCAGGTCTCAGCACCTGCATTGAAAGGGCCGCGGTTGTGGAGTCTGGGTGACAGGTGGTTTTCCACCCGTCCTCTGGGAGATTCCCCTTTTATTTGAGTATACAGCTGGAGTTGTAGTGGCTAAGCTGTTTTTACGTGTTTGAATTATAAACTTTATCTATTTATTAAAGCCAATAATAATGGCTGCGGCCACATATTTTTCCAAAATAAAGGTGTTTGTGTATTAATTTTAGCTAGAATGCTGCTGACTGCTATCCCATGAGGTTTCAATTACTGCATGGCATTCAAAGTTTCTTGGAAGATGACAGGTACAAGAATGAGGCTGAGTGGGGAGGAAATAACAAACAACATAGGGAATACCGCAACATTGTAGAGAGACAGATACACAGGCAGGACTGACATGGAGGAGGAAGAGTGCTGAATTAAGATTTTGTGCTATTTTTTTTCATCCAATCCCTTTGTCAGCTGTCAGACAGGGAATCTCAGGACTGGCAGCTAAATGGGGCTGAGAATGAGTCATTGGCTGTCATAACACACTTCTGGCTGCACAGCCTACAGCTGATGCTGCTGTACTATTGAGTAGGGATGAGCCGAACACCCCCCCGACTCGGGTTCGCACCAGAACCTGTGAACGGAACGAAAATTTGCACGAACGTTAGAACCCCATTGATGTCTATGAGACTCGAACTTTCGAAATCAAAAGTGCTCATTTTAAAGGCTAATTTGCATGGTATTGTCCTAAAAAGGGTTTGGGGACCCGGGTCCTGCCCCAGGGGACATGTATCAATGCAAAAAAAGTTTTAAAAACTGCAGTTTTTTCGGGATCAGTGATTTTAATGATGCTTAAAGTAAAAAAAAGTGAAATATTCCTTTAAATATCGTACCTGGGGGGTGTCTATAGTATGCCGGTAAAGCGACACATGTTTCCCCTGCTTAGAACAGTCCCTGCACAAAATGTCATTTTTAAAGGAAAAAAGTCATTTAAAACTGCTTGCGGCTTTAATGTAATGTCGGGTCCTGGCAATATGGATGAAAATCAGTGAGACAAACGGCATGGGTACCCCCAAGTCCATTACCAGGCCCTTTGGATCTTGTATGGATATTAAGGGGAACCCCGCACCCAAATTAAAAAAGGAAAGGTGTAGGGCCCCCAGGCCCTATATACTCTGAACAGCAGTATACAGGCGGTGCAAACAAGACAGGGACTGTAGGTTTATTGTTAAGTAGAATCTGTTTGTAATTTTGAACTGGTACATTTTTAACATGTTTAGCTTCAGCCAAAAAATCTATTTTAAGCTTTTTGGAAAACCTAGGGAAGGGTTAACACCCCTGTGACATTTGTTTTGCTGTCTGTGCTCCTCTTCAGAAGATTTCACCTCACTTTTTGTCCCAATGATAAATGTTTTTTGAAAATTTGGGTTTTTTTAATGAAACAAGGATTGGTGATAAAGCATCAGTGGAAAGGAGAAAAGTTTTTCCCATATTAACTCTTACAGGAGAGAATTTCCCTTCCTAGGGGTAGATTTCATCTCACTTCCTGTTGTCTCCTTCTGTTTGCAAGTAGGAGTCGTTTCTAAGTTGGATGTTTGAAAGTAGGGGCCTGCCCTATATACTCAGCAGAAATTTGGGCCTTAGGTGTTGTTGTGGCCACAACACTGTAAGCCCTCACAGGGCCCTGCTGTGAAATATTAGATCAAGAATTGTAATTACATGCCCCTGTTGAACAGGGGCAGAAAAATTGGGCCTTTGGTGGTGGTGGTGGTGCCTCCTTATCCTCTGCCATGCAAGCAGAGACAAGTGTGCAGTCCCCTGATGAGTGGATAAACCTGCCTCCTTGTCCACATCTATTCCTGCCATAGCCCCAGCATCAGCCATGGAGGAGTCAGCTAAGTGGAGCGTTTAACTTTTATAAAAATGAATCAGTCCTGGATTACCAGCTATGATGCCCCTGATGCCAATGTCACTGATTAAGTCTTTTTGGGATGTGGAATCTCTGCAGGACTTCGAGGCTGCCTAGCATTGAGGGTGTTCAATCATTTCATCTGGAAGAATGTTTTTGGTATAGGTTTCATGGGCACAATTAACACCCAAAGACCAATTTTTCAGCACCTGTTTGACAGGTGCATATCATTGCAATTTTTTACAGCAAGGCCAATTTTTGCTTTCATCAAGAGTACCTCTATAGGGTTACGGTGGGAAGGCATCACCGACACCCAAAGACCAAATTTTCTGCACCTGTTTGACAGGTGCATATCATTGCAAAAGTCAAAGTGATACCAGAATGTATCCAAAAAATCTCTAATCTTGTTCCCAGTGCACTACATTGTGGCCTCATCATACACACTGGCTCCCCAGTTGTTGCTGAGCAAAATAAAGGCAGCTTGCAGGGAAAATGTAATTTTTTTTTTTGCCTTTATAAATGCAATTATTGCTGCAGCAGATTCTAGACTTGGTACAGATCTGCCACTTTACAGGTACCCCCCCAGGCACTATATTGGAATGAATGAATTGGAATGAATTTTTAATTTTTATGCTTTCACTTTAAAAATAAAAAAAATCATTGCTCATTTAAAAATGATGTTTTTCACAAACTTTGTTTTTATTGATACATGTCCCCCAAAGCAGTACCCAGACCCCTATAACCATTGTATGCCCAATTACTTGCATATAAGCCCTCAAAATGGGCACTTTTGATTTTTCACGTTCGGGTCCCATTGACTTTAATGGGGTTAGTTTTTCGGGTCCAAACTTTCGCGGTGTTCGCAAGTTCTGGTCTGAACAGGGGTCCGTTCTGCCCAACCCTAAACTTCACACTCTTAATCACGAATAGGATTTTTTATACAGTAAATGCTGTAAACTACTTGAGTAATAGTGACTTATTAACATCCTTCACTCTCATGCCTTAGATCAGCCCCAATTCCTGTACAACCAGTCCTCAGATCAGCCCCAATTCCTGCACGTTCAAACGTTTTATCACTGTACAACCTGCAAATCTGCCCCCCCACTGTACTACTCTGCACATCTGTCCCACCTCTGTACCCCCATGCTCTTCTGTCTCACTGCTGAACCACCTTCTCACCTGTTCTAACACTAAACCCATCTGCTCATTTGACCCACCACTGTAACCCCCTTTCTCATCTGCCCCACCACTCTTCCCCCTGCTCTTCTGTTCCACCTCTGTTCCTCCTGCTCTTCTTCCCCGACACTGTAACCCTCTGCTCATCTGTTCCCATCAATGTACCTCCTTTCTCCTCTTCCTTGTCACTGGTCCTCCCTGCACATCTGCCCCCCCCCCTCTGTACCCCTGCTCATCTGTCCCACCACTGTAACCCCCCTGCATATCTGCCCCACCACTGTACCACCCTGCTCTTCTGTCCCACCACTGTAAACCCCCTGCTCATCTGCCCCAACAATTTACCCCTTTTCTCATCTGCCCCACCACTGTATCTCCCTGCACATCTGCTCCACCTCTGTACCCCCATGCTCTTCTGTATCACTGCTGAACCACCTTCTCACCTGTCCTAACACTGAACCCATCTGCTCATTTGCCCCACCACTGTAACCCCCTTTCTCACCTGCCCCACCACTGTTCCTCCTGCTCTTCTGTTCCACCTCTGTCCCCCTGCTCTTCTGCCCCACCACTGTAACCCCCTGCTCATCTGTTCCAATCAACGTACCTCCTTTCTCCTCTACCCCGTCACTGCTCCCCCTGCACATCTGCCCCGCCTCTGTATCCCCCTGCTCTTCTGCCCCACCTCTGTACCCCCTGATCTTCTGCCCCATCTCTGTAACCCTCTGCTCATCTGTCCCACTAATGCACCTCCCTTTCACATCTGCCCCAACACTGAACCCCCCGTTTATCTTTTCCACCACTGTAACCCCTTTATCATCTGACATAACACTGAACCCCCTGCTCATCTGTCCCACCACTGTAACCTCCTGCTCATCTGCCCAATCACTGTACTGTACTGTGCAGGTGCTGTCTCACCTCTGTACCCCCTGATCTTCTGCTCCACCTCTATACCCCCCTGTTCTTCTGCCTTACACCAGTAACCTCCTGCTCATCTGTCCCACCAATGTACCTCCTTTCTCCTTTGCCCTTCCACTGTACCCCCCTGCACAACTGCCCCACCTCTGTACCCCTGCTGTTCTGCCCAACCAGTGTAACCCCCTTCTCATCTGTACCACCACTATAACCCCCTGCTCATCTGGTCCATCACTGAACCCCCCTGCTCCTCTGTCCTACCACTGTAACCACCTGCTCATCTGCCCCATCACTGTAACCCCCTTGCTCTTCTGTCCCACCACTGATCCCCTTTCTCATCTCTTCCACAACTGTACCCCCTGCACTACAGCCCCACCATCGTACCCTCCTGCATTTTTGTTCCACCGCTAAATCCCCCCTGTTCATCTGCCCCACCGCTGTACCCTCTTACTGATCTGCTCCATTGCCGTACCCTCTTCTCGTCTACGATATGTGCGATATGCAGATTGGTGCAAGGAAGCAGATATGAGGCACATCTACCTGTCCTGGCACACTCATCCCCGCTGATCCACCTCTCGCATCCAGCCCACGTGCTTGTATGTGATGTCACATACAAGCATCTGAAATTGATGCTCAGTGTTAAGCTCAGGTCAGGGACATTTTCTGAAAGCAGTGGGCTTGTATGCAAGATTGAGCGCCCGCAGCTGAGAAAAAGAGCGGTGCCGGGCACCGCAGCAAAATTTGGTGTGATTTTCATTGCGCTGAATACTGACTGTGGCATAAAGGGACACCAAGTGCAGGGGTTCAGTAGTAAGTGACGCAAAGTTCTGAGGTCAGGTGTAAGTGATGCAGAGTTTAGAGGTTGGGAGTAGGTGATGTAGAGCTGAGGGGTCAGTAGTAAGTGACACATACACACAAACACATAAACATATATACAGTATATATCGTTTTTTATTTATTTTTTCAACAAAGTTCCCAGAAGCTCAACAGTAATTTCACAAACTGTCACCTGATTGTGGTTTTCTCAATCACAGTGAAATCCCTTCTTTCTGAGATTGGTAGTGGCAACTAAGCGAGTCATCTTCCTCCAGATGGTGGGTAGGGCTAGCAGGACTGTGATTGGCTTTGGCAGTGGCCAATCACAGTCCTCCTCCTCCTGGAAACAGGGACCACCCCCTAGCAGAACTGCACCCAATCTCTTCCCCATCACAAGAGCTGACAATTGCAGCTACAACAAAGTTAGATAAACAATCAATGTTTCCCATTGTTTACAATGTGTGTGGGCACAGTGCCTTCCCCCCAGTGCAGGTGTGGCATGGGGAATTGTGAGATTGGAATGCATTAGCATCTCGCTGACATGTCCCTACACTACTCTGCTGTTGGAGAGGGAGTCGGGTACCGGCAAAAGAGGCTTGCGGCACCAGTGCTGGGGATTGCCTACCCCTGCTATAGAGTCTTATTGACACTATGCTATGCAGCCAAGAATGAGAGTAAAATAAATCTAAGGACCAGCACAGTGCACTATAAGTCCCAGTCTTCAATGTCCAGTATCAATGGCATCAGCAAAGTTCAACCAGATCAGGAGAGGGACCAGGGGCCATGCAATAAAGGATTCTGCAACTTCCAAGGAAGATCGGGGATGCTTCAGGGTATGCTCAAACAACAAGAAAACAGGAGTGTGGGCTCCTCATTAGCATTACAATATTCATTTAATAAAAGAAAATTAAGAAAAAAATACCACGCTTATAGTTACAATTTTCAATGTTAAGCATAGGAAGTAGAGATCACTGATATGGAACAAGAGCAAAGGCTGTGTACATAAATCGGCAGCTCCTGATCCTCCGGCATCTAGGGACCTGCTCTGACAGCTGTCAGAAACCTGCACCCAGTCCCGCTATCCACTGCCTCATGATAACCGCTATTTGCTGGTGGAAAGAGGGGGCAGTACAGGGGGCGATAATGTGTTTCAAAGGAAAATCCATCTGTCACATACCTGGTTGAGGCTGAGCTGACAAGAGGGCTTCCCCTTACACCTCCTGTGCTGTTTCTCCTGGATGTGATGACAGGATAAAACAGGGCACGCAGTGACATGGGTGCCTTGTAGGAGATTCTGGCCGGAAGAACCTGGCCGAAGGTGTCAAACAGCAGACATACTGATGAGCTGGCTGATGCAAAGACACAGCAGTGTGGAATCACGGGCAGCAAGCAGGCAGACCAGCAGGCCCCTGTAGGATATTCTGGCAGATGCAGAGGAACTGTAGCAGGAACAGAATGCAGCAAGCAGGTTTGCAAGGAGGCGGATGATGCAGGATCTCAGGTGGTCAGGCAGGCAAGAGACAGTATCAGCTGGGCAGCAGACGTGCAGAATCAGGAACCAAGAAGAGTCAGGCCCAGGCCGTAGTCAATATTGGGTGAGCAGAGAAGGTACAAAACAGCAGAAGGCAGGGCCAGGTCACAAGCCAGAATCAGCAACAGAGTAACAGGAACAAGTAGGATCAAGACAAGCGGTGAAGGACAGGATCAAATCACAAACGGTAAAGCTGATGAACACTCAGCAATCCTCTGGTCTCTGGAGCCAATTTAAACAGGCAAATGAGCACCAAGTAGTCACGCACACTCACGTACATGCACTCACTTGCCATACACACACGAGCCGACACATGCATGAGTTAGAACGCATTAAGTTATCACTTGAGAATTATTATGCGCATATGCATGCACATCTTAGTGCATGACTGTGCATACAATTTCCCTGACACCGTCTTTCACAAACTTGTCCATATAGCTAACAAGTGGGCTTATATAGGATTGGACCAGCCAGGAAATTGACAAACACTATGGGGTTGATTTACTAAAACTGGAGAGTGCAAAATCTGGTGTGGCTGTGCAGGGTAGCCAATTAGCTTCTAACTTCAGCTTGTTCAATTAAGCTTTGATAAAAAAAAAAAAAACCTGGAAGCTGGTTGGCTATCATGCACAGCTGCACCAGCTTTTTCACTCTCCAGTTTGAGTAAATCAAACCCCTCTGTGTGGTCGGCAACATATAGTAACAATATAAAAAACAGTGATCCCTGAGTGAAATCATTTCACAGGGTCAAAACCTGTGGTGATTTTGACTTCCCACGTTGAACATAGAGAATTTTAACAGTAAGACCCCTTTCACACTGGGGAGGTTAGCGGTAAAGCTAGTTTTATCAGCGCTTTACCGCTTTTATAGCTGTGCCTTGGTGCCACTAGCAGGGTGATTTTAACCCCCCAGAAGTGGTTAAAAAGGGGTTAGCACTTTTTTTGACCTAGCAAAATTTCACTTTTTGGGTTCTGGGCCACATTAACTTGGCTACACAGGAATTGATTAGGAGTCTATTCGAGATTCTTCTTTTGATTGCATCAGGACTAAATATGAATGTGAAAGAAAATACAAATAACTTATCACCGTACAAAAGTAATTATGATTACATTAATGGCTGTTTATTATTACTTATTATTATTACTCCGTGCTGAGGTTCTCTCCTGGTCGCCACAATTCAGTAAGACATGCTTCCAGAAGGTAGCCAAGGTCCTGTGCACCTCTTCACTCTCCTCCCTGCCGGAGGAGTACCGCGATTTTAGCAATGTCTTTGACAATGTTCAACCTGGTAGTTTGTCTCCACACCAGTCGTATGATTGTGCAATTGACCTTCAACCTGGTGCCATACCCCCTTGTGGCTGGGTTTACCCTTTGTCGGTTTTGGAGGATAAGGCCATGGAGGAGTATGTTGCAGACACACTTTCTCAAGGTTTCATCCACAAATCCTCGTCTCCTGCTGGTGCTGGTTTCTTCTTTGTGAAGAAGAAGATTGGTGAACTGAGACCTTGTATAGATTATAGGGGTCTCTAATGTTTCACGATTAGGAATGCTTATTCCGTTGATTATGAAGTTATTTGACTGCCTCAAGGGAGCAACAGTTTTCACAAAGCTTGATTTGAGAGGGGCATACAATTTTGTGAGGATTAACCACTTGAGCCCCGGACCATTATGCTGCCTAAGGACCAGAGGTCTTTTTCCAATTTGGCACTGCGTCGCTTTAACTGCTAATTGCACGGTTATGCAATGCTGTACCCAAACGAAATTTGCGTCCTTTTCTTCCCACAAATAGAGCTTTCTTTTGATGGTATTTGATCCTCTGCAGTTTTTATTTTTTGCGCTATAAACGGAAAAAGACCGAAAATTTTGAAAAAAAATGATATTTTCTACTTTTTGTTATAAAAAAAATCCAATAAACTCAATTTTAGTCATACATTTAGGCCAAAATGTATTCGGCCACATGTCTTTGGTAAAAAAAATGTCAATAAGCGTATATTTATTGGTTTGCGCAAAAGTTATAGCGTCTACAAACTAGGGTACATTTTCTGGAATTTACACAGCTTTTAGTTTATGACTGCCTATGTCATTTCTTGAGGTGCTAAAATGGCAGGGCAGTACAAACCCCCCCCAAATGACCCCATTTTGGAAAGTAGACACCCCAAGGAAATTGCTGATAGGCATGTTGAACCCATTGAATATTTATTTTTTTTGTCCCAAGTGATTGAATAATGACAAAAAAAAAAAAATATTTACAAAAAGTTGTCACTAAATGATATATTGCTCACACAGGCCATGGGCCTATGTGGAATTGCACCCCAAAATACATTCAGCTACTTCTCCTGAGTACGGGGATACCACATGTGTGGGACTTTTTGGGAGCCTAGCCGCGTACGGGGCCCCGAAAACCAATCACCGCCTTCAGTGTTTTTAAGGGCGTGAATTTTTGATTTTACTCTTCACTGCCTATCACCGTTTCGGAGGCCATGGAATGCCCAGGTGGCACAAAACCCCCCCAAATGACCCCATTTTGGAAAGTAGACACCCCAAGCTATTTGCTGAGAGGCATGGTGAGTATTTTGCAGCTCTCATTTGTTTTTGAAAATGAAGAAAGACAAGAAAAAACTTTTTTTTTTTTCTTCTTTCAAATTTCAAAACTTTGTGACAAAAAGTGAGGTCTGCAAAATACTCACTATACCTCTCAGCAAATAGCTTGGGGTGTCTACTTTCCAAAATGGGGTCATTTGGGGGGGTTTTGTGCCACCTGGGCATTCCATGGCCTCCGAAACTGTGATAGGCAGTGAAGAGTGAAATCAAAAATTCACGCACTTAGAAAGCCTGAAGGCGGTGCTTGGTTTTCGGGGTCCCGTACGCGGCTAGGCTCCCAAAAAGTCTTACACATGTGGTATCCCCGTACTCAGGAGAAGCAGCAGAATGTATTTTGGGGTGTAATTTCACATATTCCCATGGCATGTTTGAGCAATATATCATTTAGTGACAACTTTGTGCAAAAAAAAAAAAAAAAATTTGTCTCTTTCCCGCAACTTGTGTCGCAATATAAAATATTCCATGGACTCGACATGCCTCTCAGCAAATAGCTTGGGGTGTCTACTTTCCAAAATGGGGTCATTTGGGGGGGTTTTGAACTGTCCTGGCATTTTATGCACAACATTTAGAAGCTTATGTCACACATTACCCACTCTTCTAACCACTTGAAGACAAAGCCCTTTCTGACACTTATTGTTTACATGAAAAAGTTTTTTTTTTTTGCAAGAAAATTACTTTGAACCCCCAAACATTATATATTTTTTTAAAGCAAATGCCCTACAGATTAAAATGGTGGGTGTTTCATTTTTTTTTTTTCACACAGTATTTGCGCAGCGATTTTTCAAACGCATTTTTTGGGGAAAAAACACACTTTTTTAAATTTTAATGCACTAAAACACACTATATTGCCCAAATGTTTGATGAAATAAAAAAGATGATCTTAGGCCGAGTACATGGATACCAAACATGACATGCTTTACAATTGCGCACAAACGTGCAGTGGCAACAAAATAAATACATTTTTAAAAGCCTTTAAAAGCCTTTACAGGTTACCACTTTAGATTTGCAGAGGAGGTCTACTGCTAAAATTACTGCCCTCGATCTGACCTTCGCGGTGATACCTCACATGCATGGTGCAATTGCTGTTTACGTTTGACGACAGACCGCCACTTGCGTTCGCCTTAGCGCAAGAGCAGGGGGCGACAGGGGTGCTTTTTTTTTTTTTTTTTTTTTCTTTATTATTTTTTTGCTTTTTTATCTTATTTTTAAACTGTTTCTTTCATTTTTTTTTTTAAATCATTTTTATTGTTATCTCGGGGAATGTAAATATCCCCTATGATAGCAATAGGTAGTGACAGGTACTCTTTTTTGAAAAAATTGGGGTCTATTAGACCCTAGATCTCTCCTCTGCCCTCAAAGCATCTGACGACACCAAGATCGGTGTGATAAAATGCTTTCCCAATTTCCCAATGGCGCTATTTACATCCGGCGAAATCTAAGTCATAAAATGCTCGTAGCTTCCGGTTTCTTAGGCCATAGAGATGTTTGGATCCACTCTTGTCTCTGATCAGCTCTATGGTCAGCTGGCTGAATCACCGGCTGCATTCTCAGGTTCCCTGTTGAGACAGGAGAGCCAGAGAAAAACACGGAAGATGGTGGGGGGGGGCATTCCCTCCCACGGCTTGTAAAGGCAGTCTAGAGGCTAATTAGCCGCTAGGATTGCTTTTACATGAAAGCCGACCGCTGGCTGAAAAAAATGATACCAAGATGATACCTAAACCTGCAGGCATCATTCTGGTATAACCACTCAAAGTTGTGAATGGCGTACCTGAAGACAAAAAAATGGTTAACAATGGTTAACAATAAAGCACAGTAAACAGTAAAGTATAAATAATTACATACCTGAAAAACAAACATGCTAAAACATAATAACTATAACAATAACAATAAAACATTGCAGAATAGAATACAGTAAAAAAAGAGCAGAACAATAGAGAGAGAGAATAGAGAGAGAGAACAATAAAACGACAACTATTTTTTTTAATTTTATATATATATTTTTTTTTTTACACTTTTTTTGTAACTAACTTTTATAACTGTAACCGGTTCCAGGTTCGGGTCTCTCAAAATGCGATGGCATCTTGGGAGACCCTGTGAAAGTGTGCCTAGTCTGTGCAATGCTGTACCCTACGCTAATACTCAACTAGTGCATGGTAGCGTTCAAAACATTCACCAATGCAAAGACCAGGATTGTCAGGACAGGAGGGACAATAATAGCGGGTGTCATGCCTATATCCGTGCTTGCTGCAGACACGACATCTTTTTTGGGGGTTCGTTGGGTAGGGGTACTCGGGAGGACATAAAGAAAATGCCTCTCATGCAGCCGACTGCATTTGGTTGGGGATGTGAATGGGGGAAGTACGGGTGCTGCAGAAGTGGTGGGTTCCCAATTAGGATTGGCGAATGCAGCAGGAAGGGCACTATGGGCACGACGGGCCTGTGTTTATCTTCTTGGTGGCAGCGGGACACTATTTGTGCTTGCCACCTCACCAGCTTGAACTGCACTTATGGGACTCGCCACGTCACCAAGTGTTACTGCAGCGCTGGTTTGACTATGACCGGGGTATACTAGGCCGCTGGTGCTTGCCAGTTCAATAAAAAGCTTCCAAAAAAACTGTTAGCGATCGCAGGGATCAGGCCTGACTCTGCAAACGCTGCAGTTATGCGTTTAGTGTTTTGTAAGTGACAGTGATCGATCGATACTTCACTTGGGTGGGCTGGGCTGGGCCGGGCGGAGGGGCAAAACGCAGGTGTTAGCAGGTATCTGGGCTGATCCCGCTAACACTGCGTTTTTGGGAACCCTAAAATGCTGGGGACGCTAGTATAGATCTGATCGGATCAGATATTGATCCGTTCAGATACTATACCACTAAAGGAGGCGTATGCTGCGTGCGTGGGTGTTAGTGGTACTGGCGCTAACCTGACGCTGCCTGGGGCCGGTGCTTGCTAGTTCACCAAAATGCTACCAAAAAAACTGTTAGCGATGGCAGGGATCAGGCCTGACTCTGCGAACGCTGCAGTTATGCGTTTAGTGCCTTGTAAGTGACAGTGATCGATCGATACTGCACTTGGGTGGGCTGGGCTGGGCCAGGCGGAGGGGCACAACGCAGGTGCTAGCAGGTATCTGGGCTGATCTCGCTAACACTGCGTTTTTGGGAACCCTAAACTGCTGGGGACGCTAGTATAGATCTGATCGGACCAGATATTGATCCGTTCAGATACTATACCACTAAGGGAGGTGTACGCTGCGTGCGTGGGTGTCAGTGGTACTGGCGCTAACCTGACGCTGCCTGGGGCTGGTGCTTGCCAGCTCACCAAAATGCTACCAAAAAAACTGTTAGCGATCGCAGGGATCAGGCCTGACTCTGCGAACGCTGCAGTTATGCGTTTAGTGTTTTGTAAGTGACAGTGATCAATCGATACTGCACTTGGGTGGGCCGGGCGGAGGGACAAAACGCAGGTGCTAGCAGGTATCTGGGCTGATCCTGCTAACACTGCGTTTTTGGGAACCCTAAACTGCTGGGGACGCTAGTATAGATCTGATCGGATCAGATATTGATCCGTACAGATACTATACCACTAAGGGAGGCGTATGCTGCGTGCGTGGGTGTTAGCGGTACTGGCGCTAATCTGACGCTGCCTGGGGCGACGCATATCACCGCCGGGCGACCGGGGGGCTAAACCTTTATTCGGTAATAAACGGCGGGTGCCCTGACACTATAAAAAATAAACAAACTAACCAGCGTCACCCGTAACAGTTATACGGTGATCAGTGGTGAAAGGGTTAACTAGGGGGCAATCAAGGGGTTAAAACATTTATTAGGTAGTATATGGGGGTCCCTGTCGCTATAAAACGCTGACAGCGAACCTAAATATTTACCTCACTAACTAGCGTCACCAGCGACACTAATACAGCGATCAGAAAAATGATCGCTTAGCGACACTGGTGACAGGGGGTGATCAAGGGGTTAAAACTTTATTAGGGGGGGTTAGGGGGGTACCCTAGACCTAAAGGGGGGTAATACTCACTGTCCCAACACTGTAACTGTCACAAACTGACACCAATGCAGTAATCAGAAAAAAAAAAAAACTGCTGGTGTCAGTTTGTGACAGGGAGGGGGGGGGTGATTGGGGGGCGATCGGGGGGCGATCGTGGGGGGGGATCGGGGTGTTTTGTGTGCCTGGCATGTTCTACTGTGTTGTGTAGTGTTGGTGCACTCACATACCAGTCTTCTCTCCTCGGCGCTGCAACGGAATACCGAGCCGAGGAGAGATGACATCATTTCCTTTGCTGCTGTTTAGCATACAGCAGCAAAGGAAGTAATCTGATTGGCCGGCGGCGATCGCGAGGGGGACAAAACGGGACCGCCTCGGGCACCGGGGGGGGTCCGATCGGACCCCCCACCCGCGGGAGGCAAATCACGTACATGTACGTGATTTTGCCTGCCCGTGCCGCCTTGCCGACGTAAATCGGCGTGAGGCGGTCCTTAAGTGGTTAAGGAGGGCGACGAGTGTTAAACTGCATTTAATACCAGAACAGGCCATTATGAGTACCTCAATGCCATTTGGCCTTTGTAATGCTCCGGCAGTTTTTCAAGAATATATTAATGATATCCTCCGAGAGTTGCAGTTATTTGTGGGGGTTTATCTCGATGATATCTTCATATTTATCAAGTCCCTGGAGAGGCACCACACAGATGTCTGTCATGTGTTTCAGAAACTAAGAGAGAACTCTATTGTAAATTGGTGAAGTGCGAATTCCATCATGAACAAGTTAAATTCCTGGGTTATGTCATTTCCACTGCTGGCTTTTTCGATGGACCCAGAGAAACTTTCAGCAGTCCTACAGTGGCACCGACCCATGGATTTAAGTCATTGGCAGTGATTTCTTGGCTTTGCAAATTATTATCAGATGTTTATTTGTAACTTCTCATCAAGCCCCTGACTGGTATGACCAGAAAGGACGGTAACCCACAGAGTTGGTCCATGGAGTCCATTATGGCCTTTGAGAGTCTCAAACTGCCTTTGTTTCTGCTCCTGTGTTGGCATGTCCAGATCCTACGTTACCTTTTATCCTTGAGGTTGATGCTTCTGAGACTTGAGTTGGCGCCTTTCTGTCTCAGCTTCCTACCTCTGAGAGCGCTATGCAAACTTGTGGCTACTTTTCCAAGAAATTGTCACCTGTAGAGTGCAATTACAAGATTGGGGAAAAAGAGCTGTTATGCCGTGTACACACGAGCGGACATTACGGCGGACTTTGCCCGGCGGACTGGATTTCGTCGGACAATTCGATGTGTGTGGGCTCCAGCGGACTTTGTTTTCTCAAAAGTTGGACGGACTTAGATTTGAAACTTGTTTAAAATTTATCCGTTGAAATTGAGTCCGGTCGAAAAGTCCGCCGTCTGTATGCTAGTTCGACGGACAAAAAGCCATGCTAGGGCAGCTATTGGCTACTGGCTATGAACTTCCTTGTTTTAGTCCGGTCGTACGTCATCACGTACGAATTCGACGGACTTTGGTGGATTGTGTGTAGGCAAGTCCGTTCATTCAGAAAGTCCGTCGGAAAGTACATCGAAAAGTCCGCCGGGCAAAGTCCGCCGTAATGTCCGCTCGTGTGTACGCGGCATTAGCAATAATTTTAGCCCTGACAGAATGGAGACATCTCCTCGAAGGTACCACTGTGATGGTTCTCATTCTGTCAGGAAAGGTCTCCTCCGCTGGTAATATCGATCATTTGGTGCGCAGTACTGAGGTCCACAGTATTGGCGTCCACCAGCGGAGGAATCCTGGCAGTACGGAGCAGGTATTCCCCTCTGCAGACAGGTGTCACCTGACCTTAATTAGCAGAGCTGCAGTATAAATACCCGGCAAGTGCACACTCATGTTGCCCTGGTATTGTCCTTGAGCCCTGACCTGCAGCCTGCATACTGTTACTCTGATCCTGAAACCTGATTCCTGAACCTGAAGCCTGATTCCTGGAACCTGTTGATCCTGTTTCCTGTCTGTTACCTGAACCCTGGACCCTAAAGCCTTGTACCTGACCCATCCCTCCTGTGATCCATCCATCCTCTCTTGCCCTGTTTGTTTCCCTTCCCCAGCTGCTGACCTCCTGCTGCTGACCTCCTGTTGATGACCCTGGCCTGGCTCTGTTTATGATCTCGGTATTTCCCTTACTTGTATATATTGGTTCTCTTATTATTTGTTTGTTTGTTTCCCTTCCCAGCTACTGATCTCCTGTTTATGACCCTGGCCTGGCTTGACAACGATTTTGGTACTCCCTTTTGCTACATATGCTGGTTGTATATTATCACTGTTTGGTTGTTTAGTTTGTTCACTCTGTATTGGTGGTGTGTTCACATGTATATGCATTTACCATAAAAAACTTACTTTCACCTATTTATGTCTGGTTCACTCTGTTGCAGTCCACACAGTTCTGGTCTTATCTGGTATATGACACATTCTTACTGACCATAAGAATCTCACATTCTTGTCTGAGGCTAAACGCCTCTCTCCCAGAAGAGCACGATGGGCTCTTTTCTTGTCAAGTTTCAATTACATTGTCTCGTTCTTACCAGGTACTAAGAATGTAAGGGCTGAGGCTTTGTTGAGACAATTTTCCTTCACTTCCAAGATGGAGTCGGTTCTGGGTCCTGTGATAACTCCTGATCCTGAGCACCAGTCTCACTTCTCCTTTGGGTGACAAAATTCTTGCCGCTCAGGTCCATGCTCCTCCTGAGAAACCTTGTGACCGCTGCTTTGTCCCAGACAGTCTCTGTACTACTGTTTTCCAGATTTACCATTCTCCCAAGGCTGCTGGCCACCGTGGGAAGAATCAATTTTTTTGGGCCATTTCCCAACAATCCTGGTGGCCTAGTCTATGTGCTGATGTAACCACCTTCATAGCTGCCTGTTCCATGTGTGCTCAGAGTAAGACTCCACGACACCTTCCAGTGGGCCTCCTACAACCCATACCCAATGGAGAGA
This sequence comes from Aquarana catesbeiana, assembly GCF_042186555.1. Lineage (NCBI taxonomy): Eukaryota > Metazoa > Chordata > Amphibia > Anura > Ranidae > Aquarana > Aquarana catesbeiana. The sequence goes on from NC_133324.1 coordinate 637,132,715, forward strand.
GGTCCAGGACCCACCTGTCTATGGATTTCATTGTCGAGTTACCCAGCTCCCAGGGCAACACAGTTATCCTTATGGTGGTTGAGGGTTCTCAAAAATGTCTCATTGTATTCCACTTAAGAATTTGCCCACTTCTAAGAAACTGGCTTCCATTTTTGCTCAGGAGATCTTTCGCTTACATGGGCTATCCAAGGTGATCATCTTGGACAGGGGTAGTCAGTTTGTGTACCGGCTCTGGCGAGCCTTTTGTGCACAGTTGGGAATTCAGCTTGCTCTCTCCTCTGCATATGACCTGCAGTCTAATGGGGCTGAAGAACGAGCCAATCAGTCCTTGGAGCAGTTCCTACGTTGCTGGTCAACTGGTAAGACCTCTTACCATGGGCATAGTTTGCTCACAATAGTGCCTTGAATTCTGCTTCCCGATTGTCCCCGTTTATGGCAAACTATGGTTTCCAACCTTCCATGTTGCCTGACTCATTTGTTCCGCAGAGTATTCCTGTGTTAGAGGAGCATCTCTGTGGTCTTCATTCCACTTGGGCACAAGTCCAGAAGGCTTTGCAAAATGCTAATGATAGGTACAGACTCCATGCTGACCACATGACGCCTGCCTGCATCTTTCTACCAGGCTGCGGACAGGGTCTGGCTGTCATCTCACAACCTTTGACTTCGTGTTCCCTCTCTGAAGTATGCACCTTGGTTTATTGGGCCTTTCCGTATTCTCCGCAGGATTAACCCAGTGGCTTACACTTTAGTCCTTCCTTCTAATATATCTTTCTCAAATGTATTTCATGTCTCCTTAATAAAACCTTTGGTCTGCAACCGCTTTACCACCTCGGTACCACGTCCTCACCCCGTACAGGTTGAGAACCATGAGGAGTTTGAAGTACAGTCCATTGTTGACTCCCATAGATTCCATGGGCACATACAGTACCTGGTGCATTGGAAAGGGTATGATCCGGAGGAACGCTCTTGGGTCTCATTCTCGGATGTACATGCCCCTGTCCTCCTCTCCCCTTTCCATAGACGTCTCAAGCCTGGTGGTCCTCCCAGGGGGAGGGGTCGTTGAGGAGGGGGTACTGTCAGGGCTGAGCTCTGCCCTTCCTTCTCTGAGCTGGCCGCTCAGCTGTCGGCTATTTGCCAGCTCCTATCTCTCCACAGTGACTCACCTGTTGATGATATCCTGCTCATCAGTCCTGCTTACTTAAGCCGTCCAGCCCAGATGATCTCTGCCTTCGCCTTGGTCAACATCACAGAGACTTTCTCCTGCGCTCCTGTTAAAGACTTGCTTGGCTGACATTTCTTCTGGTTCCAGATCCTGCTTGCTCTTCCACTACGTTGATTCCTGGCTTCCTGACTTTCTGGCTTGTCTGACTATCTGTTACGGTTACCGAACCTTGGCTATATTTTGACTACGTTTGTTCTATTTTTCTTTTATTATTAAACACGTGTGATTTAACTGTACATTTGTCTTGGTCTGATTCATGGTTTCTGACAGAGAGGAACAACTGGTCGCAGGCAGGAGAGGGCTGGTGAGTGACATGCACAGTCAGGAGGACTTGGGAGGCACACCTGAGAGGACTGGGAGCATGCAGTCTGGGATGAGTGCAGAGCCAGTGGAGTGGACTGTGGTGTCATGGGCAGTTGAGAAGGGCAGCTGCAACCAGGAGGGCTGGCAGGGCCTGAAGATGGGTTACTGGACTCAGTAGCTGCATGTAGGACAGCTAGCATCAACTTTACATTTCTGCTACACTAAAGGGACCCACGGTCCCTGCCTGCAAAAGGCAATTGCTAAGGCCTGGCTGAGCCAGTGTCAGACCTAACCACTTTGTGCTAGCTGTACCTGGAACATTAGAGAGGAAGCAATGTGCAGGAGAAGAAATGAAGTGTATATACCAGCATGTATATAGTTTGTCCCAGCAAGTCCTGAAAAATTCCATTGGGCATCCCATACTTCCTATACCCCATCCAAGTTTAAATCCCTCAATAAAACATAAAAACAAGCACATGGATTGTTTTCTGTCTTGGAGTGTCTGAGAGGTGAACGCCGGGCTGGGCAGGGTGACAGGTGGGCCACAACACTCAGCAGTCAGTATGGGGGTACCACTACATTTGGGGGCTCGTTCCGGGACAACGTGTTCACATGTAACCTGCCAGCCATTGCCCCTAGCAACCAAAGTTGATCAAGCAGGGGAACTGTGCTTTGTTCCACCACCATTGAGGAATTGAACCCAGGGGAAGGACTTATGTGCTCTGCCTGCTATTCAGTACTACAATAATGAATGCCATTGCCCATAGCAACCAGCTGGAGCTGTTGTCATTTCTTGCAACCTGCTTACCCAGTTGCCCCAACCGGTGCTGGGACGGACACTTTTGCCAATCCTGCAACACAGGAACTGTTCAATATGTGCTGTCATCCATGGCAACCACGCCAGGTAACTGCACCAATGGATTACAAATACATCCAGCGTTATGCTATTACTGGAAGTCCCACATTGTATTAAAAATATGTCCAGTGTTCTACTAATGCTGGACATCTTGAATTTATGCTTCAAACTCCTGCTTTTAACAGTAAAATATGCCTGGAAGTGTCTACTGTTGCCCAGGGTGATCGGAGTCAGCCTGCGGGTGGGACTGTGCTACAAATGCTCCCTTCCATGAGGCATGGGCTACAAACTTTATTGTTGCTACAAAAAGTAATCGGTCATTAGTTCCCAGTTGCTCGGACACAGTCGGTGCCGAGCGACATGCGTGGACAAGTCCTGATAGTGTCAGCATGCCTGCTAACTTCAGTCCATCTAACAAGGAGTTACAGCAGCACGTCAGGGTAGGGACCTGCCTATGAGTTGTACAGATGCCAGCCTGTCTAGAAGTGAGGGAACTGTGCCACGCCCTAGAGGAGAACCAGCGTTCTCTGCTAGCAGACACTACAAGGCAGAGGAGCAAGATGGCAGAGGGTGGATGTGTATACCCAGCGCTGACCTGGTTGCCTGATCTGCAGGAGCGGACCCTGGTGGACACTGGTGTCTGGTTGGAACATTGTGGGGGATTTGCTCTCAGGATGGTGGAGAGGATGGAGCGACTGTACCTGCTATGTCCAGAGTGCCGGAAAGGCAGAGTGGAGTTGGAGCCTGGTTAACCCCCTGCAAAGATCAGTGGTATAAGTAGTCTGTCGTGGCCTGCGGCCTGATCGGGGACCTGATGACTGTGAGTACTGCCACGCAGGAGCCAGATGTCCCTGAAATGCCGGCTGCCCCTGTGCCTATTGCTAACCCTTTCTGGAAGGAGCCAGTGTTAAAGGGGGATGCGCCCTCAAGTGAGCCAGAAGGGGAATGCAAGGGCAGGGCCATAGATTGGGGTTCCCCCAGATTGCAAGCTGAGTTTGGGTCCCTGGAAAAGCTAGTGGAGTGGTCATCTCATAGTAGCAGCTCAGAGGAGGAATGGGAGACAGGAGGTTGTCAGGTCCTGGAGCTCCAGTCTGAGGGTGGAGATGTGCCAGAGCCAGCTATGGAAACTGAAGGAGCTGCAAGAGCCCCTGTCATAGAAAAAAAAAAGTAGAATTCTGGCGCAAGATCAGTAGCTGTGTGAAGTCCCATTAAAAAATGACACTTCACAGTTCATGTGATATATGTTAAGTATATATATGGACAGTCCAATGATAAATGTTCATGTGAAGAAGTTTATGAGGGTAGATTTAAGCGGCAGCTACCCTTAGAGTAAGACAGCTCTGGGTAGGAAGCAATAAAAGGGGAAGAGAAAGAAGCGCCGTCTCAGTGCAGAAGTTTAGCAAACTATTTATTTGTAGGTTAACCCTTTGAGGACCATACGATTACCGTCTCAATATAAAAATAATTATATTTTTTTCCCTTTAAGAATGTATTTGAACAATAAATAAAACTATTTCCACATGTGTCATTTTTGGGGGAGGAATTATGCTAGATCCATTTGTTGATAAGAACTAATATTTTGACTGAAACCAAAAAATAAAAAATATTAATCAGATGATACAGGCAATTAAAAACATGGGACAAATATGTCCCTTGGTCCTCAAAGGGTTAAAATGCACTTACACAATGCAAGTGGATATCCAGCTCAGTAGAGGTAGGGTCAGTGGAGGGGAGATCTGCCACATGATGGACTGACTGGGACAGATCTCCCCTCCACTGACCCTCCATCTACTGAGCTGGATACCCACATGCATTGTGTAAGTGCATTTTAACCTACAAATACAGTAAATGTATTTGTACAGTAAATGGTTGCTAAACCTCTGCACTGAGCTGGCACTTCCTTCTCTTCCCCTTTCTAGGAGCCCCTGTTAGCAGCAGACAGGTCTTTTTGAACAGACCTTCCACCACCCAGACCAGAGCACCTGCATACAGGCAATGTGTTGTGAGGTCTTACAAAGCGTGTGTCCTGCCAGGAAAAGGGAGCCCAATGAACTGCCCAGGTTTTTCAGGTTCCAGTGGAAGGTGCAGCACAAAGTTGCTCTGAAGTGGGGTCTGGACTACCCATATGTCCCTCCCAAGACCATGGACATCATTGAGAGCTCCCTTGGAAAGTGGGAGGATGATATGGTCTGGGACTATCTGCATATCCCCAAGCTGTTGCGGGTGCCAGATTGTGCTAAAACCTGCGCCCATTTCGAAGACATTCAACGTGAATGGCAGCTGGGGAGAGCAATTTATCGAGACTGGATGCTTATCATGAAGGCTGGACAGCCTTCAAAAAGCCATTCAGTCTCCAACTGTCACGTACCTGGTGGTTGAGCCCAGAATGCAGGGAGTGGCTTCTCGTACACCTCGGGAACCCCTGGTAGAGCAGACAGGGGCTCAGGAGTGCAAAGGGACACAAGTGCCTGATAGATGGCTGATGTAGGGTGCTGATCCAGACCTCAAAGGCAGCTGAAGAGAGGCTGGCAGGAGATAGCAGGCTGGAAGCGGCAGCAGGAATACAGCGGACAGCTGCAAGCAGCTGACAGCAGGAAGGTGCTCTGTAGTACAGCAAGAACAACTGTCAACAGCAGGCAACAGGAAGGTGTTCTGTAGTACAGCAGGAACAACTGGCAACAGCAGGCTGCAGGGAGGTGCTCTGTAGTACAGCAGGACATAAGCAGGGTCAGGCAGGCCGGGTCAACACTGGCGGGCAGATCAGGTACCAAGGAGAAGCAGAAGAGTAGTCAAGGTGCAGGCCGGGTCGGTAACAGGCGGGCAGCAAACGGGCAGCAAACTTACAAAGTTCACATTTGGCAGAACTTGAAGGCAATATCAGACATGAGTATTTACAAACTGTGTTTGATATTGTGTTCAGATAGGGTGAAGTCACCCCAGGAAAAGCCAAATTTTGAAGATGCACACAAATTGCCGAATGTCAACATGTGCTACCTGCCATCATGGGGGATCAAGGGACATGTTTTTGGGGTGCAACCCCTTCCTCACAGCTACTTTATTATTGAGGAAGGGGTTGCACCCCCAAAACGCGTCCATTGATCTCCCATGATGGCAGATAGCACATGTTGACACACTGTGTGCATCTTCAAAATTTGTTTTTTCGCAAATATGTCAAAAAATGGTATAAATTTTTAGATCACAAAAAAACAAAGGGATTTGGATTTGTTTTAAACTCTCCCTAAAACATCAATGATGTTCTTCATTTTTTTTAACATCATTGATGTTTTTCTGGATGTTTTCCAAGTCCCTATTACACCCCATGATCTGCCCGATCAGGATCTGTGCACTTTCAGAGGTGAAATGCTCTGGATCCACAACATCAAGATCACCTAAAAAGATAGAAACAAAAACACACCATGTATTATAAATATGCCGGCATCCATCTCTTACCTGAACCTGTGGTCGCAGACACTCACCTGTTGTGGTGACAATTTCCACCACGTCTTCCTCCTCCTGCTTTGCTTGGCTAAGAATTTTTGTTTCTAATCTGCATTCCCTGTTTAAAATTACTATTTTTTGTTGTTGTTTGACTCCACAGTTTCCTCCCAACCCACAGGAATGGCAGACTGTGGCCTCCCACTTTGCACAGCGGTGGGACTTTCCTAACTGTGGAGGGGCAATTGATGGGAAACACGTTCACATCGTCCCACCACCCAACTCGGGGTCGTACTATTATAATTACAAGGTGTTCAATAGTATTGTGATGGCGGTGGTGTCGGCTAATTACGAGTTCCTGTATGTGGACGTGGGGAAGAATGGCCGGATGTCCGATGGTGGAGTCATCGCCCAGACGGAGTTCTACAGGCGTCTCCAGAATGGCAGCTTGGACTTGCCACCTCCAGAAGACAACGTGGAAGGACTCCCATTCGTCTTCGTTGCAGATGAAGCGTTTGCGCTGGGGGACCATCTTATGCGGCCATTCCCGATGAGGACCCTCACCCCGGACCAGAGGGTTTTTAATTACCGGCTGGCCAGAGCCAGAAGAGTGGTGGAGAACATGTTTGGAATCATGGCCAGCCGGATCCGCCTATTTCTTACACCCATACACATGGCGGAGTACAAACTGAATCATATCATCCTGGCGTGCTGTGTTCTACACAACTTTTTATGGCAACATTCTGCCAACTATGCTGGCTCAGTTGGGCCTGAGGCCGGAATTCTAAATGAAACAACCCTGACGGCGCTTGAAAGTGGCCTTCCTGGCTTGCCCCCCCTGAGTGCCCGTGATGTCCGGTTAAGATACCTTGAATACTTTGCGGGTAGGGGGGCTATCAATATGCCAGACAATGTCTAAAACCTTTTTCAAATAATAAAAAAAATAACTACTAAAATCTTTGGTGACATTTACTGCTTGTGTTTCTTTTAGCTGACCCTGACAGAAATGTGGTGAGTCCTGAAAATGGCGTGATTGTGTAACATTACAAAGCACTGTTGGGTATTATTTACTAAAGGCAAAGAAACTTTGCACTACAAGTGCACTTGAAGCTGCACTTGTAGTGCAAAGTGGCTTTTCACTTAGGGAAAAACCCCCATTGTCACTGAAAACATCAATTAGAGCACAACAAAAGTTTTGGAGCATTGAAACAATAATCCACACATTCTTGATTAACAATCTTTTTAATACCAGCACAATCACATGTGCATTTAGAAAAGGTTTTTAAAACAAACTAACATGTTTGTTGTATAACAATTTTTGGGGTCACATTAGAAAAAGTAGCAATGTCCATTTAAGATAAAACAGGCATGTTGAAAACCAACAAGAAAGACACAAATCTTGAACTTACAAAGTTCACATTTGGCAGAACTTGAAGGCAATATCAGACATGAGTATTTACAAACTGTGTTTGATATTGCATTCAGATAGGGTGAAGTCACCCCAGGAAAAGCCAAATTTTGAAGATGCACACAAATTGCCGAATGTCAACATGTGCTACCTGCCATCATGGGGGATCAAGGGACGTGTTTTTGGGGTACAACCCCTTCCTCACAGCTACTTTATTATTGAGGAAGGGGTTGCACCCCCAAAACGCGTCCATTGATCTCCCGTGATGGCAGATAGCACATGTTGACACACTGTGTGCATCTTCAAAATTTGGCTTTTCGCAAATATGTCAAAAAATGGTATACATTTTTAGATCACAAAAAAACAAAGGGATTTGGATTTGTTTTAAACTCTCCCTAAAACATCAATGATGTTCTTCATTTTTTTTAACATCATTGATGTTTTTCTGGATGTTTTCCAAGTCCCTATTACACCCCATGATCTGCCCGATCAGGATCTGTGCACTTTCAGAGGTGAAATGCTCTGGATCCACAACATCAAGATCACCTAAAAAGATAGAAACAAAAACACACCATGTATTATAAATATGCCGGCATCCATCTCTTACCTGAACCTGTGGTCGCAGACACTCACCTGTTGTGGTGACAATTTCCACCACGTCTTCCTCCTCCTGCTTTGCTTGGCTAAGAATTTTTGTTTCTAATCTGCATTCCCTGTTTAAAATTACTATTTTTTGTTGTTGTTTGACTCCACAGTTTCCTCCCAACCCACGTCTTTTTTTTTCCACCACGTCTTCCTCCTCCTGCTTTGCTTGGCTTGGGTGGATTTCCCCTTCTTCTAGAGGTGGGGGGTCTGTGGTCTCCTCGGATGAAGGGTGTCCTCCGAGTCTTTTATCCCCTATGTAAAAACAAATAGGTACACTTAGTACACAGATATTTGATGGCAGAACTATAAATATGAAACATTGCTTTGAAGTGGGGTACAATTGTCTATTTTGGCTGAGTTCCAAGATGTTGAAATTTTATTGTCCTTTGTCAAGCTTGAATACTTACCTGTTTAGTACAAGCTTCACAGATGGAGACACCCCTATAGTATACACTGGAGCACCTGTGTGGGCCCTTAATAAAAAGGGTCTAGAGTGTAGAGGACAGGAATAGTTTTCCCTTAGCACCACATCCCATATAGAAAATAAACAAAGATAGGGAAAAGGGGGCAGTACGTCCCCGGGACTTTGACGGTGCTTTAAATACTGAGTGTATAAGACTAAAAGAAACTGTATGCAACTACACATATAAAAGACACTTTTTTATTGAAAAATACATATTAACAAACAGTTAAAAGAAATCCACTTCATTGAAGAGGCAATACAGGCCCATCAAACTATGAATACCATTCTAGTTACTTGACATGTTTCGCTCACATTCTTGAGCTTCATCAGGAGTTATGGTATGTGTATAGGACTTAACTGTGGATAACAGAGATATAGCGTAAATCAACAGGGTAAATAAGAACCATGCTGCCAGTGCATGGACAAAAAACACTAGTTGCATACATCATTGAACAATACAATCAAATGTTTAGTAGATGTGTTGGTTATGGGTGCGGGAACGCAAAACATCGCATTTCCACAAGCTGCGCAGGTCTCCAATGGCGGTGTCTCCCAAGAGTAATGGTCACAGAAGGACTAAGCGTTCCTAATAGATAGTCACGGACTGTGAATACAATGATATCATATTTAAGAATCCCAATTTAGCAATTAAAATGCCTAAGGCATTGCAAGAGTTAAAGACGGAATTTTACCTTTGGTTGAATCAAGGGTGTATATAGTGTAAATAAAAAGCTAATTCAAAGCTTACTGGTATATAGAATCACTGGTTATGGGTCTCTAGATAGTGGCACCTTCCTAGGGACTAGACATTAAGGATGCCACGATCCCGCAGCGCACATATGCTGCAAAACAAAAATAGATGTACCAAGTATTAGTGAAAGTCATTCTTACCAGTATTGGTAGCGTCAGTGCTGAGCACATTAGTCATAAAGATCAATTACCTGAAGGAGATGCACGGGCAAGCAGGGAAGGGGAGAGAAACACAGCCTCCCCTTTAGACTAAGGAGCCTCTGACAGAGAGTGGCGGCTGAGAAGCCTCACTAAATAGTCTCATCCATGTGGACAGACAGTGAGGCATTCCCATACAGGGATGCAGGGTGACGATGAGGGGCGGATGGAAACGTACGTTACGTGTAGTGACAGACTGCGCATGTGCTTAGAATTCCAATGCCAACACATCTTGATTTTTCTGTTGAACAGGCTTGGTAAGACAGTTATATTTATACATTCACAAACATTTATGTCTATTGGTACTATTTGTCACCATTGAGGCATCTACACGGATTTACTATAATGTGATCTTTAGTAACGCATTGTTAATATCTATTTAACATTTAATATCTACTAAACATTCGATTGTATTGTGCAATGATGTATGCAACCAGTGTTTTTTGTCCATGCACTGGCAGCATGGTTCTTATTTACCCTGTTGATTTACACTATATCTCTGTTATCCACAGTTAAGTCCTATACACATACCATAACTCCTGATGAAGCTCAAGAATGTGAGCGAAACATGTCAAGTAACTAGAATGGTATTCATAGTTTGATGGGCCTATATTGCAATGAAGTGGATTTCTTTTAACTGTTTGTTAATATGTATTTTTCAACAAAAAAGTGTCTTTTATATGTGTAGTTGCATACAGTTTCTTTTAGTCTTATACACTCAGTATTTAAAGCACCGTCAAAGTCCCGGGAACATACTGCCCCCTTTTCCCTATCTTTGTTTATTTCCTAATAAAAAGGGTGTTCTTGTGTCCCACACTAGTGCTCCAGAGTCCAGATGTGAAAACTGCTGCTGAGTGTCCTCTCCTTACACAGAATCTAGTTTGCATTTCATTCTAGTTACAAACCCATCTATACAACCCATTTTTTTTTTTAAACAAGTAGGCCAGAAAAAATGTTTTAAAATGCATATGGCCAAAACAATGGTGTTTTATAGGCCGAACAAACAATGTATCATATGAATGAATAATGTGCCCATGAACATGAAAGTTGCCATTTTAAACTGGACAACAGTTAAGAAAAGCACATGGAGCAGCACGAACGTAATAAACATAAAGAATAGGAACACAGCACAACTACTTACCTTTTTGCAGCACTCTCCGGATCCTTCTGTACTGCTCATGCTCCCTTAATTTGAGGTCCGACCACCACTTCCTGAGCTGATCTTTCGATCGTCGTACCCCGAAATTCCGGTGCAGACTTTTGGCCACTTTCGCCATGATCTTGGCCTTTCTGACATTGGGGTTGGGGTAAGGTCCATACTTCCCGTCATAGTCGGCCTTCTTCAGGATGTCCACCATCTCCAACATCTCCCCAAAGGACATATTCGATGCCTTAAATCGTCTCCTTCTGGATCGGGACGTTTCTGGCTCCGTGCTTTCCTCCTCCTCATTAGTGTAATTATCTGACACCTGCTGTGTCTCCGCCATGTGCTTTTCCCCCATTGCGCTGAACGAGAAGGGGCGAGGAATAGACTAGAAAGAACGTCAGGGGCAGGCGGAGTTTCACGCATGTGCATTGTCTATAAAGCGTAACACGTGTGCGTAGTACGTACGATCTGTGAGCGGAGGAAGGAGTAACGG